>NC_137742.1:84560481-85151046 GCF_963264785.1 Psittacula echo | reverse complement strand
CCTTTCCCTTGTTACCTGGGAGAAGAGACCAGGACCAGCCACCTCCTGGATCCATCCTCCTTTCAAGTAGTTGCAGGGAAAATTAAACCTGAACCCACCCCATCACCTCACCTGCCCTTAAATTCAGCAGACTTTAAGGCTCCAAACTCCAGGACTCACCAACATCCACTTGAATCACCACGTGAGGCTGCACAACACCCATTAATTTATTTCATGCTTGATGCCAGCCAATGCCAGCTCTGCCTCTCAGTTCAAAATCAAGGCCCCCAGCGAATGGTATGTTCAACCCAAACTATTCCATGACTCCCTCTTGCTGACAATTACGCTTCATTTGCTGCTGCAGCCGCAAGGAGTCAGGGTCAAACTGGAGTCCAGGTTAGTGTGGGCTCTTAGTGTGGGGATGCCAGGATGAGAGCCAAGATCAAGACCTCAGGCAAGCCTTTTCTTTCTCTGCTCCATCAGCAAATGAGGTAGGTAGGAGATGACTACCCAGAGAGAGCTACAAATGTGACCACCAAGCTCTTAGAACCCTCCTCACCTCACAGTCAGCGTCAGAGGCTCAGGGGATCCCTTCACACTGAACTGGAATTCTTCTGTGAACTGCCCCAGGACAGTGGCACTTAAGGAGATCCAGACGACCTGATGCTCAAAAGGCAAAAGCATGCCCTCCCGGGGGGCAAAGGTGAAGCAGGAGCCCAGAGCTCTCTCCGGATAGATCACGCTGAAGGGAGCCTCAATAACTCCTCTGTTGAGCAGGAGCACCTGCAGCAGCAGCAAGAAAGCAATACGGAAATACATGAGGAATCCTCCTTGCTTACAGAAGGCTCATTTCTTTTCTAATTGAGCCATTAACGTCTGTAAAAGGCAGAAGATGCTGAGCGCTGCTGCCAAATACAAGAGGACAAGTTCTGCCTCGGGGTTTTTTCATGCAAAGCAGTCATAACTTCATACAAACAGAGCCACCCTGGGCTTATTCCCCCAACACAGAGCAGTCCACTTGACCTGCAGGGCCAAGGACCTGCTCAGCACCGCCAAGTTGATTCAGACCCATCCCACAGCTCCACGAGGCTCGCTGCTGCCCAGGAGCCATCTGGATCCACCCCATGCCCTGCAACCCGGCCTGCTCACCCTGTAGCTGTGGCTTGATCCAACAAACACCTTCCCGATGCTCAGCTGGTCACAGCTGAGTTCCACCTGGGGCCCAACGCCCTCTCCGCTGATGCACAGGGGCAGCCTGGTCTCACAGCCTGTGGAGGGAAATCTCTGTGAGTGCAACTCCCTCTGCTACCTGGCACTTTCCAGGTTGTCTCAGTGCTGCTGCCGGTCCCTGGGCTGGATGGAACCAGCTCTAGATGCTCCAGCAGAAGATATGGGACCCAGCTCGTCCCTCAGGAGATATGCCTTGGGGCTGGTTTCTCATCTCTAACCAACCCCCTGGGCTGGTGTCTCAGAGAACCACAGTATGGTTTGTGTTGGAAAGGACCTCAAGATCATCCAGTTCCAACCCTTTGCCATGGACAGGGACACCTTCCACTAGACCAGCTTGCTCCAAGTCCCGTCCAACCTCAACCTGAACATTGCCAGGGATGGAGCAACTTCCTTGGGCAGCCTGTTCCAGTGCCTCACCACTCTCACAGGAAAGAATTTCTTCTGTATATCTAAATTCCCCTGTTTAAGCTTGAACCCATCACCCCTTGTCTTCTCTCTCCAGTCCCTGATGAAGAGTCTCTCTCCAGTTATGGAAAACCACCTTTCTCATTGAGCACATCACATACGCCATAATGTACCGCTAACGGGCACACCCCTTGGTGCAAAGGCAACCGAGACCTCAAGGCTTACAGCTGAACTCCAAGGTGGGTTCTTTCCCTTAAATTTGCTAGAGATGACAGAGCACAAGATCTTCAGTCTGAAGGCTGCTCTCAGCCGCTGGAGCAGCCTAAGGTGCCTGAATCCCGGCTCAGATTTTGGCTGGGGTCTCGCTGCCATCCCATTCTACTCTGCACGCAAAGCGAGCAGCAGCAGGAGGAGGAGAGAGCCACGCAACAAAGACTCATCTCGGAGGTAAATGCTCTACAGGGGCCTGGTGCTCCTTCACTAAAGCTGTGTCACAAATGCTGGCAAACCCATGGCAGGAAAGCTTATTCCTCCACTGCTTTGTCTCTTCTGGGATCAGGAAGCCAGAGCCAGGCATCCTGAGCCCTGGCCTCAAACAGGAGACCACCGGCAACCGCAAGGACAGCGGCATGTGCCAGCACTGCCCTGTCTAGCCCTCCAGAACTACATGAGATCCGAGTGGGCTGCAAGAGTGTTTGTGCCTCCTCTGTGGGAACAGGAGCAGGAGAAAGGAGCTGTACCTGAGATGTCACAGTAGACTGTCTCTTGGTAGACTCTGGCTTCTTCGGGCTTAAAGATCACATTGATTTCAAGGGAAGAATTTGGCAAGATATCTCCCTCCTGAAACAGAAGGGACAGCAAACCATTTATCTTCAAACATCACATTCTTGTTTCCACTACAGCCCTGGAAGCCTTTATTTACAGCATCAGCAAAGAGCAAGGAGCAAGCAACACCTGTCAACACAATTTCTAGGAGAGCTTGGAAGCAGCTGCAGAAACACCTTCCAAAGTCCCTCGCCTCTACTGGCATCCGGAAGGGGCATTTTGTTACCCTCAGAAGAGATTGAGCTCTTGCTCAGGGAGTTAAGTCTGGGCCATGCTATCAGTTTCTGCAACTGTCTGCTGCTTCCTCAGGGTCTTCTCTCTCTGCTGCTCTCCCAGAGGATCCTGCCACTGGTGCTCTGTCCCTGGAAGCCTTGTCACACATTTCAGGAGGCATCCCTGGTTTCTAAAGGCTCTCACCTCCTGCAGCCGGTTTAAACAAAGGCACTGCTTACAGCCCTTCAGCCCCTAGCATTGCGAATACAGTCAACATAAATAGCTACACCTCTGGCAACTGTAATAACGCTCTACAGGAATTAAATACTTAGTTTATGGAAGCAGATAAAAAGAACAGAGCCGTTTTTCTATCAGCACAGCCAGGCTTTGATTCCGCTCTGCTGTTGGGTATTCTCAGGAATTTGTCCGGAAGAGCCTCGAACTGAGTGGAGCCCTCAGCACTCCTGCAGCATAAATATTCGCTAACTACAGTTCTTCCCACTGACACAGCACTTACAGCTTAGAGGACAGCCCCCACAGAAATTAAAGAGCTAGAACATGGGAAGTTATTGGCCTGCAGCTGCAAGTAATTCCCTAATGCACAACCTGCTCTGAGTCAGGAGAACACAGGGAAGGACATGTAGAGAAGAACCCTTTCAAACACCAACCGACCAGTAACTGGAAAAGTCTGGAAGAATAAAGTCACTTGGATTCTTCTCAAAACCTAGAGAAAGTCTCCATGTGGGACAGGAGACACTGCCCACGACACAAAGCCCTTGCTCTCCCGACCTCCTCCCATTCCTGCAACCCCATTCCTCTTGCCAGGGCAGCTGGAGCTGGCTCAGTGCCTCAAGGCATCTGTCTGACTCTGACCTGGCCCCAGATAACCCAAACTCAACATCACAACGGTGAGCCGCCACTGCACCAAAAAGTACAGCTTCAGCAAGAACCTGGAGAACACTGCAAAAGTGCATCTCAAACAGCGAGGAGTGCAAAGGAGTCCCTGCAGGGTTAGGCAGAGAGGCCAAGTCCCTGCGGGGATGATTTGCTCCGTACCAAGACCACACTGATTGCTGGGATCATTCTGTACATGCTCTTCAACTACTGCAGGAGGGAGCTTAGAGCTTTGGGCACGTGCCATTCCTTTCTTTACAAGCTAATCAGATGAGGGTGCAGCACACAAACCCCCTTGCCAGGGGTGACGTCTTGCCATCCACCAAGCACCAGGAAGCCACCCAGTGATGCATCACGATCCTCACAAGGGACACATCTCCATACATCCAAGGTGCTGCTGGGTCCCAAGGCACAGCCAGGTGAGACTCCTCTCAGGCACCTGAGGAACAAGCTTATGGACTAGCACTAAACCCTGTCCTTTCCCAGGGATCAGCACAGCTCTCAGGAACAGTCCTAACACAGCACCCCTACTGGAGCCTTGCACTCCTATCCTCGCTCCCAAGAGAACCGACCCAGCAGTTAACAGGCTCGGGTCTTCTGAGCTCCTGATAGGAAATCACGACTCACAGCTACAGAAGTGATCCCTGCACAAGAACCAACACTAAATACACACAGATCCCATTGCTCCCTCCTCGGCCCCTAAATGCTCAGAATCTGCGAGACCCCCGCCAGGCTGGGCAAGAAGAAGCTGCCCTTGAAAAGCTGCTGCCCACCACCAGCTGCGGTTGGCCACGTCGCTTCGCTTCGCTTTGCTTTGCTTTGCTTTGCAGAGGTGGAAGGTGAGCCATGGAAACCAAGCCAGTGCTCACAGCAGACAAACTCCAAAGACAGAGCTGGCGAAGGCAGTACCGAAATGACATCCAGAGCACATCCTGTCAGTTCAGGGCACTCAAGAGAAAGGCAGTGCCAAAGCCAACATCTGCCTCTTTCCCTAAATGGCTGAACTCTCAGCTCCCACTACAAATGGGGCTTCTGCCAAAACCTGAAGGGCTCTGCAGGATCCTCCCGTTTGGATCGGGACCAGCTTGGCTCCTAGCTGAGGTGGAGATCTGCAGGAACAAACAACGCCGCTACCTCCTGGCCCAGCCTCTGGATCAACAACAGCAGCACTTTCATAACCTGGACGTCTTGAAGACCACCTCCACCAGCTCAAAGTCAGCACATGACACTGAGGAGTCACTGACAGGCAATGAGAGGGCATGGTGGCTTGTCAAGGTCACTGCCACGGTAATAAATCCTTGTCCTCCCTTTCCTCCGGTTTCCATTTCCAAGGAAACAGCTTCTTCCCCACGGGCCTGGAAGCTGCTCCAAATGTTCCTGGTCACACGGCACTGCCTCCTCTGTCCCGTTCTGATCTGCAGCTGAGACTTAACCCTAGACACACTGAAGTGACCTGCTGCAGCTTCTGCAGACAGCAACACCTGAAATACAGGCAGCTGATGCTCCACTTAGCAAAGCTTCTGCACAAGCCCTGCAAAGCCATCCTGCTCAGAAAGCTCTTCCAAGACCACTATCCCTCCACCAGCTTCCCAGCCTCTGCAAGCAATTACTTCCTCCGGTCGCTTGTCACCAGGGTTTGATGGTTTCTATGAGGGGGCTCCCAGAAACCACGGGCAATAGGGGCCAAGAAGAGAGCAGCTGCTTCTGGCCAGGGGGTCCGAGGCACCAAGGTCCCACCTCTGGGGGGGCCTCCCCAGCAGATTCACAGGGCAGTGCAAGCCCACAGCTCTTGGTCCAAGCTCAAAGTTACAGGGCCATCGACACACAACACTTTGTGGAAGTCAGTGGCAGGGGATTTTCAGATTCTACGTGTGTGAAAGAGGAGAAAATACTGTCAATTGGAGGAAAGACACCCCCATGCCAGGGGGGAAGGCAGACACGAGCAAGAATCTCAATGGGAAAAGGACTGTCCCATACATAATGGAGTTCATGGAAATCAAGAGACTGATAATGCTGCACAAGACAGCAGGGGAGAGACTCCAGTAGGAGCCTGCTTTGATTCAGCCCTACAGCAAACTGTGTAACAGGAACACGGCCATTTAGGAAAAGTTTCCACTCACAGCTTGGGGACAAGCTACGCGTCATGGCTGTACATCATCACATCTTGATGCAGACAGGACTCAGCCAGAATTCCGGACCTCCCCTTAATGCACCTCAGGAGCTCAAGAACAGGTTAAGCTCATTGTGGAGACACAGTGACTGTAATGAAGCAGGAGCCCTGGAGCACACTCCAGAACCAGCTCTGACACACCACAGGATGCTCTGAATGCTCAGCTGAGCAGCTCCCACTCTCCCCAATATCCCTGCTGCTCTGACACAGTCTCTTGGTCACACCGTGCTGCTGCCAGCTACAGTGGTGTGAAGCCGCACTTGTGCTGGCACTGCTGGCTCTCAGCCTTACGTGGGCTGCAGGAGCAACCAAGAAGAGAACAGCAGCCCCTTCCTCGGAAAACAAAGTTAAAAAAATTCACCCAGTGTAAAAGAAAGAAGAGGTTGGGATTATTCCAGGGTTCACTCCAAGATGAGAAGGGATGTTGCACTGCTCAGACAGCAGGCATTCTTCATCTCAGACCATGCAAATACTCAGAACGCGGGCTCTGGCTGATTGAAGGACATGGGGGTTTTGCTTGCATCACCAGGAAAGTGAGCAGTTTTCTCTACCCATCTGCAGTAGAACTCAAAAAGCCGGTTTAAACCTGCCAGCCTCGTGTCCAGGCTCACAGACGACACTGGAAGGGAGACTCAGATGTGGTATAAATCCAGGGTTTAGGAAGGGATTGCTGTTCCCGTGATTAAACTTGGGCTCAATTTGGCCTGCTTTCCACAGGGGACCATTTCAGTCTGCAGGGCAGTATGTGGACTAACAGTGCACCACTGTCCTTTCTCTACCCCCATGCGCTACGTGGAAATGTGTCCTGACAGAGAATAACTGGTACCTCTGAACACTGTGAGGACACTCATGAAGTGCCCTTAATTCACAGCCCTTGCAGCAGAGCCCAGCTTGGGGTCGGCTCTTGCTGCTGTTCACAAATGCTTTTTGCAGCAAGCGCCCCCACCCTCACCAGACACCTGATGTCTCCTCTCTTGGCACATCAAGCAGCTGATGTGGGATCTGCCAAGGGACCTCCTTCAGAGAGGAGAAGGAGGAGGAGCAGCAGCAAGGGAGGTTCTCAGCCATCACTTACCATGGGCACAATCGTGAAAATACCATTGCAGAAAGGCATGGAGTCTCCCTGCACCTTTGTCCCCTGGTTCTGGAAGGTGCAGATGGGAAGGGAAGGGTGTTCTCCAAGAGGCGGGACCACCCCGTGCTCCTTAGGAACATCAACCAGCTTGTCCTCTTCCTGCCTCTGCAGCCTGTGCCATGGGAGAGACGAACCAAGCAGGTAATTGAATAAGCAGCAGATCTGCAGAGCCTGTTGTGTCAGTGCACGAGCAGCAAAGCACTTGGGGAGGAACAGCAGCAGCTCAGCAAGGGGCTGACCGTGAGACACAGGCTCCCACACGGATCCCATGACTGCTGTCGTTCCCAGCACAGCAGGGAGTTTTACTGACTCCTTACACTTACTCCTTACTTACACTGACAAGCTAACAAGAGGTTTCTTAAAGCTGGCAGCCCTCAAGAGAAAGCCTCCTGCACTGGGAGGGGAGAAGCAACTGGGTTTCAGCTGCACGTTACCAGCATCACACTTCTCCCCTTCCCTTTTGCACCCACAGGGATGAGGAGACAGTATCTGCACTGCCTTCCACCAGAGGATCCCAGCGCACTTCCAAAGCAAACCAATGGATTTGGCACCCCATCGCTTCAGTGACAAGAATGAGTTTCTGTGCGTGAAAACAGAGGTGCCAAGAGAGGAAGGGACTTTGCCCAGCATCACCCAGTAAAGAAGTCAGGACCAGCATCACCGAATGCAAACCCTACGCTGAGCCTTGAACCACCTCATCTTTTCCCTCATTTTGGCCTCCTCTGCAGAGCCGTGATGCAGTTAACCTCTCCCTACTGCGGTTGCAGCAGAAATCATGCTAGTGTTTAAAGATCACAAGCGGGAGATGAGAGGGGAGCACTGCTGCAGAGCGGTTGCTCCTCCCTTGCACACTGCTGTCCCCCTTCCATGGCCATGAAGAAGCGGCGGGTGACAGCACTGGGGGACCAGGGGAAGGCTCCACGTGCAGCAAATCCAGGCAACGCCGTATGAACGACCATCACCCAGCTAAATCCAAACACAAAGAGAAAGGCAACAGGCAAGGACGTTACTTGCTGCACACACACAGAGCCTCGCGCACATGCTGTGCATGAGGAGGGCTTCCACACACTGGGATGAGCAGCCCTCAACTCAAGCTCCATCAGCAGGCCATAATTACATCCCCAAAAGTGCTGCAGGAGGGAGACCTTCTAATGAGCCACGTCTTTTGGGGTCACATCCCAACACAGGCTCCTCCACTGCCTCCTCTCAGGAAAAGGTCCTCTCTCCTCTGAAATCTCAAAAGCTTCTCTGACAGCAGGACAGTCGCCTTGGAGCTATGACCATCCCCAAAACTGCGAGTAAGGAAGAACAAAGCGGCGTGGTCAGAGTCTAGGACAGAGACTGGCACGAGAGCAAACCCCATACGTAAAAAATCCCATAGAAGTTCACTGTGGGGAAAGCTGGTGTCTTCTGAGGGGACAGAGGGCCACCCAGGGTCCAGCCTGAGACAGGCAGGTGGGGAGAGATGCTAAAGAAATGGTCCAGGGAAGTATCACGGCAAGGTCATGAGATTTTCTTCTAGCTCAGTGCCTTTGCACAGAACTCACACACTGTTGTCATTAAAAACAGACAACATGGAAAACTAGTTCTGGCCTTCAAGGCTTTTCTGACCCAATTACGCTCAACTTGATGTGCTCAAAGACCTTGAAAAGTGCTGCAGTTCAAGGCAGTTTCCTGATCAGCTCTGGGTTCAGACTAACTCCTGTATACCTGCACTCAGCCGAGCCTGAAAAGTCACACAAGGATTCCCCAAGTCACATAAGCTTTTAAGTGTCATTTCCAATTCATCCCCCCACACTGTGAGTGTTTCTCTGCTGCCTGAAATGGGAATTTCAAAGCTTCACCAGAGACACCCTTGGAAGAACCGGCTCCACCTCTCACCACCAGGATGACACAGGGTGCTGAAGCCCAAAAGCACTCCCAAGTCCTGGCTGCCCTCTCTTCCCTGCAGAGCCCTCCCCCTCCACATCTGCCCAGCCTGTGAGGAAGGGGAGAAACACCTCGTTGGCCCAGAAACCAGGACACTGAAAGGCAATTCCCCAGCCTACAGCAGGACAGCCTCCACCTTCTGGGCCAACCAAGCACTCTACCCTGCGTGAGACTGGAAAAGGAGCCTGCCAGCTTAACAAAGAAGAAACTGCTTGAGTATCACAATGGTTGTGCCACCTGCAGCTCTTCAGTGCTACTGCTCACTGCAGTCCCAGGTACCGAGTGCTGACACCTTTCTCAGCCTCATGGACCCTCCCTAGTGCAGGGATCTCTGAACTCAATAGTTCAGATTTGCGGCTCCCAAACATGAATTTGCTCTCTGAGGCAATCCAGTGATTGCAATCAACCGTCTCTCCTCAAAACATCATCCTCAGCTGTAGCACGGGTAGGACTGGAATGGCAAGGGTTAAGCTCCACGCTGTGCACGGGTTTATGTGCCCTAATCCGTTCAAAAGCCCCAACAGCCCTCTGAGGCCATGTGTTACTTTTCCCCTGGGGCATGTATCTTTCTGAGATGAATCTCTCAAACAAACCTCAGCTTCTGCCGCTCCTCCTCTTCCTGATCAACAAAACGCTTCCACTGGAAGTGGGCCGTGATGGCACTCTGATTGTGGATGACCAGGGATCTTTGGTTTGACAGCGTGAGGGAAGTCTTCTCAACTGTCAAGGAGCTCTTGTCAAGCCTGATGTTGACATTTACAGCTGTTCCACAAAGGCTTTTGTGAACATCTTCACCTGGAACAAAGCAAAGGCAAGTTCTCACCTCACTTGCTCATCTCACTTGCTGATGGAAGTAAAAGGAACAGAGCGATCTGCAGGTAACAGAAGAAACAGCTGCAGTTTGGAGCTGCATCAGCAGTTCCCTGGATCAGGGCATTTATCATATTCTGACAGCTGCACACGGTACAGCATGAGGATGTGCTGGCACCACCTTAGGCACCTTATTTGGGGGGGTGTTGGTGGAGATTTATCCCCAAGGTGACAGCATTTACAGTGAGACTTTTCAGATGTGCCCAGGTGCCCTTTGGGCTGCCATTCCACTCATGTCACAGGGAATTCTACATCCAAGTCACTCAGTGACGCTGAGGAGCCCCACCTCAGTCATGGCTTGCCCAGGGTCTCCTGCAGGCAGGAGACGCCCCCACTGTCCTGTCGTCCTCATCTCCTGGTCCTGAAATATTGGGCATAGCTCTGATCTCAAAACCCAAGCGGGAGCATTTAAAATGAAATGGAGAAGGGCAGAAAGAACAACGGAAAATGCAGAGCGGCTTCTGTGCCGAGCTCTGCACTCAGCAAGGTGCTACTGGGCCCTCGGATCTGTCTGCCAACTCCTTCTTTTGCTCCTGCTACTGTCACAGCCAAGTGCCCCACCACTGCCAGCACATTCTTCCTTGTCAAACGTGCTGCTGTTATCACTTCACCACTGGAGAAGTGAGTCCCTTCACTAGGGTAAGTGTCCTCTGGAAAGCTGGAGACTCCCAGCACAAGAGCAACACGCACAGCAGCACAGCTATCTCAAAGTGTTTCTCCAAGGTGGTGTTCACAACCTATCTTCAGACACCATTACACCCTCACATTATTGACTCCAGCCCTAGCAGCAGCTTGTTCATAAACCTCACCACTAAATAACTGCTGCCAACAAGGGGGGTTCTATACAGTCATTCCCAGGCTACAGCAAAGCTCAGAGCACCCTAACAGCTACCGCTGCCACGGTTACTGCTCCTCATGGTCACAAGTCCGCAGCTTGGCCCGGCTCTCAGCAGAGCACCCACTGTACCCATGCAGCACATCACAAGAAGAGGGTCTCTACCTCAAAGGCCTTGCCGGGAACTGTAACACAACAGATCGGGATGAAAAGCAATGACCAGTCAGGAGAGCTCTATGGGACAGGTTCCAGGCTCTTCAGACAGCTCTCTTGCACGCTAAAAGCCATCTCCTTTTCAGTCGGGCTCCTTGCTATGCGTCCTTCTGCAATGGAGCACCCAGAATATTCTCCGTCGCCCCCTGTGCACCGTGCTTAGGAAGATCTGCCTGCCTTGTTACAGGCTGAAATATTCCAGCACAGCAATATCTGGCAGCCAGCATGGAAGCTTTGCTCTACCCAGCGTGGAGGAGCCTTGCAGAAGGGATTCAACAGGACAATGAAGCCATCAGATGATGACAGACGGCGCAGACACCGCGCTGGTTGGAAGGACACAGAGCGTGCACCACGCACTTACCTGTGTCATAGTGAACAATCATGGGACTGGAATAAACACCCGTCTTTGGTGGATGAAATTCCACTGTGACTTCCATCGCTTCTCCAACACCAAGAGTCCCAATGGAGGGATCCACAGAGAAAGGGCTGCAACACAGAGAGAGAGATCAGGACTGTACGGGACATCTGGGCCCTCCCTTAATTTTGCAGTCTAGCTCACTTCAGCTCACTTGTGCAAGCAAGGAGCAAGCAAACCACAGTCAGTAGAAGAAAACCACAACATCCAGGATCAGAAACAGAGCGGGTGACTCTCCCTGCTGAAGGGAACCAGACCTCAGAAGATCCTGTGCTATAACAACACCTCAGCCCCCCATACCCTGCACCCTGTTCTCAGTTCTCAGCTCTTCACCTCTGCACACGTGCAATCCAGTTACTCAGAATTCTACTTTTTTGTGTAGTTCACTTCAAACTTCCGTCATGCTTCCCATTTCTTTATTGCAAAGCGGGACTGACATAGTTCATTGCTGAAGTTCGGGAACTCTTAAAAGCCTTATCCAGGAGCTCTCAACACACGCTCTATCACCTAACAGAGTAGTTGGCAAGTGCATTGCAAATAGATGCTAGACTTCACTGGGTGTTTATTGTGGTGGTGACAACTAGGCCTGGAAATCCCAGAAGCAAACTGTACAGTGATCTACAAGTTCCTGCCTATGTAGCTCCACAGGGAAAAGCAGCAGCCTGCTTAAATAGCATCCCAGAAGCCTGCTTAAACAGCCTTGCCAGCCTTTGGCAGAAGCTCCTCTCAGACCCTCGTGTTTCACAGGAGACAAGTTTAAAGTCTTCTTCTGAATCCCGTTTCCTGCAGAAGAAACTGAAGCAGCTCAGGCGCACCAAGTCAGAAGACACAGCAGGTCTTTGCTGCGTTCTTAACCTCAGCTCCTACGCTGAGACCTCTGGGATCAAGCAGCTCACAACTACCAGCCAACTGAAACAGAAATATCTGCCTTGCAGATGCAGTGTCAAGAACACATTACCCTCTCCAGTTCAGCAAACTGGAAAACCAGTGACTGGCTTCTGAGACCAACAGGAACACGACAGGCTGTCTGCAACACAGTTCACCTCAGGCATTTGATGGGGGGACCACCAGAGTACCATGAACTCGTGGCCTCCCAGAGAACGGGTGTACTTGGCTGATAGTGGTACGTAACCCTTTCAGAAGGTTATTTGTGATCACAAGGGTGCAAACCAGCTACTCAGCTACTTGAGCCCTCTCCAGGAAACGTGGGAGAGAGAGAGCTCCAGAACAAAAGGCCCCCAACCCTTTGCAAATGCACCAGACATTTGCAGCATCTTTCCCCTGCGCCCTCCTTAGCTTTCTGGTTTGGGCTGTAGTCCAGTTCTGAAGACACTGCCGGCTCCTCTCCACTTCAGAGCTCATTCTGCTTAGGCATATTTGGTCCCAGGCACCAGACCAAGCCCACGGGACAACAAAGTCCCTGGACCACACACTGTTATTGCCAGGGCCTCCGTAGCAGTTGCTTTGATCTATGATCTCTGCTTGCTCATACAGACACAGCTGCTGACAAACTCCTCAGTGTCTCTCCCCAGCTCATTGCTTGCCCACTTCTTGATGCTGCCTTTGGGCTCCGTGACCTGAGCCCCTCGAGCTGTCCTCTGCCACGCAGCACCTTGTTCAGCAGTCAAGCTGCCTTCCTACCTTGGCTCTTCCAGTCTAACAGCATCAGACCTGCAAGATGCTGCGTTGGAGACACCACCGCAGTGTAAAACTTGCTTGCAGAGCTTTCTCAAAACACTGTCAGCAATGGCAAACCCCACGGGTCCTGCCCACGCCCAGCACCTCAGCTGCTCTGACTCCTTGTTGTCACTGTTTACAACTCTAGGACCACGCAACAGCGTTTTGCACAAGAGAGGAGCTCCTTTACCTCAGAGTGGTGATGCTGTAGCAAGCCTCCCGCTTCCCCACGTTGCGCACCAGCAGAGTTTTCTGGGTGCTGAACCTGACTGGACAGTCGGAGAAGTTCAGCTGCTCAGGGAAGTCCAGGGTGGCTCGGGCACCTATTGCTCGGATAGGCACAAAGAACTTCTCCCTCTCTGTGATGATGATAAGCTCATCAAAATAATCCTGCAGGGAAAGAAACAAGCTCAGCACAGTGCGTTTAGCAGCATGCCCATGGCAGAAGAAGAGCTGCTGGTTTCTGTGACTCTCACAGTAGCATTCGATAGCGTACTCGCACTTTCTACCTTCATGGCCTTCCACTACAGACTATTTCACAAACAGGGGCAGTCAGGGACCATGGGGCAGATCCTCTTTAGTTTTCTATAGGCATGCTGCTTGAGGATAGGACAGAGTATTCAACTACATTTAAGCAGCAAACAGAAGATGAGGAAAAGGCCACGCACAGACAGCAGACTCTCAGCCCTGAAGCCAACAGACATTACATTAAATATTCCACCACTGAAGGAGAAAACAGCCTGAAACAGGCAAGAGCCTCCAGCCTATGGGAGCACAACCTTCGCCACCAGGAAAGAGTCTCCCCCAGGCCGAGATCCAGCGCAACCCCACTCAACCCAGGCCAGTTCTTCAAAACCCACACCAGATGCCTGGTTTGGAATCCAGCCCTGCAGGTTCACCCTCCCCTCAAGGCGCCATCTCTCGGGACCTCCAGGCTCACCTTGTTCTCATCAGGTCTGAAAAGGATGCGGTAGGTTGAAGACATGCCCGGTGCTACCTTATAGTCCTCATTACTCGGGCTGATCAACTCGAAGTAAGGAGAGTTCCCCAGGATGACGTTCAGCAGACGAGGAACCTGCAGGAAAGGCATGGAACTATGATTTTGTCGCTTGTGCAAACATGAGAGGGGACCAGGACAGGCCACGTGACATCCTTCCTTACCACCTTTCCAAAGCACTTTTAGCTCTGAAGGCACACGCACGTAACACACAAGGGTGGACTTGAAACCCTTCTGCTGAGCTACATAGCTGCAGGACAGAGGCAGTAGGAACAACATGCCCTGCTCTGAAGGAAGCACTAAGGAGATGCAGTACCTCCAGTCACCTGCACATTCAACAAGCTCAAAGAATATGTTTGCTTCTGCCTGCATGCATCCATGCAATCATGCCTCTGGAGAGGGAATGTATTATCTGAAGGCAAACCGGCGTGTGTTAGTTATATGGGGGGAAGGAAGTCGTTTCTGACACACCAGGGTGGAGTGGGGTGGTCAAGCTGCGGTGCTTGTCATGGGGGTGGACCAGCAAGAGAAGGAGACCACAGACACTCTGGCCTTCCTGACAATAAAAGCTTACCTCAAGAGCAAAAGGACGAGCACAGGAAGACAAAAGAACAACCCCAGGAAGAAGCGGATGGCTAAGACAATTTCCAGGGGGCTGCAAAGCGGCAAGGGAGAGCCATAATACAAGGAAAGGCTGGTGCAGAGATGAGAGCGCCCAACGTGCCTGTACGATGGAAAGCCAGACAACCCCCCAGGCTGTGCCTATCAGTTACGGTCCTCAAAGGCACATGCTGCTTTGAGATACGCGACCAGCACTGCCTCACAGTGTGGTTTCATTACTGAAAGCCACCCTGAGCTCTCTGCAGGCTCTTGCTGCCTGCTGACTGCAGCCAGCCCTCTGCCAGTGCAGGAGAGCCACAGTTCCAGGCATCCCTCCTCATAGCCAGGCCTTCCTGCAGGCATCCTGCTGCAAGTGTCTGTCCTCTGGGATACCACAGGCACGGAGACAGCAAACAGGCATTCTCTAGCACACAGGCAGCAACCCCCCCAGCACTCAACCTCATCTCAGAAAGCATAACAAGCAGAGGTTGAACGACAGCCAGCTCCACTCATGAACACATGAGCCTTGGAAAAAATGGAGGCTCATTCTGCACCCCCGACCCAAGCCTGATAGCCCATGGCCAAGGCAGCCCTGAACACTCTAAACACCCTTTGCTCCCAGCAATGCCCTGGGGCAGCAAGCTCCAGGAGCCCATTTTCCACTGCAGCCACAAATTCTGGTCACCAAGTCCCTTGGGACAGGAGCCCAGCTGGCAAAGATCTTCAGCAAGAGCCACCCAGGACACCTCTGAGGATGGTCAGGAGCAGCCTGAAGACAGGAAAGCAATTCGACAGCAAGTAGGCAAGAGCAGTAAGCATATAGTGAAGCACTTCCATACCGGAGTCATTACAGAGCACCTACTGGGCTCGATTACACTTTGCCTCTGTTACACTTTGCTGCTACCTGGAGTTTTAGGGAGCAGACAACCTCAGCTACCGTGCAGGATACATCAGTAGGATTCAGAGGCATGCGGGAAACACGTGAGACACAGCACAATGCTCCTTTTCTCCAGGACATGACCAAAACCCAGCAAAAGGAGAACATAATAAACTCTCTTGGGATTATCATCTCTATCTTTGTGTATTTAAATATGTCAAGGGTTTTCCTTAGAGCTGATCTTCCTTTTACACCAGGGCTGTCCAACGCCTGAGGTCGTACTAGCTTCACAACTAATTCATTTTGGGGAAAATTAACAGTTCACGCACTGCCTCCCCTTCACAAGCCATAGAAATCCCAAGCTGCAGCTGTACCACTCAATTACGTTTTGCTGGGAATGGCACCAACATCAATGCAGACGTTTTCCACTTGGGAAGCGTGAATAAAGCAAATTCACTGTTTGCCTCTTTGCTGGTACTTGGCAAAGGCAAACATTCTGAGGCGCTGCATGGATGAGGGAGCAGCTGAAGCCAAAAGACACAGTGGGAATGAAGCAGAGCAGTGGGAAAAGAGAAACTGAGGCCCATTTTAATAAGCAAAGGGCACACCTACAGCAAAGATTGCCCAAAGTCACCGTGAACCACACCACTGGTGTCCCTTGGGCACAGGTATCCATGTTACAACTTCCCAGTATTCTCAAGCTAAATCAGGAATGACACAGAACTCTCTGGGAGTAACTGAGGGACCATACCTTCATCTTTCCTTGCCAAAGGGTCTTCCATGCTCTACCATGTCCCTGCAAAACCTGTGATCTCAGGAGATACTTTGACTTCTCTTGCTGTTCCTCCCCCTACATTAAGCCCTGACAGTGTCACTCCTCTTGTCCCCTTCTTTGTTTCTCCCAACAGGCAGATTTGAGAAAGGGGTTAATTCACCTGCACACTTCCACCTCCCCGTGCCCTCCTCTCGCGCACACATCTTGCTCTTTGTTACGCAACAGGATCTTGAATTACGCCTGTTTCTGACCTTTCTCTGCTTCCAGCACACTTCCTGTTACGTACCAAAAGAATCCCTGTGCGGAAGAAAGTGCTCCGGGACAGGACACTGAACTCAGCCCCTTTCCTCCCTCCTGTCTTTTCCCACCAGCTTGCTCTTGGCACACAAAATCATAGAATAGTTAGGGTTGGAAAGGACTTTAAGATCATCTAGTTCCAACACCCCTGCCATGGGCAGGGACACCCCACACTAAACCATGGCACCCAAGGCCTCATTCAACCTGGCCTTGAACACTGCCAAGGATGGAGCATTCACAACCTCCCTGGGCAACCCATTCCAGTGCCTCACCACCCTCCCAGTAAAGAATTTCTTCCTTAGATCCAATCTAAACTTCCCCTGTTTAAGTTTGAACCCGTTACCCCTTGTCCTGTCACTACAGGCCCTGATGAAGAGTCCCTCCCCAGCATCCTTGTAGACCCCCTTCAGATACTGGAAGACTGCTATGAGGTCTCCACGCAGCCTTCTCTTCTCCAGGATGAACAGCCCCAACTTTCTCAGCCTGTCTTCATACGGGAGGTGCTCCAGTCCCCTGATCATCCTCGTGGCCCTCCTCTGGACTTGTTCCAACAGTTCCATGTCCTTTTTCTGTTGAGGACACCAGAACTACGCACAATACTCCAAGTGAGGTCTCACGAGAGCAGAGTAGAGGCGCAGGATCACTTCCTTCGACCTGCTGGTCACGCTCCTTTTGATGCAGCCCAGGACACGGTTGGCTTTCTGGGCTGCGAGCGCACACTGCCGGCTCATGTTATGTTTCTCATCGACCAACACCCCCAAGTCCTTCTCTGCAGGGCTGCTCTGAATCTCTTCTCTGCCCAACCTGTAGCCGTGCCTGGGATTGCTCCGACCCAGGTGTAGGACCTTGCACTTGGCATGGTTAAACTTCATAAGGCTGGCATCAGCCCACCTCACAAGCGTGTCGAGGTCCCTCTGCATGGCATCCCTTCCCTCCGGCGTATCAACCGAACCACAAAGCTTGGTGCCATGGGCAACCTCGCTGAGGGCGCACCCAATCCCCCTGTCCATGTCACCGACAAAGATGTTGAACAAGACTGGTCCCAACACCGATCCCTGAGGGATACCACTCCTTACCGGTCTCCAGCCAGACATCGAGCCATTGACCACAACTCTTTGCGTGCGGCCATCCAGCCAGTTCTTTATCCACCGAGTGGTCCACCCATCAAATTGATGTCTCTCCAATTTACAGACAAGGATGTCATGTGGGACAGTGTCAAACGCTTTGCACAAATCCAGGTAGATGACGTCAACTGCTCTGCCCCTGTCCATCAGTTTCGTAGCCCCATCACAGAAGGCCACCAAATTGGTCAGGCAGGATCTGCCCTTAGTGAAGCCATATCGGCTGTCACCAACCACCTCCTTGTTTTTACCATGCCTTAGCATGCCTTCCAGGAGAATCTGCTCCAAGAGTTTGCCAGGCACAGAGGTGAGACTGACTGGTCTGTAATTCCCCGGGTCATCCATTTTCCCCCTCTTGAAAATGGGGCTTATGTTTCCCTTCTTCCGGTCGTCGGGAACTTCACCTGACTGCCATGATTTTTCAAATTATGATGGACAGTGGCTTAGCAACTTCATTTGCCAGCTCCTTCAGGACCCGCGGATGGATTTCGTCAGGTCCCATGGACTCGTGTACGTTTAGGTTTTTAAGATGGTCTCGAACCAGATCCTCTCCTACAGTGGGCCTAGGGTCTTCATTCTCACAGTCCCTGCATTCGCCTTCCAAGACTTGGGTGGTGCGGTCAGAGACTTTGCCAGTGAAGACCGAGGCAAAGAAGTCATTAAGAACCTCAGCCTTCTCCAAATCCTGGGTAGCCAGTTCTCCCTATATCTTCCGAAGGGGGCCTACGCTGTCCCCAGTCTGTCTTTTACTCGCTACGTACCTATAGAATCCCTTCCTATTATCCTTAACATCCCTAGCCAAGTTCAATTCTAACTGGGCCTTAGCCTTCCTCACCTGGTCCCTAGCTTCCCGGACAGCAGCCCTGTATTCTTCCCAGGCTGCCTGTCCCTCCTTCCACCTTCTATAAGCCTCTTTTTTCCTTTGAATTTTCCTGAGCAGCTCCTTATCCATCCAAGGAGGTCTCCTGGCCCTCCTGCTGCACTTCCTTCTAGTTGGGATGCAACACTCCTGAGCTTGGAGCAGGTGATCCTTGAATAACAACCAAGAGTCTTGGGCCCCCCTGCCCTCTAGGGCTGTATCCCATGGAACCTTACTAAGCAGGCTCCTGAAGAGGCCAAAGTCTGCTCTCTTGAAGTCCAGGGCAGTGAGCTTGCTGCACGCTCTTCTCACTGTCCCGAGGATCTCGAATTCGCCTCACTGGAGCAAATGTTTCCCCAACTGAAATTCAAAAGGTCTCCATTTCCCCCTTTACAGCAGAGAGAACAAAATTGCTGACATTTCTCAACTTTTCCCAGCTCAACTTTCTTAGGAAATCTCAAAAGGATCACAATCTTTCCAGTTCAAGTTGGAGACCTTCAGGAGCACATTACCCTGCCTGTGCCGGGATTCTCCAAAGGGAAAGCACAGCCACGCTGGCTTAGAAACACCTGAGCGGAACTGAACTAAGCTTAGCAGGAGCCTCAAGTGGCACCTCAAATGTTGCCCTTCAACTACTCCTGCTTAAGCCAGCCTGTTTCCACTGCTCTTCCAAAACACCCAGCCTGGAGCGCTAATGCCAGGAGTTATAACTTCCTCCAGCACAATGCGGAGAAGACTCAACCCCTGTGCTTTGACAGGGAGTTGCACACAGGTGGCTGAACAGGCTGAGAGAGGAAAATATGCCCTGCCAGAAACAAGGATTAACCAAGGAGCCACTGGGACACCGTGCACACTCGAGGTAAAGCACGACAGCAGGCAAGAACTGCACAGCCCTTGACATTCCCATCAGTCCAGGGCTTTCAAGAGGAAGCATGCTGGCTCAGAAAGCTCCTTTGGGTTAGGTACCACCAGCGCACGGCCAAAACCAGCGGGAGAATCCCCAGCATGGGAACATTTCCCCCATCTTGCAGAATAACGCTGGTGAGACATTTTATTCTGGATGCGCTGTGCTGCGGCAGGTAACTTGCTCTGCTGCACACCACGTGAATTCCACCGCTCTCCTCCTCCAGCCCAGCGTTCAACCTCCACAGCCCAGCACTTACCCTGTCTTTGTTCCTCAGAGCTAGCGGCGCTATGTAGAACTGGTGGGGAACATAGTTCTCAAACACCACCTCGGATGGGAAAGGCTGGAACAGCCTCTGGTCCAGGTCAACTGCTGAGAACTGCAGATGCAAGACAGAGCAGAGAGAGCTTCAGCTGCTGGGAGAAAGATTAACGAATGAAAATCCCGCACTGATCTCCAGTAAATACAGTCTCTTGGTGAGTCCACCTGCCCAGCTCCCACCAGGAGATGGGAGCTCACCCACCTCTGCTCTCAGCTGAGCCAAGGTTTCTGGACCATCTTGAGCAGCCTCAAGCTAAGAAGCTCTTTTGGAGGCTGTTTCTCCAGGTGGCCTTCTCCAAAAGGCAAAGCAGCGCTCACCTCCAGCACAGCCCTCTGCTAAGGTGCTCACTCAGCTCCAGACACTTGCTGCAACAGCCACGAGCACTCAGGGAGCAAGCAAAACCCAGGAGTTTCCATGAGCCTCCACAGGAAACAATTTGCAGATGAACTTCCCTCTGAGACACAGAGACTGAGTCCCACACATCCCAAATATCTTTTTTGTTGATGTAGAGCCTAGAAACCAGGCGGAAGACACCAGTACCAGGGAGGAAAGGCCAACAAGAAAGTAACAGGGCACTTGGGAAACAGGCAAATGAGGTGAATGCTGAATGGGGATGAAGTTCAGCTCTTCTCCCAGCATTACTGGGCAACTTGAGCTAGACTGCAATTAGCATCTCCTTTCCCCATGAGCCTTAAGTTGATGCTTCACTGTATTCTTTTACTGAGGGTTTATTTAATACCACTGCACAAGCAGCTCTGAAAAATACACACAAAGACCAAAAGCTGACCCAGCAGAGGCATTACTTGGAGATAAATCCTCCCTGCTTGGTCTCCCCTCTCCCAGCTGCACTGCTCCCACTCGAGAGACACAGGCAGGCCTCCTGCTTCTCCACAGAAGCCACGGTCAGGCTGAGGCCAGTAGCTGTAGCACTGCCAGTCACTTGGGCGCCCGTCTTACGTGTTCCCACCTCGCGTGCTGTCTGGGGCAACCCTTAACTGATGTGCTAGAGGTCTCTTGCTGGCAACTTTCTGCTCAACAGCCTACCTCAGCCATCCACCCACCCGGACTGTGTGTTAGACTGAGCAGTCCTGCAAGAAAAGCAGCTTTAAACGTACGTCTAAGAGAACACTGATCCAGGTAAAGCGCATCCACTCCCCTCTGCCCAGGCCGATCCCCCTGGGTATCCAGCAGCCTGAAAACTCAAACACCCCGGAAGGGTACCCACGCCTTCTTCCAACCCAAAGCATTAATGCAATTGGTTTTGTTACAGCTTAAGTAATTGCCACAGGCCCTCAGCCTTCAAAGGCCAGTGCTGCCACCAGTGAGGGAGTCCTGTGACCCCAAGCACATGGCAGCTGACTACACCAAAGCAAGAGGTGGCTGTTTGAGCAGGAGGATGAAAAACAGCAGCTCCTGCCCTTGTGTCCTGCCCCAGCCCTTCCCCAGTAGCCTGTTTTAGCGACGGTAGCTCAACTCCAGCAAAACCCACCACCTGCAGCAGAGGTTCCATGGGCTTGGTGCAGATCAAGACTTCAATGGCTCACTGGAGAAACATGTTTTGCCTTTCCCCCAGCAGAAAGAACTCCACCACCACCAGTTGGAAATGACAACAGGACGTAATCACCAAGCTGCTTGGGTAAGCTGGAGGCAAGCCTGCCACAGGCACGCGCCTTCTTCAAATGTCAGTCACATCAAACAGCAAGGAAAAGGGCAGGGAAAGGCTACCTTTTGATGGGAGACTTCACCCATGTCCCGAAGCTGGGTTGTCCGCGGCCACCACATCTCCCGAGGGCCGGCCAGCCTCTGCTTGGTGGGGAGAGACTCTTCTGCCTCTCTGAGCAGCTTCGGATTACGAGATGCTACCACTCTGCTCTGGAATCTATCCACCCTTCTGGAGGACCTCATGGGCCGGGGGGTCTTGCCACTGGCCATGTCGCAGAGGTCACCTGGAAGAAGCAACAGTTGGACAACCCACAACCACAGAACCTTAAAACCCTGGACCCATGGAACCCCACAACCTTAGGGAAGGGCCCTTAAAACTCACCCAGTTCCAACCCCCTGCCACGGGCAGGGACACCTCCCACTAGAGCAGGTTGCTCCAAGCCCCTGTGTCCCACCTGGCCTTGAACCCTGCCAGGGATGGGGCAGCCACAGCATCTCTGCGCATCCTGTGCCAGCGCCTCGCCATTCCTGGCACACCCAAAGGATACAGCTGTGTCTCCAGCCTTTGGCATCCTTCCTAAGCGGAGAACACAGGGCCTCCCCACCCTCACTCGTGGTTAGACCATATTTAGGCTCCATTCGTAGACTAAAACCCCACAACAAACAGCCCCTGAGCCAAAACACCCTTTTGCTGTGGGGGCAGTCCCACGAGCCACAGAGACACACCAGGGGCTGCTGGCACTTCTCACCCTTTCTGCAAGGAGCCTGCTGATATTTCTCACTAACTCAGCACAGAGTTCAAGACTCGGATTAAGAACTATAGTTTCTCAAGGCTACTTTGCCTTGTTTAAGTTACAAAGATTATCTGGCAAAAATGGCTCCGTCCAGGCCTGAAATCACCCCATTGCCCAAGAGCATTCCTCCATGCAGAAGGACGCCCTAATTTTCACTTGTTAACACCCAAACTCGAGGCTCCCTACAGGCATTCCAGGCTGCCACAGCAAGAAAAAAGCAGGACACCATCAAAGGCGCATGCGCAATTAGCTCAAATCTAAGTACAATCCAGGATGATATTCCCTCCTGCTTCCCCGTGTTCCACAGCACCTCTGTTGTGCGCACTTGCTGTACCCAGCAAGACAGCATCTAGGCAAAGATGGCCGTTCCCTGCCCCTCGACTGCTCCTCACACCCCGCAAGAGAGGCAATCACTTCATTCCTTTACTCCTCAGACAGCTACAGCACTGCACGTGGCTGTGGCTGTGGCCGCGGGCCCTTCCCAGCTTCAGGAAACAAGGCTACTGTTTCCCTGTTTCCTTTTGGTTTTGCAAGAAACACCAGAGCTCTGCACTTTCCTAGGGACAGGAGGACCTGCTGCAGCAAGAGCTGGGATTTAAAGCTGGAAAGAACTCCTTTTCAGGGGAGAAACCTCATGGGGATGATCCAACATGAATCTGGATTTCAGTGGTTTATTACCGGGCCTTAAGAACAACTGGCTTATCCGTTCCAATTCTCCAACCTGTGATTTCACTTCACTTGAAACGAATCCTGTCGTCACCCCCACAACGCTTATTTCCAGAGGGCTTCCAACCTCCACACCCCAGCCAGCCCAGCAGCTTCCCCCCGAGCCCTGGAGCAAGGCTCTTCCACAGCCCCAGAGCCCGCAGGGACCAGCCTCCCGGAGGAGCAGGAAAGGAGCACAACGGAGCAAGCGGGCACATCTCCCTGCAGGGGCAGGACAAACCAGCAACCAGGACACAGCACCCCTCCAGCCCACCACCCCGTGGCTCCCTGCTCCCCACCTCAGGCAGCCAAGGCTCCCTTTGCTG
The DNA here is from genome assembly GCF_963264785.1 of Psittacula echo. Lineage (NCBI taxonomy): Eukaryota > Metazoa > Chordata > Aves > Psittaciformes > Psittacidae > Psittacula > Psittacula echo. Next base: position 85,128,017 of record NC_137742.1, on the reverse strand, counting down.
CAGGACCTACAGCTGAGCTCCAAGTCTCTCCCATCCCTGCAAGCTGCACGGCACTTTCAGAGCCCGGTCAAGCCCTTCTACCTGCCCAGCCCTGCTCTTAGCCCAGGGATGTTTAAATCCTGCCGGGTAGCACACAGCTGCCCCATCCCTGCTGCCAACGGAGCTGCCTCCTCCCTGCCCAGGGCCAGACGCTACCTGAGCACGGGTGATTCACGCTTCTCCTGGAGGATTCCTCCGTGCAGGGCCCAGTCTTGGCTCCTGAATGCCCTTGCGCTGCTCGGCAGCTGTGGGCAGCTGGAGGGACAGGAGTCGCCCAGGGACGCCTCGGTGTGGCTCTTGCCCACCAGCACAGCAGGTAACTGCTGCTGGGCTGCCAGCAGCCAGTGCAACCTGGGTAGCAAAGGACAGGGCTGGGACCTGGGCTGCCCAGCCCCTCTCCTCAACGCTCTGGCTTTGCCAGGTAGGGCAGGGTTTCACCAGCGCCTCCAGGAAGCAGAGCTCAGAGCCTGACAGTAGCTCAAGCCTGCTCCTGTCTCAGCGGCTGAGCAACTCCTGCTCTGACTGGGCCATGGCTGCTGCTCACATTTAACAGCAGCAGCTCCCCTCTACGTCACAATAGGCGAGGTCCGCACGCCCCGTAAAGAAGGTGCTCACCCCCCCGCACCACTTCCACACCAAGGCCGCCACCGCTTGTGGCTCTGGGATTTCTCCAGCTCCAGGCTGGAGTGGAGACCGTGCTTCCCGCCTTGAGCTCTCTCGGTACCAATGTTGGCCGCCTTGTCTCTCCTCTGCTGCGTTCCACGGCCATTGCAGGGTCTTGCTGAAGTCACGGCCTTGCAGATCCCTGCAGCCCCCCTACGCCTTCAATGTCTCCCCCGCAGGGAAGGGCTGCAGCAGGACTAAAGCGCACCTTACAGCAGCATTTGTTCACGCTCCGTGACCTTCAGATACATTGGTTTATACACTGCGGATGAGCCAATAATTTCTCTGCTTCAGGACTAAAGGAAAAAGCTTCCACACTGACTACAAAGCAACCATTTCATTCCCGTTTTGCTCGCCCAGGAGGAGCCCAGTCACACCAGGGCCATGGCCAGGCTGCCTTTGGGGTGACTCCTCTTGCTGCCCCTGCTGAGCACCCAGCGACGAGTTTGTACCCCTTAAGCCTGCGCACACGGGCACATGCACCAGCCAAGGCCACCCAACTTCCCGCGGCATCTCAGCTGCCAGGAGCTTCACACGTTTTCAGCGCAGCGTTTGCCAGAAACAAAAGCTTCCCGTGAGACTCTCGGCCACAGGCAAAGCAAATCCTCACATCTGCTTGGTGGGGAGCGTGGAGCCCTCCATTTGAAACCAACACTCATCATCTGGGCGTTTACAACCCACTCAGGGAGAATATGAGCCCCGAGTGCTAACTGGCTCTCCAGGCAGCCAGCCTGTGGAAACACTCCGAAACATGTCCCGCACGACTGTCCAGCCACGAATCCAGGTGGAAACTGGAGAGCTCAGGCAAAGACACCTCAGGTGTGACACCCTTGTGTGCTGAAGGCACCGAGACAGAAGCTCTGTAAGTAAAGGGAACTGGATGGCGGGTGATGCTTCCTGTCTCAAAGGCAGACCTTGGAGACAGAGATGTCAAGGTGTGACCCATGGAGCGTCTCACCCTTAAGCTGAGGTGCACTCACAGGGCTGCCACCTCGTCGTGCTCCTTCCCGCAGCTCCAGCACCTCGGAAGCAATGCTAGAGCCTTCCCTGCTCCGTGCACAAGTGACTCCTGACCGCTGCAGGCAACTAGGACAGCTGGGGGGACGCTCCCTGCCCCTGCTCACAGGACTTGCCAGAGCAGCCTCAGGGGCTTGGCAAGAGAAACCGCTGGCCGCAAAGCATCTTCCTGGAGCTGCATGGTAGAAGCGGCACGAAACCCCCGCGAGGCTTGCAGGCACCTCAGCACCCAGCGCTCAACCTGATGCTGGACCTCAGCCGGCTCTCAAGCTCCACAGCCCTGCTCCACACTCAGCTCTGTTCCTCCTGCTGAACTCACCATCTCTTTTTCCAGCCCAAACCCTTCTGCCCTCCCAGACAGGAGGAGGGGGCCAAAGCCATTCCTTAGTCCTGCTTGCCAGCCCAGACAAGCTCACTTCCACATCTCCTGCACTGCTGCGTGGAGGAATCAAGTGAGAAACAGCCTGATCTGCAGGCGAGCCCTGGCTGGGAGACTCTGCTCTAACAAAGTCTTTCAGCTAATGCCTATTTCATGTGCAACACAAGCAGTCTCTGGAGGGGGAATCAAGGCCAGGAGCGTCTTCAAAGTGAAGGAAAGAAATGTGTTTCCATCATGTGCCCTACAGCTACTGCAGAGACCCCTTGCTGCAGGCGAGGCAGAAAAGAAGGGTCTGTGCAGGATCGCCCTGCTCCAGGGGACTGGGTTTGGCCACGAGCTACATTAGGGGTAAATAAAAGCCCCTTCACCTCTTCTCTTTAGGGCAGTACCATGAACCTCTGACACTGCCTGGCCCACGATACGGGCTACGGCCATACAGCCCAAGTATCTGCAGGCAGCTCAGTCATGAGAGACCTGGGAAAGTCAGAAGGCTCCACAGCGCAAGCACGGGCACAGAGGGGCCCTTCAGAGCCCCTGAGCTTGGCAAAAGCTGTGCTGAGGAAGAAGCTGATCTGAGCACTTCCATGTGGCCCTAAAGCATCCAAACCCCTTCGTGCACATGTCCAGCAGCTTCCCTCTGCCAAATAAAAGTCAACAGCTCTCTGATGATGCTGTACTGAAAAAGGCAGGAAATTAAGAACAAACCACAAGAGTTCTTAATGGAAACTCAGCACAAAAAACAAGGGAATTTCCACGCAAAGGCACAGCTTTATGTCCGTACAGATCCTGTGGCTGTCACTGTGCCACATGCCAGCGCTCAGGGCTCTTACTTCAAGCGACCCTTGTGCACAAGCAGCAGCACCAGCCCTTGAGTTATCCTCCACGCTTAGAGGCCGGGGTCTATCAGCACACCGCACTACAACACTACACCCAGTATTTTGGGTAGGAGCAACGTCTGGGGACTGAATCTTGCTTCAGCACACACAAATCCTCTTCCCTCTTCCTTCCACGCAGATAAACCGCCTTTCAGTAACTGGTTGATTTGCCTCTCTACTGCACTTGGCTGGAAGAGCAAGGCAGGAGATCTCTGAAAAGTGAGACTCAGGATGCTATTGAACATTTTTGTTCAGTTAAATCACCTCCCCCTGTTCAGGCTTAAGCAGCAAGATGACCTTACTCGCCTAGAGATTGCCTGCTTAGCTACAATTACCATATGAACAGCAGCTCAAAGAAGCCAGGAAAGGAGAACCACAATTCCCAAGGCTGATCTCTTGCCCCTCCAGCCGGCTGCTAAGTGCCTGAGTGCTTTCTAAATCAAGTAGTCTTGCCAGCCACGAAGCCTTACCTGTCACCTTTATATTCCAGTCCCTCTGCACTGCATCACTTTGGTACTGACATCCTGCAACCTGTTACAAAAGCTCTGCCACAGCTGAGACAATTAATAGGAGCCCAGTATTACAGCTGCCTGCTATTTCTTTGATGACCTCCAACAGCCAGCTGACGCTGAGGCAGCCCAAGCTCCCTTCAAGGGTCTGCTGGAGCCTCCCCAGTTCCACATGGCATCATTCACAACTGTGCCTCCTGCCTTTAGTCCTTACAGTACTACTGTCCCTTTCCCACTTGCCTCTCCAAGCATCTGCTCTCCGGATCCTGACTTCGCAGCTCCCTTTTAACCTCTTTTTTTCTGCCATCTGGATGCCATTTCAGAGACTCAAAGACTCATTTAGCTTGGAAAAGACCCTTAAGATCAAGTCTAACCCAGCGCTGTGGTTTAAGTCCAGATGGTAACTCAGACCCATGCAGCCGCTCACTCACTGCCCCCCATCCCAGCTCAGGCTCTCCTGAGCCCCAGCTCCTTTGCACCCAGCACTGCCAAGTCCACCACTAAACCCTGCAGCACCACATCTATGGGTCTTTTGAATGCCCCCAGGGATGGTGACTCCACCACATCCTTGGGCAGCCTGTTCAGGGCTTGACAACCCTTTCTGTGAAGAAATTTTCCCTAAAAGCCAATCCAAACTTCCTCTGGCACAGCTTGAGGCCATTTCCTCTTGTCCTATTCCTTGTTCCTTGCCAGAAGAGACCAGCCACCTCCTGCCTCCATCCTCCTGCCAGCTAGCTGTAGGAAGCGATAAGGTCCCCCCCCTCCCCGAGCCTTCTCCAGACTAAACCCCCCAGTTGTTCCCTCAGCCGTTCCTCATCACACTTGTGCTCCAGGCCCTCCACCAGCTCTGCTGCCCTTCTCTGGACCCGCTCCAGCACCTCAATGTCTTTCCTGCAGTGAGGGGCCCGAAACTGAGCCCAGTATTTGTGGTGCAGAAAGGGCCAAGTTTGGACAACCTGTTCTGAGTCATCTGGACCCTCCTGGAGCAGTCCAGACTTTGGGTTTGCCCGTGATGTATACAGGAATTGCTGCTTCTCAGAAAAATCACCTACGGATGTAAACTGCAACGGAAAGATAGTGAGGGTGGGAGAGCTCTGCAGTCGCTTCTACCTAGGCCATCTGCTGCATTGTTCACCATTCACAGCGTTTTATAGACAGAGCAAGAACAATCCACGTCCTCCCTCATTTACAGATTGGGCAACACAGAGTACCGTTTGAGGCCAAACCACATGCAAGATGAGGAGGGCAAGACCAACAGCGGTGAGGCAGGCAGCCTCCGTCCCAGCCACATGTAACCCACAGCCTGGAGGCAGTCACATCTGCATCCCACGGGAGGACAGGAAGACATGGAGGAAGTGTCTCTTCCTGGGAGCAAAGCTTGCTCCCTGCCCAGCTCCGGTGGTGGGGAGAAGGGGCTCCAGCTCCCAGTGCTTCACATGGCAAGTGCTGCCCAAAGCAACAGGGCCTCCAGCCAGCCCCAGTACCACCAGCGCAACAGCAGGGACGCCCAGAGGGCAGGAGGCAGCGGTGGCTGTCCAACAGGCACGTCAGAAAGACCTTCCTGTCGGCACTCATGCACTCAGCAAGTCACGTACCGGAATAACTGGACGTGTCTGGCCTCTTCCAGAGGACACAGAGCTGCAGCAAAGGCAAAGACAAGAGCTACAGTGACGATCCAGGAGAGAGGAGGGAAGTGCCCCCCACACACACCTGACAGGATCGCAGCGATGCGATAGGAGCATTTGAACCATGAGGGAAGAACTCCAGTGCTCAGTTCCAGAAAGGGCCCGACGGCAACACTCCATCACTTTCGATGCTACCAAAACATTTCCTATCAAAACCTCCAGAGAGATCACTTACCCAGCTGCAGCCTCATCAAGTCCCAGGTACGCAGCCCACAGTCCTCTTCAGTCCAAACTGGGTTCATGCTTGTTTTCTTCTAAGGAAGAAGAAAAGTCAAGTTGGCTCCTTTTAGCCCTGTTTCCCTGCCTGCCTCTGAGCAACGCAATGCCACGCTGCAAGGGGAACCTTGACCTTGTTTGCTTTTTGGAGACACAGACCTCCATGCACAGCCCTGGCTTTGCTTTCTCCCTTTTCATTCCCATCCTTAGAGTCAATTTGGTTTCCTCGCTTCTTGCTCCGTTTACATCCCACTTCCATACCCTGAGCTGCTTCTCTACTCCTTTCCTAAATCCAGACAGTATTTCAAATACCCCACATTTTGGAGACCCTGACTTTAGCTGTGCAGTCAAATTTGAACTGAGGAATTGTTTTCCCTCCACCACTTTTTAAAACAAAACAAAAAGAACTTGGGCCCTTGGGCCCAACAAGTGTAATGCCTCCTTGGTTTTCTTTTCCCTTCACACTATGAAACCATTTAAGCCAGCAGCTGCCTTTGCGTAAATTTCAGAACATTCAAGAAGTTACTCACAGTTCAGGGGGAGTCTCTGGCATGAGCAGGGCAGCAACCGAGGCTGTGACTGCCAGGAGACACTGCAGAGAAAGATGGGTGCATTCTGGATAGAGCTTCGGGCCCGATTCACCAAGGTACTGCCACCACATGTCATTTAAACAAGAAAGGGGGCAGATGACAGGGGCACTGACAGCTGTGCAGTTACAGAATGGTTCAACAGTCGTTCCTGGGGCTGACACTGCCTTAATCCTAACTGCCTTGGCCTCATGTCTCCACTGGCAGCTAAAAACCATCTAAGTCAGCACGATACTGAGGACAGAAACATCCTACAGTACCCCCACACTGCAGGACCAGGGCTTAGTCAAAGTCGCGCAGGCAGAGCAGGGGTCAGTCTCTCTTCCCTCACACCCAGCTCTTCTCCCCCTCCATGCCACCCAGCACCACGGGACACCACAGGCTAGGGAGTACAGGGTCCTCCTCTCCTCCTCCCAAGATACAGAGCTTCCTTCGGAGCCTGAGCACAGGGCAGCTCTTTACTTCCTGGCATCACACGCATTTGAAACCATGGTAACACCCCAGCACCCACAGCCCACCAAGATCCTCCCATGGTCAGCTCCAAGGACCACACTAATTGCCACAAGCGCTCCTTCCCTCCACCTTCTCCTGACCAAGACAAAAACCAGCCCTCACGTGCCTTACCTGGTCCACCACAGCTTGGTTGGCATTTGCAGCTTCAGACATCCCGTGGCAGCTCCATTTGCAGCAGCACTGGTCTCCTTGGCTCCTGGCTTCGCAGCAAGTTGGTCATCCACAGCAGGGCTACTACTTCTCCTGCGGGGCACCTTCGAACACCAGCGTGTGGTTCTGTGATTTGAAGCAAGGGAGAGAAAGATCAGATCAGGAGACACAGGGAGGGGACAAGGCCAGCCCGTGACGTGCCTTTCAACCTGAGCCCACAGGGGCACCGGCCACAATCCCAGCAGCTACGAAGCCCCACAGCAGCTTGGGTTATTTATCACTTGTGAAGCACTGGAGGGACAGGCCCATCTCTTGCTGCTGCCAGGCAGCTGCGGCAGCTCCCTGCAGCACACAGGCTGTGCTGAGAGGTGCTGGGCAGGCTGCAGGCACCAGCCCCGCCGTGCGAGGAGCTTCCAAACTGAAGCAGGTACCAAGAAATAAAAGCAAAACTGAATGTGGCTTTACTTGCTACGGGCAGGTGCCTTCACAGGCCCATTACAACCATGCGACAGCCACAACTGTCTGAACTCAAGCAAAACCCCAAACCAATCGCTGCTCTGCTGAAGAAGGGACCACTGGATTGCCTTTTGCTTAGTCAACTCTTCGACTGCATTTCTACCTGAAAGTCTTTCGACAAAAAGACTGGGAGGTTTTTTAAAGAACAGCCGTGCAGAGGCTGTCCGGGGCTGGAACCCCAGCCAGGGCTTTGATTTTTAAACAGGGCAGCCGGTGCATCCCTTACGAGAGCCTCTGCTCTCTGCCATGGAGGTACTGTCAGACTCTACAGCTCTGATGTGATCGAGACCTCCGTGCTGACTGCCAGCACATCCCCTTTGGGCACTGGGAGCAGATCTTCATTTTCCACATACACATCCTCCAAGCTAAATTGTTAAAGGAGCTCCTCAGGTCCTTCCGTCAAACCTCTTCCCATCCTTCACGCATCCCAAGAACTACCATGAATCAAAGAACCACCACAGTGATCCCAAAACATCTCCTGCAGATTCTCCTTGACAGAAACCGTCCCCCACACAAAAGACTACCTTTCTAATAGGCATATGGCCTCAAAAGCAGAGGCAAACCATTCAAAACACAGAGCAGGAGTGGAGCCGCTCACGAAATCAACAGTGGCTGATCAGAAAAGCTGTGCCGTCTGTGCAGGAAGCACCAAAGGCCTGAAAGAATGATCCTCTCAAGCCACACATGTATCATTTAAAGCCGATGGGATTTTAGAAGACAAGACAGCAGCCACATCAAAAAACACACAAACAAAGAAAGAAACAAACCAAAAAAGAGGATAAAAAGATGAAAAGACAGGCACCCCGTGGGTCAGGAGCAGCCAGGTTTGCACCTGTGACCATCAACACAAGCATCTCTGAGTTTCAAGGCTCAGAGCTGCAGGACAGACCCACTTGACCTGGAGCCGTCAGCCTCACTGCAGGGGTTTTGTTTCCCATTACAAGGTCTGTTACGGGAGCAGCTCAAGGGGGTGCAGGTTTCATTTGAGCAGCCTCTCCCTGCCAAGGATGAAAGCAAGGACCCGAATACCCCACTGATGACTTCCTCTCACACTGGAAAGTCTTCCTAGTGCACTCTGGCACACGATCTCACTAAAAGGGAAGAGAGGGGATGGATGGAAACATAAAAAGAAGCCGGAGGCTGCCAGCTACTGGCCCATCCTGACTCCATCCCTCTCCCCACTGCAGCAGGAGCACACCTGGCTGCTCTTGGAAGGACAGCAAGGCCATCAGGAGACAAGGAGGATTTCAGGTGGGCAACAGACAGCAGGAGCAGATGAAATCTTGGTCAAGAAGAGCTCCTTTTGTCAGGAAAGGGCAGCCCTTTCCTGTCTGCCATCAGGAAAGACAACACATGAGGACTGTCTGGAACCCTCCCGTCCCTGCAAACAGCAAGGAGTGGTTGTGCTGGCCCAAACGGCCACGATGCCCAAAGCCTTTCCAGCATGCCTCTGCTTCCCAGCACCAGCAAACCCTGGAGCAAAGTCCCTGTACGGGAGCTGAGATCCCCAGCAGGCCCTGCAGGAACCTCACGCTCCCAGCTCATAGCCTGTAGCTCAGGTATTCCAGCATTCCAGGAAGCCTCAGCAGACCCAGGTGATGTCCTAAACCCAAGAGCATCAGAGAAGGTTCATAGAGCCACCACCCTCCCTTTCAAGGGCTTTGCTTCATGCCTGTCCCCAGGGCAGCCCTGCAAATCTCTCCCTTACAAAGCAGCACAGGGACTCCAAGAGCAGCCAAGACACAGAGAAGAAACCTCCCCTATTTCCTTAACCAACCCCAACCTTTTTCCTCTTTACTATAGACAGGAAAAAAAAAATCCTCCCCCACGCCAGAGACAGCACCAACGGGAGGTGGACGGACCAAGGATGGACCAAGGGTGACACAGAAGGTGACAAATTTGCACTTGTCTAATTACAGCTCTGCCAGGGACCAGGCAAAGGGGTTGATCTCACAGGGAACCAACTTTCCTACCTGTCAGGCAAGTCTAGCAATACCTATTTGGGAACAGCAGAGTCACAAGGGCTGGCCAACAACTCGCATCCAACACAGTGCTGTGGGTACTACGGAGAGGCTGAGCTAACCCCTCTCTCTGTAATCAGCCTCTCTAACACCTGAAACAACATACGGAATGAGCTTTCTTAGTAGAAAATGGTATCTTTTACCAGACTAACTCACTGGGAGCAAAAAAAGCATTGCTGACAAACCTTAACTTACCTTTCCGCACACTGCCTGGATCAACGTATCTTTAAAACGTGCGCCTGCAGCAGTCCTGAAGGCAGACAGAAAAGCATCTCAGCTCCGTGGGTAGAACAGATGATAATGTGCAGGAAAACTAAGGTCTAAGTTTATGACACATCAGCTTTTCTCCAGCAACTGCCTACAGGCAAGGTCTTGTCCCATGGGGGACACAAGGTCTCACAGTCCACGTTTGCCGTGGGCTTCGATGCCCATCACATCTGCAGTCAGGTCACAGCTGCTGCCTCCGGCCTCGGTCACCCACCTGAACACCTTGAAGAGGGATGTGGAAGGGCACTGAGCATCCAGCTGGTGCCTTCAGTGTCCTCTATTCATGAAGAAAACCAGAACAGGGCAAGGAAAATCATGCACATCAGGGCAGCCCTTTTGCCAGACTCTCTGGCAAAGGGAGCTGAAATGCAGCTGGGGAAGAGCATCCACTTGGGAGAGAAGGATTTCTCCTCCCCAGCGAGCAGCACTTGCAGGGCAGCAGACAAACTGGCTGACGTCTTACAGAGAGCTCTGAAGGCACAGAATCCGCTAGAAATGCCCATCCTTAGTCCTGCTATTCCTGGCCCACCAGGCTTCTTTGTCTCCCACAGAAGCTACGAGACAGCACAAACTTACCCACCTCCCGTCTCCCTGAGAACTGGTCCTGCGCTCGTCCTCCTTGACTTCACTGTCCATTTGAGCCCACAGCACAATTTCAAAGCCCAGGAACACCAGGCACAAAGTGAAAAGAAAGGGCAGATATAGTGCACCCCTCCTGGGGACGCAGGCCCAACAAAAACCCTCTCTCGTTACCATCGTAATCCAGGTAAGCCTGAAACAGCTGCTCCTGAAGAGAGAAGCAACACAAGGACCTCCCAGCACATCCCTCCAAAGCCCTGCTCGGTCCCTGTGCCGCTGTTTCAAGGAACTGCTAGATCTTCAACCAGCAGCAGCAGACATAGGATGGGCTGGATTATCTAGCACAGTCCCATGACAAGCCTTTGCACCTTGCTCTGGAAACATTGGTATCCAGCACATGGGTTCATGTGCTTCTTCCACCATCCAGCCCGGCACCTCAGTGCTCCCTGGGGTGGGGAGGCAGGTGATGGTGGTACAAGGGTCATCCCTGTGGGCAGTATGGGGAGTGAGCACGTATATACCATGCCAACTCAAGCTTTGTTGGTGGCATTCAGCAAGCGACAAACACACAGAAGCTTTTGGTAACGATTCTTTGAAGGGAAAAGTAAAGCTCCCACGTACAACCACGGGAAGGCTCTCACAGAGTGTTCATGGCATCAGCTGGCAGATTTAAGCATTCCCTGGGAAGTGTCTACCCTGCCAAGGTATGACAAAGCTCTGCAGCGAAGCCCCGGCAAGGGGCTCCTGTGGGCTCATTTCTGAGAACACAGACTGATGGGCCATCACCTTGCCAACAGAAACCAGCTTGTGAGCACGTGATACACAAAATACAGCACTCTCAAAAGAGAAAGCTCATCCCACTAAGACATCCAGCATCTCCCTCCAGTACCTGCAGCATCTGCAGCCCAGCCCTGCTGCCAGGAGTCCTCTCAGCACGGCCAGCCCAGCGCTCCAGGCTTCCAAACCCTATCTCTCTGGAAGCAGCACTCAGTCCCTTCCAGGAAAAAAAGATAAAGACATCCCTTAACTCCATCGGGAGACTTCCCGCCACAGGGAGAAGGAAATGAAAGGGACGTTTGGTTTAGTTGTTCTGAAGCAAAATAAACCAACCGCTGCAGCAGCGAGACAGCTCTCACTGGAGTAGAGGTCTTCAAAGCCCTGGAACAAACAGCCTTGCCTCTAGCTGCCAGCTGCAGGGGCTTGCTTTGTGCCACCTTACACAGACCTCAAATAAAATGCCTCCTACAAGGGAACCAAGAAACAGCATCGAGGCTGACCATAGGATGAGGCACTGCCTTCTGAACCTCATTTCCTTGGTACCTACAGCAAACCTCCAAGTCCCGTTCGACCCTCACATGAGGCTGGTCTTCTGAAGTGGTAACGAAAGCAGCTTCAGCAACATCAGTTGGACCACAAAAGCTTCCTTCCTTACCAGGTGGAGCTCGGCTCTGTCTGACCAGCTCCATTCCCACCAGAGCCACGCGGGTACTACAACTCAACAGCTCCAGAGTCCCACCAGGGCAGGAGGCAAAGCCTGGGGAGAAGGGCAGCTCTGACACAGAGTGACAGAGCTAGGACATGATCAAGGCTTGGCAGCACTGGGATCTGAACCCCCACCATCCCTTCAGAAGAGGTGGCCCCCGCTGGCACTACAACTAGCAGTCCCTATGCACTAATGCTACGAGAAACAGACAGCCTATTTCCTCTACCCTTGCTTGGCACATCAATACTGAAGCGACAGATGCCTTCCCATCACCTCTAAGACAGGCAGTTAAGATGACACCTCTCCTTTGAGGGGAAACAAGGAGAAAGAGAGAAAATGTGGGACAATATATCTTCCGAAGAAGAGTAAAAGAATAAAGGCTTCACGAAGCCCCGTCCGTGTTGTAGACATTTATACAGATGTGACTGTACTTGGAATGGCAGAACAGGCAAATCCATGGCACACGGAGAACAGAGAAGCTTTGGAGCAAACCCTTCAGGGCCAGCAGAGCACACCTCCTCCCGGGGCTGGACGGCTCTAATTGCCACATTGCTTCCCTGGAATGACAGGGGGAGAGAGTCAGGACAGCTGCAAAAAGCCAGTGAGATGTCTCAAAGGGGAGAAAAGGAAAGAGAAGATAACCAAGACCTTTATAGCACGCTATTTGTGACAAGAGCCATCAAAACACGACAGTCGGTGATGGCCAGCTGGGGGGAACAGTCAGGATTCGACAAAACAGTTCAGACAGCTGGAAAACAGGCTGAAAATTAACCTTTGTCAGAAGAAAAACGTGGCGTTTCGCTCTGCCCCAGAGGTACCTCTGCGTCACAGGCAAGTATCCCATCCTGCTGCCCAGAGCCAGACCAAGAGCACTCCTTCCCCAAAGGAGACTGTCTCGACCCTGAGGCAGGCTGAGGGTGGGACACCATCATCTCTTTTCCAGCTCACACTTGTGTATGCTGGGATGGCAGTTGCTCATGGGCTTGTCAGAGTCACAGCAGAAGGGAAATCCAAAACTCAGTCGTGCCCACCTTCCTCTCCTGCTCTGGTGTCACAGAAGTATTCCGAGCTCTGCAAATAACTCCACACGACTCCACCTCTGCGCCACTGATCCCATCCTCAGTGGGGTTTGCTCTTTCCTTAAGAAACAAGGAAAGGGCAGGGGGGAGACTGAGCAAACCGTTTCCCTTCCGTGGGGAGCATTTGCTCAGCCCTCCAGCACTGGAAGGCAAATTATCCTCTGGTGCAAAGGCACAGAGCTCAGCACGGTTCTGCCAGCAGACAGCTTGGCCCAGGGCTCCCTCTTGATTCCTGCTTTCTAACAAGCACCCCATCGCTGAGCCAGGAGTCCAACAAGGGGCACCCACCAGCTGGGGAGACCAAGGCTCCCAGTCCCTCTTCCTGTAGACCTAACCACAGCAGACCTAACACCTAGGAGAAAGAAGATCTGGGAGCCACCAGCCGTAACATCTCACGTACTCCTTACAGCTGCCACTCTTCTTTCCCCCGTATCATTATGGTCCAGGGACACGACAGTTACAGCCCCCGCTGCGGGTACATTCTCCACAAGGTTTGCAGTGAGCTTGGAGGCAGAGCTCCATCTCAACACAGCCAGCTTTGAGATCTGCAGCCCAAAGCTCAGCAGGCAGCGGGCACATCAAAGCCTTGACGAAACGTCCCTCTTCCCTGACAAGCCACCCAGGACACAGATTTCAAGGCCCTCTGCCCTGTGCTCAGCAATTCCCTTCACCACAAAGGTCTGAGATATCCGATGGTGTCAGTCAACAAACTGCTCCCTCTCCTTGCTTTACAGCGCTCCTGTTGTCCCAGTATTGCCTCCAAAGCTGCCCAGTTCCCCGACACAGCAAGGCCAGCCCAGCCTTTAAGCATCAGGCAACATCATTAGACATTAGGAAGAAGTTCTTCCCTGGGAGGGCGGCGAGGCCCCGGCACAGGTAGCCCAGAGAAGCTGTGGATGCCCCATCCCTGGCAGCGTTCAAGGCCAGGTGGGACACAGGGGCTTGGAGCAACCTGCTCTAGTGGAAGGTGTCCCTGCCCGTGGCAGGGGGTTGGAACTGGATGAGCTTTGAGGTCCCTTCCAGCCCAAACCAGTCTGGCACTCCACGATTCTGCGTTTCCCTGAGGCTAAGGTACAGATCAAGCCCTGCACAGTTTCTGGTGCTGCTGGAAGCTGGTGGCTCCAATTCAGGTAGGTGTGCCTTTAGACAAATCCCTTCTCCAGCACAGCCTCCTCCCACCTGCCACAGCTCCCCACACACAGCCCACTGAGCCTGAAGGCACACTTTTCACTGCCCTCCAAGCCCCAAGCTCCAGAAGTTCCATTCTCCCCTTTCTCCAGACATCCGCGTGCCCAGGCGCTTGGCAGCTCCCAGCACCTGAAACTGTCATTATCCACTCAAATTAAGGAACTGTTGGGCACTGGGCCCACATCTGGTTTAGAGCCTTCTCCTTTCCCCCAGCTCGCTACAGCCACTCTTCTAGCTCCCCTACAGAACAGAGCTCAGGCAAAAGCACACAGCTTTGACCATTTTCTTCTGGAAGGAAGCTGCACCTCAGATGCAGGCATGACCCCCACTCCTTTACCCAAGACCAGCTGTGCTGTGACAGTCCAGAACTAGGTGTCTGTACCACACTAACCCACCGGGTGTCTAGGCCCCAGTCAGTACCCCCAGCACACGGTAATAACAGACAACTCTCCCATAAGCACATTTCCCATTTCTTCTTAGCAAGGAGCAGTGTGTTTTACACAACGTTTTCCAGACAGCTCACTGCAGCAGACCAGGGGCCTACACTTCACTCGCTTCCCAGCACTTGCTGCCAAATCATGCCGGGAACAGATTTCCTGGGTCAGAAACACCAGAGCCGGGTAAGATCCACTTGCTTTTCATGTCCTGCCTCAGTAACTCCTTGTGCAAGGACTGCACAGTTAAAACCGGGTTTACGGCACGGGATGTCCCACCTGGGCACACAGGCAGGTGAGCAGCAGAGGCTATGCCCCATTTCCAGAGCTGCGGTTGCCCTGAGCAGGTACCAGACAACAAGCATCATAATACCATAAAAGAGACCATTCCATGCCCCAGCAGGAACTCAGGTGAAGACATCATCAACTACGTTACCAGTAAGGAGCACAAAAGTTGAGCAGACCAACTGCAGACAAAAGGCTGAGACTAGAAAGGAGCACCCTAAGGAGTGGCCCTGGCTGTAGTGAGGGAAGGAAAATATAGTCAACAGCATAACACCTCTTCCATTCAGTTTCCAGAAATCCTCAACAGCCGGTAATTATTTCACTAACCAAAGGCTTTTCTACACAATTACTTCTGCCGCTTGGGGCAATGCAGCTGCACACTGGAGTATCTGCACACTCAGCGTGGCCACGCTCGTAGCTGAAAGCCTTGCATCCCTCTCTCTTCATTGCTGCTCAAACATTTTGACTCCCCAGCCCTAAACTCTGCTCCTGCAATAACCGCCCACAGTGTCAAACTGCAGTGTCAGGCATATCCCATTACCTGCTGAGGGTGCGATCCTAACAGTTCGACTGTTCACACTTCAGCTTTGCCCGCTAAGAAACAACAGGATGGAGAGGAATGTGTGCAGGCCCTCCAGAAATGCACACAACCCAAATGCACAAGGATAGCACAGCGCGGACACATGGCAGATGGAGAGACAGAAGCTGTCTCTGGGCTTGTCAGCTGCCAATTCAACACCTGGGAATGACAAAAGTAGTAAAGGGAATTCTAACTACTTTTAAAATACCAAGAAATACCCGCTCACTTGCCTGAAGTTTAGAGTGGAAAATCCCTTTATAACGCAAAATTCAGCTTCCTGACGCCACGGTGGCCCTATCTGACCCACCTGCAAACAGATCACCATGATTCTGAGAGACCTCAGCTGCCTTACCTGCGAGACTCAACACCTGATAAATCCTTCACTGCCAGTGCTCCTGCTGCCTCCTCCAATCCATTACATTGTCATCATCACCTTCAGATGCCTGCTGCTCACCAAGCTCAATTAAGGATGAAGGAAAACAGGACAACAGCAACTAGAGCAGGGTATTAAACAGCTGACAGCAGAGCTCTGGAACAGAACTGACAGACAGAGAGGCATTACTGGGCACAAGCTTTCACACTGCAAATGCACTGCACACGGGGCAATAATCTGCTTCCAGGTCTGGGAAGCCCAATCCCCTCTGCAGGAGCAGCGCTGCTCACACTCCGAGCTTCCTTCCCTAAGTTTTAAGGGCAGAGGAGCTCCACCCTGACCCAGCCCCAGCCCACCCAGGAGCTGCACTGCCGTGTTCAGCTGTTCTCTCTGCTACGGAGCAGTCTCAGTATCGAGGCACAAAAACCGAGACCACACCTACGCACGCAAGCTTGGGTGCAGGGCGTCCAGATCTACTATTCCATCAAAGCTGCAGAGCAAGAAAGTCTGTCTTATCCTCAGAGAGCTTCCAATAAGCATTAAGAACAGCTGTGCTGCTACTTTCCCTGCTCAGAGGAATCCTTCCCATCCCCACTGTCTGGCTCACTAAGAAAACACCTGCCCTGCAACAACCCCTCCTTATTACCTTCCTTCTCCAGCACTGCCAGGTCCAGGTTGGACATCGTTTCTCTCCAGCCAGCACTTGTTGTTTTGTTTTACTTTTTACATTCTCTACTTGCTGTGGTACTCCCTGCTTTTAGGCTGGTGTTTTCAAATTCTTCCCAGCACTTACAGGCACTAAGTGAAGAAAAAAAAAAAAACAAAAAAACCAAACGGGTCCTTTAATGGTAACACAAACAGCCAGGAAAAGTGCAATGCTGAAAACAAGTGAAGGAAGATTTCAAAGACTGCTCTTCTGCAATGCAGGCAGGTTCCTCAAAAATAACACAGCACAACTGTGGAGGGTCCCAAGGGAACATGCAAAACCCTAATTCATGCCTTGCTTCTTTTTAACCCCCAGCTTCACAGGAAGATCAGAGTTCATCTCCACACCCACCACACCTCCTCACCAGCAGCTTTCAGATACGTGCACCTCGTCCACTTGGTTTGCCAGCAAGGCCCTGGGTAAGCAGCGTCACTCCACGCTACTCTGCTACACTGGGTCAGACGTTACCCAACTCATCTGTCCATGTTTATAAGCCCATTCTATACTGCAGGGACCTGGGAAGGTTTCCTGGTACAGACAGAGCTCCTCTGGAATTAATCCATCTTGCATCAACACAGGCTAGGCCTTAACATTTCAGTAGAGCCAAGACTTCACGTGTTGGCCCCACTCCAGAACCTTGTGCTTCCTACCTCACATGCAGCGGAATCCAACAAAGCACTATGGTTCAGTTCATTTTTTCTGCTCCCTGTATCTCCTCAGGCAAAAGAAACAGGCTCCTGAAGTCGAAAGGGAGCCTCTGAAGTTTCTGCAGAGCTTCACTTCCCCAAAAGACAGTATTTATGTCCACTAGCACCTGCTGCCTGTTTTCTCCCCCATTTCATCGCCAGATGCATTTTGGTACATCTCTTCTATTAATGAAAACTGATTTACACAAGACAAAAAAGAATCCTTAATACAACCCTTCAGTGGAAACCAGTGACGCCTAAAATTGCACTGACACCTCCCGAAATTCTCATGTCCCATTTTCTTACCTTTGCCGCTTGAAAAGTGTTTTGCTCTGTTCAAATCCACAGGGCATTTCTATAGCTGAAAACAAGACAGAATTCGGCCCAACCTGACTCTCCCGACTCGCTCCCGGCTCCTGGCATCCATGAGGAACACAGTGGGGCTGAGGGGAAGGCAGATGCTCTTTGGCCGTTTGTTTTCATGACCTGACCATCTCTCAGGCTCTTCTTCACGAGAGCAAGGAGTGCTGATGGAGTTTGGCTTCTGACCTCAGCTGCCCTTCCAGCGCTCAGCAAGGCATCAACCAGCACGTGACCGGTAAAGCGAAGCACCACAACAGGTCTGGGGACAAAGCAGCTTCGCCGCCGTGCACTACCACCACCACCACCACCACCACAGGCATCCTCTTCCAGCAGAGAGTTACTGGCCTCTGGCTCTGGGGTTTGCCTGCTGCTGGTAACCTTCAGCTCAGAGAATTACTCAGCAATCCTTGCCTTCCATTATCCCAGTATTGGTAAGAACTTGGCACCTTCCAGACACAGCCCAGAAGGGCTTGGGGTGGGAAGGGGAGGGAAGAGAATACAGAGAGAACAGCCTCAATCTGTACTCCCTCTGGAAACAAGACAAAAACCCTCTGCAAACTACAGAGGAGGTTCTGTCCCTGTTTTCCCCAGTTCCTCCCGTATCCCAACACCTCTCTGAGACCTTGCTGCCTACTATGCCCAAACCTTGCCCTCCCAGTCTCCGCACGATACACCTGCCACAAAGGTTGTCTCAGTCCCCGTATCTTCATCCCCGCTTCAGTTTAATCTCTGTGGTGAAAAGCCACAGAAGCAGAGTCCTTAAAACCTCATCTGTCTTCAGGGAGGGAAAGTAAGTGTACAAGTTGCTCTAAGAGCAGATGGCGTCTAAAGAAAACAACAATAAGTAAGCTTCAGAGTTGCAGCTTCCCAAGGGACTGCTTCACCCCAGCAGCGCACCTCTAGGCCAACGCACCGGTTAGTAAAATTCTAAGTTCCACTGTTAGGAGAAAAGTAAAATTTTATGTTAAATATAATCATATAACCATTCTAGCAGTCATTATAGTTGAAAAGTTTGTAAAACCAATAGAAAGCCTTTAAGCATATGTTAAAATTTGTAACTTTGCTGTTCTGCATCTTAGTTATAACTGTTCCAATAGGTGATCGTGTTTAGAATCATAGATCAAAGCTTCATACATTGAGTATTACAATTGTGTTGGTTTGTATCTTAGTTACTTGATAACTAAATGTTATAATGGTAGCCTTAGGAATAGAAACAAATACCTTATATAGTAAAGAGAGTTTAGGGAGGAATGTATTGTGAAACTCCAACTTAGCAGAACCAAAGATTAAACCACATACCAAGGGCAACCACGTGAGGATAAAAGGATGGTGCGTCCACATAATGGTTGGGGCCCATCCAGAGAACGGAAAGGTGAAAAGGACAGGGTGAGGAAGACTCCTTACTTCATCAGGACGACCACCAGACGACCACCAGAGGGGGCTGTGCAAGCGCAGAAGAGGCTGATGTCCTAATGGACTGATGAAGCAATCCCTGATGCATATGTATTAGTCAGTGTAGCAACCTTTGTTGAATATGCATTAATTGCAAAACTCTTGCAGTATAAATTGCGAACGCGATGTGACGAGGTTGGAATCAGATTTGGGTGCGTACCCCTGGTTCCCGGCGCCTCAATAAAGCACCTCATATAACCATTCTGGTGGTTATGTGTTTATCTTGACGCTACCACCACCACCTTTCATTAGTTGCTAATTACCAAATCACTACTTCCACTCATGCTCCCGAGACTGTATTTTACTACAGAACTTCCACAAAACTAGTCACATAATCACCAGCCAAACCACTTACATGAATATAAATTTATGGGCCTCTAACCCCCTGTTGTGGAATGCAAACAGAGCCTATTTGGGGTTTATTCAGTGCCAGTGCTATTAACTGTGCCTCTTAGGCATAACTGGACCTCTCGATAAATCTAAATTTCATTAATTGCCCAAAATCCATTCCTTTGCTTTATAGTTAAGGCCACAGCACTGACAGTTGCTAACACGCAGCCTACTTTGGTATTTCAGTGCAAAGTGCAAGCTCAGCCTAGTGGAGGACCAGCCTCCCCAGTGCTCCCACAGAGCAGAGGTGAAGTTTTTGAACCAGCTCCCCTCTGGCTCCCGATGTGTTAGCTGCCTCCAGTCCCATCCAGTTTGGGCTAACACTCAAAGCCAGGGCTCCTTCCAGGTGTGACAGCAAGCCCCTGCTGCTGAACATCACCATTTCCACCAGCCAGAATCCTACAGCCCTGCCAGTCCTAGCTGCGCCAGTCCCAAACACTTCCCGTGCCACTGACACTTCCCGTGCCACTGACGGACGCCACACGGGGCTCTCCACGCTGCCTACGCAGCTTGAAGCCTGCTTTCCTTAGGCTACGTAGCTGGGTACCACCAGTGCTGGGGCAGTAATGAAGGCCGGGAGCCCTGGCTGCTCAGATGGCTCCTGTGGTTCAGATGTCCTCAGCAGTCCTGCCCCATACCCGCACTCCTCCACTGAACACTCATCTCCCAGACAGCATCATTATCTGAGGGAACCTGCGGCTACTCAGCAGCCACCCTGGGGCTCAGTTGAATTGTGACCCCAAGACAGGTTTCATTACATTTCCACTCAAGGGCGTCGAGTTGTGCTCTCTCATCAACCTGGGGCACTCAACTGATTCTAAAGCAAGTATTTCATTACCTTAACTCTCTAGAGACCTACATTAAGGCCCTTCACCACAGTCCCTTTGTTCCTTAGACTTAACTGAGGTTCCATTACTAGCTGGCTACTAAGTCATCGCTTTGAGGCACAGCTATCTGACAGCTTAGGACCTCGGGCTACCTCCGCATGAGCTTTCATGGGTATGAGGCAGCACTTGTGCAGTCAGCTCTTCACTACACAGACCATGATCTCCGGCTGCAGCAACAACTAAGACTTGACTATCGAGTCTCTTTCTCCCTGCTGTCCCCCAGTCTAGACAAATCAACTCACCAACAAGTAACAGCCCTTCTCCCTGCTCTCCCTCGGTTGAGGCAAATCAGTTCTTCACCAAGCGACAGTCACCCTCATTTAGTAGAGCTCTACGAAGAGGCACTTTCATAAACATGTTCAAGCTCCATATGGCAGAAAAACAGTGTTTCAATAAACAGTTCCATATGATCGTAGTAATAAAAGGGGCCACTAGCTGTGATGCGCTAGTTCAAGGCAGAGTTGCATTACGGGTTAAACTTCACCCTCCCAGTCTCGCTGGGGGACACTGAGGACCTGACACAACCCAGAACTAAAGAATTTGCCAAATACCTGTTCAGGCGGGGAGAGCTGGTTTGCTTTGCGCTCAGGGACTTGGCTTAGCTTTCAACACCAGCTACTTCAACTCAGAAACTGGCAGCCACGCCAGCATATTAAGCTCTATCCAAATTCAGGTATGAGACACAATCAACATCATGGCGCGTATAAATTGACTTCAAGGCCTGAAGAAGCTACGTACGCAGCTTTTAAGGTCTGTAGCAGCAAAATGAAGACACCCACGTTTCCTCTTTACTTTTTCAGCTGCCGTATCATGCTTTCAGATAAAAGAAACTCTTTTAATACTGTTATACCGGAAATGAAAATATTTCATAGACCTTTTTATGAGTCTGAATACAATTCCAAGCATTTACATTTCCCTGTAATTCAGTAAAACCACATCAAACAATATTTCCACCAAAATCAACCCGACTATTCTTCTAACGGGGCTCTTCCATCCCAGCCCCCCATTCCAAAGACCATTCGCTTCCAAAGCCCTCATGTCCCCTAAGGTACATTTGGACATTAACAGCCAAAGCTTAGTCTAGAGCTCCACTAAAAGCAAGTGAGACAACACTGTCCCACAGTTCAGCCCACACTCCACACCACTTCAAGTTTAAACATGTCCCCACCAAACACCCACTGCTATAAGGGTCAGTAAGGAACCTTTCTTGTGTCATTGCTTACCTCTCAGACACGGAATGATCTTCCCCAGCTCTGTAGTTTGGAGTTCACTTCCAAAAACAAAGGCAATGAAGAAAGCCCCAACCATTAGCATTAATAATTGCAACCAAAATCATTTAGCAGTCTCAACACAAATGGGAGCGCCGAGCCGAGCCAAGCCAAAGACAACCAGCTGGAACCCTTGTCAGTACAGCAGAGCCAACCCTGAGGGATAAGGCTCACTTACTCTTGTCTTAAAGCTTATTCTCAGCTTTTTCCTAATCACACCATTCAGTGAAGGCAAGCACTTAGAATAAAAAAAACATTTGGATAGGGATTAATAACAGACTTGGTGACAGAAGGACAGCGTATAACAGCCCTGTCCTACCAGAGTGCCTGTCACAGCCAGGAGAAACTGAAGATCCTTAAGACAAAAATCTTTGCCGTTCAAGGAGGCCACAGCAACCATGCAAGGGCTGGTGATTGCAGGGCTCGGTGACAAGGCCAAGGGCACCGCGTGCAGGCTTCCGACACACTGCTGTGACCATGTTTGCAACAGCAGTCTCTCTGTGAGCTGGTAAACTGCAAAGGGAAAGACAGCTAAAAGCAAGCGAGAACCAAACAACACCCCCACTGAGCGGGCTGCTCCCGTGCCCCTCTATCCTTCACTCAGTAAGGATGGAGCAAAACGGGAAGATGAGGAAACCCTGCCACAAAAATACAACAACAACAACAACAAAAATTAAACCTCCCCAGATTTCTCTCTGCTGCGCTTCACTGTCTTGTTCCATCTTTGGTAAAGAAACGTGTAAATGGCAACATTTAAAACTTTAAAGATAAGACTTTGTTTCTTCCAAATAAGATTTCTTTTCCTTTCTTTTTAAAAAGGGATCTTCCATTACTCACTTGCAGAATAAATGAAAAGAAGCAATAGCCACATAAGCCAGCATCCTTCATCTCCTTAGAAAAACAGCTCCGTCCTTCGAAACAAAAGCACACATGGATGAGTTACAGAGCAAAAGCTTCAGTGCTGTACAACGAGCGGGATTCCATGCATGGGAACATGAACATACCCATCTACACAGGAAAAGCAGCACACGACTGGTGAACTCCCTGTTCAGGTGCTTATGCTTCAAAGCCTTTTTTGAAGGAATTTTTAGCCAGGAAAGGCTGGCAAATCCCATCGACTGCACGTTACGTGAGCCTCTCCTGGCTGCTGGAAAAGCTGCCTGCATTTAAATGTCTCCTACAGGCTCTGCTTGTTCTAAGTGTCTACAGGCAGTGGCTAATTCTTTGAGCAAATGTCCTCCTGAAGACTTCGGAGCCACAAGGAGTCACAAGAGAGGGCTCGATGGCAATCCGACATATCCCAAAATTCACAACAGAAATTAAGTGTCACTTCTCTCCAAAACCTGCGGTCAAAAGACAGACAGGACAATGCAAGATTCTCACCATTAAAAGGACAAGTGTCAGTCCTAGCTTTGAAACTCCTGCCATTAAGGCAGCAATGATAATAATACAAAGATTCGCCAAACCACATCCTTTATTATTAACAGATGGAGCAGCTGCTATCGAAGCATCTCTCCCATCTTCTCCCCGTGTCTGCCAAGAAAAAAACTCCAGCGTAAATCAGGCATCAGGACCCACAGAACATGGATTTCCTTCAGTTTAGAGACCTGCCTTTGCACAGAAGGGCTCACACACATTTCTGGGGGGATACTGCCAAACAGCTGGATTACAGTTCCCCACTAACTCAGTCCACAGGATCTTGAAGTGCACAGTCAGAGAATCAGAGAATCATAGAATAGTTAGGGTTGGAAAGGACCTTAAGATCATCTAGTTCCAAACCCCTGCCACGGGCAGGGACACTTGGCACTAAACCGTGTCACCCAAAGGTCCGTCCAACCTGGCCTTGAACGCTGCCAGGGATGGAACATTCACAATTTCCATGGGCAACCCGAGCCTGAGCCTCACCACCCACACAGTGAAGAATTTCTTCCTTCTAGCTAACCTGAACTTCCTCTGCTTCGCTTTAAGCCCATCACCCTTTGTCCTCTTGTTACAGTTCCTGATCAAGAGTCCCTCCCCAGTATCCTTGTAGGCCCCCTTCAGATACTGGAAGGCTGCTATGAGGTCTCCACACAGCCTTCTCTTCTCCAGGCTGAACAGCCCCAACTTTCTCAGCCTGTCTTCATACGGGAGCTGCTCCAACCCCCTTATCATCCTTGTGGCCCTCCTCTGGACTTGCTCCAACAAGTCCCAACTCCCCCCAAAGTTCTGTGGCCATCTAAAAGCTTTTCTCCTAAAAAGATTATGCAAACAGGGGGACTGATACCAAAGGGAACAACGGGACAGAAGGAATCTCAAGGAAGTCTGCAGAATTTGTCAGATGTACAGAACAGGTCAAGGGAAGGCTGAAACAAGAAATGCATTTTCTCCCACGGCCCATCAGTCACCTCAGGGTTTTACTTTACCTATAAAATAACTTTTTAAAAATATTAACCTTGCTGAGGAAAAAAAACAAGGTAAGCACCTGCTAGAGGAGATGCTTCTGCCCACTCATGGCTCCGTGGCGGAATATCACACTGTAAGCACAGCCAATGCACCCAAAACACCTCATCTCCCCAGCTTCAAGAGATGGCTTTTCAAAGGTTCATCAGCTCTGAACGATGGCAGAGACATAGGGGTGTCTGTGGTGAACAATCCCCTTACTGTGCTTTCTGTTTCAGATAAAGCAGGCTTTTACAGGCCATCTTTGACACTGTCTCATCATCCATTCTGCAGTTTCTTCCCCCTTAGTTTGTTTGTCAGCCTCTCTTTTTTGTTCTTCAGTGAAATGCACCTGCGGCACTGCTTGCACTCTTCCCTGTACAGGTTCGAAAACTGATTCATAGGAGAAGCTCTTACTGCGTGCATCTCCCAGTTCGTAGCCTCTGTTCCCTGCCTGCCTGCTCGGACAGAGAAAGCACGACTCAGCTCACAGCAAAAAAAGCAAGGTCATTTCAATTAATTAAAATGGACCATGACCAACCCCAGAAACTTTTACTTAGGGCAGCTTCTACTTACAGGCAAGTGTAACAAGCAAGATTTTCAGACAAAGTTATGAATGAGTCAGACCTGAGCCACCAACTCATTCACCTCTCGAGTTCTTCAATCAAAAATGAACTGTTAAAGGCATTAAACTCTGCCCCAACCAAAGGGCCAAGAAAGGCAATTCAACGGGCAGCACCTCCAGACAAAGCATGTTTTCAGCACTGCCTTTAATCCCTTACCAGTGATCAACTATCCTTCAAGCTCCCACATTCTATAATGACAAGTGCTTCCAGAAGGTGGCTGGTAATTCATCAGGAGACGACATTTTCCTTCTTTTGACGGTTCTCTACGGGATTGTGCACAGAACGACAGCAAAGCCCTGTCTCCTTTAAACATCATTTCTCCCTCTGAGCAGGTTTTTCCATGTATGCTACAAACTCAAAACGGTTAAGACACATGACTTAGGCCTCAAAATTTGGCTCTCAAAGGAGCAATGTGGAAAATAAAACTGGATCCCCTTAAAGCAACCGTCAGTTACCAATTTCATCATTTTTCGTAGAATCCTAGAATAGTTACAGTTGGAAAGAACCTTAAGACCAACTAGTTCCAGCCCCCCTGCCATGGGCAGGGACACCCCACACTAAACCATGGCACCCAAGGCTCTGTCCAACCTGGCCTTGAACACTGCCAGGGATGGGCATTCATTACTTCCCTGGGCAACTCATTCCAGTGCCTCACCACTCTTACAGTAAAGAATTTCTTCCTTAGATCCAACCTAAACTTCCTCTGTTGAAGTTTGAACCCGTTACCCCTTGTCCTACCACTACTGTTCCTAACAAAGAGCCCCTCCTCAGCATCCTTATAGGTCTCCTTCGGACACTGGAAGGCTTCTATGAGGTCTCCACGCAGCCTTCTCTTCTCCAGGATGAACAGCCCCAACTTTCTCAGCCTGTCTTCATACAGGATGTGCTCCAGTCCCCTGTTCATCCTCGTGGCACTTCTCTGGACTTGCTCCAACAGTTCCATGTCCTTTTTATGTTGAGGACACCAGAACTGCGCACAATACTCCCAGTGAGGTCTCACGAGAGCAGAGTAGAGGGGCAGGATCACCTCCTTTGACCTGCTGTCACGCTCCTTTTGATGCAGCCCAGGATGCGGTTGGCTTTCTGGGCTGCGAGCGCACACTGCCGGCTCATGTTATGTTTCTCATCGACCAACACCCCCAAGTCCTTCTCTGCAGGGCTGCTCTGAATCTCTTCTCTGCCCAACCTGCAGCTGTGCCTAGGATTGCTCCAATTCAAGTGTAGGACCTTGCACCTGGCATGGTTAAACTTCCTAAGGCTGGCATCAGCCCACCTCACGAGCGTGTCAAGGTTCCCTCTGCATGGCATTTCTTCCCTCCAGCCTATCAACCGAACCACACAGCTTGGTGCCATGGGCAAACTTGCTGAGGGCGCACTCAATCCCACTGTCCATGTCACCGACAAAGATGTTGAACAAGACCGGTCCTGTCGTGGTTTAAGTCTAGTCAGTGACTCAGAACCATGCAGTCGCCCTCCCACTCCCCCCCTCCTTCCTCCCTCCCACTCCCAGAGGGATAGGAAGCAGAATCCAAAGAATGCAACTCCCACAAGTTGAGATAAGAGCAGTCCAGTAACTAAGGTATAACACAAACCCACTACTGCTACCACCAATAATAATGATAAGGGGAATAACAAGGGAAGAGAATACAATCGCTCACCACCCGCCGACCGATACTCAGCCCAACCCGAGCAGTGATCTAGCCCTTCCAGGTAACTGCCCCCAGTTTATATAGTGGGCATGATGTGCTGTGGTATGGAATACCTCTTTGGCTAGTTTGGGTCAGGTGTCCTGTCTCTGCTTCCTCCCGCCTTCCCCTCCTCCCTGGCAGAGCAGGAGACTCAGAAAGTCCTTCGTCAGAGTAAACACTACTGAGCAGCAACTAAAAACATTGGTACATTGGTGTTATCAGCGTTGTTCCCAGGCCAAAAGTCAAAAACACAGCACTGCGCCAGCTACTAAGAAGGAGAAAAATGACTGCTACTGCTGAACGCAGGACAGGTCCCAACACCGATCCCTGAGGAACACCACTCGTTACTGGTCTCCAGCTGGACATTGAGCCATTGATCACAACCCTTTGCATGCAGCCATCCAGCCAGTTCTTTACCCGCAGAGTGGTCCATCTATCAAACTGATGTCTCTCTAATTTAGAGACAAGGATGTCATGTGGGACAGTGCCGAACGCTTTGCACAAATCCAGGTAGATGACGTCAACTGCCAAACCCCTGTCCATCAGTTCCGTAGCCCCATCACAGAAGGCCACCAAATTGGTCAGGCAGGATTTGCCCTTAGTGAAGCCATGCTGGCTGTCACCAACCACCTCCTTGTTTTTCATGTGCCTTAGCATGCCTTCCAGGAGAATCTGCTCCAAGATTTTGCCAGGCACAGAGGTGAGACTGCCTGGTCTGTAATTCCCTGGGTCATCCACTTCCCCCTTCTTGAAAACGGGGGTTATATTTCCCTTTTTCCAGTCGTCGCGAGCTTCACCTGACTGCCATGATTTTTCAAATATGATGGACAGTGGCTTAGCAGCTTCATTTGCCAGCTCCTTGAAGACCCGTGGATGGATTTCATCAGGCCCCATGGACTTGTCCACAGTCAGGTTCTTAAGATGGTCTCGAACCAGATCCTCTCCTACAGTGGGCCTAAGGTCTTCATTCTCAAATTTTTACCTTTAAGGGGAACCAGCTGAACTCTTAACCATGCTGTCCCAAAGAATGTTAGAGAATAACAGAATCATAGAACGGTTTGGATTGCAAAGGACCTTAAGATCGTCTAGTTTCAACACCCTGCCACAGGCAGGGACACCTCACACAAGACCATGGTGCTCAAGCCCCATCCAACCCGGCCTTGACCACTGCCAGGGATGGAGCAATCACCACTGCTTTGGGCAACCTGTGCCCGGGCCTCACCACCCGCACAGTGAAGAATTTCTTCCTTCTAGCTAACCTGAACTTCCTCTGTTTCACTTTAAGCCCATCACCCCTTGTCCTGTTGCTACAGTCCCTGATCAAGAGTCTCTCCCCAGCATCCCTGTAGGCCCCCTTCAGATACTGGAAGGCTGCTATGAGGTCTCCACGCAGCCTTCCCTTCTCCAGGATGAACAGCCCCAACTTTCTCAGCCTGTCTTTGTACACGAGCTGCTCCAGCCCCCTTAGCATCCTCGTGGCCCTCCTCTGGACTTGCATTGACAGCTCTATGTCCTTCTCTTGAGGACACCAGAACTGTACACAGTGCTCCAAGTGGGGGTCTCATGAGAGCAGAGTAGAGGAGCAGGATCGCCTCCCTTGACCTGCTGGTCCTGCTGCTGGTGATACAGCCCAGGGGACAGGGGGTTTCTGGGCTCAAGCGCATGCTGAAGCCGGCTCATGTTCCGACCCCCAGGTCCTTCTCCTCAGGCTGCTCTGAATCACTTCTCTGCACAGCCTGTAGCTCTGCCTGGGACTGCCCTGACCCAGGGGCAGGAGCCTGCACTCGGCTTTCTTGAACTTCATGAGGTTGGCCACCTCTCCAGCACGTCCAGGCCCCTCTGGATGCCATCCCTTCCATCCAGCGTGTCGACTGCACCACAGAGCTCGGTGTCGTCAACAAACTTGCTGAGGGTGCTCGATCCCACTGTCTGTGTCACCGACAAAGACGTTGAACAGGCTCTGCCCCAACACCGACCCCTGAGGGACACCATTCGTCACTGGTCTCCAGGTGGACATGGAGCCACTGACCGCCAAGTCTCTGCGTGCAGTCATCCAGCCAATTCCTTGTCCACCGGGTGTCCATCCAGCAAATTCATGTCTCTCCCGTTTAGAGACAAGGATGTCGTGTGGGAGGATGTTAAATGAATTTTATTTGCTCCAGACAGCACGAACGTGGCGGGAAGGGCCGGGGGCAGCTGGTCACTTGCGGGTGGAGGGCAGGCCCCGGAGGTGGTAGATCCAGGAGCCCCCAGGGCAAGAGACCACCAGCCTGCTGGTGACAGGAGCCGGGCCGCCCGTGAAGGAGACGGTGATGGTGGTGCTGCTCTTGGCACGCAGCATGGCGGGGGCCCTGACGGTGAAGGCCGGGTGCTTTACTGCATACTGGAACGCCGTGGCCTTCGGGAAGACGTTCCTGAAGGAGATGGAGGTGGTGCCGCCGGCTGGGATCAGGAAGGGGCCCTGGGATTCAGGGGGCAGCGCAAGGCCAATGAGTGGGATGCAGTACTGCCCACCCACTGCGGAGCTGAGCTGCAGCGTGGCCTTGGCTTCGCCCAGGTGGCAGGGCTCAAAGGTCACTTCCACATTCAGGTCCGAGCCCCCAGCACTGGCGGGTGCCGCGCTGATGGATTTTGCCGTCTGGAAGTCGGCACAGTCGGTCTGCGCAGGGGAGACAAGAGACCACGGGGGTTGGGTCACAACGGCAGAGCCAGCACCTCGGGAAGAACACGACGGTCCCCTGGCCCTCGCCTGTCCCACCCAGACCGTACCCCTGGGGAGTGCCTGCGGTGAATGGGCATGAGAACCGTCCAAACGTGCCCAGCAGGGACAACCCTGCACCCAAGCCCCAAGACGCCTGACTGCCAGACCTGGGCTGCAAGGGGGAAGCAAGCCCAGGCACCATGGGGCCTGTAAAAGCAGCTCCAACCAGGGCGGCAGACACAGGCCTGAAAGGGAGGACAGTGCAGCTGGCGACAAGCCCACGCTAGTGGGAAGACCCCTGGGCTCACATGGCCACCCTGGCTCTGCCAGGGCAAGCCAGAGGCACTTGGACCCCTTGGTGGAGAGGGCTGGCGCTGGCCAGAGGAGCTGCCTCCCAGCCAGAACCCCGGCAGCCCGGGCTCACCTGTAGGAGGTACTCGGTCTTCTGCTGGGCAAAATTCCGTATTTTGGTGGTGATGGTCTGACGGGAGCCCAGCGTGGTGCGGAAATACACGGGCTTCTCTGGCCTGCTCGAGGTGGCTTTCAGCTGCAGGTTGTAAGACAGAGAGCCCAAGTCGCTGCTCTGGAGCACCAGGTGCCCGGTGCTCTCACCCGTTTTCAGGGGCTGATACTCCAAGACAAGATCCGCCTGGGAGGAAGGAAGGAAAAAGCCACTGCGTCAGGCAGAGGCAGGGAACACGTGTGCCTGAGAAGCAGGCAGTTGGTCCCTGCTGTGCTCAGGCAGTGCTGGAAGCCTGGGCTGCCTTCCCTGCTCTGACTCCCTCTCTCTGGGGCACAGCCTTGCTCCTTCGGGGTGACGGTTCACTTAGGGACAGATCCCAACAGCTCAGAGCCCTCCAGCATGATCCCAGAAGCTTCCCACCCTAAAAAGCCCCTGTGCTCCCCAAGGGCACACTCCTGTCAATCCAGGCTGCAGACAACCTGCCCGTGGGCTGAGGCCTGTGCTGCAGCCACTCGCAGCTGGAAGCACCACACTAAATGAGGGGCACGTGGCACAAGGACCTGCCACGTGAGGCCCAGTGGCAGCGTGGTACAGGGGGCAGCAGGTGCAGGATGATACCCACTGGGGATATTCTCGCACACTGCTCCCTCTCTAGATCATCGGCAGGGAGCTGCCGCCATGGAAAGAAGCCCCACGTGGCTCCTTTCAGGCATCACCCTTCAAGAGCACCCCCTCCAGCCACGAGCAGGGAGAGCAGAGTGAGCCGGAGGAGCTTTGCTCCTACCTTCGACTGTGCAGGAACAGTAAAGTGCTGTGGAACGCTGACGTCGGGCACTTGGCAGTTGATGTCAAACGTCACCGGGACAGGCAGAGGGTTTTCCACCTTGACGGTGGAGGACACTCTCTGCCGAACAGCGGTGCTCATTTTAACAGTGCCCATGGGTCCCGAAGCCGTCACCTTGAAAGTCACCATGTGGAACAAGTACTCTCCGGTTGTCTCATTGAGGAAGGTCACCTGAATCAGACAGAAAGGCAAGTGCTGCTCATTCCACACAACAAAATAGACCCAAAAGAGCCCACCAAGCTCAGCGCCCTGCTTCCAGGAATGGCTGTGAGCACCCACCGAGGAAGAGTGCAAGACCAGAGAAAGCACGTGTGGTATTTCATAGGACCCGTGCACGTGGAGGTATGAAAACAGGCGTGTAGCTTCTCGGTGAGCCAACAGCTCCTTGAAGGGCCCGGCAGATCAGTGTCCTCACTCACCTTTGCCCTGAAG
Source organism: Psittacula echo (assembly GCF_963264785.1). Classification (NCBI taxonomy): domain Eukaryota; kingdom Metazoa; phylum Chordata; class Aves; order Psittaciformes; family Psittacidae; genus Psittacula; species Psittacula echo. The sequence continues at coordinate 85,097,652 of NC_137742.1, read as the reverse complement.
ACTCCTTCTTTGCAGGAGAAGAAGGTGAGCTGGTAGTCCTTCTTTGCAGAGCTTGGCACGTCGATGTATGAACACCCCTGCAGCACAGAACCGCTTTCCAGGTTCTCCGGTTTGAGCATGTCAATAACCACCAGGAACCTGCGGGTGAGAAGGACGCAGTGAAGGTCAACAGGAAGGACTCCCATCGGATACCCATCGTGTGGGGGTACAACACAGCCCCCCTCTCATCCCAGCTCTCATCCCCCTTGGAGGAAAGCCCTCCAGGATGGCTCTGCACAGGCAGAACTTCCTCCCAAAGTATGACCAGACATGGCCAAGCAGAGGGAAGAGCTTTCAGGAAGGAGCTTCCAGGCAGTGGAAGCTTCCTTCCTTGTGCTGCTGCAGGGACTGCTGATGGGACCAGACTTCCTGGGCTGGACTCACCTCTGTGGTCTGTGCAGCCAGTTGGACACAGGGATGAGCTCCGTGTGGGAATTCCTGCATGGAACCTGCCGGGAAATGGCCCCTGAACACCTGGGGGCTTCCGCAGTTCCTTCCAGGTGGTAGCGTAAGCCTGTGCCGTCCGGCAGCGGGAAGAAGATGGAGCCCTGCAGACAACGAATAGGACAAGTCGGCTCTGGAGCACCCCTGGGACAGTTCCATGGCTGAGGCTCTCACTGGATGAGCTTTCAGCACGTCCAGCTGGCAGAGCTGTCACTGCAGCCCTGTCCCACGCACGAGGAGATGCCAGCGTCGCACCTGCTCAGAGCTGGTTGTGAGTGGGTGCATGGCCCACAGGACATGGCACAGCTACAGGACACAGAGGCATCATCTCTGGGCAAAGCAAGGAGACACGGGCCCTGCAGCAGAGCTGCTCTGCACATCCCAACACTCCCTTACTGGCCCCACTCACCTGGGCACGTCCCTGCCAGCCTGTGCTCATGCAGGGACAGCCAGGGGCAGCGGGTGCCCGTCCCTGATGAGCTCCATTGCCTCACTCCTGCTGGCCTTAGCCCCAGCAGCACTGCCCGGACAGCAGCCTGTAAGCTGGCACAACAGGGGCCCACCAGCCATGGGCCATGGAAAGCTCATATCCATGCTCATTCTGGGTGCCCGTGGACCCCAGACACCTGCCTCTGGCATCTCCTCTGCCTCCACAGCAGCCGAAAGCTGCAAGACTCCTCACGCAGGCTGTACGTTAAAGAGATGCTGAGCACGTGCAACCCTAAGGGCACACATCTCCTGAGCACCCTGGAGACTGAGACCAGAAATCTCTGACCTCATTTCTGGCCTACTGTAAGGTCAGCTGGAGCGGGACAAGGACCCAGCAGCTCCAGCACCCCAGAGCCCTTCTGAACTGACCCCTTTGATTCACCAGCTTGTCGCTGGCGTGGCACAGAAAACATTGCAGAGGGGCCAGTCACCCCCATGTGCCCAGCCTGCAGGAGACCTGCAGGAAGGGCTCCTCCCAAAGCTCCTGCATGACTGAAGGGGATGTCAAGAGATCTCTCTCGTTTCCCACCTGCCTGCTCATGGCCAGGAGGGCACTGAGAAACTGCAGGGCAGCTTTGCCCTTCTTGCTCCCTGCAGGCTGCAGAAGGACGCCAGCCAGCTGCTGCTGCCACAAGCGGTTGTGCCCAGGGCTTGGAGAGCCTGTGCAGCCCATGCGCTGAGCATGGGGCTCTCTGAGCCCCCTGGGTTGCCACAAGCAGCGACCAGGAGCTGCAGAGAACAAACTTCCTTTCTTGGCCTTCAGAAAGCCTGGCTTTTTAGGTTACCTGCTCCAATACGTTTGGTGGTCAGTCCCGAGTCCCCATCTGCCCTTTGCCTGTGCCTGGCCCCCAGCCACCACAAAACCCAGCTTCCAACAGAGATCACAGGACACCTTCAGCTTGGGCAGGACCTCTGAAGGTCATCTCATTCAACCTCCTGCCCAAAGCAGGCTGAGCTACGAGGGTCATGCCACCAGGGTCAGCACGCTGACACAGCTCACGTACCTGATGCTTCTTGTTCTCAGAGCTCATGGTTAGGGGTCTGTAGGTGACCTGGTAGGCCTTTCCTTTCTCCCTGGCCTCCAGATGGATAAATTCAGGCCCTTTCCAGTATTTCCCCTCAATGATGGGCTGCAGGGTCCAGGCCTCGCTGCTCGGGTTGGACAGGAGGATGGTCTGGCTCTGCCTCTCGCGCACATTGCAGGTGAAAGTCAGGGTCTGTAACAGAGGAGCACAGAGCCTGCTGGGTCGTACCCACAACCCTTCCCACTCTTCTCACGCTGGCTCTACACCAGGACCTGGAGCCCAGGGAGCAGCTTTTCTTGTCACATGCAAAAATTACACTTTGGCCATAGCTTTTGGAGTAAATCAAGCTGGTTGTTCTCGAAGAAGGGAGCAGAAAAAGCCTTTCGCATGCTGGGTGAAAGGAAACGGGGAGTCCGGAAAGGAAACTCCTGTGCAAGGACAAGATCTGCAGCCACACAGCCCCTTCCTTCATGGGCAGGATGAAGAGGAGCTTCACGCTCTCTTTGGGAAAAAGAGCCAACAGATCCCAGGTTGCCCCCTCCCAGGGGCTGGATGCAGATGCCTTGCCCCTTCCTACTGCTGAATGCCCTCCCCTGGCCCGGCAGGGGGGGAGAAGTGTGGCTGCAGGTGCAGTGCTGGGGTACAGCGAGGTGGCTCTGTGGCGAGGGTCTCAGAAGAGCCTGGCAGGGTGTTCCCATGGCACGGGTGCTGCAGTGCAGAGCCAGCACAGCCGAGCTGCTCACTGGAGAAGCAGCACCTTGAACAGGGGAGAAAGGCAATGACAGGGCTCAGGAATTCTGGCAATCCTGCCCAGCAGTTTCTCTCTGGGATGCCCCGGCACGAGCGAGTCTCTGCTCACGAGTGTCCTTCAGTTCCTGCCCTGGCAGAGATGGGGTGCAAATGCTGGGCTCCAGGGGCCCATCCTGTCCCTGCTGCGTTACCTCTTGGGTGCCAGGGGCCTCCACGCAGGATCCTGCCAGCGTAAGCTGGAGCGCCTCGCTGCCCTGGATGAAGCACCGCAGCCCCTCGTACTGGACAGCCTGGCTCGGCTTCGATGGGCGGAAGGTCACAACGAAGGGGACATCCACCCCTGGGCGGATGTAACCCTTTGTGGGGCTGATGGAAAAGTCCGGCTTGAAGCTCTCCATGTCCCACATAAACCTTGCCGAGGAAAGCACAAGGACAGGAAAGAAGGATTAGCCATGGAGAGCTGTGAAGGCAGTGTAAGTCTCAGTGTGAGGCTGTAAGTCTCTTGTGGGATTTTCCACCACATCTCAGGCCTGATGCTGAGCCACCTGGCAATAAGGCTTCAGGCTGGGCAGGACCCACTGCACCCACCTCTAAATAAGCTTCTGGTTGTACCCCCTTGCTAACTGCTAGGGCCTGACTGCACAGCCATGGCTGCACGACTCTCCACCGGGGTGGGGAAGCAGAGAGGAACTATCTGGGCACACCACGGCTCCACACAACCCTCATCCAAGCTCTCAGCCCTCAGAGGGGGTGGGGTTCTGCTTTACCTGACTCCTGTGTCGCCCGCGTTCCGCATGACGACACGCCGGCACGTGTAGCTCTGCTGCACCACGGCTCCAAAGATGAGCTGCTCCTGGTCCAAGCTCACGAGGCTGCCCTGGCAGGAGCCCCGCACCACAAAGAGGGAGTGCACCAGCCCGCGGCACTCCAGCAGCACTTCCCCGGTGAACGGCTGGATGCGGCGCTTCGGGGAGAAGGTCACCTCCACTTTGCAGGTGTCTCCTCTGCCCTTCAGCTTTAGCTCCTTGGTGGGCTTCAAGCACAGAACCTACCCCAAGGAAGGAGTGGAGACTACTTCATCCGGCAAGCCAGCTGTGGAGCCTCCCTCACCAGACTCAGGGAAGAGGCTTCCAATTCCTGTTCCATCCCCACCAACACTGCCCCAGTCCCACTCATTCCCTCGTAGGCATTCCTAGGTAATACCAAAGGTGTTTTCTGCCATGTGTCTACCTCGTCACAGTGAACTCAACTCTGTCTTCTAAAGCTTTCACGTAAGTTCCAAGAGAGCTGTAACTCTCCCTCTGTCAAGATTCACCTCCCTCACCTTTCCAGATCTAAAATACATGGCTGCATCCTGATGTATGTGTCTAAACCAGGTTAGAGGAATTGTGCCGCCTTCTCACTTCTGGCTCTCGGGGAGTCCTGGCACCCAGCTCAGCGCAAGCATTCCCACTGCAAGCATCTGCTGGCAGAGCAGTGCCAGCAGAGAGGACACGGCAGGCACAGGCAGCCAGGCCAGCCCACAGCTGTCATTAGCTACTAGCTCCCGCCCCACAGCAGCTCATCCCTCCCTGCAGGCACACCAAAGTGCTCTGCAGAGAAGGTAGGGGCCTTACCCCAGCTTCCTGCAGCTCTGGCACAGTGGATGTGACTCTGAGCTTAAAGACGAGAGGGGCTGCGCTGTTGTTGGCTATGGTGACGATCTTCTTCACCGTCTGCCCAATGCAGACGTTTCCTAGCTTCACCGCCTTTCCTGGTGGATCCACAACGTCAACCTGAGGCAGGAGGGATCGATATCAAGCAAAAGGAAAGAAGGAGAAAAGGTTTTCTGCACTCTCGTGGCAGAAACCCAAACCACGGTAGGCTAGGGAAGAGATGAGGAAATGAGAAAACCATACTGGTTGCCACCTAGAGTTTTAACGTTTAGATTTCACCTCACCTTCATTTTTATGCCCCTTCCTTGGGCCTCAACAGTCAGCTTCTCACCCGGGGCACACGGAGGCAGCAACAAGCCTTTGTGGCTGTTGTCATCTTTCGGTGTCCGTAGCAGCTGTGCACAGAGGGAAGAGAAACCATAGACAGGATGAGTTTCTTGACCTTCGCCACGTGAACAGACTCCCCAGCCAAGCCATCCCCTCCCACACGCCTTCCCCCCAGTGGCAGGGATTATCCAAGTCCCTCCGCAGCCTGCCAGCAGAGCTGGCTAACCCTGGAATGCCACCAGGCTTTGCCCTGCGCACTGCCCCCATCTCCCTGGCACAAGCCTGGGAATGCTGCAGCGCTGGGAGTCTACAGGAGTGTGCACAGACCTTCCCTCTCACCTGCTCCTCAGCAAGGTGCTGCTGGTCAAACTCCAGCGAGTAAGCCTCACAGGGGTTCTTCACCACCACTGTCCCCTCTTCCCCACCACTCTGTGGCAGCAGCGGTCCCAGCTCGAGCTCTTCGGGGCTGAACTCCAGCCGTGGCTCCAGACCACGTCCCAAGAGTGGCACCTGGAGGCGTTGGCTGCTCTGGCAAATCTGGATCTCCAGCTCGCCCCGGTAGCACTTCTGCAAAGAAGCAGCACAGAAAGCTCCTCCGTGAAGCCCCAGGCGACAGCGCCTCCAAGTCAGCAAGCGCCCCGGGGTCAGGGGTCTTGTCAGCACCTCTCAGCTGAACCCAAACCAGGTATTTACTTATAGCAGGGGCTACAGCATCTGCATGGCTCTGAGTAACTGCGGTGAGTCCTGCTGTGGAGTGTAACTGGGTAATTGGCTACCAGATGGATCTAAAATGGGCTATCAGACGTTTCCACCCAGTCATGGGGGAGTGCAACGCTCATGAGAAAAGGTCTGCTTTCTCAGACACAGTCCTGGCACCGCAGCACCAGGCAAACATCAGCTGTGTGAAAGAGGCAGCTCAGCTCCCGCCGGGCGGAAACAAGGATCGTCTTCTCTGCTCAGTGCTTGGGTCTGGTCAAAGCCAGACACGAGACGGTGAAATCTCCACCAGCAACCGAAAGATCCCTGGGACTGTCCCCACGCATGGCAGCACTTGTGCCCACACTGTCACACGCTGCCAGGTTCCAAGTCACGGTGGCCACATGCAAGCTGCCTTTGGGAATGCTCCATCATTTAAGCTGACTCCCGAACTGCCTGGGAACGTGCAGGGGACACTGAGGCACGGTGGGCATGGGGCTGGCAGAAAGCTCCACGTGGAGGCAGAGCTCATCCCCCGCTCCCTGTGCTGGCCTGCCCTTACCACACTGCCCTGCCAGACCTCCTGGGGGTGACACCCACCAATCTCACCTCTTCCATGGGTGAAAAACGGACTTGGACATGGCACTGCTGCCCTGGAGCGAGCCTTCCAGCTGAGGGCAGCACCTCAAAGCCACAGGGCGCGGACTTCGTCTCCTCGAGCAGCTTCTGATGCTCGCTCCCTGGCAGATGGTTGTCCACCTGCACACAGAAACCAGTTGCGTGAGGTCTCCTTGGTCTGTGAGGACAGACCCTCGTTCCTGCAGTGCTCAGAGATGCTGGCACGGTGCAGGGAGCACCCTTATCCCACCCAGATGTGGCCACCACTGCCTAGAACCAGAGGGCAAACATGTTGGCAGGGCAGGCAGATGGGGAGGCAGTGCCCTCGGAGAAGGAGGTGAAGATGGCAGAGAAGTCAAGCATCAGCTAGTGAACAGGCCCAGGTGAACCAGCCTTGCTCTGTACCCTCAAAAGCTTCCTCAAGCGAGCTGCAGCCCAAGTGCTCAGGCAGCCAGAGGGGCAGAAAAGGCAAGAGAGGCAAAGAAAACCCAACCAAGAAGTTGCGTGTTCCACGTTGTCTGTGCTTTACCTCCTTAACAGGCTCATTCATGCTGATGGACCATTCACAGGGGACCTGGAACGTGTTGAGGAGCTGGATGGTTTCTTCCTGGCACTGCCCACACTGGACAGCGGAGAACTCCAGCCTGTCCCTGGAGACGCAGAGGGACGGCTCAGCCACGATGGCACGGAGGCGGACCTGGAATGTGGGGCCTCCTGTGACCTAGAGAAGGACAGAGCATCCAGCTGAGAGCCCGGCTGACACTCGCTGCTGTGCCCAACCTGCTGCCTGCCCCAGAAGCTGGAGTACCTTGAAGGGCAGGAGCACATCCACCTTTCCCAGGGGCAGGTTGGCACACTTTGGGTCAAAGCACACTTCAAATGTCTTGGTCTCACAGTGGGGCAGGCGCTTCACAGGGTCCAGGCACACGCTGAAGCCTGAACACAGGAAAATAAAGCAGCTGAGATACGCAAGCAACAGGAAATGGGTCAGAAGCACGGTAAGGCCACAGGGGTGTCCTGGCTGGCAGCTCTCTGAAAGACCCCTTTGCATCTCCAGAGAAGCTGCTCTTCTCCCCTTGTCACTGCCCAAAGCAAAAGGATTTTCACAGCCAGAATCCAGGGGCTGCATGGTAAAAATGAATCACATTGGTTGAGAAGCTCCAGCAATTCCTTCGTCAGGCATCTCAGCGAAGGATGCACAGACCTCTCCAAAGGAGAATTTCCAACTAAGATACCAAATGCTGTGGTGTTCCCTGGACAGCACCTTAGAAGAGATGCCTGGCCACCCCTCAGAGACAGCAGTCACCATGTGACGGAGCTGCAGCCTTACCTCAAGGCCTGTTTGGGAAGCCTGTTTCGATACAGCAGAGGATCCCACAGGCCATTCAATAAAGGCTGAGCAGAAGTGCTCTGACACTATGAACTCTAAACAAAGCACTTCCGAACCACAGAGGGTCCATCTGTTTGCAACATAAACCCTCAGAGTGCACAAAGAAACTCAGATGATGCTCACGGCAGCCAAGAGCAGAAGATGCTGAGAGGCGATCAAAGTGATCAGCCCATCTGGCCCCTGCAATGAGTTTTTAGGGCAGCCACAGGCAGACCAGGTCTCTGGGCACTGCTCGCCACAATTCAGGCTCTTGAACGGGGCACCGAGCAAGGGGGTACTAAGGAGCAAAAAGCTGTCCAAGGAAGTACTCAGATCTCCCCATGTCCACTGGCTTCAGCTGATGTGTCAGAGACAGCTCCTTCAAGCCCCCGTGAAGCCTCTCCACCACTGGTTACCTGTGTTATACAGGACATATCCGTCGGCGTGGAAAGACGCAGGCAAGTGCCCGGTGTTGGTGATCTTCACGATGTGGGTGTGGATGTCACCAGGAACGACATAGCCAAAGTCCAGGATGTATTCGGGCAGCTCAGCTCTGAAAGGAGGAGTAAGGACACTCTGTAAACCCCAGCATGGCATGGGGTGGAGAAGCAAACGGAGTGGATAATTCTGTATTCACTGCTGTGAAAGCTCAACCCAAGGCCAGGAAACTCAAGGCCTGGGCACCCAGCAGTAAGACTCGGGTACGTCATGGGCAGTGCAGGGTCTAGGATTTATCAGCCACCAATGGGAGCTCCAAGTGACTTTCAAGTGGGTACTGGACACAGTTCCTATCCTGTGAAAAGCCATTGCAGAGAAGTCCACTGCATCTCCACTGGTCTCAACGAAACTGCTAAGCTGGTGTACGGCCCAAGCCTGAGACTGCTTCAGGACCTTGTCATAGGATTTCCTTGCAGAGGATACCTCCACTGCTCTGCAACCAGATCTGTGCCCAAAGCAGCACTTGACAGTATCGCATGCAGTAACCAACACCTGCAAGATTGCTGTGAAGGTCTTCTTGCAGGCAATCCCACTTGGGAAAGCACGTAAGGGATCTGGAGCATTCCCTGCTCTTCCTGCTTAGTGAGGTCTGTTTCTTGGCACAAAGACGCCAGCTTTGAGTTGCCCCTTTCCGAGCTGGTCAGCAGGGGTGGTGTCCGTGCTGTCTGGAAGGGCTTGATGGTCTGCACCCGCTCAGCTCGGAGAACAGAACCCGGCAACTGTGGGGAGTGGAGCACCTCCAGAGCTCAGGGTAGCACTGTGCAAGTGAGGACACCGAGCTGCCACAGGGAGCACATCATAGCTCTCAGCATCAGGCCCTTTCTGAAGTCTTCAGCTATTCCCAGCTCTGAGACACAAGGAGCTCTCAGGAGCAGGGCTGCACTGCCGGCTGTTACTCTCGGGGCCCCTGGAGATACGCTACAGGAGTCCCTACTAACTTGAGAAGCCTCCGATGTACACGCTGGTGAAAGGCAGTGTCCTCTGGGGGACGGGAGGTGAGAGCTTTCTGCTGCTCCAGGGCATGTTCCTCCATCAGCATCTCCTCCATCTGCATCTGCAGCTGAGCATCCCACTGAGGAAAGAAAAGACGGGCTGGTTAGCAAAGGTCCTTCCCAAGGCACAAGCTTGTCTCAGGTGGAAGATCCCACCCTGCTCTTGTTGAGAGGGGCGATGGAGTCGTTCTGTCTCACTGCTCAGGGTCTGGGACACTTCCTGCTCTCTCAGTCAGGTTCATATCTCCAAAGAAATGAACTCCAGCATCTCTGCCTGCCCAGTTACCAAAGCTGATCTGGACAGACAGACACACAAGCCAGAAACCTTCCAAAGCTCCAAGTATTTCCCTGCCTCCCGTCAGTGCCGAAGCAGCTTGGACAAAAGCTCTCCTGGAAAGGGAACCATGAGAGAGCTGGGACCTCTCGGAGATACAGAACACAGCACAGCCTCAGGGTGCATTCAGGCTGCTGCTTTACGCTCTGTAAACCTGGCAGGGCTTGGCCGGTGAGCAACAAAGCCCCCAGCACCGACCTGCGTGTCCTTCAGAGCACCATAAACCCAACTGCTCGAGCACAGCCTTTAGCATCTCCCTGGGGTAGTCAGGAGCTGGTGCACCTCCAGGAGGGACAACGCCCAGAGGTGAGCAGCCCATGGGGCACGCTGAGCTGACACAGTCCGTGGCCAGGGCTCTGCAGGGAGGTCCCCAGTGCCAGCAGGGCCCCAGGCAGCTGCTGCTGCGGGGCGCAGGGGCTCCAGTGACACGCAGGAGGGTGGCACGTGTGGGACAGGGCAGCAGCTCTACTCACCACGGTGCACGAGTCCTCCATGCGGGGCTCGGCTGCCACAGCCTCCCCCAGAGCAGTGGCCTCGTCTCTCTGGCTGCCTCTGCCCAGCTTTTCCTTGGCCTTTTCGAGGATCTTCTCATATTTTGCACTGCCTGAAAGCACAGAACACCACCAGTAGCAGTGGGGCAGCACAAATCCCATGGAAGACGGGAAGCCCCATTCCCTCGGCACCCAGACGCAAACTGCTCCAGCAGTGCAGCGAAAGGAGATCCTGCTGCTTCTCACCCCCACCCATCTTTCTCGCCACACAGGAGCATCTCAGCCCCACAACCTCATGCAAACCCAACCCTGCCAAAATCCCTCCCAGCCTCTATTACAGCTTTCCCAAGCTTTTCTGCCCAGCCATCATCTTCCCAGACCTCTGGCATACGCTGGCAAGCTGTGCAGGATGGTTCCTGCGGCAAAGCCCACATGGGCTCGTCTACCAGGCACTAAGGAAGCAACCAGAGGGCTGAGTTTGTCTGACAGCCCTGAAACCTCCAGGCCTGGTGGAGGTGGCTGTGAGCTGCCCTATGGGCGTACGGCATGCGCAAAAGCCAGGGAACCTTCCTGGCGAGCAGACAGGCAGTGCTCACCTTTGATGTTCCTGGGCAGGTCCAAGTGGATCCTGGGAAAGGTCCCTTCTCCTCTCAGGGAGACTTTTTCTGGCTTCAGGTGACCCACTTGGATCTGGAAAGCCCTGCAGAAGACTCCAGGCACTCCTGGCAGGTAATAGACTTTCAGCACTTGCTGCTTGCCAGGTTCAATGTAACCCTGCAGGGCACAGAAGAGAGAGGGAGGTAGTGTACCAAAGAGGATTCAGCGGAGGGATGGCTCACATGACAGACACGCTGAGAAGACAAGGCAGGTTCTCATACATAAGGAAACATCAGACATCACCACCTCCAGCTTCCTTGTACCCAAACGCCCGAGTCTCCTACACCAAGATGCACTATGTCCTTCAGAGCCCTCGCAAGGCTGCACTCTGCAGCACAGGCTGCCCTCTGCTCAGCATGAGCACAGCTCTTCTGCTCACAGGGTTTACCCTCTGCTAGCCAGAGCCAGGCACAACAAACCAAAGCTCTTTTACCAGCTGCTCTGGAAGAGCAGTGAAGGGCCTGTGCTTCCAGCAGGGCCAGCAGCTCCTGGCAGCAGCTTGCAGGAGAGGACATCAGCGTGTCATCCCTCAGATGGACAGCCACTGAGGAAGGTGGAAGACACTTGGCCCTTTGGCTTCCTCTTCCCATTGCAAAAAGGCACCAAGACAGGAACACTGCTCCAGCTCTAAGACACCCAGGCAGGATGACAAGCTGGGATGGCGTGATGCTGCCATGACGGCACCACCAGAGAGCTCAGCACTCAGCTCCAAAGAGCTCCCGCAGCACTCCTGCCTCCCACTGGTCGTTGCTGTAGGACAGCAGAGGCACCGGCGGCCAAGGCCAGTCACGGGCTCCATTAGGATTGTGTTCCATGGACCTCCTCTGCCTCTGCAGCAATCGCTCACAGCCCTGTCTCTCCTGGCTGATTTGGACGGGGCTTGTGTGCTCATTTTCCCTTTTTCCCCCCAAAACTCTCTCCTGGGCAGCCTGACACAGGCCAGGTGAAGGCCTCGTGCTACTCACCGTGCTAGGCACGACCAGGGGCACGCCAGGCAGAGGGCTGGCTGCAGTGCCTGTGCTGGGGCTCAGCACCGCAAAGGCAAATCCCAGCTTCCCGCTGTTCTGCAGGGTCACCGCTGCTTCCGTGACTTTGTTAAACACCTGAGCAGAGGACAGAAGAGCAGGATGTTACAGGCACCCATCTGCTGCTGAGGACTTCATTCCTCTTCCACTGGGTTGAAAGCAAAGGAACACAGCGCAGAAGCAGGGAGCGCACAGGAGAGATAGGCACCGGGCTCTCTGGGTTAACCTGGCCAACCCGCGGCCACAGGGTACCTCTGAGCCCTACACAGGAAGAGGTATTTGTGGCAGAGCTGCAACAACAACCATGGAAAGACCAGTAATAAACCAAGTAGGGGACACAAGCCCTCTGCACTTGAAGGTGTCACCCAACAGCGAGCTGAAACACAGGAGGAGGCATTGGGGCATTTCAGGAGAAAAGGCACCCGCACACAAGAATTTGTGGGTACAATACAAGCCGAAAGGGAGGGAGACAGGGCAACGCACACAGTGCCAACAGCTGGAAACAGCTGTGGGGGCTGTAACTGGAAAGAAGTACAGTGAGGGTTGTTCTGGGACATTCTATCCAGCTACAGTGACTGGAAGCCCAAGTCAGCTTCCTCCTCGGTTGATGAATCAGGAGCATTAAAGGAGAGCACCTCCTTGGACCTCTGGCTTTAGGAGCAGGTGAGCGGACAGATGTCTGAGGGACACGTCCCTCTGCAGATCACCACTGGGATCCTGCCTGCCCCAGGAGGCAGCGTTAGTTACCTCCAAGAGGAGGGATTCCCACCTTTGGCCTGGGCTGGGGTGGAGGTGGCCATTAAACACCAGCTTGGAGGTACCACCCAAATGTTGGACTTCCAAGCCACAGAGCCAGCAAAGCAGCTGGGAAGGCGGGAGAGCCCTCGACTCGGGTGGGCAGCAACCCACCGGTCAGGGTTGGAGACAAGGAGCTCTGACAAGAGCAGCGTGCGGTACCTGCAGCCCGCAGCCGATCTCGGTGGCGTCCAGGAGGTAGCTGATGTGCGAGGCCTCCCCACGCAGAGCCACCTCGTAGCTCGGGCCTCCCTCCACCCTGCACAGCGCCGTGACCTGCGTGACGGTGTTGGCGTGCCCGAAGAAGCTGAAGGTGACGTGCTGGCTCTGGCCCGGCTGCAGCTCACCGTGCAGCGGCAGGATATCGAAAACCTGCAGGCAGGGAGGAGAAATCCACACGTGGAGCACAGGAACTGATGCAGAAGAGCAGCCTCGGCTTGGGCCAAAGGACAGATGTGGCTGCAGGCGCCTCTTCCTCAAACACAGGCAACATCATCCTCGTCTCACCCTGCAGCCATTCCACTTACCAACGGAGAGACCATGGGGAAAACCTTCTCCCACAGTCCTAATTAATGCAGTAGCTAACACACTACATTCATTTGTGGTGTCTCCTGGCAGCAAGAAATTCTCTCTGCTGCCCTCAGAACAACACAAGACTGGGAGCTGAGAGCCCGTGGAGCTGGGGGCAGGATCCAGCCCAGCTCCTCGCACTCCTGATGCTTCTCCTTGTCTCTGATTCACATCCTGCTCTCTCCAGATGCTGCAGCCAATGCTGCTGCAGGAACTTCCTACCCACCACTTGATGAGGACCAAGATGGATAATGTCCTCCATAGGTGCCGCCCAAGGAGTGTTCCTGACCAGCCCTGTAACACCTCCCATCTGGCCTCTCCAATGACCAGCCATGTGCTTGTTAGGACACGAGGCCACTCTGGGAGCAGCACCCAGGACACCAGTGGGAGTGGGGGCACGTGACTGCTTGCTACACTGGAAACATAGAAGTGAGACAGATTCCCACTTACCTCCTCCACACCCAAGGCGAGGGGCTCTGTCTCCATGAACCTGGAAAAAGAACAGACCTTTGCTCAGGGACTTTGCAGTGGGAGGGAGGGAAGTCTGCACAGCAGCTCCTCAGCAGGATGGGGCCCCTGGGTGGGCATCAGTGGTGCGAGCTCAGTAATGAGCTCCAAAACTGGGATGAAGCAGGTCAACGCATGGGGATGACACCGGTATAGCAGCCGTGCAGGCAGCTGGCAACTGCTTGCCTCCAGATCTGCTATCTCCTGCTGAGTGATTCTGAAGATCCATTCCATCACTGGAGAAAACACCTTGGTGCAAAGGCTTAGCTCAGCTTTGAGCTCTCAGAGGTCCAAGGGCTGAGGGTTAGGCTGTCTCTAACCACGTGGGTCTACAAGAAGAGTAACCATGAGACATTCATGGCTCAGGAGTCAGAGAAAGGCCACAGGTTGGTGTGCACTGGCTATGTCCAGCCACACAGCAACAGTTGGATTGTGTTGCTCCTATGATCGCTCTGCCCCCAGTAGCAGCAGTGACCAAAGAGCAAGGAGGAAAGAATGCGTTGGACAATTAGAAGGAAAAAAATGTAAGCACACAAAGTCTTGTTGAGGCAGAGAAACAGCACTTTTCTCTCCTGACCAAAATAAAAGTGTGTGACTGATCCTGGGAGTCTCTGATGACCAGCTCCAGCAAGGTTAGAGGTAGGGAAAGTTCCAATCTATTGATCTCACCTTCATGAGACCTGATGTTTGATTCCTTCCATGTCAGACTGAGTTAGCGCTGATAATTTAGAATACCAACAGTGCCTAGTGTGCACCAGAACTAACACCTGACACGCCGCCCTTCTGCAGGCTCCTAATGAGCAATTTGAGGTGGTAACACCTTGGAGACCATCTTCATTTCAGCTCTGGCACAGAGCATCACACAGTGTCTGCTGAGCGACCCGGAGAGGGCACAACACTGCTTAATGACCATGCAGAGCAGCAGAGGAGCTCTCCTCACGTCCACAGCACTAAGGAGCAGCCAAGGGGCTGTGCAAACCCTCTGGAGGGGTGGACACCCCTCGGCAGGGGGCAGGACAGAGGCTGTGTCCTGCCGAGGTGCTCAGGAGCCTCCGCTGCCAACAGTGCAACGACTCAGCACCCACCTCAGAACAAGCACCTGCAGGCTCAGGCCCAGCAAAGCCAATTCAAGCAGAGACAGGGCAATTAACAGCTGAAAACTGATTCACATTCACACATCCAAACACCTAAACTGGTTCTAAACTAAGAGTAAAGATCAACAGGCAGAGGAAATTAAGTCCACACAGGCTTCGCTCTGACGTGCTTGTTTCTCTGCTATTAGAAAACACATGCATTGTTCTATCACATCTAAATCCACCTCTAGATTAGCTATTAGATTAGAAAGATTTCTATCAAATCTATCTAATCAAAACTAGATTTTCCCTTACCATTTCCCTTGTCCATACAAGGGCTCCCTCCAGCATCTACAGCTGGACCGAAAGCCACAGCAGAACCTGCCATTCCTCTCTAAAACTCTAAATAGCTCTTCCGTGAATGTGACGTGCAGTTCAACAGATGAACACTCACTTCAAGGGGGGGTGTGCTTCAGGCCACGAAGGTCTGAGAAAGCAGCTTTCTGCGTCAGCCTTCCTTCCCCCAGGAACCCATACACGGCTACAGCAAAGCAGAGCAAGGGACTGGGACAGCAGTGTGTCACTCTGCTGACAGTGCCTGGGTAGGATCTTAGTACAAAATGACAACGGATGGAGTTAGCAGGCAAGGAGAAGAGGGCACCTTCTACATCTGCTTGTCCAAGTGCCAAAGCGTGGCTTTGTAGCTGCAGAGATAAAGCAGGACTCCAGCTTATGGCTACGTGAAAAGGGTCAGTAGTGTCCTACAGTCCCAGCTTGGCTGGAGAATGCTGTCTCCTTCCCAGCATCAAACTGGCGGAGATCACCTATTCCCTGAGCACCTCGGCTGAGCTTCTCCTCAAGGACAGGTTGAAAACAATCTGGCAGATCAGGCAAACGGCCCTGGGCTTTGCAAACCACAAACAGGACATCAGGAAGAAGAGCTTCCAGGAGAGGGAAAGGTGCACGTACCTCACTGGGTTCACCTGGCTCTCCTTCAGGAATGACCAGTGGTACCGGACAACCAGTGGGCTGCAGTTGGTCATCTCCATGTAACGCACGTCCCTGGTGTCATTCAGGATGCAGCCAAAGTCCAGGGCCGTGGTCTGGATCTGGAGATTCGGGAAGTAGACTTCTCCCCGAACGGTGACCTGCTCTTCATGAGGATGCTCCAGGAACTTGATCTTCAGAGCCTTCTCTGCTGCCCGGATAAGCAAATCCTTCTCATAAGCAGCGTTAAATCCAATGCGGAGTTGAAGTTCCTCCCCTGCCCTCAGCCTCACGGGCTGCAAGGAGATGAAGAGGAAAAGTTCAACGCGTGACCCCAACATGGGCTTCTCGCTTCATCCTTCATTTTCTTCACGGTGTCTGACCAAGCACCACACTTTTGTCTGAAGCTAGCTGAGGCTCACGGTTCTGTGCTTTGCACCAATACAAGAGGAAATCCACACTGTTCTCCTGAATACTGGACCCGCAGAAGCCAGTGCTAAACACAACCAAAGCAGCACTCTGGCATCCAGGCCTTCGCCCTGACTCTGGAGGAACTCCTTTAGCCTGCAGCACAAGTGCAGTGGCTTTGCAGCCTCACCCATGCAGGCACTGATCACTGGCAGGGCACGGAAACAGCGGCTGGACCTACAACAACATGTGCCCCGCAGAGGCCACGGCCAACACCTTCCGCAAACAGCAGGGCAGGAGCCAGGCAGCAGCTGGAGAAGCCTACCTCAGCCTTCCCAAAGGCAGGGCTGCCCTCAAAGAGAGCAAGCTGTTCCCCAGCTTATCTGAGGATGGCTGCTAGAGAGCTGGGATGCTTCCCAGGAGATACCTTTCCTACAGCTTGCCCAGACCTAGTTACCTGCTCCCTCCTCCTCCTCTCTTCAAGCCAGGACATCTCTTCCCGATTCAGGTGACATTCTGTTTCCTTCAGCAGCTTCTTTTACATCTGATTTAGCTCGGGTCAGTTTACTGCAGACTCTACAGAACACACTTCCCTGCTGGAGGACCTCCCAACACAGACACACCACCACGGTCACCCCTCTTCAAAGCCCAGCAGCAAGAAGGTCCAGGGCTGCTCACCTGAGCATCTGCAGGGAGAGGCTGCTGGTCCGCAGTGCAGATGGAGAAGGGCTGCTCTAAGGCAAGGACCACGCTGAGGGGCAGGGAGCACATGTTCTTTAAAGAGAGAGGCTTGTACTGAAGAGTCAGGACATCACCTGGGTGCTACAGAAACAGGAGACAAGAAAAAGTGAACCTCAAGTGGCCATGGACCTCCTCCCCTTCAGATGCGTTTCAAATTTTACAGCCCCCAAAGCGCATCCATCTCTATTTACTCTTTTGATCGGTTTCTACCCCTCTGGAAAGTTTTTCCTCCAACTGTATCAGACGCTTTCACGTTTAGAACCCACAGCATCCCCCAGAGGACAGGGAAACAGTCTCGTGTACAGATGAGGGAGCGGGCCCCCAGAGGAGGCAGCTTCTTCAACAACATCCAAAACAGGAAGTGAACCCAGTCTGGCTCCAGTTGTGTGTCCTCTCCTGGGCAGACAGGACACACAGGCACAAGGCACAAGGCCATTTCCACTCACATACAGTAGTTTCTTACCACCTTATCAGCTCTGCCAAGCCCGTAAAGCAGTGGTGCTGCTCAGAGGAGACCAGCAAGCACAATAGGGCCCGCAGCGGACAGCCTGCAGCAGCCCGAGCTCAGCTTTGAACATTCACGGGCACATGCAGACGGCTCCAAACCTCAACAGTCTGGCTGCAACCCGCTGCCCCTGCTCCAGCGACAAGATGTTGCAGCCTCAAAGCTAAGCTCAGCCTAAGCTGTTTCTTCCTCTCCATGCATTGCTCCGGGCTTCCTGCATGGTTTAGCTAAACTAGACAGAGTTTGGGAAACTAATTCTGGATGTACTGACATCCAACTCCTGCAGTGTCGCAGCACTCAATACATGGGAGCATGTGGCATCAAGCAGACCACAGGCAGACAGCAGGGGGAGCTGAAAAGCTTCTGATGAGATGTGAACTGCCTGCTCACAGGATTTGTGCTTCTCTGGAAGCCTGGGAACCGGAGGAGAGACCTGAAACCACAGAAACTAAATCATGAACTATCTGCTCTTTTTCAGACACCTCGCGCGAGGGGGAAAGATGATGCAGGAGTCCGGATCCGGAGACTAAAGGGCACACACTTTGCACTGGTGCTCCCATCACTGAGGGCCAGCTGAGCTTGATGAGCTCAGCTGAAGGGCACTCGTGGGTCATTTGAAGAAGGTGAGGCTTGGGAAAGGCAAAGAGGTAGCATCCATACCGACAGCAGGGAAGGCAAAGGGACACAAGAGATGCCAGTTTGCCCTCATCAGCTTGAGCAGTTGACACAAATCTCAGGTTTTCTCGGCTTCCCTACACGATCGCTGCTCAGACATCACCATGCCTTGCAAGATCCTCAAAACCCTGAGTACAGACACTGGTGTCTCTCTAGAAGGGGCCATGCTCCCCCTCGGCAGAGCAGCTGTCATCTCAGTTTTACCTGGGTGAAGTTAGAGAACAGCCTCATCTCTAGCAGCATCCTCACTCCTTTCACCAGCACCTCAGGGAGGGTGAGGAGGGATCTGCTCTCCACCTGCAGCCCCAGCACACGAGGTGGCTCTGCAAAGCCCACGCTGCTCTCACGGGTCCCACATCTCAGCCCGTGCCCTTGGCTCAGCAGCTCAATTCTGTCTCCACATCAAGAAGGGCAGAACAGAGCTGCAGAGACTCTCCCCAGACCCAGAGGGGTGAAATAGTGAGCTCGGCATTCATGACAAAAGCTTGGCCTGGCTCAAATCGATAGCCAAAGCTCCGTGGACTTGGAGAAGCTGTTGAACTTCCTCCTTTGGACACAGGCACACACCAGCCACACCAGTCAGTGCCAGGATGCAGTCCAGAGGCTCACCTTCTCCACCCGGAAAGTGATTTCTCTGGTGGATATTTGCAGAGCAGGAGCAATGAACTCGCACGTGACGTCCACCTGCATGATCAGATTCTTCACTCCCTCCTTGCCCACGATGGCGTGACACAGCAGCTTCTCCTTCACCACCTGCATGCGAGTCACACGGCACCCAGGGGGTGTTATCAGGGTGTCCAGAAAACACACTGCATTTGTGAGCCACCCACCCACAGACCCCATTACTGCAGGAAGTTACAGCCACTGGTCTCCTCAGGAGCCCTCTCTTCTTTATATGCTGCATCCTCTTCCTTCTGTACTCACATGTTCCTGATGTTACAACCCAACCGCCACAAAAGGCCCTCAGGAGTCTTGTGCTGCCTACAGCTGTCAGAACAATCCCTGCCCCAAATGATTATTGGTTTCGTTTGTCCCACTGACAAGCAAAATGCTTACCGAAAGCTCTAGGAACTCATTAAAAAAAACAAACCAGACTGTATGAAGGGAAACAGGTGAGAGAAGGATCAAGGCCAGCAAATCCTCCCTTGGAAATTTAGTGGAAGGGATCCGTGGGAAAACCCCAAACAGCCAGCTTGCCTTCCTAGGATGTACTGTGTCCTCCTAGAGCTGGCTTTAAACCAAACCTCCCCAGGAAAGAGATGTCTTCCACTTGGCATGAAAACCCTCTACTTAAGCTGGATGCTCTTCCATTCAAGACTCCTTTCCTGATTCTTCATGCTTTCACTTCCCCACATTCCTCCCTTTATTCCTCTCTCTTCCCTCTGATGCACACCACAACCCAACTCCTCCTCAGAGCCTACAGACTTCAGAATCATCTCTGCTGCACGTGCAATGCAGGGTCTTCGGCTTCTAACCAACCCCAAGAGTATGAAGTTCTCAAGACCCAGGGAAGGTGGAAAACCCAATCCCAGCATCTTGGTGTGGACTGCAGGAGCCAGGTAGCCACAGTCAAGCTCACAGATGCCCATTTGGCTTTCCAGGCAAGACACCCACACCAGTGGCCTGACCACTTTGTTTCCTTTCTGGTACCTTCTTCCCTCTTCAGCAAAGCCTTATGGGCTCAGGACTGCATAGGGACAGTTCCATCGGAGCCAACCAGCTGAGAAATCAAGTCTTCCTCAAGCTACCACCGAGGCAATCCTTTAAAACACCTCTCAAACTCTAGTAGCAGCAGGAGCTTAATGCAGATTTACTCCTCATTCACTTAAACACTTGTGCCCAGTGCTCCTGGAGCCACGGAATGCACACCGGGCTCAGATGGCAGCTCCTCTGCAGAGCTGGATTTCCCCCAGAAAGAAGGGTCCAGGGAGGAGAACACTCAGTGATCCTGCTGAAATCTGCCCCTCTGAGCTGGCACCCAAGGGTGCTGCAAGACCTGCCTGCCCTCGGGACACTGGGGCTGGCTGAGGGACTGGGGCGAGCGGTGATGGAAATACTGACGCCAAGTCAAGCTGTCAGTTCTGATGATCCCTGGAACAGTTTCCCATGTGGACAAACGTCATTCGGATCATTACAGCTGGCACACCGGGTTCATTTCTCTCGTCCCGCTCTCAGTGCCAGACAAGCTCCCGGCCCGTGTTTGTCTACAGAGGAAAATCAGTGCTGCTCCCAGACGCTCCCTACCTTCCTGGGTGCTTTGTTTCACTCGCTGCTTCCCCACACAGACAACTTGCCATTTCTTTAGTTACTTTCTGCCTGGGCTCCCACTCTCCCTGTAACTTTAAGGCCAGCTGAGAAAACTGGGGCTGTTCAGCCTGGAGAAGAGAAACTGCGTGGAGACCTCAGAGCAGCCTTCCACTATCTGAAGGGGGCCTACAAGGACGCCGGACAGGGACTCTTCTTCAAGGACTGCAGCAACAGGACAAGGGCTAATGGATTTAAACTCAAAGAGGGGAAGTTCAGGTTAGAAAGAAGGAAGAGGTTCTTTAATGTCAGGATGGTGAGGCACTGGCACAGGTTGCCAAAGCAGTGGTGAATCCTCCATCCCTGGCAGTGTTCAAGGCCAGGCTGGACAGAGCCTGGGGCGACAGATCCTTCCGGCCATGTTTTACTACCACCAAGTTGGCTTTACGGTAGCCATGGAACTCAGAAAGCCTCAGCAACTGATGGTGGCGAGCACGGAAAGCAACTGGTGCTGCCATGGTAACTTGTGACAGGAAACCAGGTTCTCAAAAGCACTTGCTCATTTCCTCAGGCAAATGTCAAGGGGCTGCAGAAATGCCCCGATGGGGGGGAGCTCACCTGGGGGGTGCTGCAGGAGCCTTCCAGCACTATCTCCGCTGCCTGGCCGGGCATCAGCTCTGCCTTCAGCGGCTGAAGCGTAAACACGGGGCTGCAGGAGGAAACCTTGCCCTTGGTGTTACTGATGGGAGGGAGATGATTGCGCCGCTGAAGTGTGGTGCCACCTTCTGTGCTCCAATACAGCAGATGGGTGCGTCGTCCTTTGTTTGTCATCTTGAAGCGGTAACAGCAGGGATCCAGGCTAGAGGAGAAGCAGAGACACAAATTGGCAGGGGAGCTGCTATTTGCCAGCGGTCACCCAGCTTCAGCACCCTGAGGGCACGACCTGACTGCACACTCGGCAACAAAACCACCTCCAAGAAGGCTGACCGAGCGCAAAGCTTCACCAAAAGACAGACCTTGGTTGCCCCTAGGGTTGTCACCATCCAGCAGCTGCTCTGCTTGCACCCAGCAAGGAAGAGCTTCATGAACAGCCTGCCCTAGATGCAAGTGGGTGGAGGAACAGCCTCGCTGCCATTCCACCTTCCCGCTGGGAGCTGTCGTTCATGCCCCTGAGGCATCCCTTAGGGAGCACCCAACTCTCATCGCCCCCAGCCTGCCACCCTTTGGTGGCAGCTCTGCAGCAGACAGCAATGGCAGCAGCTCCAAACTGAGCCCGCAGGCAAACACATAAAGGGGGGCAGAAGACAGCTACATGAATCACATGGACACTGTCTCCTCCATTGTGCAGCCAGCTTGTGGCTGCACTGAGCACAGCAAACTCCGGACAAGCACCAACCTCCCTGCAATGTCCCTGCTTATGGGGGTGGCTCGTGGGTGCGTATTTTACCTCTCCAAATCTATCCCAAGTACGTGAGGTAGGATTAACCTGCTCTCTCTACCCCAAGAATTCAGGTATCGCAGCACCACGGACCCTCTTTGCAGCCAGAGAAAGGAAGAGGCACCCCAAGAAGACTGTTCTTCTTGTCTGAGGAGGTCTCCACCACAAGGCAAACAGCACTTTTTCCTCCTGTCTTTAAGAACATGCCTGGTTTCAGACACACACATTGGGACCAGTGAATCTTCTCCTTCCAGCTCAGCAATTTCAATTAAGACTCTTCATTTATCCCACTCCA
Source organism: Psittacula echo (assembly GCF_963264785.1). Classification (NCBI taxonomy): domain Eukaryota; kingdom Metazoa; phylum Chordata; class Aves; order Psittaciformes; family Psittacidae; genus Psittacula; species Psittacula echo. Next base: position 85,076,005 of record NC_137742.1, on the reverse strand, counting down.
CCTCAGCAGACTTCCACACTTCCTCCCCCTTCCAGACCTGGTCCTGTATCCAGCCTCGCTTGCCCGTGCCTTGGGAAGCAGGCAGGAGAAACCAGGAAAGCGCCACCATGTCTAATAAAGAGCAACCGGGCACGGAGTGGGGTAAAGGAGCCAACTGGGGGGTGACACAGGGCAAAGAAATTCTGCTGCTCCTCCAGGGCTCCCGGGCACAGGGGAAATAAACCGGCACCATTCATTCAGTCGAGGAGCTGCTAACAAGCTACTGCCCAGGCTTGCTGCTGCTGGGAGATGATACTCCAGAGGGAATGGGAAAGCGAGCAACATCACTGCAAAGACAAACACGTTTATACTTGTAAGGCAGCATTTCCCAGATGGAGGCTTCCAGGACCTGCTCCTTTCCTCCAAATCTTTGTTTGATAAAGTGAGGAAATAAATGGATTATGACTAAAGACAACTCAGCAACAATTTAGCAACTGGTCTCCAGCTTGGTGGCTTTTCAGAGCACCTAACGACTTTCCAATGGCCAGAAAATGTTTCTAAAGGAATCCCTGTGGCTTCAGGGAAGCAGAGCCAGGACCTTGAGCACTCAAGAAGCTTGAGGGACTGCAGCAGACCTCCTCCTTGCTGAGCCCATGGGGAAGCAGGAGCCAAGAGATTCCCTACCTGAAGCAGGGCCCCAGGTTGAGCTCCGGGCCAAAGGGTTTCTCAATGACAATCGTGGTGCCAACGCCAACAGCCTGGACAGGGATGACGTAGGAACGACTGTTCTCAATGAACAGCACCACCTCGTCCTTGAATTGCTCCATGGCATCCAAGTTTGCAGTCACAGCCAGAGACACCTCGGCCATGGCAGGGATCACTCCCTGACTGGGTCCAATACTCCAGCACGAGTTTTCGCCAGCCTGGAAGACAACCAAACACTCATTTAGGATGGAAACCACGGACCTGGCTGCCACCAGCCAAGGGCTGCCCAGCCAACACGTTCACACCAAGCCAGTGGGTGTGAAGACTCCACTGACATTCATGTACAACCTCTCTGATTCATGCTGACACAGGGCAGCTCGCTTGGAAAGGAGCCCTGAGCGCTCTGCTCCAAAGGTGAATCTGCGAGGCTGCTCCCTGACAAAGCTCATTTATCAAAGCTTGGCAACAAGCCGGGCAGAAAATTGTACCCCAGAAACTATTTCTGAGGAATGAGGATGGCGGTCTCGACGGAGCCGGACCTTCAACTCCCTGGGGTGACCCAGCAGAGCCCTGCTGGGCCCGGCCAGGCCAACAGCCCATGCCAGGGGAGGAGGATTTGCATCCTCTCCTCATTCTTTCACTCAGCATCTGCTCTGGCGCAAAGGGGCAGCACAGTGCAGTGCTGAACAGGACACCTGCCAGGGCCACAGGGCTCTGCCCAGACACATTCTCTCGGGTTTCTAGGTCAGCTTCTGCCTGCACCCAATCCAGCCTGTGTCCCAGAGACAAGAAACCTCTTGGAGCCACGCTACAAAATCCCCCCACTTTCAAGACAAATACCCAACCTCGGGCAACATCTCTGCTACTTGCTTATCCTTGAGTGCACCGGAAAACGATGCCATAGCTGTATGCACTGGATACACAAAGACAGTAGCTATTTCTGACCCTGCAGGAGCTTCTTGTACTATTGGACGTCAGAGCTCCTGAGTAACCACTAAGGGTTGGGATCCGTCACTTCAGAAGTTCACCACGACAATCAGAATCTTATCCCAGCACAGACGTCCATCGTGAATAAAAGCTTCCACAATTTGGTTACAATGGACACCAGTGTGCATTTGATGGATGGAGGGCAGGAGGGAGGGAGGGAGGGAAGGAGAGAGGGAGGAAAGGGCAGATAGCTGCCCTGAGGGATGACTGCGGAGACACCACAATCAGTTCTCTTGAAGCTTCTTACAGATGATTCATTGAAGTGATCTGGTCACTCTGGCCTTGCACAAGTGACAGAGGAAGCAGAACTCCACATTACAAATGCAGCTGCGTTTAATCAAGCCGCAGCTCTAGCAAAAGCCGTAGCTCTAACAACACCATTCCCACCTTGTCAGGCTAACCCATTGCCCTCGTAGGGCTGCTCATGAAGGGGAAATAAACCCCCTCCTGCACCAGCTGGGTGCAGAGCCTTCTCCCAGGTGGTTCATCATTCCCGGTGGGGGGGAACCTCTCTTCTTCATTTCAAAGCTGCTCCTTATCCACACAAACAGCCAGTGGCAGGAAACAGCCCAAAAGCACCCTGAGCCCTGCAGGAAGTGGAGATCAGAGCCTGAGGCTGGCTACATGCTCCCACCACCAACCGGCCTCCCCCTGGCTCCTCAGCACAAGCATGAGGACCACTGTGGTTTAGCCTCTGCCCGAGCACCATCAAGGGGATGTTTTACGGAATCAAGGGGCAGAGCTTTTCTCCATTTGTGTTCCCTGTCCACAGCTCACCCCTCCATGATCGCATCTGCCAGCCCTGACACGATGGGGAGACCAGGGACACCACTCTGCACATCACAGCTCTCCAGGACATGGGTATGGCTTGGCCAGCTGCTGCCAAGCACCACGTTTAATAACCAGACTCCTCCTGCTATTCCTTTGGGAAGAGCTCTCAGCTTGCTTCTAGAAACACAGCTGCCTTGAAGACTTCTAATCCTCTGTAATTCAGTTGCCAATAGGCACAGCACAATAGGACATCTTTGGTTTCCCCTGATGAGCAGAGTTAACAATTGCTTTGGTTACCAGCAAGTTAGAAAGGGCACTGAAGGAGGCAGCTGCTGAGGGCACTGGGGTGCTTGCTCTTTGCAGAGATGGAAAGCAGATTTGTATGGTGCAGACAAAGAAACCTGCCCTGGGAATCTCCTGCTTCGAGGTTCTATTTAACCCCCAAAACAGCAGGAAAAGCAGCAGGAGAGAAATTCAGCCCCCTCCTCCTTGCCCAGGGGGCTGAGCCCGTGCTCTCACGCATTGCTGGATGCTTCATGCGCAGACACAACCAAGTCCCCAGCGACACGCCTGCGTGAAGCAGCTCCAGAACTTCAACAACCCAGCCTGCAGAAGAACAAACCTCCTCTGAAGCCCCTCACAGACTCCCCTCTGGTGGGGAGCACCCCCCAGCCCCAGCACATGAGCCCTTCCTGGCCGCATCAGCCCCTGTCAGAGGATCCCACAACCTCCTTCTGCTCCGCAGCCTTTTCCACCATGCGGCCTCCAGGAATTAAACAGCCTCTGTCTGCAGCCACATGCTCTACAATGTTACGGAGCCCACAGGCTCTGTAGGTACGCAGCCCTTACAAGTCTACTTCTGGGCAACAACACAGCTGGTTTGACCCCCAGGAGCTGCGAAACCCACTTCACTGTAAGCACCTTGAGGACAGACCTCTCAGTTCCAAAAAACAGACTCTCACAGCTAAACGCCCTCCACAAAATAAAAGGGAGAACTTGCAGAAATGAACTCCTTTCTGCTCAAACAGCTCTGCAAACTCTGTTTTACTGACGGGTGCCCCAGCAACAACTGCCCCCAGAGCCAGGCTCCTCTTGCTGCACTGGGATGGAACAGCTTGCCTTCTCTCTCAGACAGTGATGTGGAAATGTCGCATAGAAATAAATAATCCAGTCACAGGCTGCTATGGGCCAGTCACTTGCACTGGCAAACAGCCCCAGCGACACTTACCATCTTTGCCGAGAAGGATGCAGGGATGACGGACTGATTGGACAGGTGGAGGCTTCGGGAAGCATCTTGCAGAACTTGGATGCTGCCAAAATTTATCTCACTTGGGTGCACGTGGACAACCGGTCCTTCTCCAGTGCTCAATAAATGGATTGTCTGCTCCAGGAGCCAGGCAGGAGAGAGAAAAAACAACACGGAGAGTTTAGAATGACTGGACAGCTCTAAGGTTGCTCGTAGGCTGGGGCAGTTCTGACTCTTTGAAGCTGTCGGTGTTGTGAGGCTGAAACAGGAAGGCTGGAGCAAAGGTGGCACCTGGAGTGGTCCCTGCGGATCTGAAAGCCACAAGATCCCATTATGAGGGGACACAGAACCCTCATCTCCCATGCACGCTTTTCACACCTCCTCCATGCTGTCAGCTCTCCCTCCTCTACCCTGTGCCTACATCTGCTCCTTGTACTGCTCCATCATGCCATAAACCACCATCTCTGATAGCTGCGGCTGCACAGCCACACTGCACAGGAACGTCTTCAACCTTCCCAAAGCTTCTCCTGTGAAAACCAGCACAGGCTGGAAGCAAAGCTCTTCAGAGCAGAGACCATGCGAGTTAGTTGCCTCTCATTTGTGCTTGTCTGCATTCCTGGTATTAGTTAGTTATTGCATTGAGACATTAATTATTAATGGCATCATTGCGCACTATTTTTTTCTGTTGACAGCCTGAGACCCAGAAGTTTGTTCCTGCAGAAGTGGCACAGACTAGTGGAGGAGGAATGTGGATCCTTTTGCTAAACCCCCTTCTCACATCACTAAAACCAATGAGAATTTATCCAGTCTGGCTGGATTTCCCCAGCTCCAAACACCCCAAAGCTTAACCAGGCTCGTAGAGCCTGAAGAAGAGAAGGCTCTGGGGAGACCTTAAAGCAGCTTCTAGTGCCTAAAGGGGCCAACAAGAAACCTGGAGAGGGGCTTTGGGTAAGGGCCTGTGGGGACAGAACAAGGAAGAATGGCTCTCACTTGGCAGGGGGGAGATCAAGATGGGATCCTGGGAAGAAGTTCTTCCCTGTGAGGGGTGGTGAGGCTCTGGCACAGGTTACCCAGAAGAGCTATGGCCGGCACAGGCTGCCCAGAGGAACTATGGCTGCCCCATCCCTGGCACTGTTCAAGGCCAGCTTGGATGTGGCTTGGAGCTACCAGGTTTAGTGGAAAGTGTCCCTGCCCGTGGCAGGGAGTTTGAACTGGATGAGCTTTGAGGTCCCTTCCAACCCAAACCAGCCTCAGATGCTGTAATATCTTGCTTTCTGCAATATACGGCAGCCACTCCCCTGAGCTCGGGTTTGCACCAGATGATCCATACATTAGGATTTGCCACCAGCACAGGATGCGTAACAGGACAGCGGCTGTTCTGCTAGCCCAGAAAGCTCTGGAGGAGTCAGCTACCGGGGAACTCCTGAAGCTGCACTCAAGCCATAAGGCAGACCTAGAGAAAATTAACACCCAGAAACTCCCATCTGTGCAGGCAACACCCAGCCAGGTTTTGACCAGCATTTGCTGGCTGTGAGCAGCAGCCGAGCACGAGAGCAGCGCCTTGAGGATGGACTGACGGGGCACAGGGTCACTCAGTCCCATGTGTCGCGTCTTTAGGGACAGCCACGATCCTCCAGCTGAAATGCTCACCCTTTGGGCAAAAGATTGACATGTTCACCTCCACATCAAAAGGATTAAGTTAAGGTGAACTTTGAAACTACAAACTGTTTGCCCAAGGGTAAAAGCTGTGCAAGAAACCAGTAGTTAAAAAGCAGCTCACAGTTAAACAACTGGTTATTCTAGTGGGGAGAAACTTTCCTCTTCAAGGGGAATGTTCCTTCTATATAAATAGAAGGTGCTCATAAGAGCAACTGTGGTCAAACTTCAGACCACCAGCACTGCCTGGCCTTCCTGTTGACTGGTTTACACGCATATCCACAACAGGGTGGAGTGGAGATACTTGGCGGCATCCAGGGGGTTTAGTAGCAGCATTTCCCTTCACGTTAACAAAAGTTTAAATCCCTACAAGCACTTTCAAAACGTCAGCCTTATTTTCCGTTGCGGAAAGCTTAAGGTTCCCAGCAATCCTCTGATATCCTCTTTCATGCTCCAAGATCTGACAAGACATTTTCAAACCGCTGCTTCAAAAGTCAGTATCATTTTCAAGTTTCATTAGCTGGATTTGTTCTCAGTTTCAGCCACATGAAGCCAGGAGACTACAGACACCATCCCCTTGTCTACATTCTGTTGTCATTGCTGCTGTTGCAAACAACTTCTTTTAGCAGGCTTCAGCCCAGGAAGGCTTTGCCTCATCCACTTCCAAGCTTGGTGGACAACCAGAGACTCTCTGCTCCAGATGCAAGCGGTGTGGAGACTCTGGTGTCCTCGGTGGGGCTTTTGGCCAGGAGATCTGACGGATGGATGCTGCTCACACATGATGGACCTGACATGATGGACAAAGCTGCATTCCAGCTCTGGACAGAACATCCCTTCGGCACCATTTCCAAGACAGCGCTCGCTGTAGCAGGGTTCAGGGTATCCCTGCCTGCTCCTCAACACAAGTTCTAATGAAGCAGCAGTTCCAGTTCAGCTGTAACAAACACAGCAGAGTACAAGAGCCAGGAACTGCTCTGGGTTTCAGATTAGGCTTGTTATCCTGTCTCACATACCCGTAAATAAATGCTGTGTCAGACACTTCCATACTGACACATAGAAGTGCCAGGCACACCACCTAAGCGGATACCAGCCTCCCTCTTCTCCAGGCATTAGTGTTGCTTATGCCATGAATCCCCTTTCCTTGTAGACAACAGCCACAGATCATTTTCCCTGGAAGAACTCCTGTGCGCTTTACACCCCACCAAGACGAGAGGCACAAAGGCACGCGTCTGCCCCAGCACTCACCAGTGGGGATTCTTCACTCCCAAACACCGCAACACGAGCAACGGTGTCCTGCTTTCCCGTCACCTGGACTTCCAGTGTGAACGGGATCTCCACCGAGCTGTGAGGCTGGATAATCCCACGGGGCTCAGGGCTGGAGTACCACACAGCAGCAGCATCCTTGTTCTCCTGTAAGCGACAGAATCAAACACGACTTCAGAGTGACCTTTGAGGAAACTTTCAACTCTTTAACGTCTATCACAACGGCAACTCACACACACGTCTAAAAACCCCTAGGAGAAAGCCAAAAGGCACAACTCAAGATGCAAGACTTGTACGGGTTCAGCATCCTGAGGAGGTCCAAAAGCTGCTGCCTCCACAACCCCCCATCCCATGCTGGCAGCCTCCCTGCACCAGCTTTTAACAGCCCTACAAGTTCTCCTGCATTGAAAGCATCCCGAAGACTAGAATATAATCTGCTTCCTGAATGAAGAGTTTAAGCTGCTTCCTGAAGTTGACATTCAGGTAGGTTCCTGTTCCCAGCAAACCTTTAGGGTTGAATACAAACCAGCAACATCTTAACCAAACCTGTTTTTTCCCTAACAAACCCCTTGGTGACACTGGAGGCAAGAGGCGGATGCGAGGCCAAACCTGAGGAAGAGCCCAGTAGCAGCCTGGAAGGTTGCTGTCGTTCACAAGCGTCAGCATCTGCTGATAAGGGACTTTGAGAGAGCATCGTCCAAACGTCACAGCAGGGTGGAGCACTCGCAGCGGGGGAATTACACATCTAGGCAGAGAGACGCGCAAGAGGAATTAGGTTCTGAGACGGTGTTGCTTACTTGTTTACTTCTCAATGAGCACCAAATGGAGCATGACACATCCGTCACTGTCAAATAGACATTTAATACCCCTACAGTGACAAATAGCCTTTAATTTCTTTTTACTCAACAACATCTTGCAAAAGAGGGGCAGACCCTGAGACTCAGCATCACAAAAGCTGCTCAGTGCCCAGGCAGAGCACGGTGCCCTGTCCCAGATCAGCTTTGCCCCTCCTTTGCCCCAGGAGGCTTGCAAGGACCCTCCCAAAGGTCCCAGCAAGGTATGAGCTCTGAGGGAGCTTTCCCACCGAGGAGCAGCGCTCGTCAAGGCTCCAGGAACACCAGACTCCAGTGTCTCAGGGAAAACACCGCTGTGTCCCAGCCTGAAATCCAGCCCTTTACCCCAGCAACGCACGGTACAGGCCACCACCTGCCCTGCACCGTGAGTCATAACCCTCTCCCGGGCCCTGTGGCTGCCTTGGTCCTTCCCCCACGGGTCCACACACCAGCTGCTCCCATTTGCACTTGTTCTACACAACTGCAGCCCAGGCACTGACTGCACAACTCTGCCTGGGAGAGGGAACAGCACCCGTGAACTGCATCCCTCTTCTCACTGAACTGACACCCACCGCAGCACGACAGGCCTGAATCTGGCTGAAGCAAGAACAGCTTTTAGCTTAACTCTGAGCTTAACATCAGTGCTCAACAGAGCCAGAGGGAAGCAGAAAAACCTGAGCTCACCTTCCACACCAAGGACTGCTTTGTCTTTCATAAGATCTCGCCTTTACTTTTCCCTCACCGGTCCTGCCCTAAGCCCCTTACCCATCTGCATGCCCCCTCCTTAACTGAGACAGACAACAGCTTGCAGCAGCTGCTCGCTGTGGCCCAAACCAGTGTTGGATTCTGGTCACAACCCAGCACAAGTCCAACACTTGTAGGAAGGAGCAGAGGCGGCCCTTTGAAAACATTACATCTCAAGCCCCCAGAGCAGGCCAATAAGGAATATAATCACAGTTCCCTGTAGGAAAAGGCTCTGGGCCGTGCCTGTGGCTGAGCACACGTGCTGCTCATCATGGACTGCTTTCCATGCACTGCTGTTCTCCTGTCTAGCTGGGCAGAACTAGCTCACTGAGCAATGCTCCTCATTTGGAGCTGGAGCCAGCCAGCTCTATGCAAGGCAGCACCACTTGCTTGTGGCACATGCACAGGGAAAGAAGATGGGCTGCAAGGGAAGCGCCGGTACCTGGCTCTGATGGGCAGTGATGACACCTCTCTGCCAACACCATCCACATCTACCACCAGGGCCAGCTTGTATCTCTTCACGGTGTTGGAGCACAGGGTGACCTGGAAGACAAGAGCATCAAATACTTCATCACTCCCAAAACCCATTGTCCATATGCAGTGCCCTCCAGATCTTGTTCCACAGTAAGGAAAGGGAGGATTTAGTAGATATTAGAAGATGAGATATCAGGAAGAAGTTCTTTCCCTGTGCGGGTGCTGAGACCCTGGCACAGGCTGCCCAGAGAAGCTGTGGCTGCCCCATCCCTGGCGGTGTTCAAGGCCGGTTTGGATGTGGCTTGGAACAACCTCGGCTGCTGGACGGTGTCCCTGCCCATGGCAGGGTCTTGGAACTGGATGAGCTGTAAGGTCCCTTCCAACCCAAAACAGGCTAGGATTCTATGATGTTTGCCTTAATTCTTCTGCTGGTTCATGTGTAGACCACAGTCTCTGGCAGTAACAGAAGTCTTTGGACAATATCTGAATTACTGAATACACCTTGTGGCTGCCAAGGCAGATGTAGAGCCCAACACTAGCGCCCACCTCTTACTCGCATGACGCTGAGAGCCAGCAGTGCTAAAGCCCCCTCAGCATCACTGAAGCTCCGGCTCCACCTCTGAAGCACGCAGGGCTGGACTCTTCCCATACCTGGATATCCAAGTGTCCCTTGGAGCAGACGGTCCCTGTGAAGGGCCTGATGGTAAATTCAGCTGGCTTGTTGGCACCTCGGGCTCGCTTTCTCCACGACGGACCAGTGCTGTCTGACACCTGAGCAAAACTGGTCACGCTGGGTGCTCCCGAGCCGTCCCCAGGAATGCGAAGGTTGAAGGTGAAGGGCACCGAGGAAGTGTTAGTGAGGCGGCAGCACAGGGTGCGAGGAAAGCCTGGGAAAAGGACACAACAGGAGTTTGTTATCCCCTGACTCCTGGTGTGGGCATCCTGCTGTGATAAAACTGCACTTGGAGTTTGCCTCCTTTCAGTGGCAATTACAGCTAATTGAGAAGCTCTGTGGGGAAGTCGTCATCAATTAAGTTCCCTTTTACCCTTGTAACACAGAAATGCCCACTCCGTGTGCTGCTGAACGCCACAAGTGTCTCTCCCTAACTGTGAGGAGCTCTCACCTCCCCCAGACCAGCACAAATTCCTTCTCAATGATGATGCTGCATCCAGAGCATTCACTCTGGAAAGTCAACCCAGAAAAGTCCCTGTGAACCCCACAAACACTCCCACAGTTTTCAAGAGGTAAAAGCAGTAGCTTGTCATCAAAGAGATGATCCAGGAAAAGAAAGGAAGGATGAAATTGGGAGCCACAGCATGATGCGGAGCACTCTAAAGCACCTCCTCCAGATAGGAACCTCGATGCATCTCCTGGTCTGGGACAGCCAAGACTGAGCCCGTGACAACTCACAGCCCGCTCCACTGGAGGCAAACCTGATGCTTGCTCAAGAACAAGCAGGACCTCTGTCTCACCCTCCCGAAGGAGTGGGGGGACACAGCCATGCTGCACACTGGCTTTCATTACCCCACAAAGGCTGACATCGCTTCAGCTTTGGTACTTGCTTTCCATAATGGAAGCCACTGACACAATCACAGCTGATCTGGGGGGCTGAGTTCACATTTAAACTTCAGACCATCTCAGTGAGAAGTCCTTTGCGAGACTGAGATGGAGAACCAGAATCTGCATCTCAGTGGAGATGCTCTGGGTGCGCAGCCACCAACTCTGTCAGCAGAGCTGGGCTTTTGGTGGGGATGGAGAAGGAGTCCATGTCTGAAGACATGGGTGCCCGATGCAGAGCTACTGCTTGGGCATGTTACCTGCGAGCTGACAACGAGTTGGCCTCACAGCACTAATTAATTTCTCATGCTAATGGCCAGGTGGGTAAATGGTGCCCTTGCCTCACAACAGCAAAATTCACCCAGGGCAGATACAACTTGCCTTCAACTCCCTTCTCCAGTTGTCCTGGGACAACAAGGACTTTCACAGTCATTCTGTTGCCAAGGATTGGGAGATTGGGGCTGGACGGACTGTGAGGGACACCAGAGAACACTGACTTTCTACTCCTTAGGTTCTATTTGAACCATTCAATTGGCTCTGTGCCATTCTATCTGGTTCTCTTCGATCTCATGATGGCAAAACACTGCCTAGCAGCTGGCACTCCTGGTTTCGACATGCTGAAGGTGGCTATGGAGGAACACAAGTGACAATGCCGTTCTGGCCAAGTGCTCCATTTGGGGAAGGCTCAGACCTCTCACCCTGCAGCCCAAGCCCAGGGCACACTCACCAAAGGAGACTTCACCGAAGCAGAGGGACGATACATCGAAATGAAACGCCGGTCCAATGACACAGCCACTGTGAGGACAAAGGCAGAGGAGACATTGCCTTGGTTAAAGAGAATGGCAAAGCCTTCAGCTTTCCTTACCCTTCCGGTGGGTAAAAGCCAGCCTGAGAACCTCAGGGGGTTTCAAATCAACCCCTCACCCTCATGCTCAGCACAGCATCCAGGTGGACAGGAGGCAGCCAAAGCAAAGTGCTCAGCAGACTATAGCTGCTGGTGGGGCTTGGGGCACAGTGTCATGCAGGGTATGCCCCCAAGTTGCTGATGGCCTGATGAAGGACATCAAACAAGTGATGGCTCCGTGCCTCAGTTTCCGCATCTGTAATGTGTTGGACACAGGGGTGTCTCCAGTAAAGCAGACTCAATCTGACTACCCTTCCCAGCCACAGGTTTCCTGCTTTGGCATTTCTGAGCTAGAGCTGCTCTTTCCATGGGGTACGGGAACACCTTTCTCAGAAGATCTTGATCCACGCAATCATTATGGGGGCAGGACTTTGAGACACGAAGCCACAGGAGCCCCAAACATCCCTTGACAACAGCAGCAACAATTCAACACACTGGACAGTTGACTCTTGGAGGAAAGCATCAGCTTATCACCACTGCACCAGCTGGCACATCCGAGAGCAACACGTCTTAAACCACCCAACGCACAATTGTAAAATCATCTACATTGGAAAAGACCTTTAAGATCATCAAGTCCAGCTGTCACCCCAGCGCTGCCAAGGCCACCACTGAACCACGTCACTAAGGGCCTCGTCTACACGATTTGGGAACACTGCCAGGGATGGTGACTCCACCACTGCCCTGGGCAGCCTGTTCCAATGCCTGACCACCCTTTTGGGGAGAAACTGTTCCTGACATCCAGTCTAAAACTCTCCTGTGCAGACTGAGGCAGTTTCCTCTTGTCCTTTCCCTTGTTACCTGGGAGAAGAGACCAGGACCAGCCACCTCCTGGCTCCATCCTCCTTTCAAGTAGTTGCAGAGAAAATTAAACCTGAACCCACCCCATCACCTCACCTGCCCTTAAATTCAGCAGACTTTAAGGCTCCAAACTCCAGGACTCACCAACATCCACTTGAATCACCACGTGAGGCTGCACAACACCCATTAATTTATTTCATGCTTGATGCCAGCCAATGCCAGCTCTGCCTCTCAGTTCAAAATCAAGGCCCCCAGCGAATGGTATGTTCAACCCAAACTATTCCATGACTCCCTCTTGCTGACAATTACGCTTCATTTGCTGCTGCAGCTGCAAGGAGTCAGGGTCAAACTGGAGTCCAGGTTAGTGTGGGCTCTTAGTGTGGGGATGCCAGGATGAGAGCCAAGATCAAGACCTCAGGCAAGCCTTTTCTTTCTCTGCTCCATCAGCAAATGAGGTAGGTAGGAGATGACTACCCAGAGAGAGCTACAAATGTGACCACCAAGCTCTTAGAACCCTCCTCACCTCACAGTCAGCGTCAGAGGCTCAGGGGATCCCTTCACACTGAACTGGAATTCTTCTGTGAACTGCCCCAGGACAGTGGCACTGAAGGAGATCCAGACGACCTGATGCTCAAAAGGCAAAAGCATGCCCTCCCGGGGGGCAAAGGTGAAGCAGGAGCCCAGAGCTCTCTCCGGATAGATCACGCTGAAGGGAGCCTCAATAACTCCTCTGTTGAGCAGGAGCACCTGCAGCAGCAGCAAGAAAGCAATACGGAAATACATGAGGAATCCTCCTTGCTTACAGAAGGCTCATTTCTTTTCTAATTGAGCCATTAACGTCTGTAAAAGGCAGAAGATGCTGAGCGCTGCTGCCAAATACAAGAGGACAAGTTCTGCCTCGGGGTTTTTTCATGCAAAGCAGTCATAACTTCATACAAACAGAGCCACCCTGGGCTTATTCCCCCGACACAGAGCAGTCCACTTGACCTGCAGGGCCAAGGACCTGCTCAGCACCGCCAAGTTGATTCAGACCCATCCCACAGCTCCACGAGGCTCGCTGCTGCCCAGGAGCCATCTGGATCCACCCCATGCCCTGCGACCCGGCCTGCTCACCCTGTAGCTGTGGCTTGATCCAACAAACACCTTCCCGATGCTCAGCTGGTCACAGCTGAGTTCCACCTGGGGCCCAACGCCCTCTCCGCTGATGCACAGGGGCAGCCTGGTCTCACAGCCTGTGGAGGGAAATCTCTGTGAGTGCAACTCCCTCTGCTACCTGGCACTTTCCAGGTTGTCTCAGTGCTGCTGCCGGTCCCTGGGCTGGATGGAACCAGCTCTAGATGCTCCAGCAGAAGATATGGGACCCAGCTCGTCCCTCAGGAGATATGCCTTGGGGCTAGTTTCTCATCTCTAACCAACCCCCTGGGCTGGTGTCTCAGAGAACCACAGTATGGTTTGTGCTGGAAAGGACCTCAAGATCATCCAGTTCCAACCCTTTGCCATGGACAGGGACACCTTCCACTAGACCAGCTTGCTCCAAGTCCCGTCCAACCTCAACCTGAACATTGCCAGGGATGGAGCAACTTCCTTGGGCAGCCTGTTCCAGTGCCTCACCACTCTCACAGGAAAGAATTTCTTCTGTATATCTAAATTCCCCTGTTTAAGCTTGAACCCATCACCCCTTGTCTTCTCTCTCCAGTCCCCAATGAAGAGTCTCTCTCCAGTTATGGAAAACCACCTTTCTCATTGAGCACATCACATAAGCCATAATGTACTGTTAATGGGCACACCCCTTGGTGCAAAGGCAACCGAGACCTCAAGGCTTACAGCTGAACTCCAAGGTGGGTTCTTTCCCTTAAATTTGCTAGAGATGACAGAGCACAAGATCTTCAGTCTGAAGGCTGCTCTCAGCCGCTGGAGCAGCCTAAGGTGCCTGAATCCCGGCTCAGATTTTGGCTGGGGTCTCGCTGCCATCCCATTCTACTCTGCACGCAAAGCGAGCAGCAGCAGGAGGAGGAGAGAGCCACGCAACAAAGACTCATCTCGGAGGTAAATGCTCTACAGGGGCCTGGTGCTCCTTCACTAAAGCTGTGTCGCAAATGCTGGCAAACCCATGGCAGGAAAGCTTATTCCTCCACTGCTTTGTCTCTTCTGGGATCAGGAAGCCAGAGCCAGGCATCCTGAGCCCTGGCCTCGAACAGGAGACCACCGGCAACCGCAAGGACAGCGGCATGTGCCAGCACTGCCCTGTCTAGCCCTCCAGAACTACATGAGATCCGAGTGGGCTGCAAGAGTGTTTGTGCCTCCTCTGTGGGAACAGGAGCAGGAGAAAGGAGCTGTACCTGAGATGTCACAGTAGACTGTCTCTTGGTAGACTCTGGCTTCTTCGGGCTTAAAGATCACATTGATTTCAAGGGAAGAATTTGGCAAGATATCTCCCTCCTGAAACAGAAGGGACAGCAAACCATTTATCTTCAAACATCACATTCTTGTTTCCACTACAGCCCTGGAAGCCTTTATTTACAGCATCAGCAAAGAGCAAGGAGCAAGCAACACCTGTCAACACAATTTCTAGGAGAGCTTGGAAGCAGCTGCAGAAACACCTTCCAAAGTCCCTCGCCTCTACTGGCATCCGGAAGGGGCATTTTGTTACCCTCAGAAGAGATTGAGCTCTTGCTCAGGGAGTTAAGTCTGGGCCATGCTATCAGTTTCTGCAACTGTCTGCTGCTTCCTCAGGGTCTTCTCTCTCTGCTGCTCTCCCAGAGGATCCTGCCACTGGTGCTCTGTCCCCGGAAGCCTTGTCACACATTTCAGGAGGCATCCCTGGTTTCTAAAGGCTCTCACCTCCTGCAGCCGGTTTAAACAAAGGCACTGCTTACAGCCCTTCAGCCCCTAGCATTACGAATACAGTCAACATAAATAGCTACACCTCTGGCAACTGTAATAACGCTCTACAGGAATTAAATACTTAGTTTATGGAAGCAGATAAAAAGAACAGAGCCGTTTTTCTATCAGCACAGTCAGGCTTTGATTCCGCTCTGCTGTTGGGTATTCTCAGGAATTTGTCCGGAAGAGCCTCGAACTGAGTGGAGCCCTCAGCACTCCTGCAGCATAAATATTCGCTAACTACAGTTCTTCCCACTGACACAGCACTTACAGCTTAGAGGACAGCCCCCACAGAAATTAAAGAGCTAGAACATGGGAAGTTATTGGCCTGCAGCTGCAAGTAATTCCCTAATGCACAACCTGCTCTGAGTCAGGAGAACACAGGGAAGGACATGTAGAGAAGAACCCTTTCAAACACCAACCGACCAGTAACTGGAAAAGTCTGGAAGAATAAAGTCACTTGGATTCTTCTCAAAACCTAGAGAAAGTCTCCATGTGGGACAGGAGACACTGCCCACGACACAAAGCCCTTGCTCTCCCGACCTCCTCCCATTCCTGCAACCCCATTCCTCTTGCCAGGGCAGCTGGAGCTGGCTCAGTGCCTCAAGGCATCTGTCTGACTCTGACCTGGCCCCAGATAACCCAAACTCAACATCACAACGGTGAGCCGCCACTGCACCAAAAAGTACAGCTTCAGCAAGAACCTGGAGAACACTGCAAAAGTGCATCTCAAACAGCGAGGAGTGCAAAGGAGTCCCTGCAGGGTTAGGCAGAGAGGCCAAGTCCCTGCGGGGATGATTTGCTCCGTACCAAGACCACACTGATTGCTGGGATCATTCTGTACACGCTCTTTAACTACTGCAGGAGGGAGCTTAGAGCTTTGGGCACGTGCCATTCCTTTCTTTACAAGCTAATCAGATGAGGGTGCAGCACACAAACCCCCTTGCCAGGGGTGACGTCTTGCCATCCACCAAGCACCAGGAAGCCACCCAGTGATGCATCACGATCCTCACAAGGGACGCATCTCCATACATCCAAGGTGCTGCTGGGTCCCAAGGCACAGCCAGGTGAGACTCCTCTCAGGCACCTGAGGAACAAGCTTATGGACTAGCACTAAACCCTGTCCTTTCCCAGGGATCAGCACAGCTCTCAGGAACAGTCCTAACACAGCACCCCTACTGGAGCCTTGCACTCCTATCCTCGCTCCCAAGAGAACCGACCCAGCAGTTAACAGGCTCGGGTCTTCTGAGCTCCTGATAGGAAATCACGACTCACAGCTACAGAAGTGATCCCTGCACAAGAACCAACGCTAAATACACACAGATCCCATTGCTCCCTCCTCGGCCCCTAAATGCTCAGAATCTGCGAGACCCCCGTCAGGCTGGGCAAGAAGAAGCTGCCCTTGAAAAGCTGCTGCCCACCACCAGCTGCGGTTGGCCACGTCATTTGCCTTGCCTTGCCTTGCCTTGCCTTGCCTTGCCTTGCCCTGCCTTGCCCTGCCTTGCCCTGCCTTGCCCTGCCTTGCCTTGCCTTGCCTTGCCTTGCCGTGGAAGGTGAGCCATGGAAACCAAGCCAGTGCTCACAGCAGACAAACTCCAAAGACAGAGCTGGCGAAGGCAGTACCGAAATGACATCCAGAGCACATCCTGTCAGTTCAGGGCACTCAAGAGAAAGGCAGTGCCAAAGCCAACATCTGCCTCTTTCCCTAAATGGCTGAACTCTCAGCTCCCACTACAAATGGGGCTTCTGCCAAAACCTGAAGGGCTCTGCAGGATCCTCCCGTTTGGATCGGGACCAGCTTGGCTCCTAGCTGAGGTGGAGATCTGCAGGAACAAACAACGCCGCTACCTCCTGGCCCAGCCTCTGGATCAACAACAGCAGCACTTTCATAACCTGGACGTCTTGAAGACCACCTCCACCAGCTCAAAGTCAGCACATGACACTGAGGAGTCACTGACAGGCAATGAGAGGGCATGGTGGCTTGTCAAGGTCACTGCCACGGTAATAAATCCTTGTCCTCCCTTTCCTCCGGTTTCCATTTCCAAGGAAACAGCTTCTTCCCCACGGGCCTGGAAGCTGTTCCAAATGTTCCTGGTCACACGGCAATTCCCAAAGCACTGCCTCCTCTGTCCTGTTCTGATCTGCAGCTGAGACTTAACCCTAGACACACTGAAGTGACCTGCTGCAGCTTCTGCAGACAGCAACACCTGAAATACAGGCAGCTGATGCTCCACTTAGCAAAGCTTCTGCACAAGCCCTGCAAAGCCATCCTGCTCAGAAAGCTCTTCCAAGACCACTATCCCTCCACCAGCTTCCCAGCCTCTGCAAGCAATTACTTCCTCCGGTCGCTTGTCACCAGGGTTTGATGGTTTCTATGAGGGGGCTCCCAGAAACCACGGGCAATAGGGGCCAAGAAGAGAGCAGCTGCTTCTGGCCAGGGGGTCCGAGGCACCAAGGTCCCACCTCTGGGGGGGCCTCCCCAGCAGATTCACAGGGCAGTGCAAGCCCACAGCTCTTGGTCCAAGCTCAAAGTTACAGGGCCATCGACACACAACACTTTGTGGAAGTCAGTGGCAGGGGATTTTCAGATTCTACGTGTGTGAAAGAGGAGAAAATACTGTCAATTGGAGGAAAGACACCCCCATGCCAGGGGGGAAGGCAGACACGAGCAAGAATCTCAATGGGAAAAGGACTGTCCCATACATAATGGAGTTCATGGAAATCAAGAGACTGATAATGCTGCACAAGACAGCAGGGGAGAGACTCCAGTAGGAGCCTGCTTTGATTCAGCCCTACAGCAAACTGTGTAACAGGAACACGGCCATTTAGGAAAAGTTTCCACTCACAGCTTGGGGACAAGCTACGCGTCATGGCTGTACATCATCACATCTTGATGCAGACAGGACTCAGCCAGAATTCCGGACCTCCCCTTAATGCACCTCAGGAGCTCAAGAACAGGTTAAGCTCATTGTGGAGACACAGTGACTGTAATGAAGCAGGAGCCCTGGAGCACACTCCAGAACCAGCTCTGACACACCACAGGATGCTCTGAATGCTCAGCTGAGCAGCTCCCACTCTCCCCAATATCCCTGCTGCTCTGACACAGTCTCTTGGTCACACCGTGCTGCTGCCAGCTACAGTGGTGTGAAGCCGCACTTGTGCTGGCACTGCTGGCTCTCAGCCTTACGTGGGCTGCAGGAGCAACCAAGAAGAGAACAGCAGCCCCTTCCTCGGAAAACAAAGTTAAAAAAATTCACCCAGTGTAAAAGAAAGAAGAGGTTGGGATTATTCCAGGGTTTACTCCAAGATGAGAAGGGATGTTGCACTGCTCAGACAGCAGGCATTCTTCATCTCAGACCATGCAAATACTCAGAACGCAGGCTCTGGCTGATTGAAGGACATGGGGGTTTTGCTTGCATCACCAGGAAAGTGAGCAGTTTTCTCTACCCATCTGCAGTAGAACTCAAAAAGCCTGTTTAAACCTGCCAGCCTCGTGTCCAGGCTCACAGACGACACTGGAAGGGAGACTCAGATGTGGTATAAATCCAGGGTTTAGGAAGGGATTGCTGTTCCCGTGATTAAACTTGGGCTCAATTTGGCCTGCTTTCCACAGGGGACCATTTCAGTCTGCAGGGCAGTATGTGGACTAACAGTGCACCACTGTCCTTTCTTCACCCCCATGCGCTATGTGGAAATGTGTCCTGACAGAGAATAACTGGTACCTCTGAACGCTGTGAGGACACTCATGAAGTGCCCTTAATTCACAGCCCTTGCAGCAGAGCCCAGCTTGGGGTCGGCTCTTGCTGCTGTTCACAAATGCTTTTTGCAGCAAGCGCCCCCACCCTCACCAGACACCTGATGTCTCCTCTCTTGGCACATCAAGCAGCTGATGTGGGATCTGCCAAGGGACCTCCTTCAGAGAGGAGAAGGAGGAGGAGCAGCAGCAAGGGAGGTTCTCAGCCATCACTTACCATGGGCACGATCGTGAAAATACCATTGCAGAAAGGCATGGAGTCTCCCTGCACCTTTGTCCCCTGGTTCTGGAAGGTGCAGATGGGAAGGGAAGGGTGTTCTCCAAGAGGCGGGACCACCCTGTGCTCCTTAGGAACATCAACCAGCTTGTCCTCTTCCTGCCTCTGCAGCCTGTGCCATGGGAGAGACGAACCAAGCAGGTAATTGAATAAGCAGCAGATCTGCAGAGCCTGTTGTGTCAGTGCACGAGCAGCAAAGCACTTGGGGAGGAACAGCAGCAGCTCAGCAAGGGGCTGACCGTGAGACACAGGCTCCCACACGGATCCCATGACTGCTGTCGTTCCCAGCACAGCAGGGAGTTTTACTCCTCACTGACAAGCTAACAAGAGGTTTCTTAAAGCTGGCAGCCCTCAAGAGAAAGCCTCCTGCACTGGGAGGGGAGAAGCAACTGGGTTTCAGCTGCACGTTACCAGCATCACACTTCTCCCCTTCCCTTTTGCACCCACAGGGATGAGGAGACAGTATCTGCACTGCCTTCCACCAGAGGATCCCAGCGCACTTCCAAAGCAAACCAATGGATTTGGCACCCCATCGCTTCAGTGACAAGAATGGGTTTCTGTGCGTGAAAACAGAGGTGCCAAGAGAGGAAGGGACTTTGCCCAGCATCACCCAGTAAAGAAGTCAGGACCAGCATCACCGAATGCAAACCCTACACTGAGCCTTGAACCACCTCATCTTTTCCCTCATTTTGGCCTCCTCTGCAGAGCCGTGATGCAGTTAACCTCTCCCTTAATTGGCGGTTGCAGCAGAAATCATGCTAGTGTTTAAAGATCACAAGCGGGAGATGAGAGGGGAGCACAGCTGCAGAGCGGTTGCTCCTCCCTTGCACACTGCTGTCCCCCTTCCATGGCCATGAAGAAGCGGCGGGTGACAGCACTGGGGGACCAGGGGAAGGCTCCACGTGCAGCAAATCCAGGCAACGCCGTATGAACGACCATCACCCAGCTAAATCCAAACACAAAGAGAAAGGCAACAGGCAAGGACGTTACTTGCTGCACACACACAGAGCCTCGCGCACATGCTGTGCATGAGGAGGGCTTCCACACACTGGGATGAGCAGCCCTCAACTCAAGCTCCATCAGCAGGCCATAATTACATCCCCAAAAGTGCTGCAGGAGGGAGACCTTCTAATGAGCCACGTCTTTTGGGGTCACATCCCAACACAGGCTCCTCCACTGCCTCCTCTCAGGAAAAGGTCCTCTCTCCTCTGAGATCTCAAAAGCTTCTCTGACAGCAGGACAGTCGCCTTGGAGCTATGACCATCCCCAAAACTGCGAGTAAGGAAGAACAAAGCGGCGTGGTCAGAGTCTAGGACAGAGACTGGCACGAGAGCAAACCCCATACGTAAAAAATCCCATAGAAGTTCACTGTGGGGAAAGCTGGTGTCTTCTGAGGGGACAGAGGGCCACCCAGGGTCCAGCCCGAGACAGGCAGGTGGGGAGAGATGCTAAAGAAATGGTCCAGGGAAGTATCACGGCAAGGTCATGAGATTTTCTTCTAGCTCAGTGCCTTTGCACAGAACTCACACACTGTTGTCATTAAAAACAGACAACATGGAAAACTAGTTCTGGCCTTCGAGGCATTTCTGACCCAATTACGCTCAACCTGATGTGCTCAAAGCCCTTGAAAAGTGCTGCAGTTCAAGGCCGTTTCCTGATCAGCTCTGGGTTCAGACTAACTCCTGTATACCTGCACTCAGCCGAGCCTGAAAAGTCACACAAGGAATCCCCAAGTCACATAAGCTTTTAAGTGTCATTTCCAGTTCATCCCCCCACGCTGTGAGTGTTTCTCTGCTGCCTGAAATGGGAATTTCAAAGCTTCACCAGAGACACCCTTGGAAGAACCGGCCCCATCTCTCACCACCAGGATGACACAGGGTGCTGAAGCCCAAAAGCACTTCCAGGTCCTGGCTGCCCTCTCTTCCCTGCAGAGCCCTCCCCCTCCACATCTGCCCAGCCTGTGAGGAAGGGGAGAAACACCTCGTTGGCCCAGAAACCAGGACACTGAAAGGCAATTCCCCAGCCTACAGCAGGACAGCCTCCACCTTCTGGGCCAACCAAGCACTCTACCCTGCGTGAGACTGGAAAAGGAGCCTGCCAGCTTAACAAAGAAGAAACTGCTTGAGTATCACAATGGTTGTGCCACCTGCAGCTCTTCAGTGCTACTGCTCACTGCAGTCCCAGGTACTGAGTGCTGACACCTTTCTCAGCCTCATGGACCCTCCCTAGTGCAGGGATCTCTGAACTCAATAGTTCAGATTTGCGGCTCCCAAACATGAATTTGCTCTCTGAGGCAATCCAGTGATTGCAATCAACCGTCTCTCCTCAAAACATCATCCTCAGCTGTAGCACGGGTAGGACTGGAATGGCAAGGGTTAAGCTCCACGCTGTGCACGGGTTTATGTGCCCTAATCCGTTCAAAAGCCCCAACAGCCCTCTGAGGCCATGTGTTACTTTTCCCCTGGGGCATGTATCTTTCTGAGATGAATCTCTCAAACAAACCTCAGCTTCTGCCGCTCCTCCTCTTCCTGATCAACAAAACGCTTCCACTGGAAGTGGGCCGTGATGGCACTCTGATTGTGGATGACCAGGGATCTTTGGTTTGACAGCGTGAGGGAAGTCTTCTCAACTGTCAAGGAGCTCTTGTCAAGCCTGATGTTGACATTTACAGCTGTTCCACAAAGGCTTTTGTGAACATCTTCACCTGGAACAAAGCAAAGGCAAGTTCTCACCTCACTTGCTCATCTCACTTGCTGATGGAAGTAAAAGGAACAGAGCGATCTGCAGGTAACAGAAGAAACAGCTGCAGTTTGGAGCTGCATCAGCAGTTCCCTGGATCAGGGCATTTATCATATTCTGACAGCTGCACACGGTACAGCATGAGGATGTGCTGGCACCACCTTAGGCACCTTATTTGGGGGGGTGTTGGTGGAGATTTATCCCCAAGGTGACAGCATTTACAGTGAGACTTTTCAGATGTGCCCAGGTGCCCTTTGGGCTGCCATTCCACTCACGTCACATGGAATTCTACATCCAAGTCACTCAGTGACGCTGAGGAGCCCCACCTCAGTCATGGCTTGCCCAAGGTCTCCTGCAGGCAGGAGACGCCCCCACTGTCCTGTCGTCCTCATCTCCTGGTCCTGAAATATTGGGCATAGCTCTGATCTCAAAACCCAAGCGGGAGCATTTAAAATGAAATGGAGAAGGGCAGAAAGAACAACGGAAAATGCAGAGCGGCTTCTGTGCCGAGCTCTGCACTCAGCAAGGTGCTACTGGACCCTCGGATCTGTCTGCCAACTCCTTCTTTTGCTCCTGCTACTGTCACAGCCAAGTGCCCCACCACTGCCAGCACATTCTTCCTTGTCAAACGTGCTGCTGTTGCCACTTCACCACTGGAGAAGTGAGTCCCTTCACTAGGTTAAGTGTCCTCTGGAAAGCTGGAGACTCCCAGCACCAGAGCAACACGCACAGCAGCACAGCTATCTCAAAGTGTTTCTCCAAGGTGGTGTTCACAACCTATCTTCAGACACCATTACACCCTCACATTATTGACTCCAGCCCTAGCAGCAGCTTGTTCATAAACCTCACCGCTAAATAACTGCTGCCAACAAGGGGGGTTCTACACAGTCATTCCCAGGCTACAGCAAAGCTCAGAGCACCCTAACGGCTACCGCTGCCACGGTTACTGCTCCTCATGGTCACAAGTCCGCAGCTTGGCCCGGCTCTCAGCAGAGCACCCACTGTACCCATGCAGCACATCACAAGAAGAGGGTCTCTACCTCAAAGGCCTTGCCGGGAACTGTAACACAACAGATCGGGATGAAAAGCAATGACCAGTCAGGAGAGCTCTATGGGACAGGTTCCAGGCTCTTCAGACAGCTCTCCTGCATGCTAAAAGCCATCTCCTTTTCAGTCGGGCTCCTTGCTATGCGTCCTTCTGCAATGGAGCACCCAGAATATTCTCCGTCGCCCCCTGTGCACCGTGCTTAGGAAGATCTGCCTGCCTTGTTACAGGCTGAAATATTCCAGCACAGCAATATCTGGCAGCCAGCATGGAAGCTTTGCTCTACCCAGCGTGGAGGAGCCTTGCAGAAGGGATTCAACAGGACAATGAAGCCATCAGATGATGACAGACGGCGCAGACACCGCGCTGGTTGGAAGGACACAGAGCGTGCACCACGCACTTACCTGTGTCATAGTGAACAATCATGGGACTGGAATAAACACCCGTCTTTGGTGGATGAAATTCCACTGTGACTTCCATCGCTTCTCCAACACCAAGAGTCCCAATGGAGGGATCCACAGAGAAAGGGCTGCAACACAGAGAGAGAGATCAGGACTGTACGGGACATCTGGGCCCTCCCTTAATTTTGCAGTCTAGCTCACTTCAGCTCACTTGTGCAAGCAAGGAGCAAGCAAACCACAGTCAGTAGAAGAAAACCACAACATCCAGGATCAGAAACAGAGCGGGTGACTCTCCCTGCTGAAGGGAACCAGACCTCAGAAGATCCTGTGCTATAACAACACCTCAGCCCCCCATACTCTGCACCCTGTTCTCAGTTCTCAGCTCTTCACCTCTGCACACGTGCAATCCAGTTACTCAGAATTCTACTTTTTTGTGTAGTTCACTTCAAACTTCCGTCATGCTTCCCATTTCTTTATTGCAAAGCGGGACTGACATAGTTCATTGCTGAAGTTCGGGAACTCTTAAAAGCCTTATCCAGGAGCTCTCAACACACACTCTATCACCTAACAGAGTAGTTGGCAAGTGCATCGCAAATAGATGCTAGACTTCACTGGGCGTTTATTGTGGTGGTGACAACTAGGCCTGGAAATCCCAGAAGCAAACTGTACAGTGATCTACAAGTTCCTGCCTATGTAGCTCCACAGGGAAAAGCAGCAGCCTGCTTAAATAGCATCCCAGAAGCCTGCTTAAACAGCCTTGCCAGCCTTTGGCAGAAGCTCCTCTCAGACCCTCGTGTTTCACAGGAGACAAGTTTAAAGTCTTCTTCTGAATCCCGTTTCCTGCAGAAGAAACTGAAGCAGCTCAGGCGCACCAAGTCAGAAGACACAGCAGGTCTTTGCTGCGTTCTTAACCTCAGCTCCTACGCTGAGACCTCTGGGATCAAGCAACTCGCAACTACCAGCCAACTGAAACGGCTGCCTTGCAGATGCAGTGTCAAGAACACATTACCCTCTCCAGTTCAGCAAACTGGAAAACCAGTGACTGGCTTCTGAGACCAACAGGAACACGACAGGCTGTCTGCAACACAGTTCACCTCAGGCATTTGATGGGGGGACCACCAGAGTACCATGAACTCGTGGCCTCCCAGAGAACGGGTGTACTTGGCTGATAGTGGTACATAACCCTTTCAGAAGGTTATTTGTGATCACAAGGGTGCAAACCAGCTACTCAGCTACTTGAGCCCTCTCCAGGAAACGTGGGAGAGAGAGAGCTCCAGAACAAAAGGCCCCCAACCCTTTGCAAATGCACCAGACATTTGCAGCATCTTTCCCCTGCGCCCTCCTTAGCTTTCTGGTTTGGGCTGTAGTCCAGTTCTGAAGACACTGCCGGCTCCTCTCCACTTCAGAGCTCATTCTGCTTAGGCATATTTGGTCCCAGGCACCAGACCAAGCCCACGGGACAACAAAGTCCCTGGACCACACACTGTTATTGCCAGGGCCTCCGTAGCAGTTGCTTTGATCTATGATCTCTGCTTGCTCATACAGACACAGCTGCTGACAAACTCTTCAGTGTCTCTCCCCAGCTCATTGCTTGCCCACTTCTTGATGCTGCCTTTGGGCTCCGTGACCTGAGCCCCTCGAGCTGTCCTCTGCCACGCAGCACCTTGTTCAGCAGTCAAGCTGCCTTCCTACCTTGGCTCTTCCAGTCTAACAGCATCAGACCTGCAAGATGCTGCGTTGGAGACACCACCGCAGTGTAAAACTTGCTTGCAGAGCTTTCTCAAAACACTGTCAGCAATGGCAAACCCCACGGGTCCTGCCCACGCCCAGCACCTCAGCTGCTCTGCCTCCTTGTTGTCACTGTTTACAACTCTAGGACCACGCAACAGCGTTTTGCACAAGAGAGGAGCTCCTTTACCTCAGAGTGGTGATGCTGTAGCAAGCCTCCCGCTTCCCCACGTTGCGCACCAGCAGAGTTTTCTGGGTGCTGAACCTGACTGGACAGTCGGAGAAGTTCAGCTGCTCAGGGAAGTCCAGGGTGGCTCGGGCACCTATTGCTCGGATAGGCACAAAGAACTTCTCCCTCTCTGTGATGATGATAAGCTCATCGAAATAATCCTGCAGGGAAAGAAACAAGCTCAGCACAGTGCGTTTAGCAGCATGCCCATGGCAGAAGAAGAGCTGCTGGTTTCTGTGACTCTCACAGTAGCATTCGATAGCGTACTCGCACTTTCTACCTTCATGGCCTTCCACTACAGACTATTTCACAAACAGGGGCAGTCAGGGACCATGGGGCAGATCCTCTTTAGTTTTCTATAGGCATGCTGCTTGAGGATAGGACAGAGTATTCAACTACATTTAAGCAGCAAACAGAAGATGAGGAAAAGGCCACGCACAGACAGCAGACTCTCAGCCCTGAAGCCAACAGACATTACATTAAATATTCCACCACTGAAGGAGAAAACAGCCTGAAACAGGCAAGAGCCTCCAGCCTATGGGAGCACAACCTTCGCCACCAGGAAAGAGTCTCCCCCAGGCCGAGATCCAGCGCAACCCCACTCAACCCAGGCCAGTTCTTCAAAACCCACACCAGATGCCTGGTTTGGAATCCAGCCCTGCAGGTTCACCCTCCCCTCAAGGCGCCATCTCTCGGGACCTCCAGGCTCACCTTGTTCTCATCAGGTCTGAAAAGGATGCGGTAGGTTGAAGACATGCCCGGTGCTACCTTATAGTCCTCATTACTCGGGCTGATCAACTCGAAGTAAGGAGAGTTCCCCAGGATGACGTTCAGCAGACGAGGAACCTGCAGGAAAGGCATGGAACTATGATTTTGTCGCTTGTGCAAACATGAGAGGGGACCAGGACAGGCCACGTGACACCCTTCCTTACCACCTTTCCAAAGCACTTTTAGCTCTGAAGGCACACGCACGTAACACACAAGGGTGGACTTGAAACCCTTCTGCTGAGCTACATAGCTGCAGGACAGAGGCAGTAGGAACAACATGCCCTGCTCTGAAGGAAGCACTAAGGAGATGCAGTACCTCCAGTCACCTGCACATTCAACAAGCTCAAAGAACATGTTTGCTTCTGCCTGCATGCATCCATGCAATCATGCCTCTGGAGAGGGAATGTATTATCTGAAGGCAAACCGGCGTGTGTTAGTTATATGGGGGGAAGGAAGTCGTTTCTGACACACCAGGGTGGAGTGGGGTGGTCAAGCTGCGGTGCTTGTCATGGGGGTGGATCAGCAAGAGAAGGAGACCACAGACACTCTGGCCTTCCTGACAATAAAAGCTTACCTCAAGAGCAAAAGGACGAGCACAGGAAGACAAAAGAACAACCCCAGGAAGAAGCGGATGGCTAAGACAATTTCCAGGGGGCTGCAAAGCGGCAAGGGAGAGCCATAATACAAGGAAAGGCTGGTGCAGAGATGAGAGCGCCCAACGTGCCTGTACGATGGAAAGCCAGACAACCCCCCAGGCTGTGTCTATCAGTTACGGTCCTCAAAGGCACATGCTGCTTTGAGATACGCGACCAGCACTGCCTCACAGTGTGGTTTCATTACTGAAAGCCACCCTGAGCTCTCTGCAGGCTCTTGCTGCCTGCTGACTGCAGCCAGCCCTCTGCCAGTGCAGGAGAGCCACAGTTCCAGGCATCCCTCCTCATAGCCAGGCCTTCCTGCAGGCATCCTGCTGCAAGTGTCTGTCCTCTGGGATACCACAGGCACGGAGACAGCAAACAGGCATTCTCTAGCACACAGGCAGCAACCCCCCCAGCACTCAACCTCATCTCAGAAAGCATAACAAGCAGAGGTTGAACGACAGCCAGCTCCACTCATGAACACATGAGCCTTGGAAAAAATGGAGGCTCATTCTGCACCCCCGACCCAAGCCTGATAGCCCATGGCCAAGGCAGCCCTGAACACTCTAAACACCCTTTGCTCCCAGCAATGCCGTGGGGCAGCAAGCTCCAGGAGCCCGTTTCCCACTGCAGCCACAAATTCTGGTCACCAAGTCCCTTGGGACAGGAGCCCAGCTGGCAAAGATCTTCAGCAAGAGCCACCCAGGACACCTCTGAGGATGGTCAGGAGCAGCCTGAAGACAGGAAAGCAATTCGACAGCAAGTAGGCAAGAGCAGTAAGCATATAGTGAAGCACTTCCATACTGGAGTCATTACAGAGCACCTATTGGGCTCGATTACACTTTGCCTCTGTTATACTTTGCTGCTACCTGGAGTTTTAGGGAGCAGACAGCCTCAGCTACTGTGCAGGATACATCAGTAGGATTCAGAGGCATGTGGGAAACACGTGAGACACAGCACAATGCTCCTTTTCTCCAGGACATGACCAAAACCCAGCAAAAGGAGAACATAATAAACTCTCTTGGGATTATCATCTCTATCTTTGTGTATTTAAATATGTCAAGGGTTTTCCTTAGAGCTGATCTTCCTTTTACACCAGGGCTGTCCAACGCCTGAGGTCGTACTAGCTTCACAACTAATTCATTTTGGGGAAAATTAACAGTTCACGCACTGCCTCCCCTTCACAAGCCATAGAAATCCCAAGCTGCAGCTGTACCACTCAATTACGTTTTGCTGGGAATGGCACCAACATCAATGCAGACGTTGTTTTCCATTGGGAAGCGTGAATAAAGCAAATTCACTGTTTGCCTCTTTGCTGGTACTTGGCAAAGGCAAACATTCTGAGGCGCTGCACGGATGAGGGAGCAGCTGAAGCCAAAAGACACAGTGGGAATGAAGCAGAGCAGTGGGAAAAGAGAAACTGAGGCCCATTTTAATAAGCAAAGGGCACACCTACAGCAAAGATTGCCCAAAGTCACCGTGAACCACACCACTGGTGTCCCTTGGGCACAGGTATCCATGTTACAACTTCCCAGTATTCTCAAGCTAAATCAGGAATGACACAGAACTCTCTGGGAGTAACTGAGGGACCATACCTTCATCTTTCCTTGCCAAAGGGTCTTCCATGCTCTACCATGTCCCTGCAAAACCTGTGATCTCAGGAGATACTTTGACTTCTCTTGCTGTTCCTCCCCCTACATTAAGCCCTGACAGTGTCACTCCTCTTGTCCCCTTCTTTGTTTCTCCCAACAGGCAGATTTGAGAGATTTGAGGAAGGGGTTAATTCACCTGCACACTTCCACCTCCCCGTGCCCTCCTCTCGCGCACACATCTTGCTCTTTGTTACGCAACAGGATCTTGAATTACGCCTGTTTCTGACCTTTCTCTGCTTCCAGCACACTTCCTGTTACGTACCAAAAGAATCCCTGTGCGGAAGAAAGTGCTCCGGGACAGGACACTGAACTCAGCCCCTTTCCTCCCTCCTGTCTTTTCCCACCAGCTTGCTCTTGGCACACAAAATCATAGAATAGTTAGGGTTGGAAAGGACTTTAAGATCATCTAGTTCCAACACCCCTGCCATGGGCAGGGACACCCCACACTAAACCATGGCACCCAAGGCCTCATTCAACCTGGCCTTGAACACTGCCAAGGATGGAGCATTCACAACCTCCCTGGGCAACCCATTCCAGTGCCTCACCACCCTCCCAGTAAAGAATTTCTTCCTTAGATCCAATCTAAACTTCCCCTGTTTAAGTTTGAACCCGTTACCCCTTGTCCTGTCACTACAGGCCCTGATGAAGAGTCCCTCCCCAGCATCCTTGTAGGCCCCCTTCAGATACTGGAAGACTGCTATGAGGTCTCCACGCAGCCTTCTCTTCTCCAGGATGAACAGCCCCAACTTTCTCAGCCTGTCTTCATACGGGAGGTGCTCCAGTCCCCTGATCATCCTCGTGGCCCTCCTCTGGACTTGTTCCAACAGTTCCATGTCCTTTTTCTGTTGAGGACACCAGAACTGCGCACAATACTCCAAGTGAGGTCTCACGAGAGCAGAGTAGAGGGGCAGGATCACTTCCTTCGACCTGCTGGTCACGCTCCTTTTGATGCAGCCCAGGACACGGCTGGCTTTCTGGGCTGCGAGCGCACACTGCCGGCTCATGTTATGTTTCTCATCGACCAACACCCCCAAGTCCTTCTCTGCAGGGCTGCTCTGAATCTCTTCTCTGCCCAACCTGTAGCCGTGCCTGGGATTGCTCCGACCCAGGTGTAGGACCTTGCACTTGGCATGGTTAAACTTCATAAGGCTGGCATCAGCCCACCTCACAAGCGTGTCGAGGTCCCTCTGCATGGCATCCCTTCCCTC
The DNA here is from genome assembly GCF_963264785.1 of Psittacula echo. Lineage (NCBI taxonomy): Eukaryota > Metazoa > Chordata > Aves > Psittaciformes > Psittacidae > Psittacula > Psittacula echo. The sequence goes on along the minus strand of NC_137742.1, from coordinate 85,046,768 downwards.
CGGCGTATCAACCGAACCACAAAGCTTGGTGCCATGGGCAACCTTGCTGAGGGCGCACTCAATCCCCCTGTCCATGTCACCGACAAAGATGTTGAACAAGACTGGTCCCAACACCGATCCCTGAGGGATACCACTCCTTACCGGTCTCCAGCCAGACATCGAGCCATTGACCACAACTCTTTGTGTGCGGCCATCCAGCCAGTTCTTTATCCACCGAGTGGTCCACCCATCAAATTGATGTCTCTCCAATTTACAGACAAGGATGTCATGTGGGACAGTGTCAAACGCTTTGCACAAATCCAGGTAGATGACGTCAACTGCTCTGCCCCTGTCCATCAGTTTCGTAGCCCCATCACAGAAGGCCACCAAATTGGTCAGGCAGGATCTGCCCTTAGTGAAGCCATACCGGCTGTCACCAACCACCTCCTTGTTTTTACCGTGCCTTAGCATGCCTTCCAGGAGAATCTGCTCCAAGAGTTTGCCAGGCACAGAGGTGAGACTGACTGGTCTGTAATTCCCCGGGTCATCCATTTTCCCCCTCTTGAAAATGGGGCTTATGTTTCCCTTCTTCCGGTCGTCGGGAACTTCACCTGACTGCCATGATTTTTCAAATTATGATGGACAGTGGCTTAGCAACTTCATTTGCCAGCTCCTTCAGGACCCGCGGATGGATTTCGTCAGGTCCCATGGACTCGTGTACGTTTAGGTTTTTAAGATGGTCTCGAACCAGATCCTCTCCTACAGTGGGCCTAGGGTCTTCATTCTCACAGTCCCTGCGTTCGCCTTCCAAGACTTGGGTGGTGCGGTCAGAGACTTTGCCAGTGAAGACCGAGGCAAAGAAGTCATTAAGAACCTCAGCCTTCTCCAAATCCTGGGTAGCCAGTTCTCCCAATATCTTCCGAAGGGGGCCTACGCTGTCCCCAGTCTATCTTTTACTCGCTACGTACCTATAGAATCCCTTCCTATTATCCTTAACATCCCTAGCCAAGTTCAATTCTAACTGGGCCTTAGCCTTCCTCACCTGGTCCCTAGCTTCCCGGACAGCAGCCCTGTATTCTTCCCAGGCTGCCTGTCCCTCCTTCCACCTTCTATAAGCCTCTTTTTTCCTTTGAATTTTCCTGAGCAGCTCCTTATCCATCCAAGGAGGTCTCCTGGCCCTCCTGCTGCACTTCCTTCTAGTTGGGATGCAACACTCCTGAGCTTGGAGCAGGTGATCCTTGAATAACAACCAAGAGTCTTGGGCCCCCCTGCCCTCTAGGGCTGTATCCCATGGAACCTTACTAAGCAGGCTCCTGAAGAGGCCAAAGTCTGCTCTCTTGAAGTCCAGGGCAGTGAGCTTGCTGCACGCTCTTCTCACTGTCCCGAGGATCTCGAATTCGCCTCACTGGAGCAAATGTTTCCCCAACTGAAATTCAAAAGGTCTCCATTTCCCCCTTTACAGCAGAGAGAACAAAATTGCTGACATTTCTCAACTTTTCCCAGCTCAACTTTCTTAGGAAATCTCAAAAGGATCACAATCTTTCCAGTTCAAGTTGGAGACCTTCAGGAGCACATTACCCTGCCTGTGCCGGGATTCTCCAAAGGGAAAGCACAGCCACGCTGGCTTAGAAACACCTGAGCGGAACTGAACTAAGCTTAGCAGGAGCCTCAAGTGGCACCTCAAATGTTGCCCTGCAACTACTCCTGCTTAAGCCAGCCTGTTTCCACTGCTCTTCCAAAACACCCAGCCTGGAGCGCTAATGCCAGGAGTTATAACTTCCTCCAGCACAATGCGGAGAAGACTCAATCCCTGTGCTTTGACAGGGAGTTGCACACAGGTGGCTGAACAGGCTGAGAGAGGAAAACATGCCCTGCCAGAAACAAGGATTAACCAAGGAGCCACCGGGACACCGTGCACACTCGAGGTAAAGCACGACAGCAGGCAAGAACTGCACAGCCCTTGACATTCCCATCAGTCCAGGGCTTTCAAGAGGAAGCATGCTGGCTCAGAAAGCTCCTTTGGGTTAGGTACCACCAGCGCACGGCCAAAACCAGCGGGAGAATCCCCAGCATGGGAACATTTCCCCCATCTTGCAGAATAACGCTGGTGAGACATTTTATTCTGGATGCGCTGTGCTGCGGCAGGTAACTTGCTCTGCTGCACACCACGTGAATTCCACCGCTCTCCTCCTCCAGCCCAGCGTTCAACCTCCACAGCCCAGCACTTACCCTGTCTTTGTTCCTCAGAGCTAGCGGCGCTATGTAGAACTGGTGGGGAACGTAGTTCTCAAACACCACCTCGGATGGGAAAGGCTGGAACAGCCTCTGGTCCAGGTCAACTGCTGAGAACTGCAGATGCAAGACAGAGCAGAGAGAGCTTCAGCTGCTGGGAGAAAGATTAACGAATGAAAATCCCGCACTGATCTCCAGTAAATACAGTCTCTTGGTGAGTCCATCTGCCCAGCTCCCACCAGGAGATGGGAGCTCACCCACCTCTGCTCTCAGCTGAGCCAAGGTTTCTGGACCATCTTGAGCAGCCTCAAGCTAAGAAGCTCTTTTGGAGGCTGTTTCTCCAGGTGGCCTTCTCCAAAAGGCAAAGCAGCGCTCACCTCCAGCACAGCCCTCTGCTAAGGTGCTCACTCAGCTCCAGACACTTGCTGCAACAGCCACGAGCACTCAGGGAGCAAGCAAAACCCAGGAGTTTCCATGAGCAATTTGCAGATGAACTTCCCTCTGAGACACAGAGACTGAGTCCCACACATCCCAAATATCTTTTTTGTTGATGTAGAGCCTAGAAACCAGGCGGAAGACACCAGTACCAGGGAGGAAAGGCCAACAAGAAAGTAACAGGGCACTTGGGAAACAGGCAAATGAGGTGAATGCTGAATGGGGATGAAGTTCAGCTCTTCTCCCAGCATTACTGGGCAACTTGAGCTAGACTGCAATTAGCATCTCCTTTCCCCATGAGCCTTAAGTTGATGCTTCACTGTATTCTTTTACTGAGGGTTTATTTAATACCACTGCACAAGCAGCTCTGAAAAATACACACAAAGACCAAAAGCTGACCCAGCAGAGGCATTACTTGGAGATAAATCCTCCCTGCTTGGTCTCCCCTCTCCCAGCTGCACTGCTCCCACTCGAGAGACACAGGCAGGCCTCCTGCTTCTCCACAGAAGCCACGGTCAGGCTGAGGCCAGTAGCTGTAGCACTGCCAGTCACTTGGGCGCCCGTCTTACGTGTTCCCACCTTGTGTGCTGTCTGGGGCAACCCTTAACTGATGTGCTAGAGGTCTCTTGCTGGCAACTTTCTGCTCAACAGCCTACCTCAGCCATCCACCCACCCGGACTGTGTGTTAGACTGAGCAGTCCTGCAAGAAAAGCAGCTTTAAACGTACGTCTAAGAGAACACTGATCCAGGTAAAGCGCATCCACTCCCCTCTGCCCAGGCCGATCCCCCTGGGTATCCAGCAGCCTGAAAACTCAAACACCCCGGAAGGGTACCCACGCCTTCTTCCAACCCAAAGCATTAATGCAATTGGTTTTGTTACAGCTTAAGTAATTGCCACAGGCCCTCAGCCTTCAAAGGCCAGTGCTGCCACCAGTGAGGGAGTCCTGTGACCCCAAGCACATGGCAGCTGACTACACCAAAGCAAGAGGTGGCTGTTTGAGCAGGAGGATGAAAAACAGCAGCTCCTGCCCTTGTGTCCTGCCCCAGCCCTTCCCCAGTAGCCTGCTTTAGCGACGGTAGCTCAACTCCAGCAAAACCCACCACCTGCAGCAGAGGTTCCATGGGCTTGGTGCAGATCAAGACTTCAATGGCTCACTGGAGAAACATGTTTTGCCTTTCCCCCAGCAGAAAGAACTCCACCACCACCAGTTGGAAATGACAACAGGACGTAATCACCAAGCTGCTTGGGTAAGCTGGAGGCAAGCCTGCCACAGGCACGCGCCTTCTTCAAATGTCAGTCACATCAAACAGCAAGGAAAAGGGCAGGGAAAGGCTACCTTTTGATGGGAGACTTCACCCATGTCCCGAAGCTGGGTTGTCCGCGGCCACCACATCTCCCGAGGGCCGGCCAGCCTCTGCTTGGTGGGGAGAGACTCTTCTGCCTCTCTGAGCAGCTTCGGATTACGAGATGCTACCACTCTGCTCTGGAATCTATCCACCCTTCTGGAGGACCTCATGGGCCGGGGGGTCTTGCCACTGGCCATGTCGCAGAGGTCACCTGGAAGAAGCAACAGTTGGACAACCCACAACCACAGAACCTTAAAACCCTGGACCCATGGAACCCCACAACCTTAGGGAAGGGCCCTTAAAACTCACCCAGTTCCAACCCCCTGCCACGGGCAGGGACACCTCCCACTAGAGCAGGTTGCTCCAAGCCCCTGTGTCCCCCCTGGCCTTGAACCCTGCCAGGGATGGGGCAGCCACAGCATCTCTGCGCAACCTGTGCCAGCGCCTCGCCATTCCTGGCACACCCAAAGGATACAGCTGTGTCTCCAGCCTTTGGCATCCTTCCTAAGCGGAGAACACAGGGCCTCCCCACCCTCACTCGTGGTTAGACCATATTTAGGCTCCATTTGTAGACTAAAACCCCACAACAAACAGCCCCTGAGCCAAAACACCCTTTTGCTGTGGGGGCAGTCCCACGAGCCACAGAGACACACCAGGGGCTGCTGGCACTTCTCACCCTTTCTGCAAGGAGCCTGCTGATATTTCTCACTAACTCAGCACAGAGTTCAAGACTCGGATTAAGAACTATAGTTTCTCAAGGCTACTTTGCCTCGTTTAAGTTACAAAGATTATCTGGCAAAAATGGCTCCGTCCAGGCCTGAAATCACCCCACTGCCCAAGAGCATTCCTCCATGCAGAAGGACGCCCTAATTTTCACTTGTTAACACCCAAACTCGAGGCTCCCTACAGGCATTCCAGGCTGCCACAGCAGGAAAAAAGCAGGACACCATCAAAGGCGCATGCGCAATTAGCTCAAATCTAAGTACAATCCAGGATGATATTCCCTCCTGCTTCCCCGTGTTCCACAGCACCTCTGTTGTGCGCACTTGCTGTACCCAGCAAGACAGCATCTAGGCAAAGATGGCCGTTCCCTGCCCCTCAACTGCTCCCCACACCCCGCAAGAGAGGCAATCACTTCATTCCTTTACTCCTCAGACAGCTACAGCACTGCACGTGGCTGTGGCTGTGGCCGCGGGCCCTTCCCAGCTTCAGGAAACAAGGCTACTGTTTCCCTGTTTCCTTTTGGTTTTGCAAGAAACACCAGAGCTCTGCACTTTCCTAGGGACAGGAGGACCTGCTGCAGCAAGAGCTGGGATTTAAAGCTGGAAAGAACTCCTTTTCAGGGGAGAAACCTCATGGGGATGATCCAACATGAATCTGGATTTCAGTGGTTTATTACCGGGCCTTAAGAACAACTGGCTTATCCGTTCCAATTCTCCAACCTGTGATTTCACTTCACTTGAAACGAATCCTGTCGTCACCCCCACAACGCTTATTTCCAGAGGGCTTCCAACCTCCACACCCCAGCCAGCCCAGCAGCTTCCCCCCGAGCCCTGGAGCAAGGCTCTTCCACAGCCCCAGAGCCCGCAGGGACCAGCCTCCCGGAGGAGCAGGAAAGGAGCACAACGGAGCAAGCGGGCACATCTCCCTGCAGGGGCAGGACAAACCAGCAACCAGGACACAGCACCCCTCCAGCCCACCACCCCGTGGCTCCCTGCTCCCCACCTCAGGCAGCCAAGGCTCCCTTTGCTGCAGGACCTACAGCTGAGCTCCAAGTCTCTCCCATCCCTGCAAGCTGCACGGCACTTTCAGAGCCCGGTCAAGCCCTTCTACCTGCCCAGCCCTGCTCTTAGCCCAGGGATGTTTAAATCCTGCCGGGTAGCACACAGCTGCCCCATCCCTGCTGCCAACGGAGCTGCCTCCTCCCTGCCCAGGGCCAGACGCTACCTGAGCACGGGTGATTCACGCTTCTCCTGGAGGATTCCTCCGTGCAGGGCCCAGTCTTGGCTCCTGAATGCCCTTGCGCTGCTCGGCAGCTGTGGGCAGCTGGAGGGACAGGAGTCGCTCAGGGACGCCTCGGTGTGGCTCTTGCCCACCAGCACAGCAGGTAACTGCTGCTGGGCTGCCAGCAGCCAGTGCAACCTGGGCAGCAAAGGACAGGGCTGGGACCTGGGCTGCCCAGCCCCTCTCCTCAACGCTCTGGCTTTGCCAGGTAGGGCAGGGTTTCACCAGCGCCTCCAGGAAGCAGAGCTCAGAGCCTGACAGTAGCTCAAGCCTGCTCCTGTCTCAGCGGCTGAGCAACTCCTGCTCTGACTGGGCCACGGCTGCTGCTCGCATTTAACAGCAGCAGCTCCCCTCTACGTCACAATAGGCGAGGTCCGCACGCCCCGTAAGAAAGTGCTCACCCCCCCCGCACCACTTCCACACCAAGGCCGCCACCGCTTGTGGCTCTGGGATTTCTCCAGCTCCAGGCTGGAGTGGAGACCGTGCTTCCCGCCTTGAGCTCTCTCGGTACCACTGTTGGCCGCCTTGTCTCTCCTCTGCTGCGTTCCACGGCCACTGCAGGGTCTTGCTGAAGTCACGGCCTTGCAGATCCCTGCAGCCCCCCTACGCCTTCAATGTCTCCCCCGCAGGGAAGGGCTGCAGCAGGACTAAAGCGCACCTTACAGCAGCATTCATTCACGCTCCGTGACCTTCAGATACATTGGTTTATACACTGTGGATGAGCCAATAATTTCTCTGCTTCAGGACTAAAGGAAAAAGCTTCCACACTGACTACAAAGCAACCATTTCATTCCCGTTTTGCTCGCCCAGGAGTTGCCCAGTCACACCAGGGCCATGGCCAGGCTGCCTTTGGGGTGACCCCTCTTGCTGCCCCTGCTGAGCACCCAGCGACGAGTTTGTACCCCTTAAGCCTGCGCACACGGGCACATGCACCAGCCAAGGCCACCCAACTTCCCGCGGCATCTCAGCTGCCAGGAGCTTCACACGTTTTCAGCGCAGCGTTTGCCAGAAACAAAAGCTTCCCGTGAGACTCTCGGCCACAGGCAAAGCAAATCCTCACATCTGCTTGGTGGGGAGCGTGGAGCCCTCCGTTTGAAACCAACACTCATCATCTGGGCGTTTACAACCCACTCAGGGAGAATATGAGCCCCGAGTGCTAACTGGCTCTCCAGGCAGCCAGCCTGTGGAAACACTCCGAAACATGTCCCGCACGACTGTCCAGCCACAAATCCAGGTGGAAACTGGAGAGCTCAGGCAAAGACACCTCAGGTGTGACACCCTTGTGTGCTGAAGGCACCGAGACAGAAGCTCTGTAAGTAAAGGGAACTGGATGGCGGGTGATGCTTCCCGTCTCAAAGGCAGACCTTGGAGACAGAGATGTCAAGGTGTGACCCATGGAGCGTCTCACCCTTAAGCTGAGGTGCACTCACAGGGCTGCCACCTCGTCGTGCTCCTTCCCGCAGCTCCAGCACCTCGGAAGCAATGCTAGAGCCTTCCCTGCTCCGTGCACAAGTGACTCCTGACCGCTGCAGGCAACTAGGACAGCTGGGGGGACGCTCCCTGCCCCTGCTCACAGGACTTGCCAGAGCAGCCTCAGGGGCTTGGCAAGAGAAACCGCTGGCCGCAAAGCATCTTCCTGGAGCTGCATGGTAGAAGCGGCACGAAACCCCCGCGAGGCTTGCAGGCACCTCAGCACCCAGCGCTCAACCTGATGCTGGACCTCAGCCGGCTCTCAAGCTCCACAGCCCTGCTCCACACTCAGCTCTGTTCCTCCTGCTGAACTCACCATCTCTTTTTCCAGCCCAAACCCTTCTGCCCTCCCAGACAGGAGGAGGGGGCCAAAGCAATTCCTTAGTCCTGCTTGCCAGCCCAGACAAGCTCACTTCCACATCTCCTGCACTGCTGCGTGGAGGAATCAAGTGAGAAACAGCCTGATCTGCAGGCGAGCCCTGGCTGGGAGACTCTGCTCTAACAAAGTCTTTCAGCTAATGCCTATTTCATGTGCAACACAAGCAGTCTCTGGAGGGGGAATCAAGGCCAGGAGCGTCTTCAAAGTGAAGGCAAGAAATGTGTTTCCATCATGTGCCCTACAGCTACTGCAGAGACCCCTTGCTGCAGGCGAGGCAGAAAAGAAGGGTCTGCGCAGGATCGCCCTGCTCCAGGGGACTGGGTTTGGCCACGAGCTACATTAGGGGTAAATAAAAGCCCCTTCACCTCTTCTCTTTAGGGCAGTACCATGAACCTCTGACACTGCCTGGCCCACGATACGGGCTACGGCCATACAGCCCAAGTATCTGCAGGCAGCTCAGTCATGAGAGACCTGGGAAAGTCAGAAGGCTCCACAGCGCAAGCACGGGCACAGACGGGCCCTTCAGAGCCCCTGAGCTTGGCAAAAGCTGTGCGGAGGAAGAAGCTGATCTGAGCACTTCCATGTGGCCCTAAAGCATCCAAACCCCTTCGTGCACATGTCCAGCAGCTTCCCTCTGCCAAATAAAAGTCAACAGCTCTCTGATGATGCTGTGCTGAAAAAGGCAGGAAATTAAGAACAAACCGCAAGAGTTCTTAATGGAAACTCAGCACAAAAAACAAGGGAATTTCCACGCAAAGGCACAGCTTTATGTCCGTACAGATCCTGTGGCTGTCACTGTGCCACATGCCAGCGCTCAGGGCTCTTACTTCAAGCGACCCTTGTGCACAAGCAGCAGCACCAGCCCTTGAGTTATCCTCCACGCTTAGAGGCCGGGGTCTATCAGCACACCGCACTACAACACTACACCCAGTATTTTGGGTAGGAGCAACGTCTGGGGACTGAATCTTGCTTCAGCACACACAAATCCTCTTCCCTCTTCCTTCCACGCAGATAAACCGCCTTTCAGTAACTGGTTGATTTGCCTCTCTACTGCACTTGGCTGGAAGAGCAAGGCAGGAGATCTCTGAAAAGTGAGACTCAGGATGCTATTGAACATTTTTGTTCAGTTAAATCACCTCCCCCTGTTCAGGCTTAAGCAGCAAGATGACCTTACTCGCCTAGAGATTGCCTGCTTAGCTACAATTACCATATGAACAGCAGCTCAAAGAAGCCAGGAAAGGAGAACCACAATTCCCAAGGCTGATCTCTTGCCCCTCCAGCCGGCTGCTAAGTGCCTGAGTGCTTTCTAAATCAAGTAGTCTTGCCAGCCACGAAGCCTTACCTGTCACCTTTATATTCCAGTCCCTCTGCACTGCATCACTTTGGTACTGACATCCTGCAACCTGTTACAAAAGCTCTGCCACAGCTGAGACAATTAATAGGAGCCCAGTATTACAGCTGCCTGCTATTTCTTTGATAACCTTCAACAGCCAGCTGACGCTGAGGCAGCCCAAGCTCCCTTCAAGGGTCTGCTGGAGCCTCCCCAGTTCCACATGGCATCATTCACAACTGTGCCTCCTGCCTTTAGTCCTTACAGTACTACTGTCCCTTTCCCACTTGCCTCTCCAAGCATCTGCTCTCCGGATCCTGACTTCGCAGCTCCCTTTTAACCTCTTTTTTTCTGCCATCTGGATGCCATTTCAGAGACTCAAAGACTCATTTAGCTTGGAAAAGACCCTTAAGATCAAGTCTAACCCAGCGCTGTGGTTTAAGTCCAGATGGTAACTCAGACCCATGCAGCCGCTCACTCACTGCCCCCCATCCCAGCTCAGGCTCTCCTGAGCCCCAGCTCCTTTGCACCCAGCACTGCCAAGTCCACCATTAAACCCTGGAGCACCACATCTATGGGTCTTTTGAATGCCCCCAGGGATGGTGACTCCACCACATCCTTGGGCAGCCTGTTCAGGGCTTGACAACCCTTTCTGTGAAGAAATTTTCCCTAAAAGCCAATCCAAGCTTCCTCTGGCACAGCTTGAGGCCATTTCCTCTTGTCCTATTCCTTGTTCCTTGCCAGAAGAGACCAGCCACCTCCTGCCTCCATCCTCCTGCCAGCTAGCTGTAGGAAGCGATAAGGTCCCCCCCTCTCCGAGCCTTCTCTTCTCCAGACTAAACCCCCCAGTTGTTCCCTCAGCCGTTCCTCATCACACTTGTGCTTCAGACCCTCCACCAGCTCTGCTGCCCTTCTCTGGACCCGCTCCAGCACCTCAATGTCTTTCCTGCAGTGAGGGGCCCGAAACTGAGCCCAGTATTTGTGGTGCAGAAAGGGCCAAGTTTGGACAACCTGTTCTGAGTCATCTGGACCCTCCTGGAGCAGTCCAGACTTTGGGTTTGCCTGTGATGTATACAGGAATTGCTGCTTCTCAGAAAAATCACCTATGGATGTAAACTGCAACGGAAAGATAGTGAGGGTGGGAGAGCTCTGCAGTCGCTTCTACCTAGGCCATCTGCTGCATTGTTCACCATTCACAGCGTTTTATAGACAGAGCAAGAACAATCCACGTCCTCCCTCATTTACAGACTGGGCAACATAGAGTACCGTTTGAGGCCAAACCACATGCAAGATGAGGAGGGCAAGACCAGCAGCGGTGAGGCAGGCAGCCTCCGTCCCAGCCACATGTAACCCACAGCCTGGAGGCAGTCACATCTGCATCCCACGGGAGGACAGGAAGACATGGAGGAAGTGTCTCTTCCTGGGAGCAAAGCTTGCTCCCTGCCCAGCTCCGGTGGTGGGGAGAAGGGGCTCCAGCTCCCAGTGCTTCACGTGGCAAGTGCTGCCCAAAGCAACAGGGCCTCCAGCCAGCCCCAGTACCACCAGCGCAACAGCAGGGACGCCCAGAGGGCAGGAGGCAGCGGTGGCTGTCCAACAGGCACGTCAGAAAGACCTTCCTGTCGGCACTCATGCACTTAGCAAGTCACGTACCGGAATAACTGGACGTGTCTGGCCTCTTCCAGAGGACACAGAGCTGCAGCAAAGGCAAAGACAAGAGCTACAGTGACGATCCAAGAGAGAGGAGGGAAGTGCCCCCCACACACACCTGACAGGATCGCAGCGATGCGATAGGAGCATTTGAACCATGAGGGAAGAACTCCAGTGCTCAGTTCCAGAAAGGGCCCGACGGCAACACTCCATCACTTTCGATGCTACCAAAACATTTCCTACCAAAACCTCCAGAGAGATCACTTACCCAGCTGCAGCCTCATCAAGTCCCAGGTACGCAGCCCACAGTCCTCTTCAGTCCAAACTGGGTTCATACTTGTTTTCTTCTAAGGAAGAAGAAAAGTCAAGTTGGCTCCTTTTAGCCCTGTTTCCCTGCCTGCCTCTGAGCAACGCAATGCCACGCTGCAAGGGGAACCTTGACCTTGTTTGCTTTTTGGAGACACAGACCTCCATGCACAGCCCTGGCTTTGCTTTCTCCCTTTTCATTCCCATCCTTAGAGTCAATTTGGTTTCCTCGCTTCTTGCTCCGTTTACATCCCACTTCCATACCCTGAGCTGCTTCTCTACTCCTTTCCTAAATCCAGACAGTATTTCAAATACCCCACATTTTGGAGACCCTGACTTTAGCTGTGCAGTCAAATTTGAACTGAGGAATTGTTTTCCCTCCACCACTTTTTAAAACAAAACAAAAAGAACTTGGGCCCAACAAGTGTAATGCCTCCTTGGTTTTCTTTTCCCTTCACACTATGAAATCATTTAAGCCAGCAGCTGCCTTTGCGTAAATTTCAGAACACTCAAGAAATTACTCACAGTTCAGGGGGAGTCTCTGGCATGAGCAGGGCAGCAACCGAGGCTGTGACTGCCAGGAGACACTGCAGAGAAAGATGGGTGCATTCTGGATAGAGCTTCGGGCCCGATTCACCAAGGTACTGCCACCACATGTCATTTAAACAAGAAAGGGGGCAGATGACAGGGGCACTGACAGCTGTGCAGTTACAGAATGGTTCAACAGTCGTTCCTGGGGCTGACACTGCCTTAATCCTAACTGCCTTGGCCTCATGTCTCCACTGGCAGCTAAAAACCATCTAAGTCAGCACGATACTGAGGACAGAAACATCCTACAGTACCCACACACTGCAGGACCAGGGCTTAGTCAAAGTCACGCAGGCAGAGCAGGGGTCAGTCTCTCTTCCCTCACACCCAGCTCTTCTCCTCCTCCATGCCACCCAGCACCACGGGACACCACAGGCTAGGGAGTACAGGGTCCTCCTCTCCTCCTCCCAAGATACAGAGCTTCCTTCGGAGCCTGAGCACAGGGCAGCTCTTTACTTCCTGGCATCACACGCATTTGAAACCATGGTAACACCCCAGCACCCACAGCCCACCAAGATCCTCCCATGGTCAGTTCCAAGGACCACACTAATTGCCACAAGCGCTCCTTCCCTCCACTTTCTCCTGACCAAGACAAAAACCAGCCCTCACGTGCCTTACCTGGTCCACCACAGCTTGGTTGGCATTTGCAGCTTCAGACATCCCGTGGCAGCTCCATTTGCAGCAGCACTGGTCTCCTTGGCTCCTGGCTTCGCAGCAAGTTGGTCATCCACAGCAGGGCTACTACTTCTCCTGCGGGGCACCTTCGAACACCAGCGTGTGGTTCTGTGATTTGAAGCAAGGGAGAGAAAGATCAGATCAGGAGACACAGGGAGGGGACAAGGCCAGCCCGTGACGTGCCTTTCAACCTGAGCCCACAGGGGCACCGGCCACAATCCCAGCAGCTACGAAGCCCCACAGGCTCTTCAGAAGCTGTGAAAGGAGCAGCTTGGGTTATTTATCACTTGTGAAGCACTGGAGGGACAGGCCCATCTCTTGCTGCTGCCAGGCAGCTGCGGCAGCTCCCTGCAGCACACAGGCTGTGCTGAGAGGTGCTGGGCAGGCTGCAGGCACCAGCCCCGCCGTGCGAGGAGCTTCCAAACTGAAGCAGGCACCAAGAAATAAAAGCAAAACTGAATGTGGCTTTACTTGCTACGGGCAGGTGCCTTCACAGGCCCATTACAACCATGCGACAGCCACAACTGTCTGAACTCAAGCAAAACCCCAAACCAATCGCTGCTCTGCTGAAGAAGGGACCATTGGATTGCCTTTTGCTTAGTCAACTCTTCGACTGCATTTCTACCTGAAAGTCTTTCGACAAAAAGACTGGGAGGTTTTTTAAAGAACAGCCGTGCAGAGGCTGTCCGGGGCTGGAACCCCAGCCAGGGCTTTGATTTTTAAACAGGGCAGCCGGTGCATCCCTTACGAGAGCCTCTGCTCTCTGCCATGGAGGTACTGTCAGACTCTACAGCTCTGATGTGATCGAGACCTCCGTGCTGACTGCCAGCACATCCCCTTTGGGCACTAGGAGCAGATCTTCATTTTCCACATACACATCCTCCAAGCTAAATTGTTAAAGGAACTCCTCAGGTCCTTCCGTCAAACCTCTTCCCATCCTTCACGCATCCCAAGAACTACCATGAATCAAAGAACCACCACAGTGATCCCAAAACATCTCCTGCAGATTCTCCTTGACAGAAACCGTCCCCCACACAAAAGACTACCTTTCTAATAGGCATATGGCCTCAAAAGCAGAGGCAAACCATTCAAAACACAGAGCAGGAGTGGAGCCGCTCATGAAATCAACAGTGGCTGATCAGAAAAGCTGTGCCGTCTGTGCAGGAAGCACCAAAGGCCTGAAAGAATGATCCTCTCAAGCCACGCATGTATCATTTAAAGCCGATGGGATTTTAGAAGACAAGACAGCAGCCACATCAAAAAACACACAAACAAAGAAAGAAACAAACCAAAAAAGAGGATAAAAAGATGAAAAGACAGGCACCCCGTGGGTCAGGAGCAGCCAGGTTTGCACCTGTGACCATCAACACAAGCATCTCTGAGTTTCAAGGCTCAGAGCTGCAGGACAGACCCACTTGACCTGGAGCCGTCAGCCTCACTGCAGGGGTTTTGTTTCCCATTACAAGGTCTGTTACGGGAGCAGCTCAAGGGGGTGCAGGTTTCATTTGAGCAGCCTCTCCCTGCCAAGGATGAAAGCAAGGACCCGAATACCCCACTGATGACTTCCTCTCACACTGGAAAGTCTTCCTAGTGCACTCTGGCACACGATCTCACTAAAAGGGAAGAGAGGGGACGGATGGAAACATAAAAAGAAGCCGGAGGCTGCCAGCTACTGGCCCATCCTGACTCCATCCCTCTCCCCACTGCAGCAGGAGCACACCTGGCTGCTCTTGGAAGGACAGCAAGGCCATCAGGAGACAAGGAGGATTTCAGGTGGGCAACAGACAGCAGGAGCAGATGAAATCTTGGTCAAGAAGAGCTCCTTTTGTCAGGAAAGGGCAGCCCTTTCCTGTCTGCCATCAGGAAAGACAACACATGAGGACTGTCTGGAACCCTCCCGTCCCTGCAAACAGCAAGGGGTGGTTGTGCTGGCCCAAACGGCCACGATGCCCAAAGCCTTTCCAGCATGCCTCTGCTTCCCAGCACCAGCAAACCCTGGAGCAAAGTCCCTGTATGGGAGCTGAGATCCCCAGCAGGCCCTGCAGGAACCTCACGCTCCCAGCTCATAGCCTGTAGCTCAGGTATTCCAGCATTCCAGGAAGCCTCAGCAGACCCAGGTGATGTCCTAAACCCAAGAGCATCAGAGAAGGTTCATAGAGCCACCACCCTCCCTTTCAAGGGCTTTGCTTCATGCCTGTCCCCAGGTCAGCCCTGCAAAACTCTCCCTTACAAAGTAACACAGGGACTCCAAGAGCAGCCAAGACACAGAGAAGAAACCTCCCCTATTTCCTTAACCAACCCCAACCTTTTTCCTCTTTACTATAGACAGGAAAAAAAAATCCTCCCCCACGCCAGAGACAGCACCAACGGGAGGTGGACGGACCAAGGATGGACCAAGGGTGACACAGAAGGTGACAAATTTGCACTTGTCTAATTACAGCTCTGCCAGGGACCAGGCAAAGGGGTTGATCTCACAGGGAACCAACTTTCCTACCTGTCAGGCAAGTCCAGCAATACCTATTTGGGAACAGCAGAGTCACAAGGGCTGGCCAACAACTCGCATCCAACACAGTGCTGTGGGTACTACGGAGAGGCTGAGCTAACCCCTCTCTCTGTAATCAGCCTCTCTAACACCTGAAACAACATACGGAATGAGCTTTCTTAGTAGAAAATGGTATCTTTTACCAGACTAACTCACTGGGAGCAAAAAAAGCATTGCTGACAAACCTTAACTTACCTTTCTGCACACTGCCTGGATCAACGTATCTTTAAAACGTGCACCTGCAGCAGTCCTGAAGGCAGACAGAAAAGCATCTCAGCTCCGTGGGTAGAACAGATGATAATGTGCAGGAAAACTAAGGTCTAAGTTTATGACACATCAGCTTTTCTCCAGCAACTGCCTACAGGCAAGGTCTTGTCCCACGGGGGACACAAGGTCTCACAGTCCACATTTGCCGTGGGCTTCGATGCCCATCACATCTGCAGTCAGGTCACAGCTGCTGCCTCCTGCCTCGGTCACCCACCTGAACACCTTGAAGAGGGATGTGGAAGGGCACTGAGCATCCAGCTGGTACCTTCAGTGTCCTCTATTCATGAAGAAAACCAGAACAGGGCAAGGAAAATCATGCACATCAGGGCAGCCCTTTCTCCAGACTCTCTGGCAAAGGGAGCTGAAATGCAGCTGGGGAAGAGCATCCACTTGGGAGAGAAGGATTTCTCCTCCCCAGCGAGCAGCACTTGCAGGGCAGCAGACAAACTGGCTGACGTCTTAGAGAGAGCTCTGAAGGCACAGAATCCGCTAGAAATGCCCATCCTTAGTCCTGCTATTCCTGGCCCACCAGGCTTCTTTGTCTCCCACAGAAGCTACGAGACAGCACAAACTTACCCACCTCCCGTCTCCCTGAGAACTGGTCCTGCGCTCGTCCTCCTTGACTTCACTGTCCATTTGAGCCCACAGCACAATTTCAAAGCCCAGGAACACCAGGCACAAAGTGAAAAGAAAGGGCAGATATAGTGCACCCCTCCTGGGGACGCAGGCCCAACAAAAACCCTCTCTCGTTACCATCGTAATCCAGGTAAGCCTGAAACAGCTGCTCCTGAAGAGAGAAGCAACACAAGGACCTCCCAGCACATCCCTCCAAAGCCCTGCTCGGTCCCTGTGCCACTGTTTCAAGGAACTGCTAGATCTTCAACCAGCAGCAGCAGACATAGGATGGGCTGGATTATCTAGCACAGTCCCATGACAAGCCTTTGCACCTTGCTCTGGAAACATTGGTATCCAGCACATGGGTTCATGTGCTTCTCCCACCATCCAGCCCGGCACCTCAGTGCTCCCTGGGGTGGGGAGGCAGGTGATGGTGGTACAAGGGTCATCCCTGTGGGCAGTATGGGGAGTGAGCACGTATATACCATGCCAACTCAAGCTTTGTTGGTGGCATTCAGCAAGCGACAAACACACAGAAGCTTTTGGTAACGATTCTTTGAAGGGAAAAGTAAAGCTCCCACGTACAACCACGGGAAGGCTCTCACAGAGTGTTCATGGCATCAGCTGGCAGATTTAAGCATTCCCTGGGAAGTGTCTACCCTGTCAAGGTATGACAAAGCTCTGCAGCGAAGCCCCGGCAAGGGGCTCCTGTGGGCTCATTTCTGAGAACACAGACTGATGGGCCATCACCCTGCCAACAGAAACCAGCTTGTGAGCACGTGATACACAAAATACAGAACCCTCAAAAGAGAAAGCTCATCCCACTAAGACATCCAGCATCTCCCTCCAGTACCTGCAGCATCTGCAGCCCAGCCCTGCTGCCAGGAGTCCTCTCAGCACGGCCAGCCCAGCTCTCCAGGCTTCCAAACCCCGTCTCTCTGGAAGCAGCACTCAGTCCCTTCCAGGAAAAAAAGATAAAGACATCCCTTAACTCCATCGGGAGGCTTCCCACCATAGGGAGAAGGAAATGAAAGGGACGTTTGGTTTAGTTGTTCTGAAGCAAAATAAAACCAGCCGCTGCAGCAGCGAGACAGCTCTCACTGGAGTAGAGGTCTTCAAAGCCCTGGAACAAACAGCCTTGCCTCTAGCTGCCAGCTGCATGGGTTTGCTTTGTGCCACCTTACACAGACCTCAAATAAAATGCCTCCTACAAGGGAACCAAGAAACAGCATCGAGGCTGACCATAGGAGGAGGCACTGCCTTCTGAAACTCATTTCCTTGGTACCTACAGCAAACCTCCAAGTCCCGTTCGACCCTCACATGAGGCTGGTCTTCTGAAATGGTAACGAAAGCAGCTTCAGCAACATCAGTTGGACCACAAAAGCTTCCTTCCTTACCAGGTGGAGCTCGGCTCTGTCTGACCAGCTCCATTCCCACCAGAGCCACGCGGGTGCTACAACTCAACAGCTCCAGAGTCCCACCAGGGCAGGAGGCAAAGCCTGGGGAGAAGGGCAGCTCTGACACAGAGTGACAGAGCTAGGACATGATCAAGGCTTGGCAGCACTGGGATCTGAACCCCCACCATCCCTTCAGAAGAGGTGGCCTCCGCTGGCACTACAACTAGCAGTCCCTATGCACTAATGCTGCGAGAAACAGACAGCCTATTTCCTCTACCCTTGCTTGGCACATCAATACTGAAGCGACAGATGCCTTCCCATCACCTCTAAGACAGGCAGTTAAGATGACACCTCTCCTTTGAGGGGAAACAAGGAGAAAGAGAGAAAATGTGGGACAATATATCTTCCGAAGAAGAGTAAAAGAATAAAGGCTTCACGAAGCCCCGTCCATGTTGTAGACATTTATACAGACGTGACTGTACTTGGAATGGCAGAACAGGCAAATCCATGGCACACGGAGAACAGAGAAGCTTTGGAGCAAACTCTTCAGGGCCAGCAGAGCACACCTCCTCCCGGGGCTGGACGGCTCTAATTGCCACATTGCTTCCCAGGAATGACAGGGGGAGAGAGTCAGGACAGCTGCAAAAAGCCAGTGAGATGTCTCAAAGGGGAGAAAAGGAAAGAGAAGATAACCAAGACCTTTATAGCACGCTATTTGTGACAAGAGCCATCAAAACACGACAGTCGGTGATGGCCAGCTGGGGAGAACAGTCAGGATTCGACAAAACAGTTCAGACAGCTGGAAAACAGGCTGAAAATTAACCTTTGTCAGAAGAAAAACGTGGCGTTTCGCTCTGCCCCAGAGGTACCTCTGCGTCACAGGCAAGTATCCCATCCTGCTGCCCAGAGCCAGACCAAGAGCACTCCTTCCCCAAGGAGACTGTCTCGACCCTGAGGCAGGCTGAGGGTGGGACACCATCATCTCTTTTCCAGCTCACACTTGTGTATGCTGGGATGGCAGTTGCTCATGGGCTTGTCAGAGTCACAGCAGAAGGGAAATCCAAAACTCAGTCGTGCCCACCTTCCTCTCCTGCTCTGGTGTCACAGAAGTATTCCGAGCTCTGCAAATAACTCCACACGACTCCACCTCTGCGCCACTGATCCCATCCTCAGTGGGGTTTGCTCTTTCCTTAAGAAACAAGGAAAGGGCAGGGGGGAGACTGAGCAAACCGTTTCCCTTCCGTGGGGAGCATTTGCTCAGCCCTCCAGCACTGGAAGGCAAATTATCCTCTGGTGCAAAGGCACAGAGCTCAGCACGGTTCTGCCAGCAGACAGCTTGGCCCAGGGCTCCCTCTTGATTCCTGCTTTCTAACAAGCACCCCATCGCTGAGCCAGGAGTCCAACAAGGGGCACCCGCCAGCTGGGGAGACCAAGGCTCCCAGTCCCTCTTCCTGCAGACCTAACCACAGCAGACCTAACACCTAGGAGAAAGAAGATCTGGGAGCCACCAGCCGTAACATCTCATGTACTCCTTACAGCTGCCACTCTTCTTTCCCCCGTATCATTATGGTCCAGGGACACGACAGTTACAGCCCCCGCTGCGGGTACATTCTCCACAAGGTCTGCAGTGAGCTCGGAGGCAGAGCTCCATCTCAACAGAGCCAGCTTTGAGATCTGCAGCCCAAAGCTCAGCAGGCAGCGGGCACATCAAAGCCTTGACGAAACGTCCCTCTTCCCTGACAAGCCACCCAGGACACAGATTTCCAGGCCCTCTGCCCTGTGCTCAGCAATTCCCTTCACCACAAAGGTCTGAGATATCCGATGGTGTCAGTCAACAAACTGCTCCCTCTCCTTGCTTTGCAGCGCTCCTGTTGTCCCAGTATTGCCTCCAAAGCTGCCCAGTTCCCCGACACAGCAAGGCCAGCCCAGCCTTTAAGCATCAGGCAACATCATTAGACATTAGGAAGAAGTTCTTCCCTGGGAGGGCGGCGAGGCCCCGGCACAGGTAGCCCAGAGAAGCTGTGGATGCCCCATCCCTGGCAGCGTTCAAGGCCAGGTGGGACACAGGGGCTTGGAGCAACCTGCTCTAGTGGAAGGTGTCCCTGCCCGTGGCAGGGGGTTGGAACTGGATGAGCTTTGAGGTCCCTTCCAGCCCAAACCAGTCTGGCACTCCACGATTCTGCGTTTCCCTGAGGCTAAGGTACAGATCAAGCCCTGCACAGTTTCTGGTGCTGCTGGAAGCTGGTGGCTCCAATTCAGGTAGGTGTGCCTTTAGACAAATCCCTTCTCCAGCACAGCCTCCTCCCACCTGCCACAGCTCCCCACACACAGCCCACTGAGCCTGAAGGCACACTTTTCACTGCCCTCCAAGCCCCAAGCTCCAGAAGTTCCATTCTCCCCTTTCTCCAGACATCCGCGTGCCCAGGCGCTTGGCAGCTCCCAGCACCTGAAACTGTCATTATCCACTCAAATTAAGGAACTGTTGGGCACTGGGCCCACATCTGGTTTAGAGCCTTCTCCTTTCCCCCAGCTCGCTACAGCCACTCTTCTAGCTCCCCTACAGAACAGAGCTCAGGCAAAAGCACACAGCTTTGACCATTTTCTTCTGGAAGGAAGCTGCACCTCAGATGCAGGCATGACCCCCACTCCTTTACCCAAGACCAGCTGTGCTGTGACAGTCCAGAACTAGGTGTCTGTACCACACTAACCCACCGGGTGTCTAGGCCCCAGTCAGTACCCCCAGCACACGGTAATAACAGACAACTCTCCCATAAGCACATTTCCCATTTCTTCTTAGCAAGGAGCAGTGTGTTTTACACAACGTTTTCCAGACAGCTCACTGCAGCAGACCAGGGGCCTACACTTCACTCGCTTCCCAGCACTTGCTGCCAAATCATGCCGGGAACAGATTTCCTGGGTCAGAAACACCAGAGCCGGGTAAGATCCACTTGCTTTTCATGTCCTGCCTCAGTAACTCCTTGTGCAAGGACTGCACAGTTAAAACCGGGTTTACGGCACGGGATGTCCCACCTGGGCACACAGGCAGGTGAGCAGCAGAGGCTATGCCCCATTTCCAGAGCTGCGGTTGCCCTGAGCAGGTACCAGACAACAAGCATCATAATACCATAAAAGAGACCATTCCATGCCCCAGCAGGAACTCAGGTGAAGACATCATCAACTACGTTACCAGTAAGGAGCACAAAAGTTGAGCAGACCAACTGCAGACAAAAGGCCGAGACTAGAAAGGAGCACCCTAAGGAGTGGCCCTGGCTGTAGTGAGGGAAGGAAAATATAGTCAACAGCATAACACCTCTTCCATTCAGTTTCCAGAAATCCTCAACAGCCGGTAATTATTTCACTAACCAAAGGCTTTTCTACACAATTACTTCTGCCGCTTGGGGCAATGCAGCTGCACACTGGAGTATCTGCACACTCAGCGTGGCCACGCTCGTAGCTGAAAGCCTTGCATCCCTCTCTCTTCATTGCTGCTCAAACATTTTGACTCCCCAGCCCTAAACTCTGCTCCTGCAATAACCGCCCACAGTGTCAAACTGCAGTGTCAGGCATATCCCATTACCTGCTGAGGGTGCGATCCTAACAGTTCGACTGTTCACACTTCAGCTTTGCCCGCTAAGAAACAACAGGATGGAGAGGAATGTGTGCAGGCCCTCCAGAAATGCACACAACCCAAATGCACAAGGATAGCACAGCGCGGACACATGGCAGATGGAGAGACAGAAGCTGTCTCTGGGCTTGTCAGCTGCCAATTCAACACCTGGGAATGACAAAAGTAGTAAAGGGAATTCTAACTACTTTTAAAATACCAAGAAATACCCGCTCACTTGCCTGAAGTTTAGAGTGGAAAATCCCTTTATAACGCAAAATTCAGCTTCCTGACGCCACGGTGGCCCTGTCTGACCCACCTGCAAACAGATCACCATGATTCTGAGAGACCTCAGCTGCCTTACCTGCGAGACTCAACACCTGATAAATCCTTCACTGCCAGTGCTCCTGCTGCCTCCTCCAATCCATTACATTGTCATCATCACCTTCAGATGCCTGCTGCTCACCAAGCTCAATTAAGGATGAAGGAAAACAGGACAACAGCAACCAGAGCAGGGTATTAAACAGCTGACAGCAGAGCTCTGGAACAGAACTGACAGACAGAGAGGCATTACTGGGCACAAGCTTTCACACTGCAAATGCACTGCACACGGGGCAATAATCTGCTTCCAGGTCTGGGAAGCCCAATCCCCTCTGCAGGAGCAGCGCTGCTCACACTCCGAGCTTCCTTCCCTAAGTTTTAAGGGCAGAGGAGCTCCACCCTGACCCAGCCCCAGCCCACCCAGGAGCTGCACTGCCGTGTTCAGCTGTTCTCTCTGCTACGGAGCAGTCTCAGTATCGAGGCACAAAAACCGAGACCACACCTACGCACGCAAGCTTGGGTGCAGGGCGTCCAGACCTACTATTCCATCAAAGCTGCAGAGCAAGAAAGTCTGTCTTATCCTCAGAGAGCTTCCAATAAGCATTAAGAACAGCTGTGCTGCTACTTTCCCTGCTCAGAGGAATCCTTCCCATCCCCACTGTCTGGCTAAGAAAACACCTGCCCTGCAACAACCCCTCCTTATTACCTTC
The DNA here is from genome assembly GCF_963264785.1 of Psittacula echo. Taxonomy (NCBI): domain Eukaryota; kingdom Metazoa; phylum Chordata; class Aves; order Psittaciformes; family Psittacidae; genus Psittacula; species Psittacula echo. The sequence goes on along the minus strand of NC_137742.1, from coordinate 85,024,920 downwards.
CTTCTCCAGCACTGCCAGGTCCAGGTTGGACATCGTTTCTCTCCAGCCAGCACGGTGACCGCATCCCTGCCCCTTGCCTTGAAAGAGCCTTTGGGAGGGCAGCGACCGGTCGCTGCCCACCAGGCGCAGGGAGGAACAAGCAGGTCGTGTTGCGAACCCTGTTGCTGGTGTCCCAGACTGCTGACCAATATGGTCGCCTCCAGAAGGAGGGCTTGCAGTAAGGAGACTGTAGCAACTCAGACAGAGATCCCATCCCAAACCGTGGCTGTTCAGGTCTCTGGCTGCAGGGAGTGCCAGAGCCTGCTGCTGCTGAGGGAGGGAGGCCAGCATTCCACCTGTATGAGGTGTGAGCAGGTAGAAGATCTGCTTAGATTGGTGGCAGAACTTAAAGAGGAGGTCGAGACGCTGAGGACCATCAGGGAGTGTGAAAGGGAGATCGACTGGTGGAGTAACTCCCTGGCGTGCCAGCAGGAACGGTTCCAGGGAGATACCCCCCAAAAGGGGATGGACCCCCTGTCCTCTCAGACAGAGGGGGATGGCCCGAGACAGCCCCTGCCCTGTAGCTGTCGCCCAGAGGTAAGGGACCAAAAAGACGATGCGGGCTGGAAGCAAGTTCCAGTTCGGAACCGTGGGCAACCCTCCTCCCTTCCTGCCCTGCTTCCCCAGGTGCCCCTCCGTAATAGGTTTGAGGCCCTGGATCTTGATGGAGAGGTAACTGAGGATGTGGTGCAAGGCCAGACTACAAGGTCACATAGGAAAAGGCGGTCGACTTCACGCCTCAAGACTGCCTCTGACAAGAAAGAAAGAAAGGTCAATTGTTGTAGGCAATTCCCTTCTGAGAGGAACAGAGGGCCCGCTATGCAGAGTTGACCCTCATCATAGGGAAGTGTGTAGTCTGCCTGGAGCCCGGATCAGGGATATCACCAAGGCGCTCCCCAGCCTGGTGCACCCGACAGACTACTACCCGCTGCTGGTCTTCCAGATAGGTGGGGGGGAAGCTGCTTCCCACAGTCTGAGGGGGATGAAGAAAGACTACAGGGCCTTGGGGCGGATGGTGAAAGAGTCTGGGGCTCAAGTGATCTTCTCCTCAGTTCTTCCATCTTCCGGTGATGATGTGGGATTGAATGGGAAAATTCAGTCCGTAAACAATTGGCTACGAGACTGGTGCTTTAGGCAGGGCTTTGGGTTCTTTGATAACAGCTGTTTTTATAAGGCTCCAGTCCGGATGATGGCACGTGGGAAAGGTTTAACTCACAGAGGCAAAAGGATGCTGGGGTATGAATTAACAGGGCTCATTTGGAGAGCTTTAAACTAGATTCGAAGGGGGATGGGGTTGTAACTGGGCTTGCCCCAGTGGGGCAGCACTCTAGAATTGATGAAGACTGGGAGGCCTCCTATAATCCTAGGGTGGAATCGGTGAGCTCAGCTCCCTCCTTGAAATGCCTGTACACCAATGCGTGCAGCATGGGAAATAAGCAGGAGGAGTTGGAGACCTGTGTTAAGTCAGGAGATTATGATCTGGTGGCAATTACAGAGACATGGTGGGACAGCTCACATGACTGGAATATACTCATGGAGGGCTATGTCCTTTTCAGGAAAGACAGGCCAGCCAGGCGTGGTGGTGGGGTTGCTCTTTATGTGCGAGAGCAGCTGCAATGTACTGACTTCTGTCCAGGGGCAGAGGACGAGCAAGTTGAGAGTCTGTGGGTGAGAATTAAGGGGCAGGCTGGCAGGGGTGATACTGTTGTGGGTGTCTGTTACAGGCCACCAGATCAGGGTGAGGAAGTTGACGAGGCCTTCTACAGGCAGCTGAGAGCGGCCTCACAGTCACAGGCCGTGGTTGTCGTGGGGGATTTTAATTTCCCTGATGTTTGCTGGAAGGACTACTCAGCAACCCAGCCACAGTCCAGGAGGTTCCTCCAGTGTATGGATGATAACTTCCTCATCCAAATGGTGGATGAGCCAACCAGGAGAGGAGCGCTGCTGGATCTCATCCTCACTAACAAGGAGGGTCTGGTCGAAGCAGTAAAGGTTGAGGGCTGCCTTGGTTGCAGCGACCACGAGATGGTGGAATTCAGGATCTTGTGTGGTAGGACCAGTACAATAGCAAGTAGAATTGCAACCCTGGACTTTAGCAGGGCAAACTTTGGCCTTTTCAAGCAATTGCTAGGGGAAATCCCATGGGCAAGGCTGCTTGAAGGTAAAGGGGCCCAAGATAGTTGGTTGACATTCAAGAATTGCTTATTCCAAGCTCAAGAGCAGAGCATCCCGACATGTAGGAAGTCAAGGAAGAGGGCCAAGAGACCTGCGTGGCTAAATAAGGAACTGCTGGGTATGCTCAAGTGGAAGAGGAGAGTTTATAGGTCATGGAAGGAGGGGCTGGCCACTCGGGAGGAATATAAGGCTGCTGCTAGAGGATGTAGGAAGGCAGCTAGGATGGCTAAGGCCTCCTTAGAATTAAATCTGGCGAGAGGGGTCAAGGACAACAGAAAGAGCTTTTTCAAATACATAGCTGATAAAACTAACACCAGAGGCAAGGTTGGCCCACTAGTGAACGGGATGGGTGCCCTTGTGACAGAAGATACAGAGATGGCAGAGTTATTGAATGCCTTCTTTGTCTCTGTCTACTCTGCCGGAGGCAGTCCTGAAGAGCCCTGTACTCCTGAGACCTCAGATGAAGTCAGGTCACTGGAGCAGTTTGCCTTAGTCGACGAGGAATGGGTTAGAGACCAGTTGAGCAATCTGGACATCCATAAATCCATGGGTCCAGATGGGATGCACCCGCGGGTGCTGAGGGAACTGGCGGAAGTCATTGCTAGACCACTCTCCATCATCTTTACCAAGTCTTGGGAAACAGGTGAGGTGCCTGAGGACTGGAGGAAAGCAAATGTCACTCCAGTCTTCAAAAAGGGCAAGAAGGAGGACCCGGGTAACTATAGACCAGTCAGCCTCACCTACATCCCTGGGAAAGTGATGGAACACCTTATCCTTGATGCCATCTTAAGGCATGTCAAGGATAAGAGGGTTATGAGGGGCAGTCAACATGGCTTTACCAAGGGGAAGTCATGCTTGACCAACCTCATAGCCTTTTATGAGGAAATAACATTGTGGATGGATGATGGCAGAGCGGTGGATGTGGTCTACCTTGACTTCAGCAAAGCATTTGACACAGTCTCCCACAGCATCCTCATAGCTAAATTGAGGAAGTGTGGCCTGGACGATCAGGTAGTGAGGTGGACTGCGAACTGGCTGAAGGACAGAAGCCAGAGAGTTGTAGTCTATGGGGCGGAGTCTAGTTGGAGGCCTGTATCTAGTGGAGTGCCTCAGGGGTCAGTACTGGGACCAGTATTATTTAATATATTCATCAATGATTTAGATGAGGGAATTGAGTGTACTGTCAGCAAGTTTGCTGATGACACTAAGCTGGGAGGAGTGGCTGACACGCCAGAAGGCTGTGCTGCCATCCAGCGGGACCTGGACAGGCTGGAGAGTTGGGCAGGGAGAAACTTGATGAAATATAACAAGGGAAAGTGTAGAGTCCTGCATCTGGGCAGGAACAACCCCAGGTTCCAGTATAGGTTGGGGAACCACCTGTTAGAGAGTAGTGTAGGGGAGAGGGACCTGGGGGTCCTAGTGGATGGCAGGATGACCATGAGCCAACACTGTGCCCTTGTGGCCAAGAAGGCCAATGGCATCCTAGGGTGTATTAGAAGGGGGGTGGTCAGTAAGTCGAGAGAGGTCCTCCTTCCCCTCTACTCTGCCCTGGTGAGACCGCATCTGGAATATTGTGTCCAGTTCTGGGCCCCTCAGTTCAAGAAGGACAGGGACCTGCTGGAGAGAGTCCAGTGCAGGGCGACAAAGATGATTAAGGGAGTGGAGCATCTCCCTTATGAGGAAAGGCTGAGGGAGCTGGGTCTCTATAGTTTGGAGAAGAGGAGACTGCGGGGGGACCTTATTAGTGTATATAAATATATAAAGGGGGAGTGTCATGAGGATGGAGCCAGGCTCTTCTCAATGGCAAACAATGATAGGACAAGGGGTAATGGGTATAAACTGGAACACAAGAGGTTCCACTTAAACTTGAGAAGAAACTTCTTCTCAGTGAGAGTGACAGAACACTGGAACAGGCTGCCCAGGGAGGTTGTGGAGTCTCCTTCTCTGGAGACATTCAAAACCCGCCTGGACACATTCCTGTGTAACCTTATCTAGGTATTCCTGCTCTGGCAGGGGGATTGGACTAGATGATCTTTTGAGGTCCCTTCCAATCTCTAACATACTGTGATACTGTGATACTTGTTGTTTTGTTTTACTTTTTACATTCTCTACTTGCTGTGGTACTCCCTGCTTTTAGGCTGGTGTTTTCAAATTCTTCCCAGCACTTACAGGCACTAAGTGAAGGAAAAAAAAACCAAAAAACCAAACGGGTCCTTTAATGGTAACACAAACAGCCAGGAAAAGTGCAATGCTGAAAACAAGTGAAGGAAGATTTCAAAGACTGCTCTTCTGCAATGCAGGCAGGTTCCTCAGAAATAACACAGCACAACTGTGGAGGGTCCCAAGGGAACATGCAAAACCCTAATTCATGCCTTGCTTCTTTTTAACCCCCAGCTTCACAGGAAGATCAGATTCCATCTCGACACCCACCACACCTCCTCACCAGCAGCTTTCAGATACGTGCACCTCGTCCACTTGGTTTGCCAGCAAGGCCCTGGGTAAGCAGCGTCACTCCACGCTACTCTGCTACACTGGGTCAGACGTTACCCAACTCATCTGTCCATGTTTATAAGCCCATTCTATACTGCAGGGACCTGGGAAGGTTTCCTGGTACAGACAGAGCTCCTCTGGAATTAATCCATCTTGCATCAACACAGGCTAGGCCTTAACATTTCAGTAGAGCCAAGACTTCACGTGTTGGCCCCACTCCAGAACCTTGTGCTTCCTACCTCACATGCAGCGGAATCCAACAAAGCACTATGGTTCAGTTCATTTTTTCTGCTCCCTGTATCTCCTCAGGCAAAAGAAACAGGCTCCTGAAGTCGAAAGGGAGCCTCTGAAGTTTCTGCAGAGCTTCACTTCCCCAAAAGACAGTATTTATGTCCACTAGCACCTGCTGCCTCTTTTCTCCCCCATTTCATCGCCAGATGCATTTTGGTACATCTCTTCTATTAATGAAAACTGATTTACACAAGACAAAAAAGAATCCTTAATACAACCCTTCAGTGGAAACCAGTGACACCTAAAATTGCACTGACACCTCCCGAAATTCTCATGTCCCATTTTCTTACTTTTGCCGCTTGAAAAGTGTTTTGCTCTGTTCAAATCCACAGGGCATTTCTATAGCTGAAAACAAGACAGAATTCGGCCCAACCTGACTCTCCCGACTCGCTCCCGGCTCCTGCCATCCATGAGGAACACGGTGGGGCTGAGGGGAAGGCAGATGCTCTTTGGCCGTTTGTTTTCATGACCTGACCATCTCTCAGGCTCTTCTTCACGAGAGCAAGGAGTGCTGATGGAGTTTGGCTTCTGACCTCAGCTGCCCTTCCAGCGCTCAGCAAGGCATCAACCAGCACGTGACCGGTAAAGCGAAGCACCACAACAGGTCTGGGGACAAAGCAGCTTCGCCGCCGTGCACTACCACCACCACCACCACCACCACAGGCATCCTCTTCCAGCAGAGAGTTACTGGCCTCTGGCTCTGGGGTTTGCCTGCTGCTGGTAACCCACTGGTACCTTCAGCTCAGAGAATTACTCAGCAATCCTTGCCTTCCATTATCCCAGTATTGGTAAGAACTTGGCACCTTCCAGACACAGCCCAGAAGGGCTTGGGGTGGGAAGGGGAGGGAAGAGAATACAGAGAGAACAGCCTCAATCTGTACTCCCTCTGGAAACAAGACAAAAACCCTCTGCAAACTACAGAGGAGGTTCTGTCCCTGTTTTCCCCAGTTCCTCCTGTATCCCAACACCTCTCTGAGACCTTGCTGCCTACTGTGCCCAAACCTTGCCCTCCCAGTCTCCGCACGATACACCTGCCACAAAGGTTGTCTCAGTCCCCGTATCTTCATCCCCGCTTCAGTTTAATCTCTGTGGTGAAAAGCCACAGAAGCAGAGTCCTTAAAACCTCATCTGTCTTCAGGGAGGGAAAGTAAGTGTACAAGTTGCTCTAAGAGCAGATGGCGTCTAAAGAAAACAACAATAAGTAAGCTTCAGAGTTGCAGCTTCCCAAGGGACTGCTTCACCCCAGCAGCGCACCTCTAGGCCAACGCACCGGTTAGTAAAATTCTAAGTTCCACTGTTAGGAAAAAAGTAGAATTTTATGTTAAATATAATCATATAACCATTCTAGCAGTCATTATAGTTGAAAAGTTTGTAAAACCAATAGAAAGCCTTTAAGCATATGTTAAAATTTGTAACTTTGCTGTTCTGCATCTTAGTTATTTTATAATTGTTCCAATAGGCGATCGTGTTTAGAATCATAGATCAAAGCTTCATACATTGAGTATTACAATTGTGTTGGTTTGTATCTTAGTTACTTGATAACTAAATGTTATAATGGTAGCCTTAGGAATAGAAACAAATACCTTATATAGTAAAGAGAGTTTAGGGAGGAATGTATTGTGAAACTCCAACTTAGCAGAACCAAAGATTAAACCACATACCAAGGGCAACCAAGTGAGGATAAAAGGATGGTGCGTCCACATAATGTTTGGGGCCCATCCAAAGAACGGAAAGGTGAAAAGGACAGGGTGAGGAAGACTCCTTACTTCATCAGGACGACCACCAGACGACCACCAGAGGGGGCTGCGCAAGTGCAGAAGAGGCTGATGTCCTAATGGACTGATGAAGCAATCCCTGATGCATATGTATTAGTCAGTGTAGCAACCTTTGTTGAATATGCATTAATTGCAAAACTCTTACAGTATAAATTGCGAACGCGATGTGACGAGGTTGGAATCAGATTTGGGTGCGTACCCCTGGTTCCCGTCGCCTCAATAAAGCACCTCATGTAACCATTCTGGTGGTTATGTGTTTATCTTGACGCTACCACCACCACCTTTCATTAGTTGCTAATTACCAAATCACTACTTCCACTCATGCTCCCGAGACTGTATTTTACTACAGAACTTCCACAAAACTAGTCACATAATCACCAGCCAAACCACTTACATGAATATAAATTTATGGGCCTCTAACCCCCTGTTGTGGAATGCAAACAGAGCCTATTTGGGGTTTATTCCGTGCCAGTGCTATTAACTGTGCCTCTTAGGCATAACTGGACCTCTCGATAAATCTAAATTTCATTAATTGCCCAAAATCCATTCCTTTGCTTTATAGTTAAGGCCACAGCACTGACAGTTGCTAACACGCAGCCTACTTTGGTATTTCAGTGCAAAGTGCAAGCTCAGCCTAGTGGAGGACCAGCCTCCCCAGTGCTCCCACAGAGCAGAGGTGAAGTTTTTGAACCAGCTCCCCTCTGGCTCCCGATGTGTTAGCTGCCTCCAGTCCCATCCAGTTTGGGCTAACACTCAAAGCCAGGGCTTCTTCCAGGTGTGACAGCAAGCCCCTGCTGCTGAACATCACCATTTCCACCAGCCAGAATCCTACAGCCCTGCCAGTCCTAGCTGCGCCAGTCCCAAACACTTCCCGTGCCACTGACACTTCCCGTGCCACTGACGGACGCCACACGGGGCTCTCCACGCTGCCTACGCAGCTTGAAGCCTGCTTTCCTTAGGCTACGTAGCTGGGTACCACCAGTGCTGGGGCAGTAATGAAGGCCGGGAGCCCTGGCTGCTCAGATGGCTCCTGTGGTTCAGATGTCCTCAGCAGTCCTGCCCCATACCCGCACTCCTCCACTGAACACTCATCTCCCAGACAGCATCATTATCTGAGGGAACCTGCGGCTACTCAGCAGCCACCCTGGGGCTCAGTTGAATTGTGACCCCAAAACAGGTTTCATTACATTTCCACTCAAGGGCATCGAGTTGTGCTCTCTCATCAACCTGGGGCACTCAACTGATTCTAAAGCAAGTATTTCATTACCTTAACTCTCTAGAGACCTACATTAAGGCACTTCACCACAGTCCCTTTGTTCCTTAGACTTAACTGAGGTTCCATTACTAGCTGGCTACTAGGTCATCGCTTTGAGGCACAGCTATCTGACAGCTTAGGACCTCGGGCTACCTCCGCATGAGCTTTCATGGGTATGAGGCAGCACTTGTGCAGTCAGCTCTTCACTACACAGACCATGGTCTCCAGCTGCAGCAACAACTAAGACTTGACTATCGAGTCTCTTTCTCCCTGCTGTCCCCCAGTCTAGACAAATCAACTCACCAACAAGTAACAGCCCTTCTCCCTGCTCTCCCTCGGTTGAGGCAAATCAGTTCTTCACCAAGCGACAGTCACCCTCATTTAGTAGAGCTCTACGAAGAGGCACTTTCATAAACATGTTCAAGCTCCATATGGCAGAAAAACAGTGTTTCAATAAACAGTTCCATATGATCGTAGTAATAAAAGGGGCCACTAGCTGTGATGCGCTAGTTCAAGGCAGAGTTGCATTACGGGTTAAACTTCACCCCCCCAGTCTCGCTGGGGGACACTGAGGACCTGACACAACCCAGAACTAAAGAATTTGCCAAATACCTGTTCAGGCGGGGAGAGCTGGTTTGCTTTGCGCTCAGGGACTTGGCTTAGCTTTCAACACCAGCTACTTCAACTCAGAAACTGGCAGCCACGCCAGCATATTAAGCTCTATCCAAATTCAGGTATGAGACACAATCAACATCATGGCGCGTATAAATTGACTTCAAGGCCTGAAGAAGCTACGTACGCAGCTTTTAAGGTCTGTAGCAGCAAAATGAAGACACCCACGTTTCCTCTTTACTTTTTCAGCTGCCGTATCATGCTTTCAGATAAAAGAAACTCTTTTAATACTGTTATACCGGAAATGAAAATATTTCATAGACCTTTTTATGAGTCTGAATACAATTCCAAGCATTTACATTTCCCTGTAATTCAGTAAAACCACATCAAACAATATTTCCACCAAAATCAACCCGACTATTCTTCTAACGGGGCTCTTCCATCCCAGCCCCCCATTCCAAAGACCATTCGCTTCCAAAGCCCTCATGTCCCCTAAGGTACATTTGGACATTAACAGCCAAAGCTTAGTCTAGAGCTCCACTAAAAGCAAGTGAGACAACACTGTCCCACAGTTCAGCCCACACTCCACACCACTTCAAGTTTAAACATGTCCCCACCAAACACCCACTGCTATAAGGGTCAGTAAGGAACCTTTCTTGTGTCATTGCTTACCTCTCAGACACGGAATGATCTTCCCCAGCTCTGTAGTTTGGAGTTCACTTCCAAAAACAAAGGCAATGAAGAAAGCCCCAACCATTAGCATTAATAATTGCAACCAAAATCATTTAGCAGTCTCAACACAAATGGGAGCGCCGAGCCGAGCCAAGCCAAAGACAACCAGCTGGAACCCTTGTCAGTACAGCAGAGCCAACCCTGAGGGATAAGGCTCACTTATTCTTGTCTTAAAGCTTATTCTCAGCTTTTTCCTAATCACACCATTCAGTGAAGGCAAGCACTTAGAATAAAAAAAACATTTGGATAGGGATTAATAACGGACTTGGTGACAGAAGGACAGCGTATAACAGCCCTGTCCTACCAGAGTGCCTGTCACAGCCAGGAGAAACTGAAGATCCTTAAGACAAAAATCTTTGCCGTTCAAGGAGGCCACAGCAACCATGCAAGGGCTGGTGATTGCAGGGCTCGGTGACAAGGCCAAGGGCACCGCGTGCAGGCTTCCGACACACTGCTGTGACCATGTTTGCAACAGCAGTCTCTCTGTGAGCTGGTAAACTGCAAAGGGAAAGACAGCTAAAAGCAAGCGAGAACCAAACAACACCCCCACTGAGCGGGCTGCTCCCGTGCCCCTCTATCCTTCACTCAGTAAGGATGGAGCAAAACGGGAAGATGAGGAAACCCTGCCACAAAAATACAACAACAACAACAACAAAAATTAAACCTCCCCAGATTTCTCTCTGCTGCGCTTCACTGTCTTGTTCCATCTTTGGTAAAGAAACGTGTAAATGGCAACATTTAAAACTTTAAAGATAAGACTTTGTTTCTTCCAAATAAGATTTCTTTTCCTTTCTTTTTAAAAAGGGATCTTCCATTACTCACTTGCAGAATAAATGAAAAGAAGCAATAGCCACATAAGCCAGCATCCTTCATCTCCTTAGAAAAACAGCTCCGTCCTTCGAAACAAAAGCACACATGGATGAGTTACAGAGCAAAAGCTTCAGTGCTGTACAACGAGCGGGATTCCATGCATGGGAACATGAACATACCCATCTACACAGGAAAAGCAGCACACGACTGGTGAACTCCCTGTTCAGGTGCTTATGCTTCAAAGCCTTTTTTTAAGGAATTTTTAGCCAGGAAAGGCTGGCAAATCCCATCGACTGCACGTTACGTGAGCCTCTCCTGGCTGCTGGAAAAGCTGCCTGCATTTAAATGTCTCCTACAGGCTCTGCTTGTTCTAAGTGTCTACAGGCAGTGGCTAATTCTTTGAGCAAATGTCCTCCTGAAGACTTCGGAGCCACAAGGAGTCACAAGAGAGGGCTCGATGGCAATCCGACATATCCCAAAATTCACAACAGAAATTAAGTGTCACTTCTCTCCAAAACCTGCGGTCAAAAGACAGACAGGACAATGCAAGATTCTCACCATTAAAAGGACAAGTGTCAGTCCTAGCTTTGAAACTCCTGCCATTAAGGCAGCAATGATAATAATACAAAGATTCGCCAAACCACATCCTTTATTATTAACAGATGGAGCAGCTGCTATCGAAGCATCTCTCCCATCTTCTCCCCGTGTCTGCCAAGAAAAAAACTCCAGCGTAAATCAGGCATCAGGACCCACAGAACATGGATTTCCTTCAGTTTAGAGACCTGCCTTTGCACAGAAGGGCTCACACACATTTCTGGGGGGATACTGCCAAACAGCTGGATTACAGTTCCCCACTAACTCAGTCCACAGGATCTTGAAGTGCACAGTCAGAGAATCAGAGAATCATAGAATAGTTAGGGTTGGAAAGGACCTTAAGATCATCTAGTTCCAAACCCCTGCCACGGGCAGGGACACTTGGCACTAAACCGTGTCACCCAAAGGTCCGTCCAACCTGGCCTTGAACGCTGCCAGGGATGGAACATTCACAATTTCCATGGGCAACCCGAGCCTGAGCCTCACCACCCGCACAGTGAAGAATTTCTTCCTTCTAGCTAACCTGAACTTCCTCTGCTTCGCTTTAAGCCCATCACCCTTTGTTCTCTTGTTACAGTTCCTGATCAAGAGTCCCTCCCCAGTATCCTTGTAGACCCCCTTCAGATACTGGAAGGCTGCTATGAGGTCTCCACACAGCCTTCTCTTCTCCAGGCTGAACAGCCCCAACTTTCTCAGCCTGTCTTCATACGGGAGCTGCTCCAACCCCCTTATCGTCCTTGTGGCCCTCCTCTGGACTTGCTCCAACAAGTCCCAACTCCCCCCAAAGTTCTGTGGCCATCTAAAAGCTTTTCTCCTAAAAAGATTATGCAAACAGGGGGACTGATACCAAAGGGAACAACGGGACAGAAGGAATCTCAAGGAAGTCTGCAGAATTTGTCAGATGTACAGAACAGGTCAAGGGAAGGCTGAAACAAGAAATGCATTTTCTCCCACGGCCCATCAGTCACCTCAGGATTTTACTTTACCTATAAAATAACTTTTTAAAAATATTAACCTTGCTGAGGAAAAAAAACAAGGTAAGCACCTGCTAGAGGAGATGCTTCTGCCCACTCATGGCTCCGTGGCGGAATATCACACTGTAAGCACAGCCAATGCACCCAAAACACCTCATCTCCCCAGCTTCAAGAGATGGCTTTTCAAAGGTTCATCAGCTCTGAACGATGGCAGAGACATAGGGGTGTCTGTGGTGAACAATCCCCTTACTGTGCTTTCTGTTTCAGATAAAGCAGGCTTTTACAGGCCATCTTTGACACTGTCTCATCATCCATTCTGCAGTTTCTTCCCCCTTAGTTTGTTTGTCAGCCTCTCTTTTTTGTTCTTCAGTGAAATGCACCTGCGGCACTGCTTGCACTCTTCCCTGTACAGGTTCGAAAACTGATTCATAGGAGAAGCTCTTACTGCATGCATCTCCCAGTCCGTAGCCTCTGTTCCCTGCCTGCCTGCTCGGACAGAGAAAGCACGACTCAGCTCACAGCAAAAAAAGCAAGGTCATTTCAATTAATTAAAATGGACCATGACCAACCCCAGAAACTTTTACTTAGGGCAGCTTCTACTTACAGGCAAGTGTAACAAGCAAGATTTTCAGACAAAGTTATGAATGAGTCAGACCTGAGCCACCAACTCATTCACCTCTCGAGTTCTTCAATCAAAAATGAACTGTTAAAGGCATTAAACTCTGCCCCAACCAAAGGGCCAAGAAAGGCAATTCAACGGGCAGCACCTCCAGACAAAGCATGTTTTCAGCACTGCCTTTAATCCCTTACCAGTGATCAACTATCCTTCAAGCTCCCACATTCTATAATGACAAGTGCTTCCAGAAGGTGGCTGGTAATTCATCAGGAGACGACATTTTCCTTCTTTTGACGGTTCTCTACGGGATCGTGCACAGAACGACAGCAAAGCCCTGTCTCCTTTAAACATCATTTCTCCCTCTGAGCAGGTTTTTCCATGTATGCTACAAACTCAAAACGGTTAAGACACATGACTTAGGCCTCAAAATTTGGCTCTCAAAGGAGCAATGTGGAAAATAAAACTGGATCCCCTTAAAGCAACCGTCAGTTACCAATTTCATCATTTTTCGTAGAATCCTAGAATAGTTACAGTTGGAAAGAACCTTAAGACCAACTAGTTCCAGCCCCCCTGCCATGGGCAGGGACACCCCACACTAAACCATGGCACCCAAGGCTCTGTCCAACCTGGCCTTGAACACTGCCAGGGATGGGCATTCATTACTTCCCTGGGCAACTCATTCCAGTGCCTCACCACTCTTACAGTAAAGAATTTCTTCCTTAGATCCAACCTAAACTTCCTCTGTTGAAGTTTGAACCCGTTACCCCTTGTCCTACCACTACTGTTCCTAACAAAGAGCCCCTCCTCAGCATCCTTATAGGTCTCCTTCGGACACTGGAAGGCTTCTATGAGGTCTCCACGCAGCCTTCTCTTCTCCAGGATGAACAGCCCCAACTTTCTCAGCCTGTCTTCATACAGGATGTGCTCCAGTCCCCTGTTCATCCTCGTGGCACTTCTCTGGACTTGTTCCAACAGTTCCATGTCCTTTTTATGTTGAGGACACCAGAACTGCGCACAATACTCCCAGTGAGGTCTCACGAGAGCAGAGTAGAGGGGCAGGATCACCTCCTTTGACCTGCTGTCACGCTCCTTTTGATGCAGCCCAGGATGCGGTTGGCTTTCTGGGCTGCGAGCGCACACTGCCGGCTCATGTTATGTTTCTCATCGACCAACACCCCCAAGTCCTTCTCTGCAGGGCTGCTCTGAATCTCTTCTCTGCCCAACCTGCAGCTGTGCCTAGGATTGCTCCAATTCAAGTGTAGGACCTTGCACCTGGCATGGTTAAACTTCCTAAGGCTGGCATCAGCCCACCTCACGAGCGTGTCAAGGTTCCCTCTGCATGGCATTTCTTCCCTCCAGCCTATCAACCGAACCACACAGCTTGGTGCCATGGGCAAACTTGCTGAGGGCGCACTCAATCCCACTGTCCACGTCACCGACAAAGATGTTGAACAAGACCGGTCCTGTCGTGGTTTAAGTCTAGTCAGTGACTCAGAACCATGCAGTCGCCCTCCCACTCCCCCCCTCCTTCCTCCCTCCCACTCCCAGAGGGATAGGAAGCAGAATCCAAAGAATGCAACTCCCACAAGTTGAGATAAGAGCAGTCCAGTAACTAAGGTATAACACAAACCCACTACTGCTACCACCAATAATAATGATAAGGGGAATAACAAGGGAAGAGAATACAATCGCTCACCACCCGCCGACCGATACTCAGCCCAACCCGAGCAGTGATCTAGCCCTTCCAGGTAACTGCCCCCAGTTTATATAGTGGGCATGATGTGCTGTGGTATGGAATACCTCTTTGGCTAGTTTGGGTCAGGTGTCCTGTCTCTGCTTCCTCCCGCCTTCCCCTCCTCCCTGGCAGAGCAGGAGACTCAGAAAGTCCTTCGTCAGAGTAAACACTACTGAGCAGCAACTAAAAACATTGGTACATTGGTGTTATCAGCGTTGTTCCCAGGCCAAAAGTCAAAAACACAGCACTGCGCCAGCTACTAAGAAGGAGAAAAATGACTGCTACTGCTGAACGCAGGACAGGTCCCAACACCGATCCCTGAGGAACACCACTCGTTACTGGTCTCCAGCTGGACATTGAGCCATTGATCACAACCCTTTGCATGCAGCCATCCAGCCAGTTCTTTACCCGCAGAGTGGTCCATCTATCAAACTGATGTCTCTCTAATTTAGAGACAAGGATGTCATGTGGGACAGTGCCGAACGCTTTGCACAAATCCAGGTAGATGACGTCAACTGCCAAACCCCTGTCCATCAGTTCCGTAGCCCCATCACAGAAGGCCACCAAATTGGTCAGGCAGGATTTGCCCTTAGTGAAGCCATGCTGGCTGTCACCAACCACCTCCTTGTTTTTCATGTGCCTTAGCATGCCTTCCAGGAGAATCTGCTCCAAGATTTTGCCAGGCACAGAGGTGAGACTGCCTGGTCTGTAATTCCCTGGGTCATCCACTTCCCCCTTCTTGAAAACGGGGGTTATATTTCCCTTTTTCCAGTCGTCGCGAGCTTCACCTGACTGCCATGATTTTTCAAATATGATGGACAGTGGCTTAGCAGCTTCATTTGCCAGCTCCTTGAAGACCCGTGGATGGATTTCATCAGGCCCCATGGACTTGTCCACAGTCAGGTTCTTAAGATGGTCTCGAACCAGATCCTCTCCTACAGTGGGCCTAAGGTCTTCATTCTCAAATTTTTACCTTTAAGGGGAACCAGCTGAACTCTTAACCATGCTGTCCCAAAGAATGTTAGAGAATAACAGAATCATAGAACGGTTTGGATTGCAAAGGACCTTAAGATCGTCTAGTTTCAACACCCTGCCACAGGCAGGGACACCTCACACAAGACCATGGTGCTCAAGCCCCATCCAACCCGGCCTTGACCACTGCCAGGGATGGAGCAATCACCACTGCTTTGGGCAACCTGTGCCCGGGCCTCACCACCCGCACAGTGAAGAATTTCTTCCTTCTAGCTAACCTGAACTTCCTCTGTTTCACTTTAAGCCCATCACCCCTTGTCCTGTTGCTACAGTCCCTGATCAAGAGTCTCTCCCCAGCATCCCTGTAGGCCCCCTTCAGATACTGGAAGGCTGCTATGAGGTCTCCACGCAGCCTTCCCTTCTCCAGGATGAACAGCCCCAACTTTCTCAGCCTGTCTTTGTACACGAGCTGCTCCAGCCCCCTTAGCATCCTCGTGGCCCTCCTCTGGACTTGCATTGACAGCTCTATGTCCTTCTCTTGAGGACACCAGAACTGTACACAGTGCTCCAAGTGGGGGTCTCATGAGAGCAGAGTAGAGGAGCAGGATCGCCTCCCTTGACCTGCTGGTCCTGCTGCTGGTGATACAGCCCAGGGGACAGGGGGTTTCTGGGCTCAAGCGCATGCTGAAGCCGGCTCATGTTCCGACCCCCAGGTCCTTCTCCTCAGGCTGCTCTGAATCACTTCTCTGCACAGCCTGTAGCTCTGCCTGGGACTGCCCTGACCCAGGGGCAGGAGCCTGCGCTCGGCTTTCTTGAACTTCATGAGGTTGGCCACCTCTCCAGCACGTCCAGGCCCCTCTGGATGCCATCCCTTCCATCCAGCGTGTCGACTGCACCACAGAGCTCGGTGTCGTCAACAAACTTGCTGAGGGTGCTCGATCCCACTGTCTGTGTCACCGACAAAGACGTTGAACAGGCTCTGCCCCAACACCGACCCCTGAGGGACACCATTCGTCACTGGTCTCCAGGTGGACATGGAGCCACTGACCGCCAAGTCTCTGCGTGCAGTCATCCAGCCAATTCCTTGTCCACCGGGTGTCCATCCAGCAAATTCATGTCTCTCCCGTTTAGAGACAAGGATGTCGTGTGGGAGGATGTTAAATGAATTTTATTTGCTCCAGACAGCACGAACGTGGCGGGAAGGGCCGGGGGCAGCTGGTCACTTGCGGGTGGAGGGCAGGCCCCGGAGGTGGTAGATCCAGGAGCCCCCAGGGCAAGAGACCACCAGCCTGCTGGTGACAGGAGCCGGGCCGCCCGTGAAGGAGACGGTGATGGTGGTGCTGCTCTTGGCACGCAGCATGGCGGGGGCCCTGACGGTGAAGGCCGGGTGCTTTACTGCATACTGGAACGCCGTGGCCTTCGGGAAGACGTTCCTGAAGGAGATGGAGGTGGTGCCGCCGGCTGGGATCAGGAAGGGGCCCTGGGATTCAGGGGGCAGCGCAAGGCCAATGAGTGGGATGCAGTACTGCCCACCCACTGCGGAGCTGAGCTGCAGCGTGGCCTTGGCTTCGCCCAGGTGGCAGGGCTCAAAGGTCACTTCCACATTCAGGTCCGAGCCCCCAGCACTGGCGGGTGCCGCGCTGATGGATTTTGCCGTCTGGAAGTCGGCACAGTCGGTCTGCGCAGGGGAGACAAGAGACCACGGGGGTTGGGTCACAACGGCAGAGCCAGCACCTCGGGAAGAACACGACGGTCCCCTGGCCCTCGCCTGTCCCACCCAGACCGTACCCCTGGGGAGTGCCTGCGGTGAATGGGCATGAGAACCGTCCAAACGTGCCCAGCAGGGACAACCCTGCACCCAAGCCCCAAGACGCCTGACTGCCAGACCTGGGCTGCAAGGGGGAAGCAAGCCCAGGCACCATGGGGCCTGTAAAAGCAGCTCCAACCAGGGCGGCAGACACAGGCCTGAAAGGGAGGACAGTGCAGCTGGCGACAAGCCCACGCTAGTGGGAAGACCCCTGGGCTCACATGGCCACCCTGGCTCTGCCAGGGCAAGCCAGAGGCACTTGGACCCCTTGGTGGAGAGGGCTGGCGCTGGCCAGAGGAGCTGCCTCCCAGCCAGAGCCCCGGCAGCCCGGGCTCACCTGTAGGAGGTACTCGGTCTTCTGCTGGGCAAAATTCCGTATTTTGGTGGTGATGGTCTGACGGGAGCCCAGCGTGGTGCGGAAATACACGGGCTTCTCTGGCCTGCTCGAGGTGGCTTTCAGCTGCAGGTTGTAAGACAGAGAGCCCAAGTCGCTGCTCTGGAGCACCAGGTGCCCGGTGCTCTCACCCGTTTTCAGGGGCTGATACTCCAAGACAAGATCCGCCTGGGAGGAAGGAAGGAAAAAGCCACTGCGTCAGGCAGAGGCAGGGAACACGTGTGCCTGAGAAGCAGGCAGTTGGTCCCTGCTGTGCTCAGGCAGTGCTGGAAGCCTGGGCTGCCTTCCCTGCTCTGACTCCCTCTCTCTGGGGCACAGCCTTGCTCCTTCGGGGTGACGGTTCACTTAGGGACAGATCCCAACAGCTCAGAGCCCTCCAGCATGATCCCAGAAGCTTCCCACCCTAAAAAGCCCCTGTGCTCCCCAAGGGCACACTCCTGTCAATCCAGGCTGCAGACAACCTGCCCGTGGGCTGAGGCCTGTGCTGCAGCCACTCGCAGCTGGAAGCACCACACTAAATGAGGGGCACGTGGCACAAGGACCTGCCACGTGAGGCCCAGTGGCAGCGTGGTACAGGGGGCAGCAGGTGCAGGATGATACCCACTGGGGATATTCTCGCACACTGCTCCCTCTCTAGATCATCGGCAGGGAGCTGCCGCCATGGAAAGAAGCCCCACGTGGCTCCTTTCAGGCATCACCCTTCAAGAGCACCCCCTCCAGCCACGAGCAGGGAGAGCAGAGTGAGCCGGAGGAGCTTTGCTCCTACCTTCGACTGTGCAGGAACAGTAAAGTGCTGTGGAACGCTGACGTCGGGCACTTGGCAGTTGATGTCAAACGTCACCGGGACAGGCAGAGGGTTTTCCACCTTGACGGTGGAGGACACTCTCTGCCGAACAGCGGTGCTCATTTTAACAGTGCCCATGGGTCCCGAAGCCGTCACCTTGAAAGTCACCATGTGGAACAAGTACTCTCCGGTTGTCTCATTGAGGAAGGTCACCTGAATCAGACAGAAAGGCAAGTGCTGCTCATTCCACACAACAAAATAGACCCAAAAGAGCCCACCAAGCTCAGCGCCCTGCTTCCAGGAATGGCTGTGAGCACCCACCGAGGAAGAGTGCAAGACCAGAGAAAGCACGTGTGGTATTTCATAGGACCCGTGCACGTGGAGGTATGAAAACAGGCGTGTAGCTTCTCGGTGAGCCAACAGCTCCTTGAAGGGCCCGGCAGATCAGTGTCCTCACTCACCTTTGCCCTGAAGACTCCTTCTTTGCAGGAGAAGAAGGTGAGCTGGTAGTCCTTCTTTGCAGAGCTTGGCACGTCGATGTATGAACACCCCTGCAGCACAGAACCGCTTTCCAGGTTCTCCGGTTTGAGCATGTCAATAACCACCAGGAACCTGCGGGTGAGAAGGACGCAGTGAAGGTCAACAGGAAGGACTCCCATCGGATACCCATCGTGTGGGGGTACAACACAGCCCCCCTCTCATCCCAGCTCTCATCCCCCTTGGAGGAAAGCCCTCCAGGATGGCTCTGCACAGGCAGAACTTCCTCCCAAAGTATGACCAGACATGGCCAAGCAGAGGGAAGAGCTTTCAGGAAGGAGCTTCCAGGCAGTGGAAGCTTCCTTCCTTGTGCTGCTGCAGGGACTGCTGATGGGACCAGACTTCCTGGGCTGGACTCACCTCTGTGGTCTGTGCAGCCAGTTGGACACAGGGATGAGCTCCGTGTGGGAATTCCTGCATGGAACCTGCCGGGAAATGGCCCCTGAACACCTGGGGGCTTCCGCAGTTCCTTCCAGGTGGTAGCGTAAGCCTGTGCCGTCCGGCAGTGGGAAGAAGATGGAGCCCTGCAGACAACGAATAGGACAAGTCGGCTCTGGAGCACCCCTGGGACAGTTCCATGGCTGAGGCTCTCACTGGATGAGCTTTCAGCACGTCCAGCTGGCAGAGCTGTCACTGCAGCCCTGTCCCACGCACGAGGAGATGCCAGCGTCGCACCTGCTCAGAGCTGGTTGTGAGTGGGTGCATGGCCCACAGGACATGGCACAGCTACAGGACACAGAGGCATCATCTCTGGGCAAAGCAAGGAGACACGGGCCCTGCAGCAGAGCTGCTCTGCACATCCCAACACTCCCTTACTGGCCCCACTCACCTGGGCACGTCCCTGCCAGCCTGTGCTCATGCAGGGACAGCCAGGGGCAGCGGGTGCCCGTCCCTGATGAGCTCCATTGCCTCACTCCTGCTGGCCTTAGCCCCAGCAGCACTGCCCGGACAGCAGCCTGTAAGCTGGCACAACAGGGGCCCACCAGCCATGGGCCATGGAAAGCTCATATCCATGCTCATTCTGGGTGCCCGTGGACCCCAGACACCTGCCTCTGGCATCTCCTCTGCCTCCACAGCAGCCGAAAGCTGCAAGACTCCTCACGCAGGCTGTACGTTAAAGAGATGCTGAGCACGTGCAACCCTAAGGGCACACATCTCCTGAGCACCCTGGAGACTGAGACCAGAAATCTCTGACCTCATTTCTGGCCTACTGTAAGGTCAGCTGGAGCGGGACAAGGACCCAGCAGCTCCAGCACCCCAGAGCCCTTCTGAACTGACCCCTTTGATTCACCAGCTTGTCGCTGGCGTGGCACAGAAAACATTGCAGAGGGGCCAGTCACCCCCATGTGCCCAGCCTGCAGGAGACCTGCAGGAAGGGCTCCTCCCAAAGCTCCTGCATGACTGAAGGGGATGTCAAGAGATCTCTCTCGTTTCCCACCTGCCTGCTCATGGCCAGGAGGGCACTGAGAAACTGCAGGGCAGCTTTGCCCTTCTTGCTCCCTGCAGGCTGCAGAAGGACGCCAGCCAGCTGCTGCTGCCACAAGCGGTTGTGCCCAGGGCTTGGAGAGCCTGTGCAGCCCATGCGCTGAGCATGGGGCTCTCTGAGCCCCCTGGGTTGCCACAAGCAGCGACCAGGAGCTGCAGAGAACAAACTTCCTTTCTTGGCCTTCAGAAAGCCTGGCTTTTTAGGTTACCTGCTCCAATACGTTTGGTGGTCAGTCCCGAGTCCCCATCTGCCCTTTGCCTGTGCCTGGCCCCCAGCCACCACAAAACCCAGCTTCCAACAGAGATCACAGGACACCTTCAGCTTGGGCAGGACCTCTGAAGGTCATCTCATTCAACCTCCTGCCCAAAGCAGGCTGAGCTACGAGGGTCGTGCCACCAGGGTCAGCACGCTGACACAGCTCACGTACCTGATGCTTCTTGTTCTCAGAGCTCATGGTTAGGGGTCTGTAGGTGACCTGGTAGGCCTTTCCTTTCTCCCTGGCCTCCAGATGGATAAATTCAGGCCCTTTCCAGTATTTCCCCTCAATGATGGGCTGCAGGGTCCAGGCCTCGCTGCTCGGGTTGGACAGGAGGATGGTCTGGCTCTGCCTCTCGCGCACATTGCAGGTGAAAGTCAGGGTCTGTAACAGAGGAGCACAGAGCCTGCTGGGTCGTACCCACAACCCTTCCCACTCTTCTCACGCTGGCTCTACACCAGGACCTGGAGCCCAGGGAGCAGCTTTTCTTGTCACATGCAAAAATTACACTTTGGCCATAGCTTTTGGAGTAAATCAAGCTGGTTGTTCTCGAAGAAGGGAGCAGAAAAAGCCTTTCGCATGCTGGGTGAAAGGAAACGGGGAGTCCGGAAAGGAAACTCCTGTGCAAGGACAAGATCTGCAGCCACACAGCCCCTTCCTTCATGGGCAGGATGAAGAGGAGCTTCACGCTCTCTTTGGGAAAAAGAGCCAACAGATCCCAGGTTGCCCCCTCCCAGGGGCTGGATGCAGATGCCTTGCCCCTTCCTACTGCTGAATGCCCTCCCCTGGCCCGGCAGGGGGGGAGAAGTGTGGCTGCAGGTGCAGTGCTGGGGTACAGCGAGGTGGCTCTGTGGCGAGGGTCTCAGAAGAGCCTGGCAGGGTGTTCCCATGGCACGGGTGCTGCAGTGCAGAGCCAGCACAGCCGAGCTGCTCACTGGAGAAGCAGCACCTTGAACAGGGGAGAAAGGCAATGACAGGGCTCAGGAATTCTGGCAATCCTGCCCAGCAGTTTCTCTCTGGGATGCCCCGGCACGAGCGAGTCTCTGCTCACGAGTGTCCTTCAGTTCCTGCCCTGGCAGAGATGGGGTGCAAATGCTGGGCTCCAGGGGCCCATCCTGTCCCTGCTGCGTTACCTCTTGGGTGCCAGGGGCCTCCACGCAGGATCCTGCCAGCGTAAGCTGGAGCGCCTCGCTGCCCTGGATGAAGCACCGCAGCCCCTCGTACTGGACAGCCTGGCTCGGCTTCGATGGGCGGAAGGTCACAACGAAGGGGACATCCACCCCTGGGCGGATGTAACCCTTTGTGGGGCTGATGGAAAAGTCCGGCTTGAAGCTCTCCATGTCCCACATAAACCTTGCCGAGGAAAGCACAAGGACAGGAAAGAAGGATTAGCCACGGAGAGCTGTGAAGGCAGTGTAAGTCTCAGTGTGAGGCTGTAAGTCTCTTGTGGGATTTTCCACCACATCTCAGGCCTGATGCTGAGCCACCTGGCAATAAGGCTTCAGGCTGGGCAGGACCCACTGCACCCACCTCTAAATAAGCTTCTGGTTGTACCCCCTTGCTAACTGCTAGGGCCTGACTGCACAGCCATGGCTGCACGACTCTCCACCGGGGTGGGGAAGCAGAGAGGAACTATCTGGGCACACCACGGCTCCACACAACCCTCATCCAAGCTCTCAGCCCTCAGAGGGGGTGGGGTTCTGCTTTACCTGACTCCTGTGTCGCCCGCGTTCCGCATGACGACACGCCGGCACGTGTAGCTCTGCTGCACCACGGCTCCAAAGATGAGCTGCTCCTGGTCCAAGCTCACGAGGCTGCCCTGGCAGGAGCCCCGCACCACAAAGAGGGAGTGCACCAGCCCGCGGCACTCCAGCAGCACTTCCCCGGTGAACGGCTGGATGCGGCGCTTCGGGGAGAAGGTCACCTCCACTTTGCAGGTGTCTCCTCTGCCCTTCAGCTTTAGCTCCTTGGTGGGCTTCAAGCACAGAACCTACCCCAAGGAAGGAGTGGAGACTACTTCATCCGGCAAGCCAGCTGTGGAGCCTCCCTCACCAGACTCAGGGAAGAGGCTTCCAATTCCTGTTCCATCCCCACCAACACTGCCCCAGTCCCACTCATTCCCTCGTAGGCATTCCTAGGTAATACCAAAGGTGTTTTCTGCCATGTGTCTACCTCGTCACAGTGAACTCAACTCTGTCTTCTAAAGCTTTCACGTAAGTTCCAAGAGAGCTGTAACTCTCCCTCTGTCAAGATTCACCTCCCTCACCTTTCCAGATCTAAAATACATGGCTGCATCCTGATGTATGTGTCTAAACCAGGTTAGAGGAATTGTGCCGCCTTCTCACTTCTGGCTCTCGGGGAGTCCTGGCACCCAGCTCAGCGCAAGCATTCCCACTGCAAGCATCTGCTGGCAGAGCAGTGCCAGCAGAGAAGACACGGCAGGCACAGGCAGCCAGGCCAGCCCACAGCTGTCATTAGCTACTAGCTCCCGCCCCACAGCAGCTCATCCCTCCCTGCAGGCACACCAAAGTGCTCTGCAGAGAAGGTAGGGGCCTTACCCCAGCTTCCTGCAGCTCTGGCACAGTGGATGTGACTCTGAGCTTAAAGACGAGAGGGGCTGCGCTGTTGTTGGCTATGGTGACGATCTTCTTCACCGTCTGCCCAATGCAGACGTTTCCTAGCTTCACCGCCTTTCCTGGTGGATCCACAACGTCAACCTGAGGCAGGAGGGATCGATATCAAGCAAAAGGAAAGAAGGAGAAAAGGTTTTCTGCACTCTCGTGGCAGAAACCCAAACCACGGTAGGCTAGGGAAGAGATGAGGAAATGAGAAAACCATACTGGTTGCCACCTAGAGTTTTAACGTTTAGATTTCACCTCACCTTCATTTTTATGCCCCTTCCTTGGGTCTCAACAGTCAGCTTCTCACCCGGGGCACACGGAGGCAGCAACAAGCCTTTGTGGCTGTTGTCATCTTTCGGTGTCCGTAGCAGCTGTGCACAGAGGGAAGAGAAACCATAGACAGGATGAGTTTCTTGACCTTCGCCACGTGAACAGACTCCCCAGCCAAGCCATCCCCTCCCACACGCCTTCCCCCCAGTGGCAGGGATTATCCAAGTCCCTCCGCAGCCTGCCAGCAGAGCTGGCTAACCCTGGAATGCCACCAGGCTTTGCCCTGCGCACTGCCCCCATCTCCCTGGCACAAGCCTGGGAATGCTGCAGCGCTGGGAGTCTACAGGAGTGTGCACAGACCTTCCCTCTCACCTGCTCCTCAGCAAGGTGCTGCTGGTCAAACTCCAGCGAGTAAGCCTCACAGGGGTTCTTCACCACCACTGTCCCCTCTTCCCCACCACTCTGTGGCAGCAGCGGTCCCAGCTCGAGCTCTTCGGGGCTGAACTCCAGCCGTGGCTCCAGACCACGTCCCAAGAGCGGCACCTGGAGGCGTTGGCTGCTCTGGCAAATCTGGATCTCCAGCTCGCCCCGGTAGCACTTCTGCAAAGAAGCAGCACAGAAAGCTCCTCCGTGAAGCCCCAGGCGACAGCGCCTCCAAGTCAGCAAGCGCCCCGGGGTCAGGGGTCTTGTCAGCACCTCTCAGCTGAACCCAAACCAGGTATTTACTTATAGCAGGGGCTACAGCATCTGCATGGCTCTGAGTAACTGCGGTGAGTCCTGCTGTGGAGTGTAACTGGGTAATTGGCTACCAGATGGATCTAAAATGGGCTATCAGACGTTTCCACCCAGTCATGGGGGAGTGCAACGCTCATGAGAAAAGGTCTGCTTTCTCAGACACAGTCCTGGCACCGCAGCACCAGGCAAACATCAGCTGTGTGAAAGAGGCAGCTCAGCTCCCGCCGGGCGGAAACAAGGATCGTCTTCTCTGCTCAGTGCTTGGCTCTGGTCAAAGCCAGACACGAGACGGTGAAATCTCCACCAGCAACCGAAAGATCCCTGGGACTGTCCCCACGCATGGCAGCACTTGTGCCCACACTGTCACACGCTGCCAGGTTCCAAGTCACGGTGGCCACATGCAAGCTGCCTTTGGGAATGCTCCATCATTTAAGCTGACTCCCGAACTGCCTGGGAACGTGCAGGGGACACTGAGGCACGGTGGGCACGGGGCTGGCAGAAAGCTCCACGTGGAGGCAGAGCTCATCCCCCGCTCCCTGTGCTGGCCTGCCAGACCTCCTGGGGGTGACACCCACCAATCTCACCTCTTCCATGGGTGAAAAACGGACTTGGACATGGCACTGCTGCCCTGGAGCGAGCCTTCCAGCTGAGGGCAGCACCTCAAAGCCACAGGGCGCGGACTTCGTCTCCTCGAGCAGCTTCTGATGCTCGCTCCCTGGCAGATGGTTGTCCACCTGCACACAGAAACCAGTTGCGTGAGGTCTCCTTGGTCTGTGAGGACAGACCCTCGTTCCTGCAGTGCTCAGAGATGCTGGCACGGTGCAGGGAGCACCCTTATCCCACCCAGATGTGGCCACCACTGCCTAGAACCAGAGGGCAAACATGTTGGCAGGGCAGGCAGATGGGGAGGCAGTGCCCTCGGAGAAGGAGGTGAAGATGGCAGAGAAGTCAAGCATCAGCTAGTGAACAGGCCCAGGTGAACCAGCCTTGCTCTGTACCCTCAAAAGCTTCCTCAAGCGAGCTGCAGCCCAAGTGCTCAGGCAGCCAGAGGGGCAGAAAAGGCAAGAGAGGCAAAGAAAACCCAACCGAGAAGTTGCGTGTTCCACGTTGTCTGTGCTTTACCTCCTTAACAGGCTCATTCATGCTGATGGACCATTCACAGGGGACCTGGAACGTGTTGAGGAGCTGGATGGTTTCTTCCTGGCACTGCCCACACTGGACAGCGGAGAACTCCAGCCTGTCCCTGGAGACGCAGAGGGACGGCTCAGCCACGATGGCATGGAGGCGGACCTGGAATGTGGGGCCTCCTGTGACCTAGAGAAGGACAGAGCATCCAGCTGAGAGCCCGGCTGACACTCGCTGCTGTGCCCAACCTGCTGCCTGCCCCAGAAGCTGGAGTACCTTGAAGGGCAGGAGCACATCCACCTTTCCCAGGGGCAGGTTGGCACACTTTGGGTCAAAGCACACTTCAAATGTCTTGGTCTCACAGTGGGGCAGGCGCTTCACAGGGTCCAGGCACACGCTGAAGCCTGAACACAGGAAAATAAAGCAGCTGAGATACGCAAGCAACAGGAAATGGGTCAGAAGCACGGTAAGGCCACAGGGGTGTCCTGGCTGGCAGCTCTCTGAAAGACCCCTTTGCATCTCCAGAGAAGCTGCTCTTCTCCCCTTGTCACTGCCCAAAGCAAAAGGATTTTCACAGCCAGAATCCAGGGGCTGCATGGTAAAAATGAATCACATTGGTTGAGAAGCTCCAGCAATTCCTTCGTCAGGCATCTCAGCGAAGGATGCACAGACCTCTCCAAAGGAGAATTTCCAACTAAGATACCAAATGCTGTGGTGTTCCCTGGACAGCACCTTAGAAGAGATGCCTGGCCACCCCTCAGAGACAGCAGTCACCATGTGACGGAGCTGCAGCCTTACCTCAAGGCCTGTTTGGGAAGCCTGTTTCGATACAGCAGAGGATCCCACAGGCCATTCAATAAAGGCTGAGCAGAAGTGCTCTGACACTATGAACTCTAAACAAAGCACTTCCGAACCACAGAGGGTCCATCTGTTTGCAACATAAACCCTCAGAGTGCACAAAGAAACTCAGATGATGCTCACGGCAGCCAAGAGCAGAAGATGCTGAGAGGCGATCAAGGTGATCAGCCCATCTGGCCCCTGCAATGAGTTTTTAGGGCAGCCACAGGCAGACCAGGTCTCTGGGCACTGCTCGCCACAATTCAGGCTCTTGAACGGGGCACCGAGCAAGGGGGTACTAAGGAGCAAAAAGCTGTCCAAGGAAGTACTCAGATCTCCCCATGTCCACTGGCTTCAGCTGATGCGTCAGAGACAGCTCCTTCAAGCCCCCGTGAAGCCTCTCCACCACTGGTTACCTGTGTTATACAGGACATATCCGTCGGCGTGGAAAGACGCAGGCAAGTGCCCGGTGTTGGTGATCTTCACGATGTGGGTGTGGATGTCACCAGGAACGACATAGCCAAAGTCCAGGATGTATTCGGGCAGCTCAGCTCTGAAAGGAGGAGTAAGGACACTCTGTAAACCCCAGCATGGCATGGGGTGGAGAAGCAAACGGAGTGGATAATTCTGTATTCACTGCTGTGAAAGCTCAACCCAAGGCCAGGAAACTCAAGGCCTGGGCACCCAGCAGTAAGACTCGGGTACGTCATGGGCAGTGCAGGGTCTAGGATTTATCAGCCACCAATGGGAGCTCCAAGTGACTTTCAAGTGGGTACTGGACACAGTTCCTATCCTGTGAAAAGCCATTGCAGAGAAGTCCACTGCATCTCCACTGGTCTCAACGAAACTGCTAAGCTGGTGTACGGCCCAAGCCTGAGACTGCTTCAGGACCTTGTCATAGGATTTCCTTGCAGAGGATACCTCCACTGCTCTGCAACCAGATCTGTGCCCAAAGCAGCACTTGACAGTATCGCATGCAGTAACCAACACCTGCAAGATTGCTGTGAAGGTCTTCTTGCAGGCAATCCCACTTGGGAAAGCACGTAAGGGATCTGGAGCATTCCCTGCTCTTCCTGCTTAGTGAGGTCTGTTTCTTGGCACAAAGACGCCAGCTTTGAGTTGCCCCTTTCCGAGCTGGTCAGCAGGGGTGGTGTCCGTGCTGTCTGGAAGGGCTTGATGGTCTGCACCCGCTCAGCTCGGAGAACAGAACCCGGCAACTGTGGGGAGTGGAGCACCTCCAGAGCTCAGGGTAGCACTGTGCAAGTGAGGACACCGAGCTGCCACAGGGAGCACATCATAGCTCTCAGCATCAGGCCCTTTCTGAAGTCTTCAGCTATTCCCAGCTCTGAGACACAAGGAGCTCTCAGGAGCAGGGCTGCACTGCCGGCTGTTACTCTTGGGGCCCCTGGAGATACGCTACAGGAGTCCCTACTAACTTGAGAAGCCTCCGATGTACACGCTGGTGAAAGGCAGTGTCCTCTGGGGGACGGGAGGTGAGAGCTTTCTGCTGCTCCAGGGCATGTTCCTCCATCAGCATCTCCTCCATCTGCATCTGCAGCTGAGCATCCCACTGAGGAAAGAAAAGACAGGGGCTGGTTAGCAAAGGTCCTTCCCAAGGCACAAGCTTGTCTCAGGTGGAAGATCCCACCCTGCTCTTGTTGAGAGGGGCGATGGAGTCGTTCTGTCTCACTGCTCAGGGTCTGGGACACTTCCTGCTCTCTCAGTCAGGTTCATATCTCCAAAGAAATGAACTCCAGCATCTCTGCCTGCCCAGTTACCAAAGCTGATCTGGACAGACAGACACACAAGCCAGAAACCTTCCAAAGCTCCAAGTATTTCCCTGCCTCCCGTCAGTGCCGAAGCAGCTTGGACAAAAGCTCTCCTGGAAAGGGAACCATGAGAGAGCTGGGACCTCTCGGAGATACAGAACACAGCACAGCCTCAGGGTGCATTCAGGCTGCTGCTTTACGCTCTGTAAACCTGGCAGGGCTTGGCCGGTGAGCAACAAAGCCCCCAGCACCGACCTGCGTGTCCTTCAGAGCACCATAAACCCAACTGCTCGAGCACAGCCTTTAGCATCTCCCTGGGGTAGTCAGGAGCTGGTGCACCTCCAGGAGGGACAACGCCCAGAGGTGAGCAGCCCATGGGGCACGCTGAGCTGACACAGTCCGTGGCCAGGGCTCTGCAGGGAGGTCCCCAGTGCCAGCAGGGCCCCAGGCAGCTGCTGCCGCGGGGCGCAGGGGCTCCAGTGACACGCAGGAGGGTGGCACGTGTGGGACAGGGCAGCAGCTCTACTCACCACGGTGCCCGAGTCCTCCATGCGGGGCTCGGCTGCCACAGCCTCCCCCAGAGCAGTGGCCTCGTCTCTCTGGCTGCCTCTGCCCAGCTTTTCCTTGGCCTTTTCGAGGATCTTCTCATATTTTGCACTGCCTGAAAGCACAGAACACCACCAGTAGCAGTGGGGCAGCACAAATCCCATGGAAGACGGGAAGCCCCATTCCCTCGGCACCCAGACGCAAACTGCTCCAGCAGTGCAGCGAAAGGAGATCCTGCTGCTTCTCACCCCCACCCATCTTTCTCGCCACACAGGAGCATCTCAGCCCCACAACCTCATGCAAACCCAACCCTGCCAAAATCCCTCCCAGCCTCTATTACAGCTTTCCCAAGCTTTTCTGCCCAGCCATCATCTTCCCAGACCTCTGGCATACACTGGCAAGCTGTGCAGGATGGTTCCTGCGGCAAAGCCCACATGGGCTCGTCTACCAGGCACTAAGGAAGCAACCAGAGGGCTGAGTTTGTCTGACAGCCCTGAAACCTCCAGGCCTGGTGGAGGTGGCTGTGAGCTGCCCTATGGGCGTACGGCATGCGCAAAAGCCAGGGAACCTTCCTGGCGAGCAGACAGGCAGTGCTCACCTTTGATGTTCCTGGGCAGGTCCAAGTGGATCCTGGGAAAGGTCCCTTCTCCTCTCAGGGAGACTTTTTCTGGCTTCAGGTGACCCACTTGGATCTGGAAAGCCCTGCAGAAGACTCCAGGCACTCCTGGCAGGTAATAGACTTTCAGCACTTGCTGCTTGCCAGGTTCAATGTAACCCTGCAGGGCACAGAAGAGGGAGGGAGGTAGTGTACCAAAGAGGATTCAGCGGAGGGATGGCTCACATGACAGACACGCTGAGAAGACAAGGCAGGTTCTCATACATAAGGAAACATCAGACATCACCACCTCCAGCTTCCTTGTACCCAAACGCCCGAGTCTCCTACACCAAGATGCACTATGTCCTTCAGAGCCCTCGCAAGGCTGCACTCTGCAGCACAGGCTGCCCTCTGCTCAGCATGAGCACAGCTCTTCTGCTCACAGGGTTTACCCTCTGCTAGCCAGAGCCAGGCACAACAAACCAAAGCTCTTTTACCAGCTGCTCTGGAAGAGCAGTGAAGGGCCTGTGCTTCCAGCAGGGCCAGCAGCTCCTGGCAGCAGCTTGCAGGAGAGGACATCAGCGTGTCATCCCTCAGATGGACAGCCACTGAGGAAGGTGGAAGACACTTGGCCCTTTGGCTTCCTCTTCCCATTGCAAAAAGGCACCAAGACAGGAACACTGCTCCAGCTCTAAGACACCCAGGCAGGATGACAAGCTGGGATGGCGTGATGCTGCCATGACGGCACCACCAGAGAGCTCAGCACTCAGCTCCAAAGAGCTCCCGCAGCACTCCTGCCTCCCACTGGTCGTTGCTGTAGGACAGCAGAGGCACCGGCGGCCAAGGCCAGTCACGGGCTCCATTAGGATTGTGTTCCATGGACCTCCTCTGCCTCTGCAGCAATCGCTCACAGCCCTGTCTCTCCTGGCTGATTTGGACGGGGCTTGTGTGCTCATTTTCCCTTTTTCCCCCCAAAACTCTCTCCTGGGCAGCCTGACACAGGCCAGGTGAAGGCCTCGTGCTACTCACCGTGCTAGGCACGACCAGGGGCACGCCAGGCAGAGGGCTGGCTGCAGTGCCTGTGCTGGGGCTCAGCACCGCAAAGGCAAATCCCAGCTTCCCGCTGTTCTGCAGGGTCACCGCTGCTTCCGTGACTTTGTTAAACACCTGAGCAGAGGACAGAAGAGCAGGATGTTACAGGCACCCATCTGCTGCTGAGGACTTCATTCCTCTTCCACTGGGTTGAAAGCAAAGGAACACAGCGCAGAAGCAGGGAGCGCACAGGAGAGATAGGCACCGGGCTCTCTGGGTTAACCTGGCCAACCCGCGGCCACAGGGTACCTCTGAGCCCTACACAGGAAGAGGTATTTGTGGCAGAGCTGCAACAACAACCATGGAAAGACCAGTAATAAACCAAGTAGGGAACACAAGCCCTCTGCACTTGAAGGTGTCACCCAACAGCGAGCTGAAACACAGGAGGAGGCATTGGGGCATTTCAGGAGAAAAGGCACCCGCACACAAGAATTTGTGGGTACAATACAAGCCGAAAGGGAGGGAGGGAGGGCAACGCACACAGTGCCAACAGCTGGAAACAGCTGTGGGGGCTGTAACTGGAAAGAAGTACAGTGAGGGTTGTTCTGGGACATTCTATCCAGCTACAGTGACTGGAAGCCCAAGTCAGCTTCCTCCTCGGTTGATGAATCAGGAGCATTAAAGGAAAGCACCTCCTTGGACCTCTGGCTTTAGGAGCAGGTGAGCGGACAGATGTCTGAGGGACACGTCCCTCTGCAGATCACCACTGGGATCCTGCCTGCCCCAGGAGGCAGCGTTAGTTACCTCCAAGAGGAGGGATTCCCACCTTTGGCCTGGGCTGGGGTGGAGGTGGCCATTAAACACCAGCTTGGAGGTACCACCCAAATGTTGGACTTCCAAGCCACAGAGCCAGCAAAGCAGCTGGGAAGGCGGGAGAGCCCTCGACTCGGGTGGGCAGCAACCCACCGGTCAGGGTTGGAGACAAGGAGCTCTGACAAGAGCAGCGTGCGGTACCTGCAGCCCGCAGCCGATCTCGGTGGCGTCCAGGAGGTAGCTGATGTGCGAGGCCTCCCCACGCAGAGCCACCTCGTAGCTCGGGCCTCCCTCCACCCTGCACAGCGCCGTGACCTGCGTGACGGTGTTGGCGTGCCCGAAGAAGCTGAAGGTGACGTGCTGGCTCTGGCCCGGCTGCAGCTCACCGTGCAGCGGCAGGATATCGAAAACCTGCAGGCAGGGAGGAGAAATCCACACGTGGAGCACAGGAACTGATGCAGAAGAGCAGCCTCGGCTTGGGCCAAAGGACAGATGTGGCTGCAGGCGCCTCTTCCTCAAACACAGGCAACATCATCCTCGTCTCACCCTGCAGCCATTCCACTTACCAACGGAGAGACCATGGGGAAAACCTTCTCCCACAGTCCTAATTAATGCAGTAGCTAACACACTACATTCATTTGTGGTGTCTCCTGGCAGCAAGAAATTCTCTCTGCTGCCCTCAGAACAACACAAGACTGGGAGCTGAGAGCCCGTGGAGCTGGGGGCAGGATCCAGCCCAGCTCCTCACACTCCTGATGCTTCTCCTTGTCTCTGATTCACATCCTGCTCTCTCCAGATGCTGCAGCCAATGCTGCTGCAGGAACTTCCTACCCACCACTTGATGAGGACCAAGATGGATAATGTCCTCCATAGGTGCCGCCCAAGGAGTGTTCCTGACCAGCCCTGTAACACCTCCCATCTGGCCTCTCCAATGACCAGCCATGTGCTTGTTAGGACACGAGGCCACTCTGGGAGCAGCACCCAGGACACCAGTGGGAGTGGGGGCACGTGACTGCTTGCTACACTGGAAACATAGAAGTGAGACAGATTCCCACTTACCTCCTCCACACCCAAGGCGAGGGGCTCTGTCTCCATGAACCTGGAAAAAGAACAGACCTTTGCTCAGGGACTTTGCAGTGGGAGGGAGGGAAGTCTGCACAGCAGCTCCTCAGCAGGATGGGGCCCCTGGGTGGGCATCAGTGGTGCGAGCTCAGTAATGAGCTCCAAAACTGGGATGAAGCAGGTCAACGCATGGGGATGACACCGGTATAGCAGCCGTGCAGGCAGCTGGCAACTGCTTGCCTCCAGATCTGCTATCTCCTGCTGAGTGATTCTGAAGATCCATTCCATCACTGGAGAAAACACCTTGGTGCAAAGGCTTAGCTCAGCTTTGAGCTCTCAGAGGTCCAAGGGCTGAGGGTTAGGCTGTCTCTAACCACGTGGGTCTACAAGAAGAGTAACCATGAGACATTCATGGCTCAGGAGTCAGAGAAAGGCCACAGGTTGGTGTGCACTGGCTATGTCCAGCCACACAGCAACAGTTGGATTGTGTTGCTCCTATGATCGCTCTGCCCCCAGTAGCAGCAGTGACCAAAGAGCAAGGAGGAAAGAATGCGTTGGACAATTAGAAGGAAAAAAATGTAAGCACACAAAGTCTTGTTGAGGCAGAGAAACAGCACTTTTCTCTCCTGACCAAAATAAAAGTGTGTGACTGATCCTGGGAGTCTCTGATGACCAGCTCCAGCAAGGTTAGAGGTAGGGAAAGTTCCAATCTATTGATCTCACCTTCATGAGACCTGATGTTTGATTCCTTCCATGTCAGACTGAGTTAGCGCTGATAATTTAGAATACCAACAGTGCCTAGTGTGCACCAGAACTAACACCTGACACGCCGCCCTTCTGCAGGCTCCTAATGAGCAATTTGAGGTGGTAACACCTTGGAGACCATCTTCATTTCAGCTCTGGCACAGAGCATCACACAGTGTCTGCTGAGCGACCCGGAGAGGGCACAACACTGCTTAATGACCATGCAGAGCAGCAGAGGAGCTCTCCTCACGTCCACAGCACTAAGGAGCAGCCAAGGGGCTGTGCAAACCCTCTGGAGGGGTGGACACCCCTCGGCAGGGGGCAGGACAGAGGCTGTGTCCTGCCGAGGTGCTCAGGAGCCTCCGCTGCCAACAGTGCAACGACTCAGCACCCACCTCAGAACAAGCACCTGCAGGCTCAGGCCCAGCAAAGCCAATTCAAGCAGAGACAGGGCAATTAACAGCTGAAAACTGATTCACATTCACACATCCAAACACCTAAACTGGTTCTAAACTAAGAGTAAAGATCAACAGGCAGAGGAAATTAAGTCCACACAGGCTTCGCTCTGACGTGCTTGTTTCTCTGCTATTAGAAAACACATGCATTGTTCTATCACATCTAAATCCACCTCTAGATTAGCTATTAGATTAGAAAGATTTCTATCAAATCTATCTAATCAAAACTAGATTTTCCCTTACCATTTCCCTTGTCCATACAAGGGCTCCCTCCAGCATCTACAGCTGGACCGAAAGCCACAGCAGAACCTGCCATTCCTCTCTAAAACTCTAAATAGCTCTTCCGTGAATGTGACGTGCAGTTCAACAGATGAACACTCACTTCAAGGGGGGGTGTGCTTCAGGCCACGAAGGTCTGAGAAAGCAGCTTTCTGCGTCAGCCTTCCTTCCCCCAGGAACCCATACACGGCTACAGCAAAGCAGAGCAAGGGACTGGGACAGCAGTGTATCACTCTGCTGACAGTGCCTGGGTAGGATCTTAGTACAAAATGACAACGGATGGAGTTAGCAGGCAAGGAGAAGAGGGCACCTTCTACATCTGCTTGTCCAAGTGCCAAAGCGTGGCTTTGTAGCTGCAGAGATAAAGCAGGACTCCAGCTTATGGCTACGTGAAAAGGGTCAGTAGTGTCCTACAGTCCCAGCTTGGCTGGAGAATGCTGTCTCCTTCCCAGCATCAAACTGGCGGAGATCACCTATTCCCTGAGCACCTCGGCTGAGCTTCTCCTCAAGGACAGGTTGAAAACAATCTGGCAGATCAGGCAAACGGCCCTGGGCTTTGCAAACCACAAACAGGACATCAGGAAGAAGAGCTTCCAGGAGAGGGAAAGGTGCACGTACCTCACTGGGTTCACCTGGCTCTCCTTCAGGAATGACCAGTGGTACCGGACAACCAGTGGGCTGCAGTTGGTCATCTCCATGTAACGCACGTCCCTGGTGTCATTCAGGATGCAGCCAAAGTCCAGGGCCGTGGTCTGGATCTGGAGATTCGGGAAGTAGACTTCTCCCCGAACGGTGACCTGCTCTTCATGAGGATGCTCCAGGAACTTGATCTTCAGAGCCTTCTCTGCTGCCCGGATAAGCAAATCCTTCTCATAAGCAGCGTTAAATCCAATGCGGAGTTGAAGTTCCTCCCCTGCCCTCAGCCTCACGGGCTGCAAGGAGATGAAGAGGAAAAGTTCAACGCGTGACCCCAACATGGGCTTCTCGCTTCATCCTTCATTTTCTTCACGGTGTCTGACCAAGCACCACACTTTTGTCTGAAGCTAGCTGAGGCTCACGGTTCTGTGCTTTGCACCAATACAAGAGGAAATCCACACTGTTCTCCTGAATTCTGGACCCGCAGAAGCCAGTGCTAAACACAACCAAAGCAGCACTCTGGCATCCAGGCCTTCGCCCTGACTCTGGAGGAACTCCTTTAGCCTGCAGCACAAGTGCAGTGGCTTTGCAGCCTCACCCATGCAGGCACTGATCACTGGCAGGGCACGGAAACAGCGGCTGGACCTACAACAACATGTGCCCCGCAGAGGCCACGGCCAACACCTTCCGCAAACAGCAGGGCAGGAGCCAGGCAGCAGCTGGAGAAGCCTACCTCAGCCTTCCCAAAGGCAGGGCTGCCCTCAAAGAGAGCAAGCTGTTCCCCAGCTTATCTGAGGATGGCTGCTAGAGAGCTGGGATGCTTCCCAGGAGATACCTTTCCTACAGCTTGCCCAGACCTAGTTACCTGCTCCCTCCTCCTCCTCTCTTCAAGCCAGGACATCTCTTCCCGATTCAGGTGACATTCTGTTTCCTTCAGCAGCTTCTTTTACATCTGATTTAGCTCGGGTCAGTTTACTGCAGACTCTACAGAACACACTTCCCTGCTGGAGGACCTCCCAACACAGACACACCACCACGGTCACCCCTCTTCAAAGCCCAGCAGCAAGAAGGTCCAGGGCTGCTCACCTGAGCATCTGCAGGGAGAGGCTGCTGGTCCGCAGTGCAGATGGAGAAGGGCTGCTCTAAGGCAAGGACCACGCTGAGGGGCAGGGAGCACATGTTCTTTAAAGAGAGAGGCTTGTACTGAAGAGTCAGGACATCACCTGGGTGCTACAGAAACAGGAGACAAGAAAAAGTGAACCTCAAGTGGCCATGGACCTCCTCCCCTTCAGATGCGTTTCAAATTTTACAGCCCCCAAAGCGCATCCATCTCTATTTACTCTTTTGATCGGTTTCTACCCCTCTGGAAAGTTTTTCCTCCAACTGTATCAGACGCTTTCACGTTTAGAACCCACAGCATCCCCCAGAGGACAGGGAAACAGTCTCGTGTACAGATGAGGGAGCGGGCCCCCAGAGGAGGCAGCTTCTTCAACAACATCCAAAACAGGAAGTGAACCCAGTCTGGCTCCAGTTGTGTGTCCTCTCCTGGGCAGACAGGACACACAGGCACAAGGCACAAGGCCATTTCCACTCACATACAGTAGTTTCTTACCACCTTATCAGCTCTGCCAAGCCCGTAAAGCAGTGGTGCTGCTCAGAGGAGACCAGCAAGCACAATAGGGCCCGCAGCGGACAGCCTGCAGCAGCCCGAGCTCAGCTTTGAACATTCACGGGCACATGCAGACGGCTCCAAACCTCAACAGTCTGGCTGCAACCCGCTGCCCCTGCTCCAGCGACAAGATGTTGCAGCCTCAAAGCTAAGCTCAGCCTAAGCTGTTTCTTCCTCTCCATGCATTGCTCCGGGCTTCCTGCATGGTTTAGCTAAACTAGACAGAGTTTGGGAAACTAATTCTGGATGTACTGACATCCAACTCCTGCAGTGTCGCAGCACTCAATACATGGGAGCATGTGGCATCAAGCAGACCACAGGCAGACAGCAGGGGGAGCTGAAAAGCTTCTGATGAGATGTGAACTGCCTGCTCACAGGATTTGTGCTTCTCTGGAAGCCTGGGAACCGGAGGAGAGACCTGAAACCACAGAAACTAAATCATGAACTATCTGCTCTTTTTCAGACACCTCGCGCGAGGGGGAAAGATGATGCAGGAGTCCGGATCCGGAGACTAAAGGGCACACACTTTGCACTGGTGCTCCCATCACTGAGGGCCAGCTGAGCTTGATGAGCTCAGCTGAAGGGCACTCGTGGGTCATTTGAAGAAGGTGAGGCTTGGGAAAGGCAAAGAGGTAGCATCCATACCGACAGCAGGGAAGGCAAAGGGACACAAGAGATGCCAGTTTGCCCTCATCAGCT
The DNA here is from genome assembly GCF_963264785.1 of Psittacula echo. Classification (NCBI taxonomy): domain Eukaryota; kingdom Metazoa; phylum Chordata; class Aves; order Psittaciformes; family Psittacidae; genus Psittacula; species Psittacula echo. Next base: position 84,988,699 of record NC_137742.1, on the reverse strand, counting down.
TGAGCAGTTGACACAAATCTCAGGTTTTCTCGGCTTCCCTACACGATCGCTGCTCAGACATCACCATGCCTTGCAAGATCCTCAAAACCCTGAGTACAGACACTGGTGTCTCTCTAGAAGGGGCCATGCTCCCCCTCGGCAGAGCAGCTGTCATCTCAGTTTTACCTGGGTGAAGTTAGAGAACAGCCTCATCTCTAGCAGCATCCTCACTCCTTTCACCAGCACCTCAGGGAGGGTGAGGAGGGATCTGCTCTCCACCTGCAGCCCCAGCACACGAGGTGGCTCTGCAAAGCCCACGCTGCTCTCACGGGTCCCACATCTCAGCCCGTGCCCTTGGCTCAGCAGCTCAATTCTGTCTCCACATCAAGAAGGGCAGAACAGAGCTGCAGAGACTCTCCCCAGACCCAGAGGGGTGAAATAGTGAGCTCGGCATTCATGACAAAAGCTTGGCCTGGCTCAAATCGATAGCCAAAGCTCCGTGGACTTGGAGAAGCTGTTGAACTTCCTCCTTTGGACACAGGCACACACCAGCCACACCAGTCAGTGCCAGGATGCAGTCCAGAGGCTCACCTTCTCCACCCGGAAAGTGATTTCTCTGGTGGATATTTGCAGAGCAGGAGCAATGAACTCGCACGTGACGTCCACCTGCATGATCAGATTCTTCACTCCCTCCTTGCCCACGATGGCGTGACACAGCAGCTTCTCCTTCACCACCTGCATGCGAGTCACACGGCACCCAGGGGGTGTTATCAGGGTGTCCAGAAAACACACTGCATTTGTGAGCCACCCACCCACAGACCCCATTACTGCAGGAAGTTACAGCCACTGGTCTCCTCAGGAGCCCTCTCTTCTTTATATGCTGCATCCTCTTCCTTCTGTACTCACATGTTCCTGATGTTACAACCCAACCGCCACAAAAGGCCCTCAGGAGTCTTGTGCTGCCTACAGCTGTCAGAACAATCCCTGCCCCAAATGATTATTGGTTTCGTTTGTCCCACTGACAAGCAAAATGCTTACCGAAAGCTCTAGGAACTCATTAAAAAAAACAAACCAGACTGTATGAAGGGAAACAGGTGAGAGAAGGATCAAGGCCAGCAAATCCTCCCTTGGAAATTTAGTGGAAGGGATCCGTGGGAAAACCCCAAACAGCCAGCTTGCCTTCCTAGGATGTACTGTGTCCTCCTAGAGCTGGCTTTAAACCAAACCTCCCCAGGAAAGAGATGTCTTCCACTTGGCATGAAAACCCTCTACTTAAGCTGGATGCTCTTCCATTCAAGACTCCTTTCCTGATTCTTCATGCTTTCACTTCCCCACATTCCTCCCTTTATTCCTCTCTCTTCCCTCTGATGCACACCACAACCCAACTCCTCCTCAGAGCCTACAGACTTCAGAATCATCTCTGCTGCACGTGCAATGCAGGGTCTTCGGCTTCTAACCAACCCCAAGAGTATGAAGTTCTCAAGACCCAGGGAAGGTGGAAAACCCAATCCCAGCATCTTGGTGTGGACTGCAGGAGCCAGGTAGCCACAGTCAAGCTCACAGATGCCCATTTGGCTTTCCAGGCAAGACACCCACACCAGTGGCCTGACCACTTTGTTTCCTTTCTGGTACCTTCTTCCCTCTTCAGCAAAGCCTTATGGGCTCAGGACTGCATAGGGACAGTTCCATCGGAGCCAACCAGCTGAGAAATCAAGTCTTCCTCAAGCTACCACCGAGGCAATCCTTTAAAACACCTCTCAAACTCTAGTAGCAGCAGGAGCTTAATGCAGATTTACTCCTCATTCACTTAAACACTTGTGCCCAGTGCTCCTGGAGCCACGGAATGCACACCGGGCTCAGATGGCAGCTCCTCTGCAGAGCTGGATTTCCCCCAGAAAGAAGGGTCCAGGGAGGAGAACACTCAGTGATCCTGCTGAAATCTGCCCCTCTGAGCTGGCACCCAAGGGTGCTGCAAGACCTGCCTGCCCTCGGGACACTGGGGCTGGCTGAGGGACTGGGGCGAGCGGTGATGGAAATACTGACGCCAAGTCAAGCTGTCAGTTCTGATGATCCCTGGAACAGTTTCCCATGTGGACAAACGTCATTCGGATCATTACAGCTGGCACACCGGGTTCATTTCTCTCGTCCCGCTCTCAGTGCCAGACAAGCTCCCGGCCCGTGTTTGTCTACAGAGGAAAATCAGTGCTGCTCCCAGACGCTCCCTACCTTCCTGGGTGCTTTGTTTCACTCGCTGCTTCCCCACACAGACAACTTGCCATTTCTTTAGTTACTTTCTGCCTGGGCTCCCACTCTCCCTGTAACTTTAAGGCCAGCTGAGAAAACTGGGGCTGTTCAGCCTGGAGAAGAGAAACTGCGTGGAGACCTCAGAGCAGCCTTCCACTATCTGAAGGGGGCCTACAAGGACGCCGGACAGGGACTCTTCTTCAAGGACTGCAGCAACAGGACAAGGGCTAATGGATTTAAACTCAAAGAGGGGAAGTTCAGGTTAGAAAGAAGGAAGAGGTTCTTTAATGTCAGGATGGTGAGGCACTGGCACAGGTTGCCAAAGCAGTGGTGAATCCTCCATCCCTGGCAGTGTTCAAGGCCAGGCTGGACAGAGCCTGGGGCGACAGATCCTTCCGGCCATGTTTTACTACCACCAAGTTGGCTTTACGGTAGCCATGGAACTCAGAAAGCCTCAGCAACTGATGGTGGCGAGCACGGAAAGCAACTGGTGCTGCCATGGTAACTTGTGACAGGAAACCAGGTTCTCAAAAGCACTTGCTCATTTCCTCAGGCAAATGTCAACGGGCTGCAGAAATGCCCCGATGGGGGGGAGCTCACCTGGGGGGTGCTGCAGGAGCCTTCCAGCACTATCTCCGCTGCCTGGCCGGGCATCAGCTCTGCCTTCAGCGGCTGAAGCGTAAACACGGGGCTGCAGGAGGAAACCTTGCCCTTGGTGTTACTGATGGGAGGGAGATGATTGCGCCGCTGAAGTGTGGTGCCACCTTCTGTGCTCCAATACAGCAGATGGGTGCGTCGTCCTTTGTTTGTCATCTTGAAGCGGTAACAGCAGGGATCCAGGCTAGAGGAGAAGCAGAGACACAAATTGGCAGGGGAGCTGCTATTTGCCAGCGGTCACCCAGCTTCAGCACCCTGAGGGCACGACCTGACTGCACACTCGGCAACAAAACCACCTCCAAGAAGGCTGACCGAGCGCAAAGCTTCACCAAAAGACAGACCTTGGTTGCCCCTAGGGTTGTCACCATCCAGCAGCTGCTCTGCTTGCACCCAGCAAGGAAGAGCTTCATGAACAGCCTGCCCTAGATGCAAGTGGGTGGAGGAACAGCCTCGCTGCCATTCCACCTTCCCGCTGGGAGCTGTCGTTCATGCCCCTGAGGCATCCCTTAGGGAGCACCCAACTCTCATCGCCCCCAGCCTGCCACCCTTTGGTGGCAGCTCTGCAGCAGACAGCAATGGCAGCAGCTCCAAACTGAGCCCGCAGGCAAACACATAAAGGGGGGCAGAAGACAGCTACATGAATCACATGGACACTGTCTCCTCCATTGTGCAGCCAGCTTGTGGCTGCACTGAGCACAGCAAACTCTGGACAAGCACCAACCTCCCTGCAATGTCCCTGCTTATGGGGGTGGCTCGTGGGTGCGTATTTTATCTCTCCAAATCTATCCCAAGTACGTGAGGTAGGATTAACCTGCTCTCTCTACCCCAAGAATTCAGGTATCGCAGCACCACGGACCCTCTTTGCAGCCAGAGAAAGGAAGAGGCACCCCAAGAAGACTGTTCTTCTTGTCTGAGGAGGTCTCCACCACAAGGCAAACAGCACTTTTTCCTCCTGTCTTTAAGAACATGCCTGGTTTCAGACACACACATTGGGACCAGTGAATCTTCTCCTTCCAGCTCAGCAATTTCAATTAAGACTCTTCATTTATCCCACTCCACCTCAGCAGACTTCCACACTTCCTCCCCCTTCCAGACCTGGTCCTGTATCCAGCCTCGCTTGCCCGTGCCTTGGGAAGCAGGCAGGAGAAACCAGGAAAGCGCCACCATGTCTAATAAAGAGCAACCGGGCACGGAGTGGGGTAAAGGAGCCAACTGGGGGGTGACACAGGGCAAAGAAATTCTGCTGCTCCTCCAGGGCTCCCGGGCACAGGGGAAATAAACCGGCACCATTCATTCAGTCGAGGAGCTGCTAACAAGCTACTGCCCAGGCTTGCTGCTGCTGGGAGATGATACTCCAGAGGGAATGGGAAAGCGAGCAACATCACTGCAAAGACAAACACGTTTATACTTGTAAGGCAGCATTTCCCAGATGGAGGCTTCCAGGACCTGCTCCTTTCCTCCAAATCTTTGTTTGATAAAGTGAGGAAATAAATGGATTATGACTAAAGACAACTCAGCAACAATTTAGCAACTGGTCTCCAGCTTGGTGGCTTTTCAGAGCACCTAACGACTTTCCAATGGCCAGAAAATGTTTCTAAAGGAATCCCTGTGGCTTCAGGGAAGCAGAGCCAGGACCTTGAGCACTCAAGAAGCTTGAGGGACTGCAGCAGACCTCCTCCTTGCTGAGCCCATGGGGAAGCAGGAGCCAAGAGATTCCCTACCTGAAGCAGGGCCCCAGGTTGAGCTCCGGGCCAAAGGGTTTCTCAATGACAATCGTGGTGCCAACGCCAACAGCCTGGACAGGGATGACGTAGGAACGACTGTTCTCAATGAACAGCACCACCTCGTCCTTGAATTGCTCCATGGCATCCAAGTTTGCAGTCACAGCCAGAGACACCTCGGCCATGGCAGGGATCACTCCCTGACTGGGTCCAATACTCCAGCACGAGTTTTCGCCAGCCTGGAAGACAACCAAACACTCATTTAGGATGGAAACCACGGACCTGGCTGCCACCAGCCAAGGGCTGCCCAGCCAACACATTCACACCAAGCCAGTGGGTGTGAAGACTCCACTGACATTCATGTACAACCTCTCTGATTCATGCTGACACAGGGCAGCTCGCTTGGAAAGGAGCCCTGAGCGCTCTGCTCCAAAGGTGAATCTGCGAGGCTGCTCCCTGACAAAGCTCATTTATCAAAGCTTGGCAACAAGCCGGGCAGAAAATTGTACCCCAGAAACTATTTCTGAGGAATGAGGATGGCGGTCTCGACAGAGCCGGACCTTCAACTCCCTGGGGTGACCCAGCAGAGCCCTGCTGGGCCCGGCCAGGCCAACAGCCCATGCCAGGGGAGGAGGATTTGCATCCTCTCCTCATTCTTTCACTCAGCATCTGCTCTGGCTCCAAGGGGCAGCACAGTGCAGTGCTGAACAGGACACCTGCCAGGGCCACAGGGCTCTGCCCAGACACATTCTCTCGGGTTTCTAGGTCAGCTTCTGCCTGCACCCAATCCAGCCTGTGTCCCAGAGACAAGAAACCTCTTGGAGCCACGCTACAAAATCCCCCCACTTTCAAGACAAATACCCAACCTCGGGCAACATCTCTGCTACTTGCTTATCCTTGAGTGCACCGGAAAACGATGCCATAGCTGTATGCACTGGATACACAAAGACAGTAGCTATTTCTGACCCTGCAGGAGCTTCTTGTACTATTGGACGTCAGAGCTCCTGAGTAACCACTAAGGGTTGGGATCCGTCACTTCAGAAGTTCACCACGACAATCAGAATCTTATCCCAGCACAGACGTCCATCGTGAATAAAAGCTTCCACAATTTGGTTACAATGGACACCAGTGTGCATTTGATGGATGGAGGGCAGGAGGGAGGGAGGGAGGGAAGGAGAGAGGGAGGAAAGGGCAGATAGCTGCCCTGAGGGATGACTGCGGAGACACCACAATCAGTTCTCTTGAAGCTTCTTACAGATGATTCATTGAAGTGATCTGGTCACTCTGGCCTTGCACAAGTGACAGAGGAAGCAGAACTCCACATTACAAATGCAGCTGCGTTTAATCAAGCCGCAGCTCTAGCAAAAGCCGTAGCTCTAACAACACCATTCCCACCTTGTCAGGCTGACCCATTGCCCTCGTAGGGCTGCTCATGAAGGGGAAATAAACCCCCTCCTGCACCAGCTGGGTGCAGAGCCTTCTCCCAGGTGGTTCATCATTCCCGGTGGGGGGGAACCTCTCTTCTTCATTTCAAAGCTGCTCCTTATCCACACAAACAGCCAGTGGCAGGAAACAGCCCAAAAGCACCCTGAGCCCTGCAGGAAGTGGAGATCAGAGCCTGAGGCTGGCTACATGCTCCCACCACCAACCGGCCTCCCCCTGGCTCCTCAGCACAAGCATGAGGACCACTGTGGTTTAGCCTCTGCCCGAGCACCATCAAGGGGATGTTTTACGGAATCAAGGGGCAGAGCTTTTCTCCATTTGTGTTCCCTGTCCACAGCTCACCCCTCCATGATCGCATCTGCCAGCCCTGACACGATGGGGAGACCAGGGACACCACTCTGCACATCACAGCTCTCCAGGACATGGGTATGGCTTGGCCAGCTGCTGCCAAGCACCACGTTTAATAACCAGACTCCTCCTGCTATTCCTTTGGGAAGAGCTCTCAGCTTGCTTCTAGAAACACAGCTGCCTTGAAGACTTCTAATCCTCTGTAATTCAGTTGCCAATAGGCACAGCACAATAGGACATCTTTGGTTTCCCCTGATGAGCAGAGTTAACAATTGCTTTGGTTACCAGCAAGTTAGAAAGGGCACTGAAGGAGGCAGCTGCTGAGGGCACTGGGGTGCTTGCTCTTTGCAGAGATGGAAAGCAGATTTGTATGGTGCAGACAAAGAAACCTGCCCTGGGAATCTCCTGCTTCGAGGTTCTATTTAACCCCCAAAACAGCAGGAAAAGCAGCAGGAGAGAAATTCAGCCCCCTCCTCCTTGCCCAGGGGGCTGAGCCCGTGCTCTCACGCATTGCTGGATGCTTCATGCGCAGACACAACCAAGTCCCCAGCGACACGCCTGCGTGAAGCAGCTCCAGAACTTCAACAACCCAGCCTGCAGAAGAACAAACCTCCTCTGAAGCCCCTCACAGACTCCCCTCTGGTGGGGAGCACCCCCCAGCCCCAGCACATGAGCCCTTCCTGGCCGCATCAGCCCCTGTCAGAGGATCCCACAACCTCCTTCTGCTCCGCAGCCTTTTCCACCATGCGGCCTCCAGGAATTAAACAGCCTCTGTCTGCAGCCACATGCTCTACAATGTTACGGAGCCCACAGGCTCTGTAGGTACGCAGCCCTTACAAGTCTACTTCTGGGCAACAACACAGCTGGTTTGACCCCCAGGAGCTGCGAAACCCACTTCACTGTAAGCACCTTGAGGACAGACCTCTCAGTTCCAAAAAACAGACTCTCACAGCTAAACGCCCTCCACAAAATAAAAGGGAGAACTTGCAGAAATGAACTCCTTTCTGCTCAAACAGCTCTGCAAACTCTGTTTTACTGACGGGTGCCCCAGCAACAACTGCCCCCAGAGCCAGGCTCCTCTTGCTGCACTGGGATGGAACAGCTTGCCTTCTCTCTCAGACAGTGATGTGGAAATGTCGCATAGAAATAAATAATCCAGTCACAGGCTGCTATGGGCCAGTCACTTGCACTGGCAAACAGCCCCAGCGACACTTACCATCTTTGCCGAGAAGGATGCAGGGATGACGGACTGATTGGACAGGTGGAGGCTTCGGGAAGCATCTTGCAGAACTTGGATGCTGCCAAAATTTATCTCACTTGGGTGCACGTGGACAACCGGTCCTTCTCCAGTGCTCAATAAATGGATTGTCTGCTCCAGGAGCCAGGCAGGAGAGAGAAAAAACAACACGGAGAGTTTAGAATGACTGGACAGCTCTAAGGTTGCTCGTAGGCTGGGGCAGTTCTGACTCTTTGAAGCTGTCGGTGTTGTGAGGCTGAAACAGGAAGGCTGGAGCAAAGGTGGCACCTGGAGTGGTCCCTGCAGATCTGAAAGCCACAAGATCCCATTATGAGGGGACACAGAACCCTCATCTCCCATGCACGCTTTTCACACCTCCTCCATGCTGTCAGCTCTCCCTCCTCTACCCTGTGCCTACATCTGCTCCTTGTACTGCTCCATCATGCCATAAACCACCATCTCTGATAGCTGCGGCTGCACAGCCACACTGCACAGGAACGTCTTCAACCTTCCCAAAGCTTCTCCTGTGAAAACCAGCACAGGCTGGAAGCAAAGCTCTTCAGAGCAGAGACCATGCGAGTTAGTTGCCTCTCATTTGTGCTTGTCTGCATTCCTGGTATTAGTTAGTTATTGCATTGAGACATTAATTATTAATGGCATCATTGCGCACTATTTTTTTCTGTTGACAGCCTGAGACCCAGAAGTTTGTTCCTGCAGAAGTGGCACAGACTAGTGGAGGAGGAATGTGGATCCTTTTGCTAAACCCCCTTCTCACATCACTAAAACCAATGAGAATTTATCCAGTCTGGCTGGATTTCCTCAGCTCCAAACACCCCAAAGCTTAACCAGGCTCGTAGAGCCTGAAGAAGAGAAGGCTCTGGGGAGACCTTAAAGCAGCTTCTAGTGCCTAAAGGGGCCAACAAGAAACCTGGAGAGGGGCTTTGGGTAAGGGCCTGTGGGGACAGAACAAGGAAGAATGGCTCTCACTTGGCAGGGGGGAGATCAAGATGGGATCCTGGGAAGAAGTTCTTCCCTGTGAGGGGTGGTGAGGCTCTGGCACAGGTTACCCAGAAGAGCTATGGCCGGCACAGGCTGCCCAGAGGAACTATGGCTGCCCCATCCCTGGCACTGTTCAAGGCCAGCTTGGATGTGGCTTGGAGCTACCAGGTTTAGTGGAAAGTGTCCCTGCCCGTGGCAGGGAGTTTGAACTGGATGAGCTTTGAGGTCCCTTCCAACCCAAACCAGCCTCAGATGCTGTAATATCTTGCTTTCTGCAATATACGGCAGCCACTCCCCTGAGCTCGGGTTTGCACCAGATGATCCATACATTAGGATTTGCCACCAGCACAGGATGCGTAACAGGACAGCGGCTGTTCTGCTAGCCCAGAAAGCTCTGGAGGAGTCAGCTACCGGGGAACTCCTGAAGCTGCACTCAAGCCATAAGGCAGACCTAGAGAAAATTAACACCCAGAAACTCCCATCTGTGCAGGCAACACCCAGCCAGGTTTTGACCAGCATTTGCTGGCTGTGAGCAGCAGCCGAGCACGAGAGCAGCGCCTTGAGGATGGACTGACGGGGCACAGGGTCACTCAGTCCCATGTGTCGCGTCTTTAGGGACAGCCACGATCCTCCAGCTGAAATGCTCACCCTTTGGGCAAAAGATTGACATGTTCACCTCCACATCAAAAGGATTAAGTTAAGGTGAACTTTGAAACTACAAACTGTTTGCCCAAGGGTAAAAGCTGTGCAAGAAACCAGTAGTTAAAAAGCAGCTCACAGTTAAACAACTGGTTATTCTAGTGGGGAGAAACTTTCCTCTTCAAGGGGAATGTTCCTTCTATATAAATAGAAGGTGCTCATAAGAGCAACTGTGGTCAAACTTCAGACCACCAGCACTGCCTGGCCTTCCTGTTGACTGGTTTACACGCATATCCACAACAGGGTGGAGTGGAGATACTTGGCGGCATCCAGGGGGTTTAGTAGCAGCATTTCCCTTCACGTTAACAAAAGTTTAAATCCCTACAAGCACTTTCAAAACGTCAGCCTTATTTTCCGTTGCGGAAAGCTTAAGGTTCCCAGCAATCCTCTGATATCCTCTTTCATGCTCCAAGATCTGACAAGACATTTTCAAACCGCTGCTTCAAAAGTCAGTATCATTTTCAAGTTTCATTAGCTGGATTTGTTCTCAGTTTCAGCCACATGAAGCCAGGAGACTACAGACACCATCCCCTTGTCTACATTCTGTTGTCATTGCTGCTGTTGCAAACAACTTCTTTTAGCAGGCTTCAGCCCAGGAAGGCTTTGCCTCATCCACTTCCAAGCTTGGTGGACAACCAGAGACTCTCTGCTCCAGATGCAAGCGGTGTGGAGACTCTGGTGTCCTCGGTGGGGCTTTTGGCCAGGAGATCTGACGGATGGATGCTGCTCACACATGATGGACCTGACATGATGGACAAAGCTGCATTCCAGCTCTGGACAGAACATCCCTTCGGCACCATTTCCAAGACAGCGCTCGCTGTAGCAGGGTTCAGGGTATCCCTGCCTGCTCCTCAACACAAGTTCTAATGAAGCAGCAGTTCCAGTTCAGCTGTAACAAACATAGCAGAGTACAAGAGCCAGGAACTGCTCTGGGTTTCAGATTAGGCTTGTTATCCTGTCTCACATACCCGTAAATAAATGCTGTGTCAGACACTTCCATACTGACACATAGAAGTGCCAGGCACACCACCTAAGCGGATACCAGCCTCCCTCTTCTCCAGGCATTAGTGTTGCTTATGCCATGAATCCCCTTTCCTTGTAGACAACAGCCACAGATCATTTTCCCTGGAAGAACTCCTGTGCGCTTTACACCCCACCAAGACGAGAGGCACAAAGGCACGCGTCTGCCCCAGCACTCACCAGTGGGGATTCTTCACTCCCAAACACCGCAACACGAGCAACGGTGTCCTGCTTTCCCGTCACCTGGACTTCCAGTGTGAACGGGATCTCCACCGAGCTGTGAGGCTGGATAATCCCACGGGGCTCAGGGCTGGAGTACCACACAGCAGCAGCATCCTTGTTCTCCTGTAAGCGACAGAATCAAACACGACTTCAGAGTGACCTTTGAGGAAACTTTCAACTCTTTAACGTCTATCACAACGGCAACTCACACACACGTCTAAAAACCCCTAGGAGAAAGCCAAAAGGCACAACTCAAGATGCAAGACTTGTACGGGTTCAGCATCCTGAGGAGGTCCAAAAGCTGCTGCCTCCACAACCCCCCATCCCATGCTGGCAGCCTCCCTGCACCAGCTTTTAACAGCCCTACAAGTTCTCCTGCATTGAAAGCATCCCGAAGACTAGAATATAATCTGCTTCCTGAATGAAGAGTTTAAGCTGCTTCCTGAAGTTGACATTCAGGTAGGTTCCTGTTCCCAGCAAACCTTTAGGGTTGAATACAAACCAGCAACATCTTAACCAAACCTGTTTTTTCCCTAACAAACCCCTTGGTGACACTGGAGGCAAGAGGCGGATGCGAGGCCAAACCTGAGGAAGAGCCCAGTAGCAGCCTGGAAGGTTGCTGTCGTTCACAAGCGTCAGCATCTGCTGATAAGGGACTTTGAGAGAGCATCGTCCAAACGTCACAGCAGGGTGGAGCACTCCCAGCGGGGGAATTACACATCTAGGCAGAGAGATGCGCAAGAGGAATTAGGTTCTGAGACGGTGTTGCTTACTTGTTTACTTCTCAATGAGCACCAAATGGAGCGTGACCCATCCGTCACTGTCAAATAGACATTTAATACCCCTACAGTGACAAATAGCCTTTAATTTCTTTTTACTCAACAACCTCTTGCAAAAGAGGGGCAGACCCTGAGACTCAGCATCACAAAAGCTGCTCAGTGCCCAGGCAGAGCACGGTGCCCTGTCCCAGATCAGCTTTGCCCCTCCTTTGCCCCAGGAGGCTTGCAAGGACCCTCCCAAAGGTCCCAGCAAGGTATGAGCTCTGAGGGAGCTTTCCCACCGAGGAGCAGCGCTCGTCAAGGCTCCAGGAACACCAGACTCCAGTGTCTCAGGGAAAACACCGCTGTGTCCCAGCCTGAAATCCAGCCCTTTACCCCAGCAACGCACGGTACAGGCCACCACCTGCCCTGCACCGTGAGTCATAACCCTCTCCCGGGCCCTGTGGCTGCCTTGGTCCTTCCCCCACGGGTCCACACACCAGCTGCTCCCATTTGCACTTGTTCTACACAACTGCAGCCCAGGCACTGACTGCACAACTCTGCCTGGGAGAGGGAACAGCATCCGTGAACTGCATCCCTCTTCTCACTGAACTGACACCCACCGCAGCACGACAGGCCTGAATCTGGCTGAAGCAAGAACAGCTTTTAGCTTAACTCTGAGCTTAACATCAGTGCTCAACAGAGCCAGAGGGAAGCAGAAAAACCTGAGCTCACCTTCCACACCAAGGACTGCTTTGTCTTTCATAAGATCTCGCCTTTACTTTTCCCTCACCGGTCCTGCCCTAAGCCCCTTACCCATCTGCATGCCCCCTCCTTAACTGAGACAGACAACAGCTTGCAGCAGCTGCTCGCTGTGGCCCAAACCAGTGTTGGATTCTGGTCACAACCCAGCACAAGTCCAACACTTGTAGGAAGGAGCAGAGGCGGCCCTTTGAAAACATTACATCTCAAGTCCCCAGAGCAGGCCAATAAGGAATATAATCACAGTTCCCTGTAGGAAAAGGCTCTGGGCCGTGCCTGTGGCTGAGCACACGTGCTGCTCATCATGGACTGCTTTCCATGCACTGCTGTTCTCCTGTCTAGCTGGGCAGAACTAGCTCACTGAGCAATGCTCCTCATTTGGAGCTGGAGCCAGCCAGCTCTATGCAAGGCAGCACCACTTGCTTGTGGCACATGCACAGGGAAAGAAGATGGGCTGCAAGGGAAGCGCCGGTACCTGGCTCTGATGGGCAGTGATGACACCTCTCTGCCAACACCATCCACATCTACCACCAGGGCCAGCTTGTATCTCTTCATGGTGTTGGAGCACAGGGTGACCTGGAAGACAAGAGCATCAAATACTTCATCACTCCCAAAACCCATTGTCCATATGCAGTGCCCTCCAGATCTTGTTCCACAGTAAGGAAAGGGAGGATTTAGTAGATATTAGAAGATGAGATATCAGGAAGAAGTTCTTTCCCTGTGCGGGTGCTGAGACCCTGGCACAGGCTGCCCAGAGAAGCTGTGGCTGCCCCATCCCTGGCGGTGTTCAAGGCCGGTTTGGATGTGGCTTGGAACAACCTCGGCTGCTGGACGGTGTCCCTGCCCATGGCAGGGTCTTGGAACTGGATGAGCTGTAAGGTCCCTTCCAACCCAAAACAGGCTAGGATTCTATGATGTTTGCCTTAATTCTTCTGCTGGTTCATGTGTAGACCACAGTCTCTGGCAGTAACAGAAGTCTTTGGACAATATCTGAATTACTGAATACACCTTGTGGCTGCCAAGGCAGATGTAGAGCCCAACACTAGCGCCCACCTCTTACTCGCATGACGCTGAGAGCCAGCAGTGCTAAAGCCCCCTCAGCATCACTGAAGCTCCGGCTCCACCTCTGAAGCACGCAGGGCTGGACTCTTCCCATACCTGGATATCCAAGTGTCCCTTGGAGCAGACGGTCCCTGTGAAGGGCCTGATGGTAAATTCAGCTGGCTTGTTGGCACCTCGGGCTCGCTTTCTCCACGACGGACCAGTGCTGTCTGACACCTGAGCAAAACTGGTCACGCTGGGTGCTCCCGAGCCGTCCCCAGGAATGCGAAGGTTGAAGGTGAAGGGCACCGAGGAAGTGTTAGTGAGGCGGCAGCACAGGGTGCGAGGAAAGCCTGGGAAAAGGACACAACAGGAGTTTGTTATCCCCTGACTCCTGGTGTGGGCATCCTGCTGTGATAAAACTGCACTTGGAGTTTGCCTCCTTTCAGTGGCAATTACAGCTAATTGAGAAGCTCTGTGGGGAAGTCGTCATCAATTAAGTTCCCTTTTACCCTTGTAACACAGAAATGCCCACTCCGTGTGCTGCTGAACGCCACAAGTGTCTCTCCCTAACTGTGAGGAGCTCTCACCTCCCCCAGACCAGCACAAATTCCTTCTCAATGATGATGCTGCATCCAGAGCATTCACTCTGGAAAGTCAACCCAGAAAAGTCCCTGTGAACCCCACAAACACTCCCACAGTTTTCAAGAGGTAAAAGCAGTAGCTTGTCATCAAAGAGATGATCCAGGAAAAGAAAGGAAGGATGAAATTGGGAGCCACAGCATGATGCGGAGCACTCTAAAGCACCTCCTCCAGATAGGAACCTCGATGCATCTCCTGGTCTGGGACAGCCAAGACTGAGCCCGTGACAACTCACAGCCCGCTCCACTGGAGGCAAACCTGATGCTTGCTCAAGAACAAGCAGGACCTCTGTCTCACCCTCCCGAAGGAGTGGGGGGACACAGCCATGCTGCACACTGGCTTTCATTACCCCACAAAGGCTGACATCGCTTCAGCTTTGGTACTTGCTTTCCATAATGGAAGCCACTGACACAATCACAGCTGATCTGGGGGGCTGAGTTCACATTTAAACTTTAGACCATCTCAGTGAGAAGTCCTTTGCGAGACTGAGATGGAGAACCAGAATCTGCATCTCAGTGGAGATGCTCTGGGTGCGCAGCCACCAACTCTGTCAGCAGAGCTGGGCTTTTGGTGGGGATGGAGAAGGAGTCCATGTCTGAAGACATGGGTGCCCGATGCAGAGCTACTGCTTGGGCATGTTACCTGCGAGCTGACAACGAGTTGGCCTCACAGCACTAATTAATTTCTCATGCTAATGGCCAGGTGGGTAAATGGTGCCCTTGCCTCACAACAGCAAAATTCACCCAGGGCAGATACAACTTGCCTTCAACTCCCTTCTCCAGTTGTCCTGGGACAACAAGGACTTTCACAGTCATTCTGTTGCCAAGGATTGGGAGATTGGGGCTGGACGGACTGTGAGGGACACCAGAGAACACTGACTTTCTACTCCTTAGGTTCTATTTGAACCATTCAATTGGCTCTGTGCCATTCTATCTGGTTCTCTTCGATCTCATGATGGCAAAACACTGCCTAGCAGCTGGCACTCCTGGTTTCGACATGCTGAAGGTGGCTATGGAGGAACACAAGTGACAATGCCGTTCTGGCCAAGTGCTCCATTTGGGGAAGGCTCAGACCTCTCACCCTGCAGCCCAAGCCCAGGGCACACTCACCAAAGGAGACTTCACCGAAGCAGAGGGACGATACATCGAAATGAAACGCCGGTCCAATGACACAGCCACTGTGAGGACAAAGGCAGAGGAGACATTGCCTTGGTTAAAGAGAATGGCAAAGCCTTCAGCTTTCCTTACCCTTCCGGTGGGTAAAAGCCAGCCTGAGAACCTCAGGGGGTTTCAAATCAACCCCTCACCCTCATGCTCAGCACAGCATCCAGGTGGACAGGAGGCAGCCAAAGCAAAGTGCTCAGCAGACTATAGCTGCTGGTGGGGCTTGGGGCACAGTGTCATGCAGGGTATGCCCCCAAGTTGCTGATGGCCTGATGAAGGACATCAAACAAGTGATGGCTCCGTGCCTCAGTTTCCGCATCTGTAATGTGTTGGACACAGGGGTGTCTCCAGTAAAGCAGACTCAATCTGACTACCCTTCCCAGCCACAGGTTTCCTGCTTTGGCATTTCTGAGCTAGAGCTGCTCTTTCCATGGGGTACGGGAACACCTTTCTCAGAAGATCTTGATCCACGCAATCATTATGGGGGCAGGACTTTGAGACACGAAGCCACAGGAGCCCCAAACATCCCTTGACAACAGCAGCAACAATTCAACACACTGGACAGTTGACTCTTGGAGGAAAGCATCAGCTTATCACCACTGCACCAGCTGGCACATCCGAGAGCAACACGTCTTAAACCACCCAACGCACAATTGTAAAATCATCTACATTGGAAAAGACCTTTAAGATCATCAAGTCCAGCTGTCACCCCAGCGCTGCCAAGGCCACCACTGAACCACGTCACTAAGGGCCTCGTCTACACGATTTGGGAACACTGCCAGGGATGGTGACTCCACCACTGCCCTGGGCAGCCTGTTCCAATGCCTGACCACCCTTTTGGGGAGAAACTGTTCCTGACATCCAGTCTAAAACTCTCCTGTGCAGACTGAGGCAGTTTCCTCTTGTCCTTTCCCTTGTTACCTGGGAGAAGAGACCAGGACCAGCCACCTCCTGGCTCCATCCTCCTTTCAAGTAGTTGCAGAGAAAATTAAACCTGAACCCACCCCATCACCTCACCTGCCCTTAAATTCAGCAGACTTTAAGGCTCCAAACTCCAGGACTCACCAACATCCACTTGAATCACCACGTGAGGCTGCACAACACCCATTAATTTATTTCATGCTTGATGCCAGCCAATGCCAGCTCTGCCTCTCAGTTCAAAATCAAGGCCCCCAGCGAATGGTATGTTCAACCCAAACTATTCCATGACTCCCTCTTGCTGACAATTACGCTTCATTTGCTGCTGCAGCTGCAAGGAGTCAGGGTCAAACTGGAGTCCAGGTTAGTGTGGGCTCTTAGTGTGGGGATGCCAGGATGAGAGCCAAGATCAAGACCTCAGGCAAGCCTTTTCTTTCTCTGCTCCATCAGCAAATGAGGTAGGTAGGAGATGACTACCCAGAGAGAGCTACAAATGTGACCACCAAGCTCTTAGAACCCTCCTCACCTCACAGTCAGCGTCAGAGGCTCAGGGGATCCCTTCACACTGAACTGGAATTCTTCTGTGAACTGCCCCAGGACAGTGGCACTGAAGGAGATCCAGACGACCTGATGCTCAAAAGGCAAAAGCATGCCCTCCCGGGGGGCAAAGGTGAAGCAGGAGCCCAGAGCTCTCTCCGGATAGATCACGCTGAAGGGAGCCTCAATAACTCCTCTGTTGAGCAGGAGCACCTGCAGCAGCAGCAAGAAAGCAATACGGAAATACATGAGGAATCCTCCTTGCTTACAGAAGGCTCATTTCTTTTCTAATTGAGCCATTAACGTCTGTAAAAGGCAGAAGATGCTGAGCGCTGCTGCCAAATACAAGAGGACAAGTTCTGCCTCGGGGTTTTTTCATGCAAAGCAGTCATAACTTCATACAAACAGAGCCACCCTGGGCTTATTCCCCCGACACAGAGCAGTCCACTTGACCTGCAGGGCCAAGGACCTGCTCAGCACCGCCAAGTTGATTCAGACCCATCCCACAGCTCCACGAGGCTCGCTGCTGCCCAGGAGCCATCTGGATCCACCCCATGCCCTGCGACCCGGCCTGCTCACCCTGTAGCTGTGGCTTGATCCAACAAACACCTTCCCGATGCTCAGCTGGTCACAGCTGAGTTCCACCTGGGGCCCAACGCCCTCTCCGCTGATGCACAGGGGCAGCCTGGTCTCACAGCCTGTGGAGGGAAATCTCTGTGAGTGCAACTCCCTCTGCTACCTGGCACTTTCCAGGTTGTCTCAGTGCTGCTGCCGGTCCCTGGGCTGGATGGAACCAGCTCTAGATGCTCCAGCAGAAGATATGGGACCCAGCTCGTCCCTCAGGAGATATGCCTTGGGGCTAGTTTCTCATCTCTAACCAACCCCCTGGGCTGGTGTCTCAGAGAACCACAGTATGGTTTGTGCTGGAAAGGACCTCAAGATCATCCAGTTCCAACCCTTTGCCATGGACAGGGACACCTTCCACTAGACCAGCTTGCTCCAAGTCCCGTCCAACCTCAACCTGAACATTGCCAGGGATGGAGCAACTTCCTTGGGCAGCCTGTTCCAGTGCCTCACCACTCTCACAGGAAAGAATTTCTTCTGTATATCTAAATTCCCCTGTTTAAGCTTGAACCCATCACCCCTTGTCTTCTCTCTCCAGTCCCCAATGAAGAGTCTCTCTCCAGTTATGGAAAACCACCTTTCTCATTGAGCACATCACATAAGCCATAATGTACTGTTAATGGGCACACCCCTTGGTGCAAAGGCAACCGAGACCTCAAGGCTTACAGCTGAACTCTAAGGTGGGTTCTTTCCCTTAAATTTGCTAGAGATGACAGAGCACAAGATCTTCAGTCTGAAGGCTGCTCTCAGCCGCTGGAGCAGCCTAAGGTGCCTGAATCCCGGCTCAGATTTTGGCTGGGGTCTCGCTGCCATCCCATTCTACTCTGCACGCAAAGCGAGCAGCAGCAGGAGGAGGAGAGAGCCACGCAACAAAGACTCATCTCGGAGGTAAATGCTCTACAGGGGCCTGGTGCTCCTTCACTAAAGCTGTGTCGCAAATGCTGGCAAACCCATGGCAGGAAAGCTTATTCCTCCACTGCTTTGTCTCTTCTGGGATCAGGAAGCCAGAGCCAGGCATCCTGAGCCCTGGCCTCGAACAGGAGACCACCGGCAACCGCAAGGACAGCGGCATGTGCCAGCACTGCCCTGTCTAGCCCTCCAGAACTACATGAGATCCGAGTGGGCTGCAAGAGTGTTTGTGCCTCCTCTGTGGGAACAGGAGCAGGAGAAAGGAGCTGTACCTGAGATGTCACAGTAGACTGTCTCTTGGTAGACTCTGGCTTCTTCGGGCTTAAAGATCACATTGATTTCAAGGGAAGAATTTGGCAAGATATCTCCCTCCTGAAACAGAAGGGACAGCAAACCATTTATCTTCAAACATCACATTCTTGTTTCCACTACAGCCCTGGAAGCCTTTATTTACAGCATCAGCAAAGAGCAAGGAGCAAGCAACACCTGTCAACACAATTTCTAGGAGAGCTTGGAAGCAGCTGCAGAAACACCTTCCAAAGTCCCTCGCCTCTACTGGCATCCGGAAGGGGCATTTTGTTACCCTCAGAAGAGATTGAGCTCTTGCTCAGGGAGTTAAGTCTGGGCCATGCTATCAGTTTCTGCAACTGTCTGCTGCTTCCTCAGGGTCTTCTCTCTCTGCTGCTCTCCCAGAGGATCCTGCCACTGGTGCTCTGTCCCCGGAAGCCTTGTCACACATTTCAGGAGGCATCCCTGGTTTCTAAAGGCTCTCACCTCCTGCAGCCGGTTTAAACAAAGGCACTGCTTACAGCCCTTCAGCCCCTAGCATTACGAGTACAGACAACATAAATAGCTACACCTCTGGCAACTGTAATAATGCTCTACAGGAATTAAATACTTAGTTTATGGAAGCAGATAAAAAGAACAGAGCCGTTTTTCTATCAGCACAGCCAGGCTTTGATTCCGCTCTGCTGTTGGGTATTCTCAGGAATTTGTCCGGAAGAGCCTCGAACTGAGTGGAGCCCTCAGCACTCCTGCAGCATAAATATTCGCTAACTACAGTTCTTCCCACTGACACAGCACTTACAGCTTAGAGGACAGCCCCCACAGAAATTAAAGAGCTAGAACATGGGAAGTTATTGGCCTGCAGCTGCAAGTAATTCCCTAATGCACAACCTGCTCTGAGTCAGGAGAACACAGGGAAGGACATGTAGAGAAGAACCCTTTCAAACACCAACCGACCAGTAACTGGAAAAGTCTGGAAGAATAAAGTCACTTGGATTCTTCTCAAAACCTAGAGAAAGTCTCCATGTGGGACAGGAGACACTGCCCACGACACAAAGCCCTTGCTCTCCCGACCTCCTCCCATTCCTGCAACCCCATTCCTCTTGCCAGGGCAGCTGGAGCTGGCTCAGTGCCTCAAGGCATCTGTCTGACTCTGACCTGGCCCCAGATAACCCAAACTCAACATCACAACGGTGAGCCGCCACTGCACCAAAAAGTACAGCTTCAGCAAGAACCTGGAGAACACTGCAAAAGTGCATCTCAAACAGCGAGGAGTGCAAAGGAGTCCCTGCAGGGTTAGGCAGAGAGGCCAAGTCCCTGCGGGGATGATTTGCTCCGTACCAAGACCACACTGATTGCTGGGATCATTCTGTACACGCTCTTTAACTACTGCAGGAGGGAGCTTAGAGCTTTGGGCACGTGCCATTCCTTTCTTTACAAGCTAATCAGATGAGGGTGCAGCACACAAACCCCCTTGCCAGGGGTGACGTCTTGCCATCCACCAAGCACCAGGAAGCCACCCAGTGATGCATCACGATCCTCACAAGGGACGCATCTCCATACATCCAAGGTGCTGCTGGGTCCCAAGGCACAGCCAGGTGAGACTCCTCTCAGGCACCTGAGGAACAAGCTTATGGACTAGCACTAAACCCTGTCCTTTCCCAGGGATCAGCACAGCTCTCAGGAACAGTCCTAACACAGCACCCCTACTGGAGCCTTGCACTCCTATCCTCGCTCCCAAGAGAACCGACCCAGCAGTTAACAGGCTCGGGTCTTCTGAGCTCCTGATAGGAAATCACGACTCACAGCTACAGAAGTGATCCCTGCACAAGAACCAACGCTAAATACACACAGATCCCATTGCTCCCTCCTCGGCCCCTAAATGCTCAGAATCTGCGAGACCCCCGTCAGGCTGGGCAAGAAGAAGCTGCCCTTGAAAAGCTGCTGCCCACCACCAGCTGCGGTTGGCCACGTCATTTGCCTTGCCTTGCCTTGCCTTGCCTTGCCTTGCCTTGCCCTGCCTTGCCCTGCCTTGCCCTGCCTTGCCCTGCCTTGCCTTGCCTTGCCTTGCCTTGCCGTGGAAGGTGAGCCATGGAAACCAAGCCAGTGCTCACAGCAGACAAACTCCAAAGACAGAGCTGGCGAAGGCAGTACCGAAATGACATCCAGAGCACATCCTGTCAGTTCAGGGCACTCAAGAGAAAGGCAGTGCCAAAGCCAACATCTGCCTCTTTCCCTAAATGGCTGAACTCTCAGCTCCCACTACAAATGGGGCTTCTGCCAAAACCTGAAGGGCTCTGCAGGATCCTCCCGTTTGGATCGGGACCAGCTTGGCTCCTAGCTGAGGTGGAGATCTGCAGGAACAAACAACGCCGCTACCTCCTGGCCCAGCCTCTGGATCAACAACAGCAGCACTTTCATAACCTGGACGTCTTGAAGACCACCTCCACCAGCTCAAAGTCAGCACATGACACTGAGGAGTCACTGACAGGCAATGAGAGGGCATGGTGGCTTGTCAAGGTCACTGCCACGGTAATAAATCCTTGTCCTCCCTTTCCTCCGGTTTCCATTTCCAAGGAAACAGCTTCTTCCCCACGGGCCTGGAAGCTGTTCCAAATGTTCCTGGTCACACGGCAATTCCCAAAGCACTGCCTCCTCTGTCCTGTTCTGATCTGCAGCTGAGACTTAACCCTAGACACACTGAAGTGACCTGCTGCAGCTTCTGCAGACAGCAACACCTGAAATACAGGCAGCTGATGCTCCACTTAGCAAAGCTTCTGCACAAGCCCTGCAAAGCCATCCTGCTCAGAAAGCTCTTCCAAGACCACTATCCCTCCACCAGCTTCCCAGCCTCTGCAAGCAATTACTTCCTCCGGTCGCTTGTCACCAGGGTTTGATGGTTTCTATGAGGGGGCTCCCAGAAACCACGGGCAATAGGGGCCAAGAAGAGAGCAGCTGCTTCTGGCCAGGGGGTCCGAGGCACCAAGGTCCCACCTCTGGGGGGGCCTCCCCAGCAGATTCACAGGGCAGTGCAAGCCCAC
This sequence comes from Psittacula echo, assembly GCF_963264785.1. Taxonomy (NCBI): domain Eukaryota; kingdom Metazoa; phylum Chordata; class Aves; order Psittaciformes; family Psittacidae; genus Psittacula; species Psittacula echo. The sequence goes on along the minus strand of NC_137742.1, from coordinate 84,967,450 downwards.
AGCTCTTGGTCCAAGCTCAAAGTTACAGGGCCATCGACACACAACACTTTGTGGAAGTCAGTGGCAGGGGATTTTCAGATTCTACGTGTGTGAAAGAGGAGAAAATACTGTCAATTGGAGGAAAGACACCCCCATGCCAGGGGGGAAGGCAGACACGAGCAAGAATCTCAATGGGAAAAGGACTGTCCCATACATAATGGAGTTCATGGAAATCAAGAGACTGATAATGCTGCACAAGACAGCAGGGGAGAGACTCCAGTAGGAGCCTGCTTTGATTCAGCCCTACAGCAAACTGTGTAACAGGAACACGGCCATTTAGGAAAAGTTTCCACTCACAGCTTGGGGACAAGCTACGCGTCATGGCTGTACATCATCACATCTTGATGCAGACAGGACTCAGCCAGAATTCCGGACCTCCCCTTAATGCACCTCAGGAGCTCAAGAACAGGTTAAGCTCATTGTGGAGACACAGTGACTGTAATGAAGCAGGAGCCCTGGAGCACACTCCAGAACCAGCTCTGACACACCACAGGATGCTCTGAATGCTCAGCTGAGCAGCTCCCACTCTCCCCAATATCCCTGCTGCTCTGACACAGTCTCTTGGTCACACCGTGCTGCTGCCAGCTACAGTGGTGTGAAGCCGCACTTGTGCTGGCACTGCTGGCTCTCAGCCTTACGTGGGCTGCAGGAGCAACCAAGAAGAGAACAGCAGCCCCTTCCTCGGAAAACAAAGTTAAAAAAATTCACCCAGTGTAAAAGAAAGAAGAGGTTGGGATTATTCCAGGGTTTACTCCAAGATGAGAAGGGATGTTGCACTGCTCAGACAGCAGGCATTCTTCATCTCAGACCATGCAAATACTCAGAACGCGGGCTCTGGCTGATTGAAGGACATGGGGGTTTTGCTTGCATCACCAGGAAAGTGAGCAGTTTTCTCTACCCATCTGCAGTAGAACTCAAAAAGCCGGTTTAAACCTGCCAGCCTCGTGTCCAGGCTCACAGACGACACTGGAAGGGAGACTCAGATGTGGTATAAATCCAGGGTTTAGGAAGGGATTGCTGTTCCCGTGATTAAACTTGGGCTCAATTTGGCCTGCTTTCCACAGGGGACCATTTCAGTCTGCAGGGCAGTATGTGGACTAACAGTGCACCACTGTCCTTTCTTCACCCCCATGCGCTATGTGGAAATGTGTCCTGACAGAGAATAACTGGTACCTCTGAACGCTGTGAGGACACTCATGAAGTGCCCTTAATTCACAGCCCTTGCAGCAGAGCCCAGCTTGGGGTCGGCTCTTGCTGCTGTTCACAAATGCTTTTTGCAGCAAGCGCCCCCACCCTCACCAGACACCTGATGTCTCCTCTCTTGGCACATCAAGCAGCTGATGTGGGATCTGCCAAGGGACCTCCTTCAGAGAGGAGAAGGAGGAGGAGCAGCAGCAAGGGAGGTTCTCAGCCATCACTTACCATGGGCACGATCGTGAAAATACCATTGCAGAAAGGCATGGAGTCTCCCTGCACCTTTGTCCCCTGGTTCTGGAAGGTGCAGATGGGAAGGGAAGGGTGTTCTCCAAGAGGCGGGACCACCCTGTGCTCCTTAGGAACATCAACCAGCTTGTCCTCTTCCTGCCTCTGCAGCCTGTGCCATGGGAGAGACGAACCAAGCAGGTAATTGAATAAGCAGCAGATCTGCAGAGCCTGTTGTGTCAGTGCACGAGCAGCAAAGCACTTGGGGAGGAACAGCAGCAGCTCAGCAAGGGGCTGACCGTGAGACACAGGCTCCCACACGGATCCCATGACTGCTGTCGTTCCCAGCACAGCAGGGAGTTTTACTCCTCACTGACAAGCTAACAAGAGGTTTCTTAAAGCTGGCAGCCCTCAAGAGAAAGCCTCCTGCACTGGGAGGGGAGAAGCAACTGGGTTTCAGCTGCACGTTACCAGCATCACACTTCTCCCCTTCCCTTTTGCACCCACAGGGATGAGGAGACAGTATCTGCACTGCCTTCCACCAGAGGATCCCAGCGCACTTCCAAAGCAAACCAATGGATTTGGCACCCCATCGCTTCAGTGACAAGAATGGGTTTCTGTGCGTGAAAACAGAGGTGCCAAGAGAGGAAGGGACTTTGCCCAGCATCACCCAGTAAAGAAGTCAGGACCAGCATCACCGAATGCAAACCCTACACTGAGCCTTGAACCACCTCATCTTTTCCCTCATTTTGGCCTCCTCTGCAGAGCCGTGATGCAGTTAACCTCTCCCTTAATTGGCGGTTGCAGCAGAAATCATGCTAGTGTTTAAAGATCACAAGCGGGAGATGAGAGGGGAGCACAGCTGCAGAGCGGTTGCTCCTCCCTTGCACACTGCTGTCCCCCTTCCATGGCCATGAAGAAGCGGCGGGTGACAGCACTGGGGGACCAGGGGAAGGCTCCACGTGCAGCAAATCCAGGCAACGCCGTATGAACGACCATCACCCAGCTAAATCCAAACACAAAGAGAAAGGCAACAGGCAAGGACGTTACTTGCTGCACACACACAGAGCCTCGCGCACATGCTGTGCATGAGGAGGGCTTCCACACACTGGGATGAGCAGCCCTCAACTCAAGCTCCATCAGCAGGCCATAATTACATCCCCAAAAGTGCTGCAGGAGGGAGACCTTCTAATGAGCCACGTCTTTTGGGGTCACATCCCAACACAGGCTCCTCCACTGCCTCCTCTCAGGAAAAGGTCCTCTCTCCTCTGAGATCTCAAAAGCTTCTCTGACAGCAGGACAGTCGCCTTGGAGCTATGACCATCCCCAAAACTGCGAGTAAGGAAGAACAAAGCGGCGTGGTCAGAGTCTAGGACAGAGACTGGCACGAGAGCAAACCCCATACGTAAAAAATCCCATAGAAGTTCACTGTGGGGAAAGCTGGTGTCTTCTGAGGGGACAGAGGGCCACCCAGGGTCCAGCCCGAGACAGGCAGGTGGGGAGAGATGCTAAAGAAATGGTCCAGGGAAGTATCACGGCAAGGTCATGAGATTTTCTTCTAGCTCAGTGCCTTTGCACAGAACTCACACACTGTTGTCATTAAAAACAGACAACATGGAAAACTAGTTCTGGCCTTCGAGGCATTTCTGACCCAATTACGCTCAACCTGATGTGCTCAAAGCCCTTGAAAAGTGCTGCAGTTCAAGGCCGTTTCCTGATCAGCTCTGGGTTCAGACTAACTCCTGTATACCTGCACTCAGCCGAGCCTGAAAAGTCACACAAGGAATCCCCAAGTCACATAAGCTTTTAAGTGTCATTTCCAGTTCATCCCCCCACGCTGTGAGTGTTTCTCTGCTGCCTGAAATGGGAATTTCAAAGCTTCACCAGAGACACCCTTGGAAGAACCGGCCCCATCTCTCACCACCAGGATGACACAGGGTGCTGAAGCCCAAAAGCACTTCCAGGTCCTGGCTGCCCTCTCTTCCCTGCAGAGCCCTCCCCCTCCACATCTGCCCAGCCTGTGAGGAAGGGGAGAAACACCTCGTTGGCCCAGAAACCAGGACACTGAAAGGCAATTCCCCAGCCTACAGCAGGACAGCCTCCACCTTCTGGGCCAACCAAGCACTCTACCCTGCGTGAGACTGGAAAAGGAGCCTGCCAGCTTAACAAAGAAGAAACTGCTTGAGTATCACAATGGTTGTGCCACCTGCAGCTCTTCAGTGCTACTGCTCACTGCAGTCCCAGGTACTGAGTGCTGACACCTTTCTCAGCCTCATGGACCCTCCCTAGTGCAGGGATCTCTGAACTCAATAGTTCAGATTTGCGGCTCCCAAACATGAATTTGCTCTCTGAGGCAATCCAGTGATTGCAATCAACCGTCTCTCCTCAAAACATCATCCTCAGCTGTAGCACGGGTAGGACTGGAATGGCAAGGGTTAAGCTCCACGCTGTGCACGGGTTTATGTGCCCTAATCCGTTCAAAAGCCCCAACAGCCCTCTGAGGCCATGTGTTACTTTTCCCCTGGGGCATGTATCTTTCTGAGATGAATCTCTCAAACAAACCTCAGCTTCTGCCGCTCCTCCTCTTCCTGATCAACAAAACGCTTCCACTGGAAGTGGGCCGTGATGGCACTCTGATTGTGGATGACCAGGGATCTTTGGTTTGACAGCGTGAGGGAAGTCTTCTCAACTGTCAAGGAGCTCTTGTCAAGCCTGATGTTGACATTTACAGCTGTTCCACAAAGGCTTTTGTGAACATCTTCACCTGGAACAAAGCAAAGGCAAGTTCTCACCTCACTTGCTCATCTCACTTGCTGATGGAAGTAAAAGGAACAGAGCGATCTGCAGGTAACAGAAGAAACAGCTGCAGTTTGGAGCTGCATCAGCAGTTCCCTGGATCAGGGCATTTATCATATTCTGACAGCTGCACACGGTACAGCATGAGGATGTGCTGGCACCACCTTAGGCACCTTATTTGGGGGGGTGTTGGTGGAGATTTATCCCCAAGGTGACAGCATTTACAGTGAGACTTTTCAGATGTGCCCAGGTGCCCTTTGGGCTGCCATTCCACTCACGTCACATGGAATTCTACATCCAAGTCACTCAGTGACGCTGAGGAGCCCCACCTCAGTCATGGCTTGCCCAAGGTCTCCTGCAGGCAGGAGACGCCCCCACTGTCCTGTCGTCCTCATCTCCTGGTCCTGAAATATTGGGCATAGCTCTGATCTCAAAACCCAAGCGGGAGCATTTAAAATGAAATGGAGAAGGGCAGAAAGAACAACGGAAAATGCAGAGCGGCTTCTGTGCCGAGCTCTGCACTCAGCAAGGTGCTACTGGACCCTCGGATCTGTCTGCCAACTCCTTCTTTTGCTCCTGCTACTGTCACAGCCAAGTGCCCCACCACTGCCAGCACATTCTTCCTTGTCAAACGTGCTGCTGTTGCCACTTCACCACTGGAGAAGTGAGTCCCTTCACTAGGTTAAGTGTCCTCTGGAAAGCTGGAGACTCCCAGCACCAGAGCAACACGCACAGCAGCACAGCTATCTCAAAGTGTTTCTCCAAGGTGGTGTTCACAACCTATCTTCAGACACCATTACACCCTCACATTATTGACTCCAGCCCTAGCAGCAGCTTGTTCATAAACCTCACCGCTAAATAACTGCTGCCAACAAGGGGGGTTCTACACAGTCATTCCCAGGCTACAGCAAAGCTCAGAGCACCCTAACGGCTACCGCTGCCACGGTTACTGCTCCTCATGGTCACAAGTCCGCAGCTTGGCCCGGCTCTCAGCAGAGCACCCACTGTACCCATGCAGCACATCACAAGAAGAGGGTCTCTACCTCAAAGGCCTTGCCGGGAACTGTAACACAACAGATCGGGATGAAAAGCAATGACCAGTCAGGAGAGCTCTATGGGACAGGTTCCAGGCTCTTCAGACAGCTCTCCTGCATGCTAAAAGCCATCTCCTTTTCAGTCGGGCTCCTTGCTATGCGTCCTTCTGCAATGGAGCACCCAGAATATTCTCCGTCGCCCCCTGTGCACCGTGCTTAGGAAGATCTGCCTGCCTTGTTACAGGCTGAAATATTCCAGCACAGCAATATCTGGCAGCCAGCATGGAAGCTTTGCTCTACCCAGCGTGGAGGAGCCTTGCAGAAGGGATTCAACAGGACAATGAAGCCATCAGATGATGACAGACGGCGCAGACACCGCGCTGGTTGGAAGGACACAGAGCGTGCACCACGCACTTACCTGTGTCATAGTGAACAATCATGGGACTGGAATAAACACCCGTCTTTGGTGGATGAAATTCCACTGTGACTTCCATCGCTTCTCCAACACCAAGAGTCCCAATGGAGGGATCCACAGAGAAAGGGCTGCAACACAGAGAGAGAGATCAGGACTGTACGGGACATCTGGGCCCTCCCTTAATTTTGCAGTCTAGCTCACTTCAGCTCACTTGTGCAAGCAAGGAGCAAGCAAACCACAGTCAGTAGAAGAAAACCACAACATCCAGGATCAGAAACAGAGCGGGTGACTCTCCCTGCTGAAGGGAACCAGACCTCAGAAGATCCTGTGCTATAACAACACCTCAGCCCCCCATACTCTGCACCCTGTTCTCAGTTCTCAGCTCTTCACCTCTGCACACGTGCAATCCAGTTACTCAGAATTCTACTTTTTTGTGTAGTTCACTTCAAACTTCCGTCATGCTTCCCATTTCTTTATTGCAAAGCGGGACTGACATAGTTCATTGCTGAAGTTCGGGAACTCTTAAAAGCCTTATCCAGGAGCTCTCAACACACACTCTATCACCTAACAGAGTAGTTGGCAAGTGCATCGCAAATAGATGCTAGACTTCACTGGGCGTTTATTGTGGTGGTGACAACTAGGCCTGGAAATCCCAGAAGCAAACTGTACAGTGATCTACAAGTTCCTGCCTATGTAGCTCCACAGGGAAAAGCAGCAGCCTGCTTAAATAGCATCCCAGAAGCCTGCTTAAACAGCCTTGCCAGCCTTTGGCAGAAGCTCCTCTCAGACCCTCGTGTTTCACAGGAGACAAGTTTAAAGTCTTCTTCTGAATCCCGTTTCCTGCAGAAGAAACTGAAGCAGCTCAGGCGCACCAAGTCAGAAGACACAGCAGGTCTTTGCTGCGTTCTTAACCTCAGCTCCTACGCTGAGACCTCTGGGATCAAGCAACTCGCAACTACCAGCCAACTGAAACGGCTGCCTTGCAGATGCAGTGTCAAGAACACATTACCCTCTCCAGTTCAGCAAACTGGAAAACCAGTGACTGGCTTCTGAGACCAACAGGAACACGACAGGCTGTCTGCAACACAGTTCACCTCAGGCATTTGATGGGGGGACCACCAGAGTACCATGAACTCGTGGCCTCCCAGAGAACGGGTGTACTTGGCTGATAGTGGTACATAACCCTTTCAGAAGGTTATTTGTGATCACAAGGGTGCAAACCAGCTACTCAGCTACTTGAGCCCTCTCCAGGAAACGTGGGAGAGAGAGAGCTCCAGAACAAAAGGCCCCCAACCCTTTGCAAATGCACCAGACATTTGCAGCATCTTTCCCCTGCGCCCTCCTTAGCTTTCTGGTTTGGGCTGTAGTCCAGTTCTGAAGACACTGCCGGCTCCTCTCCACTTCAGAGCTCATTCTGCTTAGGCATATTTGGTCCCAGGCACCAGACCAAGCCCACGGGACAACAAAGTCCCTGGACCACACACTGTTATTGCCAGGGCCTCCGTAGCAGTTGCTTTGATCTATGATCTCTGCTTGCTCATACAGACACAGCTGCTGACAAACTCTTCAGTGTCTCTCCCCAGCTCATTGCTTGCCCACTTCTTGATGCTGCCTTTGGGCTCCGTGACCTGAGCCCCTCGAGCTGTCCTCTGCCACGCAGCACCTTGTTCAGCAGTCAAGCTGCCTTCCTACCTTGGCTCTTCCAGTCTAACAGCATCAGACCTGCAAGATGCTGCGTTGGAGACACCACCGCAGTGTAAAACTTGCTTGCAGAGCTTTCTCAAAACACTGTCAGCAATGGCAAACCCCACGGGTCCTGCCCACGCCCAGCACCTCAGCTGCTCTGCCTCCTTGTTGTCACTGTTTACAACTCTAGGACCACGCAACAGCGTTTTGCACAAGAGAGGAGCTCCTTTACCTCAGAGTGGTGATGCTGTAGCAAGCCTCCCGCTTCCCCACGTTGCGCACCAGCAGAGTTTTCTGGGTGCTGAACCTGACTGGACAGTCGGAGAAGTTCAGCTGCTCAGGGAAGTCCAGGGTGGCTCGGGCACCTATTGCTCGGATAGGCACAAAGAACTTCTCCCTCTCTGTGATGATGATAAGCTCATCGAAATAATCCTGCAGGGAAAGAAACAAGCTCAGCACAGTGCGTTTAGCAGCATGCCCATGGCAGAAGAAGAGCTGCTGGTTTCTGTGACTCTCACAGTAGCATTCGATAGCGTACTCGCACTTTCTACCTTCATGGCCTTCCACTACAGACTATTTCACAAACAGGGGCAGTCAGGGACCATGGGGCAGATCCTCTTTAGTTTTCTATAGGCATGCTGCTTGAGGATAGGACAGAGTATTCAACTACATTTAAGCAGCAAACAGAAGATGAGGAAAAGGCCACGCACAGACAGCAGACTCTCAGCCCTGAAGCCAACAGACATTACATTAAATATTCCACCACTGAAGGAGAAAACAGCCTGAAACAGGCAAGAGCCTCTAGCCTATGGGAGCACAACCTTCGCCACCAGGAAAGAGTCTCCCCCAGGCCGAGATCCAGCGCAACCCCACTCAACCCAGGCCAGTTCTTCAAAACCCACACCAGATGCCTGGTTTGGAATCCAGCCCTGCAGGTTCACCCTCCCCTCAAGGCGCCATCTCTCGGGACCTCCAGGCTCACCTTGTTCTCATCAGGTCTGAAAAGGATGCGGTAGGTTGAAGACATGCCCGGTGCTACCTTATAGTCCTCATTACTCGGGCTGATCAACTCGAAGTAAGGAGAGTTCCCCAGGATGACGTTCAGCAGACGAGGAACCTGCAGGAAAGGCATGGAACTATGATTTTGTCGCTTGTGCAAACATGAGAGGGGACCAGGACAGGCCACGTGACACCCTTCCTTACCACCTTTCCAAAGCACTTTTAGCTCTGAAGGCACACGCACGTAACACACAAGGGTGGACTTGAAACCCTTCTGCTGAGCTACATAGCTGCAGGACAGAGGCAGTAGGAACAACATGCCCTGCTCTGAAGGAAGCACTAAGGAGATGCAGTACCTCCAGTCACCTGCACATTCAACAAGCTCAAAGAACATGTTTGCTTCTGCCTGCATGCATCCATGCAATCATGCCTCTGGAGAGGGAATGTATTATCTGAAGGCAAACCGGCGTGTGTTAGTTATATGGGGGGAAGGAAGTCGTTTCTGACACACCAGGGTGGAGTGGGGTGGTCAAGCTGCGGTGCTTGTCATGGGGGTGGATCAGCAAGAGAAGGAGACCACAGACACTCTGGCCTTCCTGACAATAAAAGCTTACCTCAAGAGCAAAAGGACGAGCACAGGAAGACAAAAGAACAACCCCAGGAAGAAGCGGATGGCTAAGACAATTTCCAGGGGGCTGCAAAGCGGCAAGGGAGAGCCATAATACAAGGAAAGGCTGGTGCAGAGATGAGAGCGCCCAACGTGCCTGTACGATGGAAAGCCAGACAACCCCCCAGGCTGTGTCTATCAGTTACGGTCCTCAAAGGCACATGCTGCTTTGAGATACGCGACCAGCACTGCCTCACAGTGTGGTTTCATTACTGAAAGCCACCCTGAGCTCTCTGCAGGCTCTTGCTGCCTGCTGACTGCAGCCAGCCCTCTGCCAGTGCAGGAGAGCCACAGTTCCAGGCATCCCTCCTCATAGCCAGGCCTTCCTGCAGGCATCCTGCTGCAAGTGTCTGTCCTCTGGGATACCACAGGCACGGAGACAGCAAACAGGCATTCTCTAGCACACAGGCAGCAACCCCCCCAGCACTCAACCTCATCTCAGAAAGCATAACAAGCAGAGGTTGAACGACAGCCAGCTCCACTCATGAACACATGAGCCTTGGAAAAAATGGAGGCTCATTCTGCACCCCCGACCCAAGCCTGATAGCCCATGGCCAAGGCAGCCCTGAACACTCTAAACACCCTTTGCTCCCAGCAATGCCGTGGGGCAGCAAGCTCCAGGAGCCCGTTTCCCACTGCAGCCACAAATTCTGGTCACCAAGTCCCTTGGGACAGGAGCCCAGCTGGCAAAGATCTTCAGCAAGAGCCACCCAGGACACCTCTGAGGATGGTCAGGAGCAGCCTGAAGACAGGAAAGCAATTCGACAGCAAGTAGGCAAGAGCAGTAAGCATATAGTGAAGCACTTCCATACTGGAGTCATTACAGAGCACCTATTGGGCTCGATTACACTTTGCCTCTGTTATACTTTGCTGCTACCTGGAGTTTTAGGGAGCAGACAGCCTCAGCTACTGTGCAGGATACATCAGTAGGATTCAGAGGCATGTGGGAAACACGTGAGACACAGCACAATGCTCCTTTTCTCCAGGACATGACCAAAACCCAGCAAAAGGAGAACATAATAAACTCTCTTGGGATTATCATCTCTATCTTTGTGTATTTAAATATGTCAAGGGTTTTCCTTAGAGCTGATCTTCCTTTTACACCAGGGCTGTCCAACGCCTGAGGTCGTACTAGCTTCACAACTAATTCATTTTGGGGAAAATTAACAGTTCACGCACTGCCTCCCCTTCACAAGCCATAGAAATCCCAAGCTGCAGCTGTACCACTCAATTACGTTTTGCTGGGAATGGCACCAACATCAATGCAGACGTTGTTTTCCATTGGGAAGCGTGAATAAAGCAAATTCACTGTTTGCCTCTTTGCTGGTACTTGGCAAAGGCAAACATTCTGAGGCGCTGCACGGATGAGGGAGCAGCTGAAGCCAAAAGACACAGTGGGAATGAAGCAGAGCAGTGGGAAAAGAGAAACTGAGGCCCATTTTAATAAGCAAAGGGCACACCTACAGCAAAGATTGCCCAAAGTCACCGTGAACCACACCACTGGTGTCCCTTGGGCACAGGTATCCATGTTACAACTTCCCAGTATTCTCAAGCTAAATCAGGAATGACACAGAACTCTCTGGGAGTAACTGAGGGACCATACCTTCATCTTTCCTTGCCAAAGGGTCTTCCATGCTCTACCATGTCCCTGCAAAACCTGTGATCTCAGGAGATACTTTGACTTCTCTTGCTGTTCCTCCCCCTACATTAAGCCCTGACAGTGTCACTCCTCTTGTCCCCTTCTTTGTTTCTCCCAACAGGCAGATTTGAGAGATTTGAGGAAGGGGTTAATTCACCTGCACACTTCCACCTCCCCGTGCCCTCCTCTCGCGCACACATCTTGCTCTTTGTTACGCAACAGGATCTTGAATTACGCCTGTTTCTGACCTTTCTCTGCTTCCAGCACACTTCCTGTTACGTACCAAAAGAATCCCTGTGCGGAAGAAAGTGCTCCGGGACAGGACACTGAACTCAGCCCCTTTCCTCCCTCCTGTCTTTTCCCACCAGCTTGCTCTTGGCACACAAAATCATAGAATAGTTAGGGTTGGAAAGGACTTTAAGATCATCTAGTTCCAACACCCCTGCCATGGGCAGGGACACCCCACACTAAACCATGGCACCCAAGGCCTCATTCAACCTGGCCTTGAACACTGCCAAGGATGGAGCATTCACAACCTCCCTGGGCAACCCATTCCAGTGCCTCACCACCCTCCCAGTAAAGAATTTCTTCCTTAGATCCAATCTAAACTTCCCCTGTTTAAGTTTGAACCCGTTACCCCTTGTCCTGTCACTACAGGCCCTGATGAAGAGTCCCTCCCCAGCATCCTTGTAGGCCCCCTTCAGATACTGGAAGACTGCTATGAGGTCTCCACGCAGCCTTCTCTTCTCCAGGATGAACAGCCCCAACTTTCTCAGCCTGTCTTCATACGGGAGGTGCTCCAGTCCCCTGATCATCCTCGTGGCCCTCCTCTGGACTTGTTCCAACAGTTCCATGTCCTTTTTCTGTTGAGGACACCAGAACTGCGCACAATACTCCAAGTGAGGTCTCACGAGAGCAGAGTAGAGGGGCAGGATCACTTCCTTCGACCTGCTGGTCACGCTCCTTTTGATGCAGCCCAGGACACGGCTGGCTTTCTGGGCTGCGAGCGCACACTGCCGGCTCATGTTATGTTTCTCATCGACCAACACCCCCAAGTCCTTCTCTGCAGGGCTGCTCTGAATCTCTTCTCTGCCCAACCTGTAGCCGTGCCTGGGATTGCTCCGACCCAGGTGTAGGACCTTGCACTTGGCATGGTTAAACTTCATAAGGCTGGCATCAGCCCACCTCACAAGCGTGTCGAGGTCCCTCTGCATGGCATCCCTTCCCTCCGGCGTATCAACCGAACCACAAAGCTTGGTGCCATGGGCAACCTTGCTGAGGGCGCACTCAATCCCCCTGTCCATGTCACCGACAAAGATGTTGAACAAGACTGGTCCCAACACCGATCCCTGAGGGATACCACTCCTTACCGGTCTCCAGCCAGACATCGAGCCATTGACCACAACTCTTTGTGTGCGGCCATCCAGCCAGTTCTTTATCCACCGAGTGGTCCACCCATCAAATTGATGTCTCTCCAATTTACAGACAAGGATGTCATGTGGGACAGTGTCAAACGCTTTGCACAAATCCAGGTAGATGACGTCAACTGCTCTGCCCCTGTCCATCAGTTTCGTAGCCCCATCACAGAAGGCCACCAAATTGGTCAGGCAGGATCTGCCCTTAGTGAAGCCATACCGGCTGTCACCAACCACCTCCTTGTTTTTACCGTGCCTTAGCATGCCTTCCAGGAGAATCTGCTCCAAGAGTTTGCCAGGCACAGAGGTGAGACTGACTGGTCTGTAATTCCCCGGGTCATCCATTTTCCCCCTCTTGAAAATGGGGCTTATGTTTCCCTTCTTCCGGTCGTCGGGAACTTCACCTGACTGCCATGATTTTTCAAATTATGATGGACAGTGGCTTAGCAACTTCATTTGCCAGCTCCTTCAGGACCCGCGGATGGATTTCGTCAGGTCCCATGGACTCGTGTACGTTTAGGTTTTTAAGATGGTCTCGAACCAGATCCTCTCCTACAGTGGGCCTAGGGTCTTCATTCTCACAGTCCCTGCGTTCGCCTTCCAAGACTTGGGTGGTGCGGTCAGAGACTTTGCCAGTGAAGACCGAGGCAAAGAAGTCATTAAGAACCTCAGCCTTCTCCAAATCCTGGGTAGCCAGTTCTCCCAATATCTTCCGAAGGGGGCCTACGCTGTCCCCAGTCTGTCTTTTACTCGCTACGTACCTATAGAATCCCTTCCTATTATCCTTAACATCCCTAGCCAAGTTCAATTCTAACTGGGCCTTAGCCTTCCTCACCTGGTCCCTAGCTTCCCGGACAGCAGCCCTGTATTCTTCCCAGGCTGCCTGTCCCTCCTTCCACCTTCTATAAGCCTCTTTTTTCCTTTGAATTTTCCTGAGCAGCTCCTTATCCATCCAAGGAGGTCTCCTGGCCCTCCTGCTGCACTTCCTTCTAGTTGGGATGCAACACTCCTGAGCTTGGAGCAGGTGATCCTTGAATAACAACCAAGAGTCTTGGGCCCCCCTGCCCTCTAGGGCTGTATCCCATGGAACCTTACTAAGCAGGCTCCTGAAGAGGCCAAAGTCTGCTCTCTTGAAGTCCAGGGCAGTGAGCTTGCTGCACGCTCTTCTCACTGTCCCGAGGATCTCGAATTCGCCTCACTGGAGCAAATGTTTCCCCAACTGAAATTCAAAAGGTCTCCATTTCCCCCTTTACAGCAGAGAGAACAAAATTGCTGACATTTCTCAACTTTTCCCAGCTCAACTTTCTTAGGAAATCTCAAAAGGATCACAATCTTTCCAGTTCAAGTTGGAGACCTTCAGGAGCACATTACCCTGCCTGTGCCGGGATTCTCCAAAGGGAAAGCACAGCCACGCTGGCTTAGAAACACCTGAGCGGAACTGAACTAAGCTTAGCAGGAGCCTCAAGTGGCACCTCAAATGTTGCCCTTCAACTACTCCTGCTTAAGCCAGCCTGTTTCCACTGCTCTTCCAAAACACCCAGCCTGGAGCGCTAATGCCAGGAGTTATAACTTCCTCCAGCACAATGCGGAGAAGACTCAATCCCTGTGCTTTGACAGGGAGTTGCACACAGGTGGCTGAACAGGCTGAGAGAGGAAAACATGCCCTGCCAGAAACAAGGATTAACCAAGGAGCCACCGGGACACCGTGCACACTCGAGGTAAAGCACGACAGCAGGCAAGAACTGCACAGCCCTTGACATTCCCATCAGTCCAGGGCTTTCAAGAGGAAGCATGCTGGCTCAGAAAGCTCCTTTGGGTTAGGTACCACCAGCGCACGGCCAAAACCAGCGGGAGAATCCCCAGCATGGGAACATTTCCCCCATCTTGCAGAATAACGCTGGTGAGACATTTTATTCTGGATGCGCTGTGCTGCGGCAGGTAACTTGCTCTGCTGCACACCACGTGAATTCCACCGCTCTCCTCCTCCAGCCCAGCGTTCAACCTCCACAGCCCAGCACTTACCCTGTCTTTGTTCCTCAGAGCTAGCGGCGCTATGTAGAACTGGTGGGGAACGTAGTTCTCAAACACCACCTCGGATGGGAAAGGCTGGAACAGCCTCTGGTCCAGGTCAACTGCTGAGAACTGCAGATGCAAGACAGAGCAGAGAGAGCTTCAGCTGCTGGGAGAAAGATTAACGAATGAAAATCCCGCACTGATCTCCAGTAAATACAGTCTCTTGGTGAGTCCATCTGCCCAGCTCCCACCAGGAGATGGGAGCTCACCCACCTCTGCTCTCAGCTGAGCCAAGGTTTCTGGACCATCTTGAGCAGCCTCAAGCTAAGAAGCTCTTTTGGAGGCTGTTTCTCCAGGTGGCCTTCTCCAAAAGGCAAAGCAGCGCTCACCTCCAGCACAGCCCTCTGCTAAGGTGCTCACTCAGCTCCAGACACTTGCTGCAACAGCCACGAGCACTCAGGGAGCAAGCAAAACCCAGGAGTTTCCATGAGCCTCCACAGGAAACAATTTGCAGATGAACTTCCCTCTGAGACACAGAGACTGAGTCCCACACATCCCAAATATCTTTTTTGTTGATGTAGAGCCTAGAAACCAGGCGGAAGACACCAGTACCAGGGAGGAAAGGCCAACAAGAAAGTAACAGGGCACTTGGGAAACAGGCAAATGAGGTGAATGCTGAATGGGGATGAAGTTCAGCTCTTCTCCCAGCATTACTGGGCAACTTGAGCTAGACTGCAATTAGCATCTCCTTTCCCCATGAGCCTTAAGTTGATGCTTCACTGTATTCTTTTACTGAGGGTTTATTTAATACCACTGCACAAGCAGCTCTGAAAAATACACACAAAGACCAAAAGCTGACCCAGCAGAGGCATTACTTGGAGATAAATCCTCCCTGCTTGGTCTCCCCTCTCCCAGCTGCACTGCTCCCACTCGAGAGACACAGGCAGGCCTCCTGCTTCTCCACAGAAGCCACGGTCAGGCTGAGGCCAGTAGCTGTAGCACTGCCAGTCACTTGGGCGCCCGTCTTACGTGTTCCCACCTTGTGTGCTGTCTGGGGCAACCCTTAACTGATGTGCTAGAGGTCTCTTGCTGGCAACTTTCTGCTCAACAGCCTACCTCAGCCATCCACCCACCCGGACTGTGTGTTAGACTGAGCAGTCCTGCAAGAAAAGCAGCTTTAAACGTACGTCTAAGAGAACACTGATCCAGGTAAAGCGCATCCACTCCCCTCTGCCCAGGCCGATCCCCCTGGGTATCCAGCAGCCTGAAAACTCAAACACCCCGGAAGGGTACCCACGCCTTCTTCCAACCCAAAGCATTAATGCAATTGGTTTTGTTACAGCTTAAGTAATTGCCACAGGCCCTCAGCCTTCAAAGGCCAGTGCTGCCACCAGTGAGGGAGTCCTGTGACCCCAAGCACATGGCAGCTGACTACACCAAAGCAAGAGGTGGCTGTTTGAGCAGGAGGATGAAAAACAGCAGCTCCTGCCCTTGTGTCCTGCCCCAGCCCTTCCCCAGTAGCCTGCTTTAGCGACGGTAGCTCAACTCCAGCAAAACCCACCACCTGCAGCAGAGGTTCCATGGGCTTGGTGCAGATCAAGACTTCAATGGCTCACTGGAGAAACATGTTTTGCCTTTCCCCCAGCAGAAAGAACTCCACCACCACCAGTTGGAAATGACAACAGGACGTAATCACCAAGCTGCTTGGGTAAGCTGGAGGCAAGCCTGCCACAGGCACGCGCCTTCTTCAAATGTCAGTCACATCAAACAGCAAGGAAAAGGGCAGGGAAAGGCTACCTTTTGATGGGAGACTTCACCCATGTCCCGAAGCTGGGTTGTCCGCGGCCACCACATCTCCCGAGGGCCGGCCAGCCTCTGCTTGGTGGGGAGAGACTCTTCTGCCTCTCTGAGCAGCTTCGGATTACGAGATGCTACCACTCTGCTCTGGAATCTATCCACCCTTCTGGAGGACCTCATGGGCCGGGGGGTCTTGCCACTGGCCATGTCGCAGAGGTCACCTGGAAGAAGCAACAGTTGGACAACCCACAACCACAGAACCTTAAAACCCTGGACCCATGGAACCCCGCAACCTTAGGGAAGGGCCCTTAAAACTCACCCAGTTCCAACCCCCTGCCACGGGCAGGGACACCTTCCACTAGAGCAGGTTGCTCCAAGCCCCTGTGTCCCACCTGGCCTTGAACCCTGCCAGGGATGGGGCAGCCACAGCATCTCTGCGCAACCTGTGCCAGCGCCTCGCCATTCCTGGCACACCCAAAGGATACAGCTGTGTCTCCAGCCTTTGGCATCCTTCCTAAGCGGAGAACACAGGGCCTCCCCACCCTCACTCGTGGTTAGACCATATTTAGGCTCCATTTGTAGACTAAAACCCCACAACAAACAGCCCCTGAGCCAAAACACCCTTTTGCTGTGGGGGCAGTCCCACGAGCCACAGAGACACACCAGGGGCTGCTGGCACTTCTCACCCTTTCTGCAAGGAGCCTGCTGATATTTCTCACTAACTCAGCACAGAGTTCAAGACTCGGATTAAGAACTATAGTTTCTCAAGGCTACTTTGCCTCGTTTAAGTTACAAAGATTATCTGGCAAAAATGGCTCCGTCCAGGCCTGAAATCACCCCACTGCCCAAGAGCATTCCTCCATGCAGAAGGACGCCCTAATTTTCACTTGTTAACACCCAAACTCGAGGCTCCCTACAGGCATTCCAGGCTGCCACAGCAGGAAAAAAGCAGGACACCATCAAAGGCGCATGCGCAATTAGCTCAAATCTAAGTACAATCCAGGATGATATTCCCTCCTGCTTCCCCGTGTTCCACAGCACCTCTGTTGTGCGCACTTGCTGTACCCAGCAAGACAGCATCTAGGCAAAGATGGCCGTTCCCTGCCCCTCGACTGCTCCCCACACCCCGCAAGAGAGGCAATCACTTCATTCCTTTACTCCTCAGACAGCTACAGCACTGCACGTGGCTGTGGCTGTGGCCGCGGGCCCTTCCCAGCTTCAGGAAACAAGGCTACTGTTTCCCTGTTTCCTTTTGGTTTTGCAAGAAACACCAGAGCTCTGCACTTTCCTAGGGACAGGAGGACCTGCTGCAGCAAGAGCTGGGATTTAAAGCTGGAAAGAACTCCTTTTCAGGGGAGAAACCTCATGGGGATGATCCAACATGAATCTGGATTTCAGTGGTTTATTACCGGGCCTTAAGAACAACTGGCTTATCCGTTCCAATTCTCCAACCTGTGATTTCACTTCACTTGAAACGAATCCTGTCGTCACCCCCACAACGCTTATTTCCAGAGGGCTTCCAACCTCCACACCCCAGCCAGCCCAGCAGCTTCCCCCCGAGCCCTGGAGCAAGGCTCTTCCACAGCCCCAGAGCCCGCAGGGACCAGCCTCCCGGAGGAGCAGGAAAGGAGCACAACGGAGCAAGCGGGCACATCTCCCTGCAGGGGCAGGACAAACCAGCAACCAGGACACAGCACCCCTCCAGCCCACCACCCCGTGGCTCCCTGCTCCCCACCTCAGGCAGCCAAGGCTCCCTTTGCTGCAGGACCTACAGCTGAGCTCCAAGTCTCTCCCATCCCTGCAAGCTGCACGGCACTTTCAGAGCCCGGTCAAGCCCTTCTACCTGCCCAGCCCTGCTCTTAGCCCAGGGATGTTTAAATCCTGCCGGGTAGCACACAGCTGCCCCATCCCTGCTGCCAACGGAGCTGCCTCCTCCCTGCCCAGGGCCAGACGCTACCTGAGCACGGGTGATTCACGCTTCTCCTGGAGGATTCCTCCGTGCAGGGCCCAGTCTTGGCTCCTGAATGCCCTTGCGCTGCTCGGCAGCTGTGGGCAGCTGGAGGGACAGGAGTCGCCCAGGGACGCCTCGGTGTGGCTCTTGCCCACCAGCACAGCAGGTAACTGCTGCTGGGCTGCCAGCAGCCAGTGCAACCTGGGCAGCAAAGGACAGGGCTGGGACCTGGGCTGCCCAGCCCCTCTCCTCAACGCTCTGGCTTTGCCAGGTAGGGCAGGGTTTCACCAGTGCCTCCAGGAAGCAGAGCTCAGAGCCTGACAGTAGCTCAAGCCTGCTCCTGTCTCAGCGGCTGAGCAACTCCTGCTCTGACTGGGCCACGGCTGCTGCTCGCATTTAACAGCAGCAGCTCCCCTCTACGTCACAATAGGCGAGGTCCGCACGCCCCGTAAGAAAGTGCTCACCCCCCCCGCACCACTTCCACACCAAGGCCGCCACCGCTTGTGGCTCTGGGATTTCTCCAGCTCCAGGCTGGAGTGGAGACCGTGCTTCCCGCCTTGAGCTCTCTCGGTACCACTGTTGGCCGCCTTGTCTCTCCTCTGCTGCGTTCCACGGCCACTGCAGGGTCTTGCTGAAGTCACGGCCTTGCAGATCCCTGCAGCCCCCCTACGCCTTCAATGTCTCCCCCGCAGGGAAGGGCTGCAGCAGGACTAAAGCGCACCTTACAGCAGCATTCATTCACGCTCCGTGACCTTCAGATACATTGGTTTATACACTGTGGATGAGCCAATAATTTCTCTGCTTCAGGACTAAAGGAAAAAGCTTCCACACTGACTACAAAGCAACCATTTCATTCCCGTTTTGCTCGCCCAGGAGTTGCCCAGTCACACCAGGGCCATGGCCAGGCTGCCTTTGGGGTGACCCCTCTTGCTGCCCCTGCTGAGCACCCAGCGACGAGTTTGTACCCCTTAAGCCTGCGCACACGGGCACATGCACCAGCCAAGGCCACCCAACTTCCCGCGGCATCTCAGCTGCCAGGAGCTTCACACGTTTTCAGCGCAGCGTTTGCCAGAAACAAAAGCTTCCCGTGAGACTCTCGGCCACAGGCAAAGCAAATCCTCACATCTGCTTGGTGGGGAGCGTGGAGCCCTCCGTTTGAAACCAACACTCATCATCTGGGCGTTTACAACCCACTCAGGGAGAATATGAGCCCCGAGTGCTAACTGGCTCTCCAGGCAGCCAGCCTGTGGAAACACTCCGAAACATGTCCCGCACGACTGTCCAGCCACAAATCCAGGTGGAAACTGGAGAGCTCAGGCAAAGACACCTCAGGTGTGACACCCTTGTGTGCTGAAGGCACCGAGACAGAAGCTCTGTAAGTAAAGGGAACTGGATGGCGGGTGATGCTTCCCGTCTCAAAGGCAGACCTTGGAGACAGAGATGTCAAGGTGTGACCCATGGAGCGTCTCACCCTTAAGCTGAGGTGCACTCACAGGGCTGCCACCTCGTCGTGCTCCTTCCCGCAGCTCCAGCACCTCGGAAGCAATGCTAGAGCCTTCCCTGCTCCGTGCACAAGTGACTCCTGACCGCTGCAGGCAACTAGGACAGCTGGGGGCCGCTCCCTGCCCCTGCTCACAGGACTTGCCAGAGCAGCCTCAGGGGCTTGGCAAGAGAAACCGCTGGCCGCAAAGCATCTTCCTGGAGCTGCATGGTAGAAGCGGCACGAAACCCCCGCGAGGCTTGCAGGCACCTCAGCACCCAGCGCTCAACCTGATGCTGGACCTCAGCCGGCTCTCAAGCTCCACAGCCCTGCTCCACACTCAGCTCTGTTCCTCCTGCTGAACTCACCATCTCTTTTTCCAGCCCAAACCCTTCTGCCCTCCCAGACAGGAGGAGGGGGCCAAAGCAATTCCTTAGTCCTGCTTGCCAGCCCAGACAAGCTCACTTCCACATCTCCTGCACTGCTGCGTGGAGGAATCAAGTGAGAAACAGCCTGATCTGCAGGCGAGCCCTGGCTGGGAGACTCTGCTCTAACAAAGTCTTTCAGCTAATGCCTATTTCATGTGCAACACAAGCAGTCTCTGGAGGGGGAATCAAGGCCAGGAGCGTCTTCAAAGTGAAGGCAAGAAATGTGTTTCCATCATGTGCCCTACAGCTACTGCAGAGACCCCTTGCTGCAGGCGAGGCAGAAAAGAAGGGTCTGCGCAGGATCGCCCTGCTCCAGGGGACTGGGTTTGGCCACGAGCTACATTAGGGGTAAATAAAAGCCCCTTCACCTCTTCTCTTTAGGGCAGTACCATGAACCTCTGACACTGCCTGGCCCACGATACGGGCTACGGCCATACAGCCCAAGTATCTGCAGGCAGCTCAGTCATGAGAGACCTGGGAAAGTCAGAAGGCTCCACAGCGCAAGCACGGGCACAGACGGGCCCTTCAGAGCCCCTGAGCTTGGCAAAAGCTGTGCGGAGGAAGAAGCTGATCTGAGCACTTCCATGTGGCCCTAAAGCATCCAAACCCCTTCGTGCACATGTCCAGCAGCTTCCCTCTGCCAAATAAAAGTCAACAGCTCTCTGATGATGCTGTGCTGAAAAAGGCAGGAAATTAAGAACAAACCGCAAGAGTTCTTAATGGAAACTCAGCACAAAAAACAAGGGAATTTCCACGCAAAGGCACAGCTTTATGTCCGTACAGATCCTGTGGCTGTCACTGTGCCACATGCCAGCGCTCAGGGCTCTTACTTCAAGCGACCCTTGTGCACAAGCAGCAGCACCAGCCCTTGAGTTATCCTCCACGCTTAGAGGCCGGGGTCTATCAGCACACCGCACTACAACACTACACCCAGTATTTTGGGTAGGAGCAACGTCTGGGGACTGAATCTTGCTTCAGCACACACAAATCCTCTTCCCTCTTCCTTCCACGCAGATAAACCGCCTTTCAGTAACTGGTTGATTTGCCTCTCTACTGCACTTGGCTGGAAGAGCAAGGCAGGAGATCTCTGAAAAGTGAGACTCAGGATGCTATTGAACATTTTTGTTCAGTTAAATCACCTCCCCCTGTTCAGGCTTAAGCAGCAAGATGACCTTACTCGCCTAGAGATTGCCTGCTTAGCTACAATTACCATATGAACAGCAGCTCAAAGAAGCCAGGAAAGGAGAACCACAATTCCCAAGGCTGATCTCTTGCCCCTCCAGCCGGCTGCTAAGTGCCTGAGTGCTTTCTAAATCAAGTAGTCTTGCCAGCCACGAAGCCTTACCTGTCACCTTTATATTCCAGTCCCTCTGCACTGCATCACTTTGGTACTGACATCCTGCAACCTGTTACAAAAGCTCTGCCACAGCTGAGACAATTAATAGGAGCCCAGTATTACAGCTGCCTGCTATTTCTTTGATGACCTCCAACAGCCAGCTGACGCTGAGGCAGCCCAAGCTCCCTTCAAGGGTCTGCTGGAGCCTCCCCAGTTCCACATGGCATCATTCACAACTGTGCCTCCTGCCTTTAGTCCTTACAGTACTACTGTCCCTTTCCCACTTGCCTCTCCAAGCATCTGCTCTCCGGATCCTGACTTCGCAGCTCCCTTTTAACCTCTTTTTTTCTGCCATCTGGATGCCATTTCAGAGACTCAAAGACTCATTTAGCTTGGAAAAGACCCTTAAGATCAAGTCTAACCCAGCGCTGTGGTTTAAGTCCAGATGGTAACTCAGACCCATGCAGCCGCTCACTCACTGCCCCCCATCCCAGCTCAGGCTCTCCTGAGCCCCAGCTCCTTTGCACCCAGCACTGCCAAGTCCACCATTAAACCCTGGAGCACCACATCTATGGGTCTTTTGAATGCCCCCAGGGATGGTGACTCCACCACATCCTTGGGCAGCCTGTTCAGGGCTTGACAACCCTTTCTGTGAAGAAATTTTCCCTAAAAGCCAATCCAAGCTTCCTCTGGCACAGCTTGAGGCCATTTCCTCTTGTCCTATTCCTTGTTCCTTGCCAGAAGAGACCAGCCACCTCCTGCCTCCATCCTCCTGCCAGCTAGCTGTAGGAAGCGATAAGGTCCCCCCCTCTCCGAGCCTTCTCTTCTCCAGACTAAACCCCCCAGTTGTTCCCTCAGCCGTTCCTCATCACACTTGTGCTTCAGACCCTCCACCAGCTCTGCTGCCCTTCTCTGGACCCGCTCCAGCACCTCAATGTCTTTCCTGCAGTGAGGGGCCCGAAACTGAGCCCAGTATTTGTGGTGCAGAAAGGGCCAAGTTTGGACAACCTGTTCTGAGTCATCTGGACCCTCCTGGAGCAGTCCAGACTTTGGGTTTGCCTGTGATGTATACAGGAATTGCTGCTTCTCAGAAAAATCACCTATGGATGTAAACTGCAACGGAAAGATAGTGAGGGTGGGAGAGCTCTGCAGTCGCTTCTACCTAGGCCATCTGCTGCATTGTTCACCATTCACAGCGTTTTATAGACAGAGCAAGAACAATCCACGTCCTCCCTCATTTACAGACTGGGCAACATAGAGTACCGTTTGAGGCCAAACCACATGCAAGATGAGGAGGGCAAGACCAGCAGCGGTGAGGCAGGCAGCCTCCGTCCCAGCCACATGTAACCCACAGCCTGGAGGCAGTCACATCTGCATCCCACGGGAGGACAGGAAGACATGGAGGAAGTGTCTCTTCCTGGGAGCAAAGCTTGCTCCCTGCCCAGCTCCGGTGGTGGGGAGAAGGGGCTCCAGCTCCCAGTGCTTCACGTGGCAAGTGCTGCCCAAAGCAACAGGGCCTCCAGCCAGCCCCAGTACCACCAGCGCAACAGCAGGGACGCCCAGAGGGCAGGAGGCAGCGGTGGCTGTCCAACAGGCACGTCAGAAAGACCTTCCTGTCGGCACTCATGCACTTAGCAAGTCACGTACCGGAATAACTGGACGTGTCTGGCCTCTTCCAGAGGACACAGAGCTGCAGCAAAGGCAAAGACAAGAGCTACAGTGACGATCCAAGAGAGAGGAGGGAAGTGCCCCCCACACACACCTGACAGGATCGCAGCGATGCGATAGGAGCATTTGAACCATGAGGGAAGAACTCCAGTGCTCAGTTCCAGAAAGGGCCCGACGGCAACACTCCATCACTTTCGATGCTACCAAAACATTTCCTACCAAAACCTCCAGAGAGATCACTTACCCAGCTGCAGCCTCATCAAGTCCCAGGTACGCAGCCCACAGTCCTCTTCAGTCCAAACTGGGTTCATACTTGTTTTCTTCTAAGGAAGAAGAAAAGTCAAGTTGGCTCCTTTTAGCCCTGTTTCCCTGCCTGCCTCTGAGCAACGCAATGCCACGCTGCAAGGGGAACCTTGACCTTGTTTGCTTTTTGGAGACACAGACCTCCATGCACAGCCCTGGCTTTGCTTTCTCCCTTTTCATTCCCATCCTTAGAGTCAATTTGGTTTCCTCGCTTCTTGCTCCGTTTACATCCCACTTCCATACCCTGAGCTGCTTCTCTACTCCTTTCCTAAATCCAGACAGTATTTCAAATACCCCACATTTTGGAGACCCTGACTTTAGCTGTGCAGTCAAATTTGAACTGAGGAATTGTTTTCCCTCCACCACTTTTTAAAACAAAACAAAAAGAACTTGGGCCCAACAAGTGTAATGCCTCCTTGGTTTTCTTTTCCCTTCACACTATGAAATCATTTAAGCCAGCAGCTGCCTTTGCGTAAATTTCAGAACACTCAAGAAATTACTCACAGTTCAGGGGGAGTCTCTGGCATGAGCAGGGCAGCAACCGAGGCTGTGACTGCCAGGAGACACTGCAGAGAAAGATGGGTGCATTCTGGATAGAGCTTCGGGCCCGATTCACCAAGGTACTGCCACCACATGTCATTTAAACAAGAAAGGGGGCAGATGACAGGGGCACTGACAGCTGTGCAGTTACAGAATGGTTCAACAGTCGTTCCTGGGGCTGACACTGCCTTAATCCTAACTGCCTTGGCCTCATGTCTCCACTGGCAGCTAAAAACCATCTAAGTCAGCACGATACTGAGGACAGAAACATCCTACAGTACCCACACACTGCAGGACCAGGGCTTAGTCAAAGTCACGCAGGCAGAGCAGGGGTCAGTCTCTCTTCCCTCACACCCAGCTCTTCTCCCCCTCCATGCCACCCAGCACCACGGGACACCACAGGCTAGGGAGTACAGGGTCCTCCTCTCCTCCTCCCAAGATACAGAGCTTCCTTCGGAGCCTGAGCACAGGGCAGCTCTTTACTTCCTGGCATCACACGCATTTGAAACCATGGTAACACCCCAGCACCCACAGCCCACCAAGATCCTCCCATGGTCAGTTCCAAGGACCACACTAATTGCCACAAGCGCTCCTTCCCTCCACTTTCTCCTGACCAAGACAAAAACCAGCCCTCACGTGCCTTACCTGGTCCACCACAGCTTGGTTGGCATTTGCAGCTTCAGACATCCCGTGGCAGCTCCATTTGCAGCAGCACTGGTCTCCTTGGCTCCTGGCTTCGCAGCAAGTTGGTCATCCACAGCAGGGCTACTACTTCTCCTGCGGGGCACCTTCGAACACCAGCGTGTGGTTCTGTGATTTGAAGCAAGGGAGAGAAAGATCAGATCAGGAGACACAGGGAGGGGACAAGGCCAGCCCGTGACGTGCCTTTCAACCTGAGCCCACAGGGGCACCGGCCACAATCCCAGCAGCTACGAAGCCCCACAGGCTCTTCAGAAGCTGTGAAAGGAGCAGCTTGGGTTATTTATCACTTGTGAAGCACTGGAGGGACAGGCCCATCTCTTGCTGCTGCCAGGCAGCTGCGGCAGCTCCCTGCAGCACACAGGCTGTGCTGAGAGGTGCTGGGCAGGCTGCAGGCACCAGCCCCGCCGTGCGAGGAGCTTCCAAACTGAAGCAGGCACCAAGAAATAAAAGCAAAACTGAATGTGGCTTTACTTGCTACGGGCAGGTGCCTTCACAGGCCCATTACAACCATGCGACAGCCACAACTGTCTGAACTCAAGCAAAACCCCAAACCAATCGCTGCTCTGCTGAAGAAGGGACCATTGGATTGCCTTTTGCTTAGTCAACTCTTCGACTGCATTTCTACCTGAAAGTCTTTCGACAAAAAGACTGGGAGGTTTTTTAAAGAACAGCCATGCAGAGGCTGTCCGGGGCTGGAACCCCAGCCAGGGCTTTGATTTTTAAACAGGGCAGCCGGTGCATCCCTTACGAGAGCCTCTGCTCTCTGCCATGGAGGTACTGTCAGACTCTACAGCTCTGATGTGATCGAGACCTCCGTGCTGACTGCCAGCACATCCCCTTTGGGCACTAGGAGCAGATCTTCATTTTCCACATACACATCCTCCAAGCTAAATTGTTAAAGGAACTCCTCAGGTCCTTCCGTCAAACCTCTTCCCATCCTTCACGCATCCCAAGAACTACCATGAATCAAAGAACCACCACAGTGATCCCAAAACATCTCCTGCAGATTCTCCTTGACAGAAACCGTCCCCCACACAAAAGACTACCTTTCTAATAGGCATATGGCCTCAAAAGCAGAGGCAAACCATTCAAAACACAGAGCAGGAGTGGAGCCGCTCATGAAATCAACAGTGGCTGATCAGAAAAGCTGTGCCGTCTGTGCAGGAAGCACCAAAGGCCTGAAAGAATGATCCTCTCAAGCCACGCATGTATCATTTAAAGCCGATGGGATTTTAGAAGACAAGACAGCAGCCACATCAAAAAACACACAAACAAAGAAAGAAACAAACCAAAAAAGAGGATAAAAAGATGAAAAGACAGGCACCCCGTGGGTCAGGAGCAGCCAGGTTTGCACCTGTGACCATCAACACAAGCATCTCTGAGTTTCAAGGCTCAGAGCTGCAGGACAGACCCACTTGACCTGGAGCCGTCAGCCTCACTGCAGGGGTTTTGTTTCCCATTACAAGGTCTGTTACGGGAGCAGCTCAAGGGGGTGCAGGTTTCATTTGAGCAGCCTCTCCCTGCCAAGGATGAAAGCAAGGACCCGAATACCCCACTGATGACTTCCTCTCACACTGGAAAGTCTTCCTAGTGCACTCTGGCACACGATCTCACTAAAAGGGAAGAGAGGGGACGGATGGAAACATAAAAAGAAGCCGGAGGCTGCCAGCTACTGGCCCATCCTGACTCCATCCCTCTCCCCACTGCAGCAGGAGCACACCTGGCTGCTCTTGGAAGGACAGCAAGGCCATCAGGAGACAAGGAGGATTTCAGGTGGGCAACAGACAGCAGGAGCAGATGAAATCTTGGTCAAGAAGAGCTCCTTTTGTCAGGAAAGGGCAGCCCTTTCCTGTCTGCCATCAGGAAAGACAACACATGAGGACTGTCTGGAACCCTCCCGTCCCTGCAAACAGCAAGGGGTGGTTGTGCTGGCCCAAACGGCCATGATGCCCAAAGCCTTTCCAGCATGCCTCTGCTTCCCAGCACCAGCAAACCCTGGAGCAAAGTCCCTGTATGGGAGCTGAGATCCCCAGCAGGCCCTGCAGGAACCTCACGCTCCCAGCTCATAGCCTGTAGCTCAGGTATTCCAGCATTCCAGGAAGCCTCAGCAGACCCAGGTGATGTCCTAAACCCAAGAGCATCAGAGAAGGTTCATAGAGCCACCACCCTCCCTTTCAAGGGCTTTGCTTCATGCCTGTCCCCAGGGCAGCCCTGCAAAACTCTCCCTTACAAAGTAACACAGGGACTCCAAGAGCAGCCAAGACACAGAGAAGAAACCTCCCCTATTTCCTTAACCAACCCCAATCTTTTTCCTCTTTACTATAGACAGGAAAAAAAAATCCTCCCCCACGCCAGAGACAGCACCAACGGGAGGTGGACGGACCAAGGATGGACCAAGGGTGACACAGAAGGTGACAAATTTGCACTTGTCTAATTACAGCTCTGCCAGGGACCAGGCAAAGGGGTTGATCTCACAGGGAACCAACTTTCCTACCTGTCAGGCAAGTCCAGCAATACCTATTTGGGAACAGCAGAGTCACAAGGGCTGGCCAACAACTCGCATCCAACACAGTGCTGTGGGTACTACGGAGAGGCTGAGCTAACCCCTCTCTCTGTAATCAGCCTCTCTAACACCTGAAACAACATACGGAATGAGCTTTCTTAGTAGAAAATGGTATCTTTTACCAGACTAACTCACTGGGAGCAAAAAAAGCATTGCTGACAAACCTTAACTTACCTTTCTGCACACTGCCTGGATCAACGTATCTTTAAAACGTGCACCTGCAGCAGTCCTGAAGGCAGACAGAAAAGCATCTCAGCTCCGTGGGTAGAACAGATGATAATGTGCAGGAAAACTAAGGTCTAAGTTTATGACACATCAGCTTTTCTCCAGCAACTGCCTACAGGCAAGGTCTTGTCCCATGGGGGACACAAGGTCTCACAGTCCACATTTGCCGTGGGCTTCGATGCCCATCACATCTGCAGTCAGGTCACAGCTGCTGCCTCCTGCCTCGGTCACCCACCTGAACACCTTGAAGAGGGATGTGGAAGGGCACTGAGCATCCAGCTGGTACCTTCAGTGTCCTCTATTCATGAAGAAAACCAGAACAGGGCAAGGAAAATCATGCACATCAGGGCAGCCCTTTCTCCAGACTCTCTGGCAAAGGGAGCTGAAATGCAGCTGGGGAAGAGCATCCACTTGGGAGAGAAGGATTTCTCCTCCCCAGCGAGCAGCACTTGCAGGGCAGCAGACAAACTGGCTGACGTCTTAGAGAGAGCTCTGAAGGCACAGAATCCGCTAGAAATGCCCATCCTTAGTCCTGCTATTCCTGGCCCACCAGGCTTCTTTGTCTCCCACAGAAGCTACGAGACAGCACAAACTTACCCACCTCCCGTCTCCCTGAGAACTGGTCCTGCGCTCGTCCTCCTTGACTTCACTGTCCATTTGAGCCCACAGCACAATTTCAAAGCCCAGGAACACCAGGCACAAAGTGAAAAGAAAGGGCAGATATAGTGCACCCCTCCTGGGGACGCAGGCCCAACAAAAACCCTCTCTCGTTACCATCGTAATCCAGGTAAGCCTGAAACAGCTGCTCCTGAAGAGAGAAGCCACACAAGGACCTCCCAGCACATCCCTCCAAAGCCCTGCTCGGTCCCTGTGCCGCTGTTTCAAGGAACTGCTAGATCTTCAACCAGCAGCAGCAGACATAGGATGGGCTGGATTATCTAGCACAGTCCCATGACAAGCCTTTGCACCTTGCTCTGGAAACATTGGTATCCAGCACATGGGTTCATGTGCTTCTCCCACCATCCAGCCCGGCACCTCAGTGCTCCCTGGGGTGGGGAGGCAGGTGATGGTGGTACAAGGGTCATCCCTGTGGGCAGTATGGGGAGTGAGCACGTATATACCATGCCAACTCAAGCTTTGTTGGTGGCATTCAGCAAGCGACAAACACACAGAAGCTTTTGGTAACGATTCTTTGAAGGGAAAAGTAAAGCTCCCACGTACAACCACGGGAAGGCTCTCACAGAGTGTTCATGGCATCAGCTGGCAGATTTAAGCATTCCCTGGGAAGTGTCTACCCTGTCAAGGTATGACAAAGCTCTGCAGCGAAGCCCCGGCAAGGGGCTCCTGTGGGCTCATTTCTGAGAACACAGACTGATGGGCCATCACCCTGCCAACAGAAACCAGCTTGTGAGCACGTGATACACAAAATACAGAACCCTCAAAAGAGAAAGCTCATCCCACTAAGACATCCAGCATCTCCCTCCAGTACCTGCAGCATCTGCAGCCCAGCCCTGCTGCCAGGAGTCCTCTCAGCACGGCCAGCCCAGCTCTCCAGGCTTCCAAACCCCGTCTCTCTGGAAGCAGCACTCAGTCCCTTCCAGGAAAAAAAGATAAAGACATCCCTTAACTCCATCGGGAGGCTTCCCACCATAGGGAGAAGGAAATGAAAGGGACGTTTGGTTTAGTTGTTCTGAAGCAAAATAAAACCAGCCGCTGCAGCAGCGAGACAGCTCTCACTGGAGTAGAGGTCTTCAAAGCCCTGGAACAAACAGCCTTGCCTCTAGCTGCCAGCTGCATGGGTTTGCTTTGTGCCACCTTACACAGACCTCAAATAAAATGCCTCCTACAAGGGAACCAAGAAACAGCATCGAGGCTGACCATAGGAGGAGGCACTGCCTTCTGAAACTCATTTCCTTGGTACCTACAGCAAACCTCCAAGTCCCGTTCGACCCTCACATGAGGCTGGTCTTCTGAAATGGTAACGAAAGCAGCTTCAGCAACATCAGTTGGACCACAAAAGCTTCCTTCCTTACCAGGTGGAGCTCGGCTCTGTCTGACCAGCTCCATTCCCACCAGAGCCACGCGGGTGCTACAACTCAACAGCTCCAGAGTCCCACCAGGGCAGGAGGCAAAGCCTGGGGAGAAGGGCAGCTCTGACACAGAGTGACAGAGCTAGGACATGATCAAGGCTTGGCAGCACTGGGATCTGAACCCCCACCATCCCTTCAGAAGAGGTGGCCTCCGCTGGCACTACAACTAGCAGTCCCTATGCACTAATGCTGCGAGAAACAGACAGCCTATTTCCTCTACCCTTGCTTGGCACATCAATACTGAAGCGACAGATGCCTTCCCATCACCTCTAAGACAGGCAGTTAAGATGACACCTCTCCTTTGAGGGGAAACAAGGAGAAAGAGAGAAAATGTGGGACAATATATCTTCCGAAGAAGAGTAAAAGAATAAAGGCTTCACGAAGCCCCGTCCATGTTGTAGACATTTATACAGATGTGACTGTACTTGGAATGGCAGAACAGGCAAATCCATGGCACACGGAGAACAGAGAAGCTTTGGAGCAAACTCTTCAGGGCCAGCAGAGCACACCTCCTCCCGGGGCTGGACGGCTCTAATTGCCACATTGCTTCCCAGGAATGACAGGGGGAGAGAGTCAGGACAGCTGCAAAAAGCCAGTGAGATGTCTCAAAGGGGAGAAAAGGAAAGAGAAGATAACCAAGACCTTTATAGCACGCTATTTGTGACAAGAGCCATCAAAACACGACAGTCGGTGATGGCCAGCTGGGGAGAACAGTCAGGATTCGACAAAACAGTTCAGACAGCTGGAAAACAGGCTGAAAATTAACCTTTGTCAGAAGAAAAACGTGGCGTTTCGCTCTGCCCCAGAGGTACCTCTGCGTCACAGGCAAGTATCCCATCCTGCTGCCCAGAGCCAGACCAAGAGCACTCCTTCCCCAAGGAGACTGTCTCGACCCTGAGGCAGGCTGAGGGTGGGACACCATCATCTCTTTTCCAGCTCACACTTGTGTATGCTGGGATGGCAGTTGCTCATGGGCTTGTCAGAGTCACAGCAGAAGGGAAATCCAAAACTCAGTCGTGCCCACCTTCCTCTCCTGCTCTGGTGTCACAGAAGTATTCCGAGCTCTGCAAATAACTCCACACGACTCCACCTCTGCGCCACTGATCCCATCCTCAGTGGGGTTTGCTCTTTCCTTAAGAAACAAGGAAAGGGCAGGGGGGAGACTGAGCAAACCGTTTCCCTTCCGTGGGGAGCATTTGCTCAGCCCTCCAGCACTGGAAGGCAAATTATCCTCTGGTGCAAAGGCACAGAGCTCAGCACGGTTCTGCCAGCAGACAGCTTGGCCCAGGGCTCCCTCTTGATTCCTGCTTTCTAACAAGCA
This sequence comes from Psittacula echo, assembly GCF_963264785.1. NCBI lineage: Eukaryota > Metazoa > Chordata > Aves > Psittaciformes > Psittacidae > Psittacula > Psittacula echo. The sequence continues at coordinate 84,936,921 of NC_137742.1, read as the reverse complement.
CCCCATCGCTGAGCCAGGAGTCCAACAAGGGGCACCCGCCAGCTGGGGAGACCAAGGCTCCCAGTCCCTCTTCCTGCAGACCTAACCACAGCAGACCTAACACCTAGGAGAAAGAAGATCTGGGAGCCACCAGCCGTAACATCTCATGTACTCCTTACAGCTGCCACTCTTCTTTCCCCCGTATCATTATGGTCCAGGGACACGACAGTTACAGCCCCCGCTGCGGGTACATTCTCCACAAGGTCTGCAGTGAGCTCGGAGGCAGAGCTCCATCTCAACAGAGCCAGCTTTGAGATCTGCAGCCCAAAGCTCAGCAGGCAGCGGGCACATCAAAGCCTTGACGAAACGTCCCTCTTCCCTGACAAGCCACCCAGGACACAGATTTCCAGGCCCTCTGCCCTGTGCTCAGCAATTCCCTTCACCACAAAGGTCTGAGATATCCGATGGTGTCAGTCAACAAACTGCTCCCTCTCCTTGCTTTGCAGCGCTCCTGTTGTCCCAGTATTGCCTCCAAAGCTGCCCAGTTCCCCGACACAGCAAGGCCAGCCCAGCCTTTAAGCATCAGGCAACATCATTAGACATTAGGAAGAAGTTCTTCCCTGGGAGGGCGGCGAGGCCCCGGCACAGGTAGCCCAGAGAAGCTGTGGATGCCCCATCCCTGGCAGCGTTCAAGGCCAGGTGGGACACAGGGGCTTGGAGCAACCTGCTCTAGTGGAAGGTGTCCCTGCCCGTGGCAGGGGGTTGGAACTGGATGAGCTTTGAGGTCCCTTCCAGCCCAAACCAGTCTGGCACTCCACGATTCTGCGTTTCCCTGAGGCTAAGGTACAGATCAAGCCCTGCACAGTTTCTGGTGCTGCTGGAAGCTGGTGGCTCCAATTCAGGTAGGTGTGCCTTTAGACAAATCCCTTCTCCAGCACAGCCTCCTCCCACCTGCCACAGCTCCCCACACACAGCCCACTGAGCCTGAAGGCACACTTTTCACTGCCCTCCAAGCCCCAAGCTCCAGAAGTTCCATTCTCCCCTTTCTCCAGACATCCGCGTGCCCAGGCGCTTGGCAGCTCCCAGCACCTGAAACTGTCATTATCCACTCAAATTAAGGAACTGTTGGGCACTGGGCCCACATCTGGTTTAGAGCCTTCTCCTTTCCCCCAGCTCGCTACAGCCACTCTTCTAGCTCCCCTACAGAACAGAGCTCAGGCAAAAGCACACAGCTTTGACCATTTTCTTCTGGAAGGTAGCTGCACCTCAGATGCAGGCATGACCCCACTCCTTTACCCAAGACCAGCTGTGCTGTGACAGTCCAGAACTAGGTGTCTGTACCACACTAACCCACCGGGTGTCTAGGCCCCAGTCAGTACCCCCAGCACACGGTAATAACAGACAACTCTCCCATAAGCACATTTCCCATTTCTTCTTAGCAAGGAGCAGTGTGTTTTACACAACGTTTTCCAGACAGCTCACTGCAGCAGACCAGGGGCCTACACTTCACTCGCTTCCCAGCACTTGCTGCCAAATCATGCCGGGAACAGATTTCCTGGGTCAGAAACACCAGAGCCGGGTAAGATCCACTTGCTTTTCATGTCCTGCCTCAGTAACTCCTTGTGCAAGGACTGCACAGTTAAAACCGGGTTTACGGCACGGGATGTCCCACCTGGGCACACAGGCAGGTGAGCAGCAGAGGCTATGCCCCATTTCCAGAGCTGCGGTTGCCCTGAGCAGGTACCAGACAACAAGCATCATAATACCATAAAAGAGACCATTCCATGCCCCAGCAGGAACTCAGGTGAAGACATCATCAACTACGTTACCAGTAAGGAGCACAAAAGTTGAGCAGACCAACTGCAGACAAAAGGCCGAGACTAGAAAGGAGCACCCTAAGGAGTGGCCCTGGCTGTAGTGAGGGAAGGAAAATATAGTCAACAGCATAACACCTCTTCCATTCAGTTTCCAGAAATCCTCAACAGCCGGTAATTATTTCACTAACCAAAGGCTTTTCTACACAATTACTTCTGCCGCTTGGGGCAATGCAGCTGCACACTGGAGTATCTGCACACTCAGCGTGGCCACGCTCGTAGCTGAAAGCCTTGCATCCCTCTCTCTTCATTGCTGCTCAAACATTTTGACTCCCCAGCCCTAAACTCTGCTCCTGCAATAACCGCCCACAGTGTCAAACTGCAGTGTCAGGCATATCCCATTACCTGCTGAGGGTGCGATCCTAACAGTTCGACTGTTCACACTTCAGCTTTGCCCGCTAAGAAACAACAGGATGGAGAGGAATGTGTGCAGGCCCTCCAGAAATGCACACAACCCAAATGCACAAGGATAGCACAGCGCGGACACATGGCAGATGGAGAGACAGAAGCTGTCTCTGGGCTTGTCAGCTGCCAATTCAACACCTGGGAATGACAAAAGTAGTAAAGGGAATTCTAACTACTTTTAAAATACCAAGAAATACCCGCTCACTTGCCTGAAGTTTAGAGTGGAAAATCCCTTTATAACGCAAAATTCAGCTTCCTGACGCCACGGTGGCCCTGTCTGACCCACCTGCAAACAGATCACCATGATTCTGAGAGACCTCAGCTGCCTTACCTGCGAGACTCAACACCTGATAAATCCTTCACTGCCAGTGCTCCTGCTGCCTCCTCCAATCCATTACATTGTCATCATCACCTTCAGATGCCTGCTGCTCACCAAGCTCAATTAAGGATGAAGGAAAACAGGACAACAGCAACCAGAGCAGGGTATTAAACAGCTGACAGCAGAGCTCTGGAACAGAACTGACAGACAGAGAGGCATTACTGGGCACAAGCTTTCACACTGCAAATGCACTGCACACGGGGCAATAATCTGCTTCCAGGTCTGGGAAGCCCAATCCCCTCTGCAGGAGCAGCGCTGCTCACACTCCGAGCTTCCTTCCCTAAGTTTTAAGGGCAGAGGAGCTCCACCCTGACCCAGCCCCAGCCCACCCAGGAGCTGCACTGCCGTGTTCAGCTGTTCTCTCTGCTACGGAGCAGTCTCAGTATCGAGGCACAAAAACCGAGACCACACCTACGCACGCAAGCTTGGGTGCAGGGCGTCCAGACCTACTATTCCATCAAAGCTGCAGAGCAAGAAAGTCTGTCTTATCCTCAGAGAGCTTCCAATAAGCATTAAGAACAGCTGTGCTGCTACTTTCCCTGCTCAGAGGAATCCTTCCCATCCCCACTGTCTGGCTAAGAAAACACCTGCCCTGCAACAACCCCTCCTTATTACCTTCCTTCTCCAGCACTGCCAGGTCCAGGTTGGACATCGTTTCTCTCCAGCCAGCACGGTGACCGCATCCCTGCCCCTTGCCTTGAAAGAGCCTTTGGGAGGGCAGCGACCGGTCGCTGCCCACCAGGCGCAGGGAGGAACAAGCAGGTCGTGTTGCGAACCCTGTTGCTGGTGTCCCAGACTGCTGACCAATATGGTCGCCTCCAGAAGGAGGGCTTGCAGTAAGGAGACTGTAGCAACTCAGACAGAGATCCCGTCCCAAACCGTGGCTGTTCAGGTCTCTGGCTGCAGGGAGTGCCAGAGCCTGCTGCTGCTGAGGGAGGGAGGCCAGCATTCCACCTGTATGAGGTGTGAGCAGGTAGAAGATCTGCTTAGATTGGTGGCAGAACTTAAAGAGGAGGTCGAGACGCTGAGGACCATCAGGGAGTGTGAAAGGGAGATCGACTGGTGGAGTAACTCCCTGGCGTGCCAGCAGGAACGGTTCCAGGGAGATACCCCCCAAAAGGGGATGGACCCCCTGTCCTCTCAGACAGAGGGGGATGGCCCGAGACAGCCCCTGCCCTGTAGCTGTCGCCCAGAGGTAAGGGACCAAAAAGACGATGCGGGCTGGAAGCAAGTTCCAGTTCGGAACCGTGGGCAACCCTCCTCCCTTCCTGCCCTGCTTCCCCAGGTGCCCCTCCGTAATAGGTTTGAGGCCCTGGATCTTGATGGAGAGGTAACTGAGGATGTGGTGCAAGGCCAGACTACAAGGTCACATAGGAAAAGGCGGTCGACTTCACGCCTCAAGACTGCCTCTGACAAGAAAGAAAGAAAGGTCAATTGTTGTAGGCAATTCCCTTCTGAGAGGAACAGAGGGCCCGCTATGCAGAGTTGACCCTCATCATAGGGAAGTGTGTAGTCTGCCTGGAGCCCGGATCAGGGATATCACCAAGGCGCTCCCCAGCCTGGTGCACCCGACAGACTACTACCCGCTGCTGGTCTTCCAGATAGGTGGGGGGGAAGCTGCTTCCCACAGTCTGAGGGGGATGAAGAAAGACTACAGGGCCTTGGGGCGGATGGTGAAAGAGTCTGGGGCTCAAGTGATCTTCTCCTCAGTTCTTCCATCTTCCGGTGATGATGTGGGATTGAATGGGAAAATTCAGTCCGTAAACAATTGGCTACGAGACTGGTGCTTTAGGCAGGGCTTTGGGTTCTTTGATAACAGCTGTTTTTATAAGGCTCCAGTCCGGATGATGGCACGTGGGAAAGGTTTAACTCACAGAGGCAAAAGGATGCTGGGGTATGAATTAACAGGGCTCATTTGGAGAGCTTTAAACTAGATTCGAAGGGGGATGGGGTTGTAACTGGGCTTGCCCCAGTGGGGCAGCACTCTAGAATTGATGAAGACTGGGAGGCCTCCTATAATCCTAGGGTGGAATCGGTGAGCTCAGCTCCCTCCTTGAAATGCCTGTACACCAATGCGTGCAGCATGGGAAATAAGCAGGAGGAGTTGGAGACCTGTGTTAAGTCAGGAGATTATGATCTGGTGGCAATTACAGAGACATGGTGGGACAGCTCACATGACTGGAATATACTCATGGAGGGCTATGTCCTTTTCAGGAAAGACAGGCCAGCCAGGCGTGGTGGTGGGGTTGCTCTTTATGTGCGAGAGCAGCTGCAATGTACTGACTTCTGTCCAGGGGCAGAGGACGAGCAAGTTGAGAGTCTGTGGGTGAGAATTAAGGGGCAGGCTGGCAGGGGTGATACTGTTGTGGGTGTCTGTTACAGGCCACCAGATCAGGGTGAGGAAGTTGACGAGGCCTTCTACAGGCAGCTGAGAGCGGCCTCACAGTCACAGGCCGTGGTTGTCGTGGGGGATTTTAATTTCCCTGATGTTTGCTGGAAGGACTACTCAGCAACCCAGCCACAGTCCAGGAGGTTCCTCCAGTGTATGGATGATAACTTCCTCATCCAAATGGTGGATGAGCCAACCAGGAGAGGAGCGCTGCTGGATCTCATCCTCACTAACAAGGAGGGTCTGGTCGAAGCAGTAAAGGTTGAGGGCTGCCTTGGTTGCAGCGACCACGAGATGGTGGAATTCAGGATCTTGTGTGGTAGGACCAGTACAATAGCAAGTAGAATTGCAACCCTGGACTTTAGCAGGGCAAACTTTGGCCTTTTCAAGCAATTGCTAGGGGAAATCCCATGGGCAAGGCTGCTTGAAGGTAAAGGGGCCCAAGATAGTTGGTTGACATTCAAGAATTGCTTATTCCAAGCTCAAGAGCAGAGCATCCCGACATGTAGGAAGTCAAGGAAGAGGGCCAAGAGACCTGCGTGGCTAAATAAGGAACTGCTGGGTATGCTCAAGTGGAAGAGGAGAGTTTATAGGTCATGGAAGGAGGGGCTGGCCACTCGGGAGGAATATAAGGCTGCTGCTAGAGGATGTAGGAAGGCAGCTAGGATGGCTAAGGCCTCCTTAGAATTAAATCTGGCGAGAGGGGTCAAGGACAACAGAAAGAGCTTTTTCAAATACATAGCTGATAAAACTAACACCAGAGGCAAGGTTGGCCCACTAGTGAACGGGATGGGTGCCCTTGTGACAGAAGATACAGAGATGGCAGAGTTATTGAATGCCTTCTTTGTCTCTGTCTACTCTGCCGGAGGCAGTCCTGAAGAGCCCTGTACTCCTGAGACCTCAGATGAAGTCAGGTCACTGGAGCAGTTTGCCTTAGTCGACGAGGAATGGGTTAGAGACCAGTTGAGCAATCTGGACATCCATAAATCCATGGGTCCAGATGGGATGCACCCGCGGGTGCTGAGGGAACTGGCGGAAGTCATTGCTAGACCACTCTCCATCATCTTTACCAAGTCTTGGGAAACAGGTGAGGTGCCTGAGGACTGGAGGAAAGCAAATGTCACTCCAGTCTTCAAAAAGGGCAAGAAGGAGGACCCGGGTAACTATAGACCAGTCAGCCTCACCTACATCCCTGGGAAAGTGATGGAACACCTTATCCTTGATGCCATCTTAAGGCATGTCAAGGATAAGAGGGTTATGAGGGGCAGTCAACATGGCTTTACCAAGGGGAAGTCATGCTTGACCAACCTCATAGCCTTTTATGAGGAAATAACATTGTGGATGGATGATGGCAGAGCGGTGGATGTGGTCTACCTTGACTTCAGCAAAGCATTTGACACAGTCTCCCACAGCATCCTCATAGCTAAATTGAGGAAGTGTGGCCTGGACGATCAGGTAGTGAGGTGGACTGCGAACTGGCTGAAGGACAGAAGCCAGAGAGTTGTAGTCTATGGGGCGGAGTCTAGTTGGAGGCCTGTATCTAGTGGAGTGCCTCAGGGGTCAGTACTGGGACCAGTATTATTTAATATATTCATCAATGATTTAGATGAGGGAATTGAGTGTACTGTCAGCAAGTTTGCTGATGACACTAAGCTGGGAGGAGTGGCTGACACGCCAGAAGGCTGTGCTGCCATCCAGCGGGACCTGGACAGGCTGGAGAGTTGGGCAGGGAGAAACTTGATGAAATATAACAAGGGAAAGTGTAGAGTCCTGCATCTGGGCAGGAACAACCCCAGGTTCCAGTATAGGTTGGGGAACCACCTGTTAGAGAGTAGTGTAGGGGAGAGGGACCTGGGGGTCCTAGTGGATGGCAGGATGACCATGAGCCAACACTGTGCCCTTGTGGCCAAGAAGGCCAATGGCATCCTAGGGTGTATTAGAAGGGGGGTGGTCAGTAAGTCGAGAGAGGTCCTCCTTCCCCTCTACTCTGCCCTGGTGAGACCGCATCTGGAATATTGTGTCCAGTTCTGGGCCCCTCAGTTCAAGAAGGACAGGGACCTGCTGGAGAGAGTCCAGTGCAGGGCGACAAAGATGATTAAGGGAGTGGAGCATCTCCCTTATGAGGAAAGGCTGAGGGAGCTGGGTCTCTATAGTTTGGAGAAGAGGAGACTGCGGGGGGACCTTATTAGTGTATATAAATATATAAAGGGGGAGTGTCATGAGGATGGAGCCAGGCTCTTCTCAATGGCAAACAATGATAGGACAAGGGGTAATGGGTATAAACTGGAACACAAGAGGTTCCACTTAAACTTGAGAAGAAACTTCTTCTCAGTGAGGGTGACAGAACACTGGAACAGGCTGCCCAGGGAGGTTGTGGAGTCTCCTTCTCTGGAGACATTCAAAACCCGCCTGGACACATTCCTATGTAACCTTATCTAGGTATTCCTGCTCTGGCAGGGGGATTGGACTAGATGATCTTTTGAGGTCCCTTCCAATCTCTAACATACTGTGATACTGTGATACTTGTTGTTTTGTTTTACTTTTTACATTCTCTACTTGCTGTGGTACTCCCTGCTTTTAGGCTGGTGTTTTCAAATTCTTCCCAGCACTTACAGGCACTAAGTGAAGGAAAAAAAAACCAAAAAACCAAACGGGTCCTTTAATGGTAACACAAACAGCCAGGAAAAGTGCAATGCTGAAAACAAGTGAAGGAAGATTTCAAAGACTGCTCTTCTGCAATGCAGGCAGGTTCCTCAGAAATAACACAGCACAACTGTGGAGGGTCCCAAGGGAACATGCAAAACCCTAATTCATGCCTTGCTTCTTTTTAACCCCCAGCTTCACAGGAAGATCAGAGTCCATCTCCACACCCACCACACCTCCTCACCAGCAGCTTTCAGACACGTGCACCTCGTCCACTTGGTTTGCCAGCAAGGCCCTGGGTAAGCAGCGTCACTCCACGCTACTCTGCTACACTGGGTCAGACGTTACCCAACTCATCTGTCCATGTTTATAAGCCCATTCTATACTGCAGGGACCTGGGAAGGTTTCCTGGTACAGACAGAGCTCCTCTGGAATTAATCCATCTTGCATCAACACAGGCTAGGCCTTAACATTTCAGTAGAGCCAAGACTTCACGTGTTGGCCCCACTCCAGAACCTTGTGCTTCCTACCTCACATGCAGCGGAATCCAACAAAGCACTATGGTTCAGTTCATTTTTTCTGCTCCCTGTATCTCCTCAGGCAAAAGAAACAGGCTCCTGAAGTCGAAAGGGAGCCTCTGAAGTTTCTGCAGAGCTTCACTTCCCCAAAAGACAGTATTTATGTCCACTAGCACCTGCTGCCTCTTTTCTCCCCCATTTCATCGCCAGATGCATTTTGGTACATCTCTTCTATTAATGAAAACTGATTTACACAAGACAAAAAAGAATCCTTAATACAACCCTTCAGTGGAAACCAGTGACACCTAAAATTGCACTGACACCTCCCGAAATTCTCATGTCCCATTTTCTTACTTTTGCCGCTTGAAAAGTGTTTTGCTCTGTTCAAATCCACAGGGCATTTCTATAGCTGAAAACAAGACAGAATTCGGCCCAACCTGACTCTCCCGACTCGCTCCCGGCTCCTGCCATCCATGAGGAACACGGTGGGGCTGAGGGGAAGGCAGATGCTCTTTGGCCGTTTGTTTTCATGACCTGACCATCTCTCAGGCTCTTCTTCATGAGAGCAAGGAGTGCTGATGGAGTTTGGCTTCTGACCTCAGCTGCCCTTCCAGCGCTCAGCAAGGCATCAACCAGCACGTGACCGGTAAAGCGAAGCACCACAACAGGTCTGGGGACAAAGCAGCTTCGCCGCCGTGCACTACCACCACCACCACCACCACCACAGGCATCCTCTTCCAGCAGAGAGTTACTGGCCTCTGGCTCTGGGGTTTGCCTGCTGCTGGTAACCCACTGGTACCTTCAGCTCAGAGAATTACTCAGCAATCCTTGCCTTCCATTATCCCAGTATTGGTAAGAACTTGGCACCTTCCAGACACAGCCCAGAAGGGCTTGGGGTGGGAAGGGGAGGGAAGAGAATACAGAGAGAACAGCCTCAATCTGTACTCCCTCTGGAAACAAGACAAAAACCCTCTGCAAACTACAGAGGAGGTTCTGTCCCTGTTTTCCCCAGTTCCTCCTGTATCCCAACACCTCTCTGAGACCTTGCTGCCTACTGTGCCCAAACCTTGCCCTCCCAGTCTCCGCACGATACACCTGCCACAAAGGTTGTCTCAGTCCCCGTATCTTCATCCCCGCTTCAGTTTAATCTCTGTGATGAAAAGCCACAGAAGCAGAGTCCTTAAAACCTCATCTGTCTTCAGGGAGGGAAAGTAAGTGTACAAGTTGCTCTAAGAGCAGATGGCGTCTAAAGAAAACAACAATAAGTAAGCTTCAGAGTTGCAGCTTCCCAAGGGACTGCTTCACCCCAGCAGCGCACCTCTAGGCCAACGCACCGGTTAGTAAAATTCTAAGTTCCACTGTTAGGAAAAAAGTAGAATTTTATGTTAAATATAATCATATAACCATTCTAGCAGTCATTATAGTTGAAAAGTTTGTAAAACCAATAGAAAGCCTTTAAGCATATGTTAAAATTTGTAACTTTGCTGTTCTGCATCTTAGTTATTTTATAATTGTTCCAATAGGCGATCGTGTTTAGAATCATAGATCAAAGCTTCATACATTGAGTATTACAATTGTGTTGGTTTGTATCTTAGTTACTTGATAACTAAATGTTATAATGGTAGCCTTAGGAATAGAAACAAATACCTTATATAGTAAAGAGAGTTTAGGGAGGAATGTATTGTGAAACTCCAACTTAGCAGAACCAAAGATTAAACCACATACCAAGGGCAACCAAGTGAGGATAAAAGGATGGTGCGTCCACATAATGTTTGGGGCCCATCCAAAGAACGGAAAGGTGAAAAGGACAGGGTGAGGAAGACTCCTTACTTCATCAGGACGACCACCAGACGACCACCAGAGGGGGCTGCGCAAGTGCAGAAGAGGCTGATGTCCTAATGGACTGATGAAGCAATCCCTGATGCATATGTATTAGTCAGTGTAGCAACCTTTGTTGAATATGCATTAATTGCAAAACTCTTACAGTATAAATTGCGAACGCGATGTGACGAGGTTGGAATCAGATTTGGGTGCGTACCCCTGGTTCCCGGCGCCTCAATAAAGCACCTCATGTAACCATTCTGGTGGTTATGTGTTTATCTTGACGCTACCACCACCACCTTTCATTAGTTGCTAATTACCAAATCACTACTTCCACTCATGCTCCCGAGACTGTATTTTACTACAGAACTTCCACAAAACTAGTCACATAATCACCAGCCAAACCACTTACATGAATATAAATTTATGGGCCTCTAACCCCCTGTTGTGGAATGCAAACAGAGCCTATTTGGGGTTTATTCCGTGCCAGTGCTATTAACTGTGCCTCTTAGGCATAACTGGACCTCTCAATAAATCTAAATTTCATTAATTGCCCAAAATCCATTCCTTTGCTTTATAGTTAAGGCCACAGCACTGACAGTTGCTAACACGCAGCCTACTTTGGTATTTCAGTGCAAAGTGCAAGCTCAGCCTAGTGGAGGACCAGCCTCCCCAGTGCTCCCACAGAGCAGAGGTGAAGTTTTTGAACCAGCTCCCCTCTGGCTCCCGATGTGTTAGCTGCCTCCAGTCCCATCCAGTTTGGGCTAACACTCAAAGCCAGGGCTCCTTCCAGGTGTGACAGCAAGCCCCTGCTGCTGAACATCACCATTTCCACCAGCCAGAATCCTACAGCCCTGCCAGTCCTAGCTGCGCCAGTCCCAAACACTTCCCGTGCCACTGACACTTCCCGTGCCACTGACGGACGCCACACGGGGCTCTCCACGCTGCCTACGCAGCTTGAAGCCTGCTTTCCTTAGGCTACGTAGCTGGGTACCACCAGTGCTGGGGCAGTAATGAAGGCCGGGAGCCCTGGCTGCTCAGATGGCTCCTGTGGTTCAGATGTCCTCAGCAGTCCTGCCCCATACCCGCACTCCTCCACTGAACACTCATCTCCCAGACAGCATCATTATCTGAGGGAACCTGCGGCTACTCAGCAGCCACCCTGGGGCTCAGTTGAATTGTGACCCCAAGACAGGTTTCATTACATTTCCACTCAAGGGCATCGAGTTGTGCTCTCTCATCAACCTGGGGCACTCAACTGATTCTAAAGCAAGTATTTCATTACCTTAACTCTCTAGAGACCTACATTAAGGCACTTCACCACAGTCCCTTTGTTCCTTAGACTTAACTGAGGTTCCATTACTAGCTGGCTACTAGGTCATCGCTTTGAGGCACAGCTATCTGACAGCTTAGGACCTCGGGCTACCTCCGCATGAGCTTTCATGGGTATGAGGCAGCACTTGTGCAGTCAGCTCTTCACTACACAGACCATGATCTCCGGCTGCAGCAACAACTAAGACTTGACTATCGAGTCTCTTTCTCCCTGCTGTCCCCCAGTCTAGACAAATCAACTCACCAACAAGTAACAGCCCTTCTCCCTGCTCTCCCTCGGTTGAGGCAAATCAGTTCTTCACCAAGCGACAGTCACCCTCATTTAGTAGAGCTCTACGAAGAGGCACTTTCATAAACATGTTCAAGCTCCATATGGCAGAAAAACAGTGTTTCAATAAACAGTTCCATATGATCGTAGTAATAAAAGGGGCCACTAGCTGTGATGCGCTAGTTCAAGGCAGAGTTGCATTACGGCTTAAACTTCACCCCCCCAGTCTCGCTGGGGGACACTGAGGACCTGACACAACCCAGAACTAAAGAATTTGCCAAATACCTGTTCAGGCGGGGAGAGCTGGTTTGCTTTGCGCTCAGGGACTTGGCTTAGCTTTCAACACCAGCTACTTCAACTCAGAAACTGGCAGCCACGCCAGCATATTAAGCTCTATCCAAATTCAGGTATGAGACACAATCAACATCATGGCGCGTATAAATTGACTTCAAGGCCTGAAGAAGCTACGTACGCAGCTTTTAAGGTCTGTAGCAGCAAAATGAAGACACCCACGTTTCCTCTTTACTTTTTCAGCTGCCGTATCATGCTTTCAGATAAAAGAAACTCTTTTAATACTGTTATACCGGAAATGAAAATATTTCATAGACCTTTTTATGAGTCTGAATACAATTCCAAGCATTTACATTTCCCTGTAATTCAGTAAAACCACATCAAACAATATTTCCACCAAAATCAACCCGACTATTCTTCTAACGGGGCTCTTCCATCCCAGCCCCCCATTCCAAAGACCATTCGCTTCCAAAGCCCTCATGTCCCCTAAGGTACATTTGGACATTAACAGCCAAAGCTTAGTCTAGAGCTCCACTAAAAGCAAGTGAGACAACACTGTCCCACAGTTCAGCCCACACTCCACACCACTTCGAGTTTAAACATGTCCCCACCAAACACCCACTGCTATAAGGGTCAGTAAGGAACCTTTCTTGTGTCATTGCTTACCTCTCAGACACGGAATGATCTTCCCCAGCTCTGTAGTTTGGAGTTCACTTCCAAAAACAAAGGCAATGAAGAAAGCCCCAACCATTAGCATTAATAATTGCAACCAAAATCATTTAGCAGTCTCAACACAAATGGGAGCGCCGAGCCGAGCCAAGCCAAAGACAACCAGCTGGAACCCTTGTCAGTACAGCAGAGCCAACCCTGAGGGATAAGGCTCACTTATTCTTGTCTTAAAGCTTATTCTCAGCTTTTTCCTAATCACACCATTCAGTGAAGGCAAGCACTTAGAATAAAAAAAACATTTGGATAGGGATTAATAACGGACTTGGTGACAGAAGGACAGCGTATAACAGCCCTGTCCTACCAGAGTGCCTGTCACAGCCAGGAGAAACTGAAGATCCTTAAGACAAAAATCTTTGCCGTTCAAGGAGGCCACAGCAACCATGCAAGGGCTGGTGATTGCAGGGCTCGGTGACAAGGCCAAGGGCACCGCGTGCAGGCTTCCGACACACTGCTGTGACCATGTTTGCAACAGCAGTCTCTCTGTGAGCTGGTAAACTGCAAAGGGAAAGACAGCTAAAAGCAAGCGAGAACCAAACAACACCCCCACTGAGCGGGCTGCTCCCGTGCCCCTCTATCCTTCACTCAGTAAGGATGGAGCAAAACGGGAAGATGAGGAAACCCTGCCACAAAAATACAACAACAACAACAACAAAAATTAAACCTCCCCAGATTTCTCTCTGCTGCGCTTCACTGTCTTGTTCCATCTTTGGTAAAGAAACGTGTAAATGGCAACATTTAAAACTTTAAAGATAAGACTTTGTTTCTTCCAAATAAGATTTCTTTTCCTTTCTTTTTAAAAAGGGATCTTCCATTACTCACTTGCAGAATAAATGAAAAGAAGCAATAGCCACATAAGCCAGCATCCTTCATCTCCTTAGAAAAACAGCTCCGTCCTTCGAAACAAAAGCACACATGGATGAGTTACAGAGCAAAAGCTTCAGTGCTGTACAACGAGCGGGATTCCATGCATGGGAACATGAACATACCCATCTACACAGGAAAAGCAGCACACGACTGGTGAACTCCCTGTTCAGGTGCTTATGCTTCAAAGCCTTTTTTTAAGGAATTTTTAGCCAGGAAAGGCTGGCAAATCCCATCGACTGCACGTTACGTGAGCCTCTCCTGGCTGCTGGAAAAGCTGCCTGCATTTAAATGTCTCCTACAGGCTCTGCTTGTTCTAAGTGTCTACAGGCAGTGGCTAATTCTTTGAGCAAATGTCCTCCTGAAGACTTCGGAGCCACAAGGAATCACAAGAGAGGGCTCGATGGCAATCTGACATATCCCAAAATTCACAACAGAAATTAAGTGTCACTTCTCTCCAAAACCTGCGGTCAAAAGACAGACAGGACAATGCAAGATTCTCACCATTAAAAGGACAAGTGTCAGTCCTAGCTTTGAAACTCCTGCCATTAAGGCAGCAATGATAATAATACAAAGATTCGCCAAACCACATCCTTTATTATTAACAGATGGAGCAGCTGCTATCGAAGCATCTCTCCCATCTTCTCCCCGTGTCTGCCAAGAAAAAAGCTCCAGCGTAAATCAGGCATCAGGACCCACAGAACATGGATTTCCTTCAGTTTAGAGACCTGCCTTTGCACAGAAGGGCTCACACACATTTCTGGGGGGATACTGCCAAACAGCTGGATTACAGTTCCCCACTAACTCAGTCCACAGGATCTTGAAGTGCACAGTCAGAGAATCAGAGAATCATAGAATAGTTAGGGTTGGAAAGGACCTTAAGATCATCTAGTTCCAAACCCCTGCCACAGGCAGGGACACCTCACACAAGACCATGGTGCTCAAGCCCCATCCAACCCGGCCTTGACCACTGCCAGGGATGGAACATTCACAATTTCCATGGGCAACCCAAGCCTGAGCCTCACCACCCGCACAGTGAAGAATTTCTTCCTTCTAGCTAACCTGAACTTCCTCTGCTTCACTTTAAGCCCATCACCCCTTGTCCTCTTGCTACAGTTCCTGATCAAGAGTCCCTCCCCAGCATCCTTGTAGGCCCCCTTCAGATACTGGAAGGCTGCTATGAGGTCTCCACACAGCCTTCTCTTCTCCAGGCTGAACAGCCCCAACTTCCTCAGCCTGTCTTCATACGGGAGCTGCTCCAACCCCCTTATCGTCCTTGTGGCCCTCCTCTGGACTTGCTCCAACAAGTCCCAACTCCCCCCAAAGTTCTGTGGCCATCTAAAAGCTTTTCTCCTAAAAAGATTATGCAAACAGGGGGACTGATACCAAAGGGAACAACGGGACAGAAGGAATCTCAAGGAAGTCTGCAGAATTTGTCAGATGTACAGAACAGGTCAAGGGAACAAGAATTTGTTGCTGAAACAAGAAATGCATTTTCTCCCACGGCCCATCAGTCACCTCAGGGTTTTACTTTACCTATAAAATAACTTTTTAAAAATATTAACCTTGCTGAGGAAAAAAACCAAGGTAAGCACCTGCTAGAGGAGATGCTTCTGCCCACTCATGGCTCCGTGGCGGAATATCACACTGTAAGCACAGCCAATGCACCCAAAACACCTCATCTCCCCAGCTTCAAGAGATGGCTTTTCAAAGGTTCACGCTCAGTGGGACTTTAAGAAGCGTTCATCAGCTCTGAATGATGGCAGAGACATAGGGGTGTCTGTGGTGAACAATCCCCTTACTGTGCTTTCTGTTTCAGATAAAGCAGGCTTTTACAGGCCATCTTTGACACTGTCTCATCATCCATTCTTCTGCAGTTTCTTCCCCCTTAGTTTGTTTGTCAGCCTCTCTTTTTTGTTCTTCAGTGAAATGCACCTGCGGCACTGCTTGCACTCTTCCCTGTACAGGTTCGAAAACTGATTCATAGGAGAAGCTCTTACTGCATGCATCTCCCAGTCCGTAGCCTCTGTTCCCTGCCTGCCTGCTCGGACAGAGAAAGCACGACTCAGCTCACAGCAAAAAAAGCAAGGTCATTGTCCTGGGTTCAGCAGTGGCAGTCAGGTTTTTTTCTCCTTCTTAGTAGCTGTTGCAGCACTGTGTTTTTGACTTTTGGCCTGGGAACAAAAAAAACTGATAACACTGATGTTTAGACTGACCAAGGACTTTGTGAGTCTCATGCTCTGCCAGGGAGGAGGAGGGGCTGCGAGGAAGCGGGGACAGGACACCTGACCCAGACTGGCCAAGGAGGTGTTCCATACCACAGCACGTCATGCCAGGGGATGTAACTGGGAGCTACCCGGAAGGGCACGTCTCTTTTTCGGTCGGGCTGTCTTTTCCGGCGGGCGGTATCGTATTCTCTTCCCTTGTTATTTCTCTTGTCGTTGTTATTGTTGGTGGCGGCAGTAGTGATTTGTGTTATACCTTAGTTATTAAACTGTTCTTATCTCAACCCGTGGGAGTTGCATTCTTTTGATTCTCCTCCCCGTCCCTCCAGGAGCGGAGGGAAGAAAGGTGGGGGGGGGGAAGTGGACTTCGTGGTTCTGATTTACGGCCTGGGCTTAAACCACAACAGTCATTTCAATTAATTAAAATGGACCATGACCAACCCCAGAAGCTTTTACTTAGGGCAGCTTCTACTTACAGGCAAGTGTAACAAGCAAGATTTTCAGACAAAGTTATGAATGAGTCAGACCTGAGCCACCAACTCATTCACCTCTCGAGTTCTTCAATCAAAAATGAACTGTTAAAGGCATTAAACTCTGCCCCAACCAAAGGGCCAAGAAAGGCAATTCAACGGGCAGCACCTCCAGACAAAGCATGTTTTCAGCACTGCCTTTAATCCCTTACCAATGATCAACTATCCCTCAAGCTCCCACATTCTACAATGACAAGTGCTTCCAGAAGGTGGCTGGTAATTCATCAGGAGACGACATTTTCCTTCTTTTGACGGTTCTCTACGGGATCGTGCACAGAACGACAGCAAAGCCCTGTCTCCTTTAAACATCATTTCTCCCTCTGAGCAGGTTTTTCCATGTATGCTACAAACTCAAAACGGTTAAGACACATGACTCAGGCCTCAAAATTTGGCTCTCAAAGGAGCAATGTGGAAAATAAAACTGGATCCCCTTAAAGCAACCGTCAGTTACCAATTTCATCATTTTTCGTAGAATCATAGAATAGTTACAGTTGGCAAGAACCTTAAGACCAACTAGTTCCAGCCCCCCTGCCATGGGCAGGGACACCCCACACTAAACCATGGCACAGTAATGTGTGGGGTTTGTTCATCAAAAGATTTAAAGGGAAATATTACTTGCTACACTCTAGGAAACTCTCTGTAACTGTCACTTTGTGTGGAACCATATTTCTTTTTGTAACTATTGTGCTTCGTGCATTATGAAGGGGGAGTTAATTGTATTATTACAAAAGATTATGAGAAGGAAAAGAGGGGGTTAGGTAGTTCGAAGTTATATCTTGTTGCAACATATAAGGGATGGAGGTTGCGATAATGATTAGGCTGGTAACGGACGCTTCTCGAAACTTCTGGGAACTTCTCGATGATGAGACCCCAGCAACAAAGGGAAGCAATGGAGAAGGGCCACGTCAACATCCGGGCGAAAGACACAGCAGGACTGGCTGAAGCCCTGAACCGAGAAGTATAAAGGACAACCTCCCAAAGACCCAGTGTGTGTCTTGGGCGGAGCGGAGACTCCCCAGTGCACCCAGTGCTGTTTTTTTTATCTGCTATCACTTGCTCAATTCAATAAAATTTATGTTTGGAACGAGAGTGGCTCACTCGTTTATAACAAATTGGTGCCGTGACTCGGATGGAGAAATTCTGATGGGACTCACATCCAAGGGGGGGCGCCCCACTCACAGGAGTGGCCCCCTGTTTGTGATTCAGTTCGCAAGTTTCTCCACCGACTAACCTAAAATTCGGTAGCAGATAAAAGGTGAAGCCGGCAACCCTTTCATTTTTGTGCACAAAGCCCGAACGAAGAGGACAGAAACGAGGATGTGAGTATATTGTGAAATTGAGATCCGTTCGGTTGGGGTTGGGATCCCAGTGTGTGCATGAGTGAGACGTCCAGCTATGAACGAAGCGAGTGTGGACCTCTTAGTAGTGCGGTTCCCATCTCCCGTGAGGGACTGGGCCACGAGGAGAGGGCATACAAAAGACTGAGTGAGACAAGGCACACCGGAAGATGGGACAGAAAAAGAGCAAGGTTTCTGATCCCATGGGAGGTTCTAAGGAGAGGTTAAAGTTACCTGAGATACCTCCAGATAAGTCCTTTAGGTTTAATGATTAAGTATTGGAATGATTATCGCTCCATGAAAGGGTAAGATAGGGCAAAAATGATACATTATTGTATGGAAGTATGGGGAGGTAAACAGATTAGGACTGATCACCTATATTGGCCAGTATATGGGTCTTTTGAAAATTGGATATGTCAGGCCCTGAATATATACGTCAATTCGGAAGAGCCTTTTGATTTGGAAGAAAGTGAATATGCCTTGTGGATAGGATCAGAGACTAGGGCCAATCTATACCCCTTAAAAGAAAAAGGGGGACGAAAAAAGACTAGGACAGAGGAGGAGGTTCCTATGTCGCCCCCACCATATATACCTCCTCCTCCTCCACCTCAGCCTTCTCCTCCACCCGAGAATCCCTCTACCATTCCAAGTGCCCCGAGCGACCCGGAGGCACGCCCTGATACTTTTGAGATCAAGGGACCGGTCACACAAAGCAAAAGTAAGAAACGGACTGAAGCCCTGCTATATCCTTCACAGGAAATATCAATGGGAGGGGCACATCCAGAAATGGGATATGTTTCAGTACCCTTAAATTCAGCAGATGCTAGGGAATTCAAGAAGGAAATGGGGACTTTGTTGGAAGATGCCTTGGGGGTCGCGGAGAGAGTAGATCAATTCCTAGGACCTAATATATATACTTGGGAAGAGTTGCAGGCTATACTGGGAATTTTGTTTACGGCCGAAGAGAGGGATATGATTAGGAGAGCTGGTATGACAATATGGGACCAACAACACCAACAGGGTCCCGCAGCTGATACAAAATGGCCTCTACAGAGACCTAATTGGAATAACCAAGACGAAATACACAGGGGTCATATGCAAGATCTGAGGACTATAATAATCCAAGGTATAAGAGACTCAGTCCCCAGAGGCCAGAATATCAATAAGGCTTTTAGCAAACATCGGAAAAAGGATGAAACTCCCACAGAATGGCTGGAGCGTTTGCAAAAGAGTTTCCAGCTGTATTCAGGAGTGGACCCCAACACGCCTGTTGGACAAGCATTGATTAAGGCCCAATTTGTAGCTAGTTCATGGATAGGTATTAGACAGAAACTGGAAAAGCTGGATGATTGGCAGGCTAGAGGGCTTGATGAATTATTGAGAGAAGCTCAGAAGGTATATGTAAGACGAGAAGCAGCAGCAAATAAGAGACAGGCCAGAGGGTTAGAAGAAACTCATAGGAGACAAACACGAATGTTAGTGTCAGCTGTTAGAGAGGGACAAAAGGAATTGGGAAGGGGAATATCCGGGAGAAAGCCTGAATATAAGCAGGATCGAGGATTTAAAGGCCCTTCCAGGGAAAGAGAGAGGGAACAACTGATGTGTTTCTATTGTGGGGGCAAAGGCCACGTGAGACGTGAATGTAGGAAGCGTATAGCTGATGAGAAAATGTGGAAGGAGGACTGAAGAGGTCAGGGGCTCTATTTGCTGGGGACTCGAGAGACCAAAGAGCCCTTGGATAAAAGTTAAAGTGGGTCCCCGGCAACAAGAAATCGAGTTCCTTGTGGACTCAGGGGCGGAGTGATCGACCATTCAAAGACTTCCTTGGGGCTGTAAAAAATCTTCAGAAATTGTACAAGTTATAGGGGCGAAAGGGGAACCCTTTGGAGTACCTGTAATTAAAGACGTAATGTTTGAAACAAGTTCTAAAATAGGGGTAGGGTTGCTGCCGCTCGTACCTGAGGCAGACTACAATCTTTTGGGAAGAGATCTAATGATAGAATTAGGAATTAGTTTAGAAGTTCAAACTGAGGAACTGCAAGTAAAATTATGTCCCCTTCGATTAGTAGACCGGGAAAAGATAAATCCGGAAGTATGGTATAATCCTGACACAATAGGAAAATTGGACATCGAACCCTTTTCAATAACAATTAGAGACCCAGATAAACCTGTCAGGATCAAATAATATCCTCTCTCGGAAGAGGGACGGTGGGGATTAAAACCTGAAATAGATAGTTTACTTAAAAAGGGACTGTTGGAGCCCTGTATGTCCCCTTTTAATACTCCAATCTTACCTGTGAAAAAGGCAGATGGAAAATACACGTTGGTCCACGACTTGAGAGAAATAAATAAAAGAACTGTTTCTAGATTCCCTGTAGCAGCAAATCCATATACAATCCTGAGCAAAATAAATCCCAAAGATTGCTTGTATAGTGTAATAGATCAAAAATACGCGTTTTGAGCTTGTCCCTTACAAGAAGATTGTAGAGATTTCTTTGCTTTTGAATGGGAAGACCCCGAGACACATCAGAAGCAGCAATTAAGGTGGACAGTTCTCCCTCAGGGCTTCACAGAATCCCCTAACCTATTTGGACAAGCCTTAGAGCAGATACTACAAAAATACGAAAAGGGGAGTAATGTGACATTAATACAATATGTTGATGATCTGTTATTAGCGGGGGCACAAGAGGAGGATGTTTGGCAAAAAAGTATTAGATTATTAAATTTTTTTAAGTTTACAAGGATTGAAAGTATCTGAATCGAAGTTACAGTTTGTGGAGGAGGAAGTAAAATATCTGGGACATTGGCTCAGCAAAGGAACAAAAAAATTAGATCCAGAACGAGTCACTGGTATATTATCTCTAAAAGCCCCGACTACTAAGAGGCAGGTGCGGCAATTGCTTGGCTTACTTGACTATTGTAGGCAATGGATAGAAGATTATAGCAAAAAGGTTAAGTTTCTATATGCAAAACCAACCAAAGATGGCCTATTAACATGGACCAAATCAGATGAGACTCAGTTACAGGAGCTGAAAGAGGATTTAGTCAATGCAGCTGTCCTAAGTTTACCTGATCTGAAAAGACCTTTTTATTTGTTTGTAAACGTAGACGAGGGTACCAGATATGGGGTTTTAGCACAGGATTGGGCTGGACAAAAAAAACCTGTAGGATATCTATCAAAATTGTTAGATCCAGTCAGTAGAGGGTGGCCGACCTGTTTACAAGCCGTGGTGGCTACTGCACTTCTGGTAGAGGAAGCAAGAAAAATTACATTCGGGGGGGAATTAAAGGTATTATCACCCCACAACATTCGGGGAATACTACAGCAAAAGGCCGACAAACGGATTACTGATACTAGGCTCCTCAAATATGAAGGAATTCTAATCTCTTCTCCTAAATTGGAATTAGAAAGCACGAGCCTTCAAAACCCCGCCCAATTTTTATATGGGGAACCGACTCAAGAATTATCACATGATTGTATACATAATATAGAGGAACAAGTAAAAATACGCCCAGATTTGGAGGAAGAGGAATTAATAGGGGGCGAAAAACTCTTTGTAGATGGTTCTTCAAGAGTGATAGAAGGGAGAAGGAAGTCAGGATATGCCATTATAGATGGGAAAAACTTCAGCGTTGTGCAATCGGGACCCCTGAACCCCAGTTGGTCCGCGCAGGCATGTGAGCTATATGCAGTATTACAGGCCTTGAAACTATTAAAGAATAGATGGGGCACGATATATACAGACTCCAAATATGCATATGGTGTAATACATACTTTTGGAAAAATTTGGGAGGAAAGAGGATTGATAAATTCTCAAGGAAAAGGCCTAATCCATGAAGAGCTAGTAATTCAAATCCTCCAGGCCCTGAGAGAACCTGAAAGCATTGCGGTAGTCCATATAAAAGGACATCAGAAAGGAACAACATTCGAAATAAGAGGAAACAATTTAGCAGACATGGAGGCAAAACGGGCAGCTCTAGGGGTCATGAAAATAATGCAAAACTCTCCTATGGAGTCTGAGAAAATGAACGATGCCATAAGTTTACTCAAGTAGAAGAAGAAAAATTGGCTAAAATGGGTCTGGAAGAACAACAAGGAAAATGGAAACTAGAAGATGGGAGACAAGTTGTCCCAAAAACCTTAGCTCACCAAATTATGATGAGAATACATGAAAAAACGCATTGGGGAGCCCAAGCCCTTGTCAATCAATTTACCCTGCAGTATATGTGTAAAGGAATATATGATATAGCAAAGGAAATAGTAAGATCTTGTTTAACTTGTCAAAAGGTAAACAAACAACATCAACAAAAAACAATTCCAGGAGGTCACGAGTTAGCTGTAAGATCCTTTTCACGAATACAGATTGATTTCACTGAAATGCCTAAGATTGGTAACTACAAATACCTCTTAGTGATTGTAGATCATCTAACCCATTTTGTAGACGCATTTCCCACCTCCCGGGCAACAACATGAACTGTGGTAAAAACTCTTTTAGAACTTATAATTCCAAGATATGGAATTGTTGAAGTTATAAATTCAGACAAAGGCCCACATTTTACTTCAAAAGTAATTAAGGAAACGATGAATCAGCTGGGCATAAAATGGGAGTACCACACCCCTTGGCATCCCCAAAGCTCAGGACGGGTGGAAAGCATGAATGGAGAAATTAAGAAACAGTTAACTAAAATCATGATAGAAACAAAACTCTCTTGGACTAAATGTCTACCATTAGCTTTGTTAAATATCAGAACACAACCCAGGTCCGACTTGGGAGTTTCTCCCTTGAAGATGTTATATGGTATACCTTATAATATGGAAATGCCAGTTGAACATCCAATAATTGAAGATGTAATGTTAAAACCATATCTAATTCATCTAACCAAACGAAGCGAGGAGTTACATAAACGAGGTATGATATATCAACGACTCCCTTTAAATATGCACATTCATTCTATAAAACCAGGGGATAGGGTATTAATTAAAACTTGGAAGGAATCTCCATTAATCCCTCGCTGGGAAGGACCCTATCTTGTTTTATTCACCACAGAAACCGCCATCCTGACAGCAGAGAAGGGTTGGACTCATGCAAGCCGTGTAAAAGGACCCATCAGAGACTTGGACCAGCCTTGGGAAGTTGTGAGCCTACCTGGAGACCTGACGGTCACCCTCAAGAAGGTTTAAATGGACATAGAGGGGACTAGGATATGTAATAACAACAATAACATTTTGAGATTGGTGTGAAATCAGTTGTCTCCAGGAGTGCCAAGAACAGTGGTAATAGAATACATTGGGTTATATATATATATAAAAAAATTAAATATATCAAAATGTTACTCCAAAAAAGGAACTGGGTAAGGGAGCTATATAAATGGAGGCAAACACCCAAAATAGCACTCCCTCTCCTGAAGACTACCCCTGCTAACCGAGAAGATGTTATCCCTCGTGGCTCGAAGCAACCAAGTCGACGAGCGAGGTAGACAGGTAAAATACTGTGGAGAACTGACTCCTATCATTAGAGCTACATGGGAGTACTGGAAGAACCCCCTCAATGCTCAAAGGGACTTGAAAGTCTCCTACAGAAAGTATATGCAAGGTTCTAAATGGAGGAATAATACTAGTACAATTAATCTAAAACTATTAACAACAGGGAAATGGAAAGGATTCCACCCTTTTTGGCACATCCTAGACACACTGCTTATTCTACTTATATGTCTACCACAAACATGGGCTAAGGGAATGAACCACCAACCCCACCAACCTTTTAAGTGGACCCTACTCCGATTTGAAGATTAACAAATTATCACAACCCAAATAACACCAGGAGGACCAAGCTTTAATGCTACTCTATGTCAGCTTGTCCCAAGACCCTGATGCTGGGAGTACCTGGGATTTTATATGTGCCCTAGTTCGAATCCTGGGAAGGGATATTGTAACTACCCTAATCACTATTACTGCAGTTATTGGGGTTGTGAGACCGTAGCCCCTGGTTGGATACCGGGTAGTGGTATAGACAAATACCTAAAAGTTCAGTGGGGTCCATATGGATGCAGACCACCACAAGGGTGGGGAGGATGTGGAAACTGTAAATACCTCTTCTTAAATGTCACCAACCCCAAAGACGTAGGATGGATAATCGGAAGAGTGTGGGGAGTGAAGTATACGGAACCAGGGACAAATAAGGGCGGTTTAATTCTCATAAAGAAGGAAGTAGTCCCAAATGATCCACTGCCAGTAGGCCCTAACCAGGTATTAACTGATGATTTGGCCAGGGAAACAACGGACAGTACAACGAGAATTCCTAAGATAAACAATATAATGATAACTCCTGAAATGAAGATTACTCAAATCACCCAAACTCCTGATGAAACCATTGGGAATAACACAACTCCTGATGAAACCCCTGGAAATAACCCCCTTTGGAAGCTGATGCAGGCTAGTTACCTGGTGTTGAACAAAACTGATCCAAATCTTAAGGAACCCTGTTGGTTGTGTTATGGGGTGAAACCACCCTTTTATGAGGCTGTGGGAGTAACTAGGAAACCTAGACGCGTAAATGGTACTAACCCGGCACAGTGTATGTGGAACAGAGAAAAAACAGAAATTACATGAATCCAAGTGACGGGAAAAAGCTTGTGTATAGGAAAAATTCCAGAACACAAAAGGCGGTTATGTGCCAATACTGATAGGAAGGGGCCGAAAAAACCCGAAAGACCTGCACAACGGTTATTACCAGCTAGTAATACCAAGTGGGTTTGCTCCACTATAGGAGTTACACCTTGCCTGTCGTTAAAACATTTTAATGAATCCTCAAGACTTTTATGTCCAAGTAACAATAGTCCCTAAAATCTTTTATCACCCTGAAAACTTTATTTACGTTTCATACATTACTCAGAAACACCACTTGACTAAACAAGAACCATTAGCGGCATTAACAATAGCCACTTTAATAATCTTAGGGGGCGTGGGAGTAGGCACAGAAGTAACCTCATTGATACAACAAAGCCAAGAATTTAAAGCACTACGGATAGCAGTAGACGAGGACCTGGTAAGAATTGAATAATCAATAACTGCTTTAGAAAAATTCATTAGATCGCTGTCGGAAGTGGTATTACAAAACTGAAGAGAACTAGATTTAATGTATTTACAACAAGGAGGGGTACGTGCAGCGCTTAAGGAAGAGTGTTGTATATATGCAAATCACACTGGGGTTGTACGGGATACTATGACCAAATTACGAAAAGGCTTGGAAAAAACACGAAAAGAACGAGAGGCACAACGCAGCTGGTACGAATCTTGGTTTACTCAATCTCCCTGGCTTACAACCTTGCTGTCAACAATAGCAGGTCCCCCCTTATTGATCATATTGGGATTAACACTTGGACCATGTATTTTTAATAAAATATTAGAAATTGTACAAAATACACTTGAAGCAGCTCACCTAATGCTGATAGGAACTAAATATGAACCTATAGAAAAAGAAAGTTCATTGCTGTTAAGCCAAGATGTGTTACGACAATTTGATGAACAAAAATGATGAAAAAGAAAAAGGGGGAAATTGTAATGTGTGGGGTTTGTTCATCAAAAGATTTAAAGGGAAATATTACTTGCTACACTCTAGGAAACTCTCTGTAACTGTCACTTTGTGTGGAACCATATTTCTTTTTGTAACTATTGTGCTTCGTGCATTATGAAGGGGGAGTTAATTGTATTATTACAAAAGATTATGAGAAGGAAAAGAGGGGGTTAGGTAGTTCGAAGTTATATCTTGTTGCAACATATAAGGGATGGAGGTTGCGATAATGATTAGGCTGGTAACGGACGCTTCTCGAAACTTCTGGGAACTTCTCGATGATGAGACCCCAGCAACAAAGGGAAGCAATGGAGAAGGGCCACGTCAACATCCGGGCGAAAGACACAGCAGGACTGGCTGAAGCCCTGAACCGAGAAGTATAAAGGACAACCTCCCAAAGACCCGGTGTGTGTCTTGGGCGGAGCGGAGACTCCCCAGCGCACCCAGTGCTGTTTTTGTTTTATCTGCTATCACTTGCTCAATTCAATAAAATTTATGTTTTGAAACGAGAGTGGCTCACTCATTTATAACATTGGCACAAGGACGTCAGCTTTGAGTTGCCCCTTTCCGAGCTGGTCAGCAGGGGTGGTGTCCGTGCTGTCTGGAAGGGTTTGATGGTCTGCACCCCCTCAGCTTGGAGAACAGAACCTGGCAACTGTGGGGAGTGGAGCACCTCCAGAGCTCAGGGTAGCACTGTGCAAGTGAGGACACCGAGCTGCCACAGGGAGCACATCATAGCTCTCAGCATCAGGCCCTTTCTGAAGTCTTCAGCTATTCCCAGCTCTGAGACACAAGGAGCTCTCAGGAGCAGGGCTGCACTGCCGGCTGTTACTCTCGGGGCCCCTGGAGATACGCTACAGGAGTCCCTACTAACTTGAGAAGCCTCCGATGTACACGCTGGTGAAAGGCAGTGTCCTCTGGGGGACGGGAGATGAGAGCTTTCTGCTGCTCCAGGGCATGTTCCTCCATCAGCATCTCCTCCATCTGCATCTGCAGCTGAGCATCCCACTGAGGAAAGAAAACACAGGGGCTGGTTAGCAAAGGTCCTTCCCAAGGCACAAGCTTGTCTCAGGTGGAAGATCCCACCCTGCTCTTGTTGAGAGGGGCCAAAGAGGCTTGGACAAAAGCTCTCCTGGAAAGGGAAACATGAGAGAGCTGGGACCTCTCGGAGATATAGAACACAGCACAGCCTCAGGGTGCATTCAGGCTGCTGCCTTATGCTCTGTAAACCTGGCAGGGCTTGGCCGGTGAGCAACAAAGCCCCCAGCACCGACCTGCGTGTCCTTCAGAGCACCATAAACCCAACTGCTCGAGCACAGCCTTTAGCATCTCCCTGGGGTAGTCAGGAGCTGGTGCACCTCCAGGAGGGACAACGCCCAGAGGTGAGCAGCCCATGGGGCACGCTGAGCTGACACAGTCCGTGGCCAGGGCTCTGCAGGGAGGTCCCCAGTGCCAGCAGGGCCCCGGGCAGCTGCTGCCGCGGGGCGCAGGGGCTCCAGTGACACGCAGGAGGGTGGCACGTGTGGGACAGGGCAGCAGCTCTACTCACCACGGTGCCCGAGTCCTCCATGCGGGGCTCGGCTGCCACAGCCTCCCCCAGAGCAGTGGCCTCGTCTCTCTGGCTGCCTCTGCCCAGCTTTTCCTTGGCCTTTTCGAGGATCTTCTCATATTTTGCACTGCCTGAAAGCACAGAACACCACCAGTAGCAGTGGGGCAGCACAAATCCCATGGAAGACGGGAAGCCCCATTCCCCCGACACCCAGATGCAAACTGCTCCAGCAGTGCAGCGAAAGGAGAGCCTGCTGCTTCTCACCCCCACCCATCTTTCTCGCCACACAGGAGCATCTCAGCCCCACAACCTCATGCAAACCCAACCCTGCCAAAATCCCTCCCAGCCTCTATTACAGCTTTCCCAAGCTTTTCTGCCCAGCCATCATCTTCCCAGACCTCTGGCATACGCTGGCAAGCTGTGCAGGATGGTTCCTGCGGCAAAGCCCACATGGGCTCGTCTACCAGGCACTAAGGAAGCAACCAGAGGGCTGAGTTTGTCTGACAGCCCTGAAACCTCCAGGCCTGGTGGAGGTGGCTGTGAGCTGCCCTATGGGCGTACGGCATGCGCGAAAGCCAGGGAACCTTCCTGGCGAGAAGACAGGCAGTGCTCACCTTTGATGTTCTTGGGCAGGTCCAAGTGGATCCTGGGAAAGGTCCCTTCTCCTCTCAGGGAGACTTTTTCTGGCTCCAGGTGACCCACTTGGATCTGGAAAGCCCTGCAGAAGACTCCAGGCACTCCTGGCAGGTAATAGACTTTCAGCACTTGCTGCTTGCCAGGTTCAATGTAACCCTGCAGGGCACAGAAGAGGGAGGGAGGTAGTGTACCAAAGAGGATTCAGCGGAGGGATGGCTCACATGACAGACACGCTGAGAAGACAAGGCAGGTTCTCATACATAAGGAAACATCAGACATCACCACCTCCAGCTTCCTTGTACCCAAACGCCCAAGTCTCCTACACCAAGATGCACTATGTCCTTCAGAGGCCTCGCAAGGCTGCACTCTGCAGCACAGGCTGCCCTCTGCTCAGCATGAGCACAGCTCTTCTGCTCACAGGGTTTACCCTCTGCTAGCCAGAGCCAGGCACAACAAACCAAAGCTCTTTTACCAGCTGCTCTGGAAGAGCAGTGAAGGGCCTGTGCTTCCAGCAGGGCCAGCAGCTCCTGGCAGCAGCTTGCAGGAGAGGACATCAGCGTGTCATCCCTCAGACGGACAGCCACTGAGGAAGGTGGAAGACACTTGGCCCTTTGGCTTCCTCTTCCCATTGCAAAAAGGCACCAAGATAGGAACACTGCTCCAGCTCTAAGACACCCAGGCAGGATGACAAGCTGGGATGGCGTGATGCTGCCGTGACGGCACCACCAGAGAGCTCAGCACTCAGCTCCAAAGAGCTCCCGCAGCACTCCTGCCTCCCACTGGTCGTTGCTGTATGACAGCAGAGGCACCGGCGGCCAAGGCCAGTCACAGGCTCCATTAGGATTGTGTTCCATGGACCTCCTCTGCCTCTGCAGCAATCGCTCACAGCCCTGTCTCTCCTGGCTGATTTGGACGGGGCTTGTGTGCTCATTTTCCCTTTTTCCCCCCAAAACTCTCTCCTGGGCAGCCTGACACAGGCCGGGTGAAGGCCTCGTGCTACTCACCGTGCTAGGCACGACCAGGGGCACGCCAGGCAGAGGGCTGGCTGCAGTGCCTGTGCTGGGGCTCAGCACCGCAAAGGCAAATCCCAGCTTCCCGCTGTTCTGCAGGGTCACCGCTGCTTCCGTGACTTTGTTAAACACCTGAGCAGAGGACAGAAGAGCAGGATGTTACAGGCACCCATCTGCTGCTGAGGACTTCATTCCTCTTCCACTGGGTTGAAAGCAAAGGAACACAGCGCAGAAGCAGGGAGCGCACAGGAGAGATAGGCACCGGGCTCTCTGGGTTAACCTGGCCAACCCGCGGCCACAGGGTACCTCTGAGCCCTACACAGGAAGAGGTATTTGTGGCAGAGCTGCAACAACAACCATGGAAAGACCAGTAATAAACCAAGTAGGGGACACAAGCCCTCTGCACTTGAAGGTGTCACCCAACAGCGAGCTGAAACACAGGAGGAGGCATTGGGGCATTTCAGGAGAAAAGGCACCCGCACACAAGAATTTGTGGGTACAATACAAGCCGAAAGGGAGGGAGACAGGGCAACGCACACAGTGCCAACAGCTGGAAACAGCTGTGGGGGCTGTAACTGGAAAGAAGTACAGTGAGGGTTGTTCTGGGACATTCTATCCAGCTACAGTGACTGGAAGCCCAAGTCAGCTTCCTCCTCGGTTGATGAATCAGGAGCATTAAAGGAGAGCACCTCCTTGGACCTCTGGCTTTAGGAGCAGGTGAGCGGACAGATGTCTGAGGGACACGTCCCTCTGCAGATCACCACTGGGATCCTGCCTGCCCCAGGAGGCAGCGTTAGTTACCTCCAAGAGGAGGGATTCCCACCTTTGGCCTGGGCTGGGGTGGAGGTGGCCATTAAACACCAGCTTGGAGG
The DNA here is from genome assembly GCF_963264785.1 of Psittacula echo. Classification (NCBI taxonomy): domain Eukaryota; kingdom Metazoa; phylum Chordata; class Aves; order Psittaciformes; family Psittacidae; genus Psittacula; species Psittacula echo. Next base: position 84,907,702 of record NC_137742.1, on the reverse strand, counting down.
TACCACCCAAATGTTGGACTTCCAAGCCACAGAGCCAGCAAAGCAGCTGGGAAGGGGGGAGAGCCCTCGACTCGGGTGGGCAGCAACCCACCGGTCAGGGTTGGAGACAAGGAGCTCTGACAAGAACAGCGTGCGGTACCTGCAGCCCGCAGCCGATCTCGGTGGCGTCCAGGAGGTAGCTGATGTGCGAGGCCTCCCCACGCAGAGCCACCTCGTAGCTCGGGCCTCCCTCCACCCTGCACAGCGCCGTGACCTGCGTGACGGTGTTGGTGTGCCCGAAGAAGCTGAAGGTGACGTGCTGGCTCTGGCCCGGCTGCAGCTCACCGTGCAGCGGCAGGATATCGAAAACCTGCAGGCAGGGAGGAGAATCCACACGTGGAGCACAGGAACTGATGCAAAGAGCAGCCTCGGCTTGGGCCAAAGGACAGACGTGGCTGCAGGCGCCTCTTCCTCAAACACAGGCAACATCATCGTCGTCTCACCCTGCAGCCATTCCACTTACCAACGGAGAGACCATGGGGAAAACCTTCTCCCACAGTCCTAATTAATGCAGTAGCTAACACACTACATTCATTTGTGGTGTCTCCTGGCAGCAAGAAATTCTCTCTGCTGCCCTCAGAACAACACAAGACTGGGAGCTGAGAGCCCGTGGAGCTGGGGGCAGGATCCAGCCCAGCTCCTCACACTCCTGATGCTTCTCCTTGTCTCTGATTCACATCCTGCTCTCTCCAGATGCTGCAGCCAACGATGCTGTAGGAACTTCCTACCCACCACTTGATGAGGACCAAGATGGATAAAGTCCTCCATAGGTGCCGCCCAAGGAGTGTTCCTGACCAGCCCTGTAACACCTCCCATCTGGCCTCTCCAATGACCAGCCATGTGCTTGTTAGGACACGAGGCCACTCTGGGAGCAGTACCCAGGACACCAGTGGGAGTGGGGGCACGTGACTGCTTGCTACACTGGAAACATAGAAGTGAGACAGATTCCCACTTACCTCCTCCACACCCAAGGCGAGGGGCTCTGTCTCCATGAACCTGGAAAAAGAACAGACCTTTGCTCAGGGACTTTGCAGTGGGAGGGAGGGAAGTCAGCACAGCAGCTCCTTGGCAGGATGGGGCCCCTGGGTGGGCATCAGTGGTGCGAGCTCAGTAATGAGCTCCAAAACTGGGATGGAGCAGGTCAACGCATGGGGATGACACCGGTATAGCAGCCGTGCAGGCAGCTGGCAACTGCTTGCCTCCAGATCTGCTATCTCCTGCTGAGTGATTCTGAAGATCCATTCCGTCACTGGAGCAAACACCTTGGTGCAAAGGCTTAGCTCAGCTTTGAGCTCTCGGAGGTCCAAGGGCTGAGGGTTAGGGTTAGGCTGTCTCTAACCACGTGGGTCTACAAGAAGAGTAACCATGAGACATTCATGGCTCAGGAGTCAGAGAAAGGCCACAGGTTGGTGTGCACTGGCTATGTCCAGCCACACAGCAACAGTTGGATTGTGTTGCTCCTATGATCGCTCTGCCCCCAGTAGCAGCAGTGACCAAAGAGCAAGGAGGAAAGAATGCGTTGGACAATTAGAAGGAAAAAAATGTAAGCACACAAAGTCTTGTTGAGGCAGAGAAACAGCACTTTTCTCTCCTGACCAAAATAAAAGTGTGTGACTGATCCTGGGAGTCTCTGATGACCAGCTCCAGCAAGGTTAGAGGTAGGGAAAGTTCCAATCTATTGATCTCACCTTCATGAGACCTGATGTTTGATTCCTTCCATGTCAGACTGAGTTAGCGCTGATAATTTAGAATACCAACAGTGCCTAGTGTGCACCAGAACTAACACCTGACACGCCGCCCTTCTGCAGGCTCCTAATGAGCAATTTGAGGTGGTAACACCTTGGAGACCATCTTCATTTCAGCTCTGGCACAGAGCATCACACAGTGTCTGCTGAGCGACCCGGAGAGGGCACAACACTGCTTAATGACCATGCAGAGCAGCAGAGGAGCTCTCCTCATGTCCACAGCACTAAGGAGCAGCCAAGGGGCTGTGCAAACCCTCTGGAGGGGTGGACACCCCTCGGCAGGGGGCAGGACAGAGGCTGTGTCCTGCCGAGGTGCTCAGGACCCTCCGCTGCCAACAGTGCAACGACTCAGCACCCACCTCAGAACAAGCACCTGCAGGCTCAGGCCCAGCAAAGCCAATTCAAGCAGAGACAGGGCAATTAACAGCTGAAAACTGATTCACATTCACACGTCCAAACACCTAAACTGGTTCTAATCAAAACTAAGAGTAAAGATCAACAGGCAGAGGAAATTAAGTCCACACAGGCTTCGCTCTGACGTGCTTGTTTCTCTGCTATTAGAAAACACATGCATTGTTCTATCACATCTAAATCCACCTCTAGATTAGCTATTAGATTAGAAAGATTTCTATCAAATCTATCTAATCAAAACTAGATTTTCCCTTTCGCTTGGAATTAAAGCCTCATCTAAGTTACAGGAGAGCGCAGGGGGCTGCCAGCAGAGCTCACAGCCCTCCTCACCTCCCTCCAGCTGCTTTTTCGGACTTGCCTCTGCATTTTAGGGTCTGCTCTTGAAGGTGTCGTGCATCAAGAAGGGCCCCACTAAAGACTTGGTCTTACTTGGTAAGACTCAGCTGAGAATGGGCCACCCCAGCGCCCTGGTCATCTCCACCAAGCCCTTCCAACAGCCACAGCTCATCTCCAGTTCCCAAGAGGTCACCTCCTCTGAGTCAGATCCCAATTCCCCTCACACAGCTGCTTCTTGATCAGTTCTCTTCTTAGTAATAGCAGCACTTCAGTGCCTCATGGTGAACTTTGCTGCGTTTCCTAAGGGCTTTACGGAAAACCATTTGCTATTGTCCTTCGGACTGCCCAGACCAGGCTTGTGTACTATGCAGAGAAGCCACAGCAGGAGGAACACTAGGAATGTGCTTCTAGATGTGCTTCAGCGCCACTACAAGATTGCTCTTGGGCTTGGAAACCACAGACCACCACTGCACGGTCCTCCTTCCCAGGGATGTCCGTACAAGGGCTCCCTCCAGCATCTACAGCTGGACCGAAAGCCACAGCAGAACCTGCCATTCCTCTCTAAAACTCTAAATAGCTCTTCCGTGAATGTGACGTGCAGTTCAACAGATGAACACTCACTTCAAGGGGGGGTGTGCTTCAGGCCACGAAGGTCTGAGAAAGCAGCTTTCTGCGTCAGCCTTCCTTCCCCCAGGAACCCATACACGGCTACAGCAAAGCAGAGCAAGGGACTGGGACAGCAGTGTGTCACTCTGCTGACAGTGCCTGGGTAGGATCTTAGTACAAAATGACAATGGATGGAGTTAGCAGGCAAGGAGAAGAGGGCACCTTCTACATCTGCTTGTCCAAGTGCCAAAGCGTGGCTTTGTAGCTGCAGAGATAAAGCAGGACTCCAGCTTATGGCTACGTGAAAAGGGTCAGTAGTGTCCTACAGTCCCAGCTTGGCTGGAGAATGCTGTCTCCTTCCCAGCATCAAACTGGCGGAGATCACCTATTCCCTGAGCACCTTGGCTGAGCTTCTCCTCAAGGACAGGTTGAAAACAATCTGGCAGATCAGGCAAACGGCCCTGGGCTTTGCAAACCACAAACAGGACATCAGGAAGAAGAGCTTCCAGGAGAGGGAAAGGTGCACGTACCTCACTGGGTTCACCTGGCTCTCCTTCAGGAATGACCAGTGGTACCGGACAACCAGTGGGCTGCAGTTGGTCATCTCCATGTAACGCACGTCCCTGGTGTCATTCAGGATGCAGCCAAAGTCCAGGGCCGTGGTCTGGATCTGGAGATTCGGGAAGTAGACTTCTCTCTAAACGGTGACCTGCTCTTCATGAGGATGCTCCAGGAACTTGATCTTCGGAGCCTTCTCTGCTGCCCGGATAAGCAAATCCCTCTCATAAGCAGCATTAAATCCAATGCGGAGTTGAAGTTCCTCCCCTGCCCTCAGCCTCACGGGCTGCAAGGAGATGAAGAGGAAAAGTTCAACACGTGACCCCAACATAGGCTTCTCGCTTCATCCTTCATTTTCTTCACGGTGTCTGACCAAGCACCACACTTTTGTCTGAAGCTAGCTGAGGCTCACGGTTCTGTGCTTTGCACCAATACAAGAGGAAATCCACACTGTTCTCCTGCATTCTGGACCCGCAGAAGCCAGTGCTAAACACAACCAAAGCAGCACTCTGGCATCCAGGCCTTCGCCCTGACTCTGGAGGAACTCCTTTAGCCTGCAGCACAAGTGCAGTGGCTTTGCAGCCTCACCCATGCAGGCGCTGATCACTGGCAGGGCACAGAAACGGCGGCTGGACCTACAACAACATGTGCCCCGCAGAGGCCACGGCCAACACCTTCCGCAAACAGCAGGGCAGGAGCCAGGCAGCAGCTGGAGAAGCCTACTTCAGCCTTCCCAAAGGCAGGGCTGCCCTCAAAGAGAGCAAGCTGTTCCCCAGCTTATCTGAGGATGGCTGCTAGAGAGCTGGGATGCTTCCCAGGAGATACCTTTCCTACAGCTTGCCCAGACCTAGTTACCTGCTCCCTCCTCCTCCTCTCTTCAAGCCAGGACGTCTCTTCCCAATTCAGGTGACATTCTGTTTCCTTCAGCAGCTTCTTTTACATCTGATTTAGCTCGGGTCAGTTTACTGCAGACTCTACAGAACACACTTCCCTGCTGGAGGACCTCCCAACACAGACACACCACCACGGTCACCCCTCTTCAAAGCCCAGCAGCAAGAAGGTCCAGGGCTGCTCACCTGAGCATCTGCAGAGAGAGGCTGATAGTCCGCAGTGCAGATGGAGAAGGGCTGCTCTAAGGCAAGGACCACGCTGAGGGGCAGGGGCACATGTTCTTTAAAGAGAGAGGCTTGTACTGAAGAGTCAGGACATCACCTGGGTGCTACAGAAACAGGAGACAAGAAAAAGTGAACCTCAAGTGGCCATGGACCTCCTCCCCTTCAGATGCGTTTCAAATTTTACAGCCCCCAAAGCGCATCCATCTCTATTTACTCTTTTGATCGGTTTCTACCCCTCTGGAAAGTTTTTCCTCCAACTGTATCAGACGCTTTCACGTTTAGAACCCACAGCATCCCCCAGAGGACAGGGAAACAGTCTCGTGTACAGATGAGGGAGCGGGCCCCCAGAGGAGGCAGCTTCTTCAACAACATCCAAAACAGGAAGTGAACCCAGTCTGGCTCCAGTTGTGTGTCCTCTCCTGGGCAGACAAGACACACAGGCACAAGGCACAAGGCCATTTCCACTCACATACAGTAGTTTCTTACCACCTTATCAGCTCTGCCAAGCCCGTAAAGCAGTGGTGCTGCTCAGAGGAGACCAGCAAGCACAATAGGGCCCGCAGCGGACAGCCTGCAGCAGCCCGAGCTCAGCTTTGAACATTCACGGGCACATGCAGACGGCTCCAAACCTCAACAGTCTGGCTGCAACCCGCTGCCCCTGCTCCAGCGACAAGATGTTGCAGCCTCAAAGCTAAGCTCAGCCTAAGCTGTTTCTTCCTCTCCATGCATTGCTCCGGGCTTCCTGCATGGTTTAGCTAAACTAGACAGTGTTTGGGAAACTAATTCTGGATGTACTGACATCCAACTCCTGCAGTGTCGCAGCACTCAAATACATGGGAGCATGTATCACAGTATCACAGTATGTTAGAGATTGGAAGGGACCTCAAAAGATCATCTAGTCCAATCCCCCTGCCAGAGCAGGAATACCTAGATAAGGTTACATAGGAATGTGTCCAGGCGGGTTTTGAATGTCTCCAGAGAAGGAGACTCCACAACCTCCCTGGGCAGCCTGTTCCAGTGTTCCGTCACCCTCACTGAGAAGAAGTTTCTTCTCAAGTTTAAGTGGAACCTCTTGTGTTCCAGTTTATACCCATTACCCCTTGTCTTATCATTGTTAGCCATTGAGAAGAGCCTGGCTCCATCCTCATGACACTCCCCCTTTATATATTTATATACACTAATAAGGTCCCCCCACAGTCTCCTCTTCTCCAAACTATAGAGACCCAGCTCCCTCAGCCTTTCCTCATAAGGGAGATGCTCCACTCCCTTAATCATCTTTGTCGCCCTGCGCTGGACTCTCTCCAGCAGGTCCCTGTCCTTCTTGAACTGAGGGGCCCAGAACTGGACACAATATTCCAGATGCGGTCTCACCAGGGCAGAGTAGAGGGGAAGGAGGACCTCTCTCGACTTACTGACCACCCCCCTTCTAATACACCCCAGGATGCCATTGGCCTTCTTGGCCACAAGGGCACAGTGTTGGCTCATGGTCATCCTGCCATCCACTAGGACCCCCAGGTCCCTCTCCCCTACACTACTCTCTAACAGGTCATTCCCCAACCTATACTGGAACCTGGGGTTGTTCCTGCCCAGATGCAGGACTCTACACTTTCCCTTGTTATATTTCATCAAGTTTCTCCCTGCCCAACTCTCCAGCCTGTCCAGGTCTCGCTGGATGGCAGCACAGCCTTCTGGCGTGTCAGCCACTCCTCCCAGCTTAGTGTCATCAGCAAACTTGCTGACAGTACACTCAATTCCCTCATCTAAATCATTGATGAATATATTAAATAATACTGGTCCCAGTACTGACCCCTGAGGCACTCCACTAGATACAGGCCTCCAACTGGACTCCGCCCCATAGACTACAACTCTCTGGCTTCTGTCCTTCAGCCAGTTCGCAGTCCATCTCACTACCTGATCATCCAGGCCACACTTCCTCAATTTAGCTATGAGGATGCTGTGGGAGACTGTGTCAAATGCTTTGCTGAAGTCAAGGTAGACCACATCCACCGCTCTGCCATCATCCATCCACAATGTTATTTCCTCATAAAAGGCTATGAGGTTGGTCAAGCATGACTTCCCCTTGGTAAAGCCATGTTGACTGCCCCTCATAACCCTCTTATCCTTGACATGCCTTAAGATGGCATCAAGGATAAGGTGTTCCATCACTTTCCCAGGGATGGAGGTGAGGCTGACCGGTCTATAGTTACCCGGGTCCTCCTTCTTGCCCTTTTTGAAGACTGGAGTGACATTTGCTTTCCTCCAGTCCTCAGGCACCTCTCCCGTTTCCCAAGACTTGGTAAAGATGATGGAGAGTGGTCTAGCAATGACTTCCGCCAGTTCCCTCAGCACCCGCGGGTGCATCCCATCTGGACCCATGGATTTATGGATGTCCAGATTGCTCAACTGGTCCCTAACCCATTCCTCATGGACTAAGGCAAACTGCTCCAGTGACCTGACTTCATCTGAGGTCTCAGGAGTACAGGGCTCTTCAGGACTGCCTCCGGCAGAGTAGACAGAGACAAAGGCGGCATTCAATAACTCTGCCATCTCAGTATCTTCTGTCACCAGGGCACCCATCCCGTTCACCAGTGGGCCAACCTTGCCTCTGGTGTTAGTTTTATCAGCTATGTATTTGAAAAAGCTCTTTCTGTTGTCCTTGACCCCTCTCGCCAGATTTAATTCTAAGGAGGCCTTAGCCATCCTAGCTGCCTTCCTACATCCTCTAGCAGCAGCCTTATATTCCTCCCGAGTGGCCAGCCCCTCCTTCCATGACCTATAAACTCTCCTCTTCCACTTGAGCATACCCAGCAGTTCCTTATTTAGCCACGCAGGTCTCCTGGCCCTCTTCCTTGACTTGCTACGTGTCGGGATGCTCTGCTCTTGAGCTTGGAATAAGCAATTCTTGAATGTCAACCAACTATCTTGGGCCTCTTTACCTTCAAGCAGCCTTGCCCATGGGACTTCCCCTAGCAATTGCTTGAAAAGGCATCAAGCAGACCACAGGCAGACAGCAGGGGGAGCTGAAAAGCTTCTGATGAGATGTGAACTGCCTGCTCACAGGATTTGTGCTTCTCTGGAAGCCTGGGAACTGGAGGAGAGACCTGAAACCACAGAAACTAAATCATGAACTATCTGCTCTTTTTCAGACACCTCGCGCGAGGGGGAAAGATGATGCAGGAGTCCAGATCCGGAGACTAAAGGGCACACACTTTGCACTGGTGCTCTCATCACTGAGGGCCAGCTGAGCTTGATGAGCTCAGCTGAAGGGCACTCGTGGGTCATTTGAAGAAGGTGAGGCTTGGGAAAGGCAAAGAGGTAGCATCCATACCGACAGCAGGGAAGGCAAAGGGACACAAGAGATGCCAGTTTGCCCTCATCAGCTTGAGCAGTTGACACAAATCTCAGGTTTTCTCGGCTTCCCTACACGATTGCTGCTCAGACATCACCATGCCTTGCAAGATCCTCAAAACTCTGAGTACAGACACTGGTGTCTCTCTCTAGAAGGGGCCATGCTCCCCCTCGGCAGAGCAGCTGTCATCTCAGTTTTACCTGGGTGAAGTTAGAGAACAGCCTCATCTCTAGCAGCATCCTCACTCCTTTCACCAGCACCTCAGGGAGGGTGAGGAGGGATCTGCTCTCCACCTGCAGCCCCAGCACACGAGGTGGCTCTGCAAAGCCCACGCTGCTCTCACGAGTCCCACATCTCAGCCCGTGCCCTTGGCTCAGCAGCTCAATTCTGTCTCCACATCAAGAAGGGCAGAACAGAGCTGCAGAGACTCTCCCCAGACCCAGAGGGGTGAAATAGTGAGCTCGGCATTCATGACAAAAGCTTGGCCTGGCTCAAATCGATAGCCAAAGCTCCGTGGACTTGGAGAAGCTGTTGAACTTCCTCCTTTGGACACAGGCACACACCAGCCACACCAGTCAGTGCCAGGATGCAGTCCAGAGGCTCACCTTCTCCACCCGGAAAGTGATTTCTCTGGTGGATATTTGCAGAGCAGGAGCAATGAACTCGCACGTGACGTCCACCTGCATGATCAGATTCTTCACTCCCTCCTTGCCCATGATGGCATGACACAGCAGCTTCTCCTTCACCACCTGCATGCGAGTCACACGGCACCCAGGGGGTGTTATCAGGGTGTCCAGAAAACACACTGCATTTGTGAGCCACCCACCCACAGACCCCATTACTGCAGGAAGTTACAGCCACTGGTCTCCTCAGGAGCCCTCTCTTCTTTATATGCTGCATCCTCTTCCTTCTGTACTCACATGTTCCTGATGTTACAACCCAACCGCCACAAAAGGCCCTCAGGAGTCTTGTGCTGCCTACAGCTGTCAGAACAATCCCTGCCCCAAATGATTATTGGTTTCGTTTGTCCCACTGACAAGCAAAATGCTTACCGAAAGCTCTAGGAACTCATTAAAAAAAACAAACCAGACTGTATGAAGGGAAACAGGTGAGAGAAGGATCAAGGCCAGCAAATCCTCCCTTGGAAGTTTAGTGGAAAGGATCCGTGGAAAAACCCCAAACAGCCAGCCTGCCTTCCTAGGATGTACTGTGTCCTCCTAGAGCTGGCTTTAAACCAAACCTCCCCAGGAAAGAGATGTCTTCCACTTGGCATGAAAACCCTCTACTTAAGCTGGATGCTCTTCCATCCAAGACTCTTTTCCTGATTCCTCAAGCTTTCACTTCCCCACATTCCTCCCTTTATTCCTTTCTCTTCCCTCTGATGCACACCACAACCCAACTCCTCCTCAGAGCCTCCAGAATCATCTCTGCTGCACGTGCAATGCAGGGTCTTCGGCTTCTAACCAACCCTAAGAGTATGAAGTTCTCAAGACCCAGGGAAGGTGGAAAACCCAATCCCAGCATCTTGGCTTGGACTGCAGGAGCCAGGTAGCCACAGCCGAGCTCACAGATGCCCATTTGGCTTTCCAGGCAAGACACCCTCACCAGTGGTCTGACCACTTTGTTTCCTTTCTGATACCTTCTTCCCTCTTCAGCAAAGCCTTATGGGCTCAGGACTGCATAGGGACAGTTCCATCGGAGCCAACCAGCTGAGAAATCAAGTCTTCCTCAAGCTACCACCGAGGCAATCCTTTAAAACACCTCTCAAACTCTAGTAGCAGCAGGAGCTTAATGCAGATTTACTCCTCATTCACTTAAACACTTGTGCCCAGTGCTCCTGGAGCCACGGAATGCACACCGGGCTCAGATGGCAGCTCCTCTGCAGAGCTGGATTTCCCCCAGAAAGAAGGGTCCAGGGAGGAGAACACTCAGTGATCCTGCTGAAATCTGCCCCTCTGAGCTGGCACCCAGGGGTGCTGCAAGACCTGCCTGCCCTCGGGACACTGGGGCTGGCTGAGGGACTGGGGCGAGTGGTGATGGAAATACTGACGCCAAGTCAAGCTGTCAGGTCTGATGATCCCTGGAACAGTTTCCCATGTGGACAAACGTCATTCGGATCATTACAGCTGGCACATCGGGTTCATTTCTCTCGTCCCGCTCTCAGTGCCAGACAAGCTCCCAGCCCGTGTTTGTCTACAGAGGAAAATCAGTGCTGCTCCCAGACGCTCCCTACCTTCCTGGGTGCTTTGTTTCACTCACTGCTTCCCCACACAGACAACTTGCCATTTCTTTAGTTACTTTCTGCCTGGGCTCCCACTCTCCCTGTAACTTTAAGGCCAGCTGAGAAAACTGGGGCTGTTCAGCCTGGAGAAGAGAAACTGCGTGGAGACCTCAGAGCAGCCTTCCACTATCTGAAGGGGGCCTACAGGGACGTCGGACAGGGACTCTTCTTCAAGGACTGCAGCAACAGGACAAGGGCTAATGGATTTAAACTCAAAGAGGGGAAGTTCAGGTTAGAAAGAAGGAAGAGGTTCTTTAATGTCAGGATGGTGAGGCACTGGCACAGGTTGCCAAAGCAGTGGTGAATCCTCCATCCCTGGCAGTGTTCAAGGCCAGGCTGGACAGAGCCTGGGGCGACAGTTCCTTCAGGCCATGTTTTGCTACCACCAAGTTGGCTTTACGGTAGCCATGGAACTCAAAAAGCCTCAGCAACTGATGGTGGCGAGCACGGAAAGCAACTGGTGCTGCCATGGTAACTTGTGTCAGGAAACCAGGTTCTCAAAAGCACTTGCTCATTTCCTCAGGCAAATGTCAAGGGGCTGCAGAAATGCCCCGATGGGGGGGAGCTCACCTGGGGGGTGCTGCAGGAGCCTTCCAGCACTATCTCCGCTGCCTGGCCGGGCATCAGCTCTGCCTTCAGCGGCTGAAGCGTAAACACGGGGCTGCAGGAGGAAACCTTGCCCTTGGTGTTACTGATGGGAGGGAGATGATTGCGCCGCTGAAGTGTGGTGCCACCTTCTGTGCTCCAATACAGCAGATGGGTGCGTCGTCCTTTGTTTGTCATCTTGAAGCGGTAACAGCAGGGATCCAGGCTAGAGGAGAAGCAGAGACACAAATTGGCAGGGGAGCTGCTATTTGCCAGCGGTCACCCAGCTTCAGCACCCTGAGGGCACGACCTGACTGCACACTCGGCAACAAAACCACCTCCAAGAAGGCTGACCGAGCGCAAAGCTTCACCAAAAGACAGACCTTGGTTGCCCCTAGGGTTGTCACCATCCAGCAGCTGCTCTGCTTGCACCCAGCAAGGACGAGCTTCATGAACAGCCTGCCCTAGATGCAAGTGGATGGAGGAACAGCCTCGCTGCCATTCCACCTTCCCCCCTGGGAGCTGTCGTTCATGCCCCTGAGGCATCCCTTAGGGAGCATCCAACTCTCATCGCCCCCAGCCTGCCACCCTTTGGTGGCAGCACTGCAGCAGACAGCAATGGCAGCAGCTCCAAACTGAGCCCGCAGGCAAAGACATAAAGGGGGGCAGAAGACAGCTACATGAATCACATGGACACTGTCTCCTCCATTGTGCAGCCAGCTTGTGGCTGCACTGAGCACAGCAAATTCTGGACAAGCACCAACCTCCCTGCAATGTCCCTGCTTATGGGGGTGGCTCGTGGGTGCATATTTTACCTCTCCAAATCTATCCCAAGTACTTGAGGTAGGATTAACCTGCTCTCTCTACCCCAAGAATTCGGGTATCGCAGCAACACGGACCCTCTTTGCAGCCAGAGAAAGGAAGAGGCACCCCAAGAAGACTGTTCTTCTTGTCTGAGGAGGTCTCCACCACAAGGCAAACAGCACTTTTTCCTCCTGTCTTTAAGAACATGCCTGGTTTCAGACACACACATTGGGACCAGTGAATCTTCTCCTTCCAGCTCAGCAATTTCAATTAAGACTCTTCATTTATCCCACTCCACCTCAGCAGACTTCCACACTTCCTCCCCCTTCCAGATCTGGTCCTGTATCCAGCCTCGCTTGCCCGTGCCTTGGGAAGCAGGCAGGAGAAACCAGGAAAGCGCCACCACGTCTAATAAAGAGCAACCGGGCACGGAGTGGGGTAAAGGAGCCAACTGGGGGGTGACACAGGGCAAAGAAATTCTGCTGCTCCTCCAGGGCTCCCGGGCACGGGGAAATAAACCGGCACCATTCATTCAGTCGAGGAGCTGCTAACAAGCTACTGCCCAGGCTTGCTGCTGCTGGGAGATGATACTCCAGAGGGAATGGGAAAGCGAGCAACATCACTGCAAAGACAAACACGTTTATACTTGTAAGGCAGCATTTCCCAGATGGAGGCTTCCAGGACCTGCTCCTTTCCTCCAAATCTTTGTTTGATAAAGTGAGGAAATAAATGGATTATGACTAAAGACAACTCAGCAACAATTTAGCAACTGGTCTCCAGCTTGGTGGCTTTTCAGAGCACCTAACGACTTTCCAATGGCCAGAAAATGTTTCTAAAGGAATCCCTGTGGCTTCAGGGAAGCAGAGCCAGGACCTTGAGCACTCAAGAAGCTTGGGGGACTGCAGCAGACCTTCTCCTTGCTGAGCCCATGGGGAAGCAGGAGCCGAGAGATTCCCTACCTGAAGCAGGGCCCCAGGTTGAGCTCCAGGCCAAAGGGTTTCTCAATGACAATCGTGGTGCCAACGCCAACAGCCTGGACAGGGATGACGTAGGAGTGACTGTTCTCAATGAACAGCACCACCTCGTCCTTGAATTGCTCCATGGCATCCAAGTTTGCAGTCACAGCCACAGACACCTCGGCCATGGCAGGGATCACTCCCTGACTGGGTCCAATACTCCAGCACGAGTTTTCACCAGCCTGGAAGACATCCAAACACTCATTTAGGATGGAAACCACGGACCTGGCTGCCACCAGCCAAGGGCTGCCCAGCCAACACATTCACACCAAGCCAGTGGGTGTGAAGACTCCACTGACATTCATGTACAACCTCTCTGATTCATGCTGACACAGGGCAGCTCGCTTGGAAAGGAGCCCTGAGCGCTCTGCTCCAAAGGTGAATCTGCGAGGCTGCTCCCTGACAAAGCTCATTTATCAAAGCTTGGCAACAAGCCGGGCAGAAAATTGTACCCCAGAAACTATTTCTGAGGAATGAGGATGGCGGTCTCGACGGAGCCGGACCTTCAACTCCTTGGGGTGACCCAGCAGAGCCCTGCTGGGCCCGGCCAGGCCAACAGCCCATGCCAGGGGAGGAGGATTTGCATCCTCTCCTCATTCTTTCACTCAGCACCTGCTCTGGCTCCAAGGGGCAGCACAGTGCAGTGCTGAACAGGACACCTGCCAGGGCCACAGGGCTCTGCCCAGACACATTCTCTCGGGTTTCTAGGTCAGCTTCTGCCTGCACCCAATCCAGCCTGTGTCCCAGAGACAAGAAACCTCTTGGAGCCACGCTACAAAATCCCCCCACTTTCAAGACAAATACCCAACCTCGGGCAACATCTCTGCTACTTGCTTATCCTTGAGTGCACTGGAAAACGATGCCATAGCTGTATGCACTGGATACACAAAGACAGTAGCTATTTCTGACCCTGCAGGAGCTTCTTGTACTATTGGACGTCAGAGCTCCTGAGCAACCACTAAGGGTTGAGATCCGTCACTTCAGAAGTTCACCACGACAATCAGAATCTTATCCCAGCACAGACGTCCATCGTGAATAAAAGCTTCCACAATTTGGTTACAATGGACACCAGTGTGCATTTGATGGATGGAGGGCAGGAGGGAGGGAGGGAGGGAAGGAGAGAGGGAGGAAGGGGCAGATAGCTGCCCTGAGGGATGACTGCGGAGACACCACAATCAGTTCTCTTGAAGCTTCTTACAGATGATTCATTGAAGTGATCTGGTCACTCTGGCCTTGCACAAGTGACAGAGGAAGCAGAACTCCACATTACAAATGCAGCTGCGTTTGATCAAGCCACAGCTCTAGCAAAAGCCGTAGCTCTAACAACACCATTCCCACCTTGTCAGGCTGACCCATTGCCCTCGTAGGGCTGCTCATGAAGGGGAAATAAACCCCCTCCTGCACCAGCTGGGTGCAGAGCCTTCTCCCAGGTGGTTCATCATTCCCGGTGGGGGGGAACCTCTCTTCTTCATTTCAAAGCTGCTCCTTATCCACACAAACAGCCAGTGGCAGGAAACAGCCCAAAAGCACCATGAGCCCTGCAGGAAGTGGAGATCAGAGCCTGAGGCTGGCTACATGCTCCCACCACCAACCGGCCTCCCCCTGGCTCCTCAGCACAAGCATGAGGACCACTGTGGTTTAGCCTCTGCCCGAGCACCATCAAGGGGATGTTTTACGGAATCAAGGGGCAGAGCTTTTCTCCATTTGTGTTCCCTGTCCACAGCTCACCCCTCCATGATCGCATCTGCCAGCCCTGACACGCTGGGGAGACCAGGGACACCACTCTGCACATCACAGCTCTCCAGGACATGGGTATGGCTTGGCCAGCTGCTGCCAACCACAACGTTTAATAACCAGACTCCTCCTGCTATTCCTTTGGGAAAAGCTCTCAGCTTGCTTCTAGAAGCACAGCTGCCTTGAAGACTTCTAATCCTCTGTAATTCAGTTGCCAATAGGCACAGCACAATAGGACATCTTTGGTTTCCCCTGATGAGCAGAGTTAACAATTGCTTTGGTTACCAGCAAGTTAGAAAGGGCACTGAAGGAGGCAGCTGCTGAGGGCACTGGGGTGCTTGCTCTTTGCAGAGATGGAAAGCAGATTTGTATGGTGCAGACAAAGAAACCTGCCCTGGGAATCTCCTGCTTCGAGGTTCTATTTAACCCCCAAAACAGCAGGAAAAGCAGCAGGAGAGAAATTCAGCCCCCTCCTCCTTGCCCAGGGGGCTGAGCCCGTGCTCTCACGCACTGCTGGATGCTTCATGCGCAGACACAACCAAGTCCCCAGCGACACGCCTGCGTGAAGCAGCTCCAGAACTTCAACAACCCAGCCTGCAGAAGAACAAACCTCCTCTGAAGCCCCTCACAGACTCCCCTCTGGTGGGGAGCACCCCCCAGCCCCAGCACATGAGCCCTTCCTGGCCGCATCAGCCCCTGTCAGAGGATCCCACAACCTCCTTCTGCTCCGCAGCCTTTTCCACCATGCGGCCTCCAGGAATTAAACAGCCTCTGTCTGCAGCCACATGCTCTACAATGTTACGGAGCCCACAGGCTCTGTAGGTACGCAGCCCTTACAAGTCTACTTCTGGGCAACAACACAGCTGGTTTGACCCCCAGGAGCTGCGAAACCCACTTCACTGTAAGCACCTTGAGGACAGACCTCTCAGTTCCAAAAAACAGACTCTCACAGCTAAACGCCCTCCACAAAATAAAAGGGAGAACTTGCAGAAATGAACTCCTTTCTGCTCAAACAGCTCTGCAAACTCTGTTTTACTGACGGGTGCCCCAGCAACAACTGCCCCCAGAGCCAGGCTCCTCTTGCTGCACTGGGATGGAACAGCTTGCCTTCTCTCTCAGACAGTGATGTGGAAATGTCGCATAGAAATAAATAATCCAGTCACAGGCTGCTATGGGCCAGTCACTTGCACTGGCAAACAGCCCCAGCGACACTTACCATCTTTGCCGAGAAGGATGCAGGGATGACGGACTGATTGGACAGGTGGAGGCTTCGGGAAGCATCTTGCAGAACTTGGATGCTGCCAAAATTTATCTCACTTGGGTGCACGTGGACAACCGGTCCTTCTCCAGTGCTCAATAAATGGATTGTCTGCTCCAGGAGCCAGGCAGGAGAGAGAAAAAACAACACGGAGAGTTTAGAATGACTGGACAGCTCTAAGGGTGCTCGTAGGCTGGGGCAATTCTGACTCTTTGAAGCTGTCGGTGTTGTGAGGCTGAAACAGGAAGGCTGGAGCAAAGGTGGCACCTGGAGTGGTCCCTGCGGATCTGAAAGCCACAAGATCCCATTATGAGGGGACACAGAACCCTCATCTCCCATGCACGCTTTTCACACCTCCTCCATGCTGTCAGCTCTCCCTCCTCTACCCTGTGCCTACATCTGCTCCTTGTACTGCTCCATCATGCCATAAACCACCATCTCTGATAGCTGCGGCTGCACAGCCACACTGCACAGGAACGTCTTCAACCTTCCCAAAGCTTCTCCTGTGAAAACCAGCACAGGCTGGAAGCAAAGCTCTTCAGAGCAGAGACCATGCGAGTTAGTTGCCTCTCATTTGTGCTTGTCTGCATTCCTGGTATTAGTTAGTTATTGCATTGAGACATTAATTATTAATGGCATCATTGCGCACTATTTTTTTCTGTTGACAGCCTGAGACCCAGAAGTTTGTTCCTGCAGAAGTGGCACAGACTAGTGGAGGAGGAATGTGGATCCTTTTGCTAAACCCCCTTCTCACATCACTAAAACCAATGAGAATTTATCCAGTCTGGCTGGATTTCCTCAGCTCCAAACACCCCAAAGCTTAACCAGGCTCGTAGAGCCTGAAGAAGAGAAGGCTCTGGGGAGACCTTAAAGCAGCTTCTAGTGCCTAAAGGGGCCAACAAGAAACCTGGAGAGGGGCTTTGGGTAAGGGCCTGTGGGGACAGAACAAGGAAGAATGGCTCTCACTTGGCAGGGGGGAGATCAAGATGGGATCCTGGGAAGAAGTTCTTCCCTGTGAGGGGTGGTGAGGCTCTGGCACAGGTTACCCAGAAGAGCTATGGCCGGCACAGGCTGCCCAGAGGAACTATGGCTGCCCCATCCCTGGCACTGTTCAAGGCCAGCTTGGATGTGGCTTGGAGCTACCAGGTTTAGTGGAAAGTGTCCCTGCCCGTGGCAGGGAGTTTGAACTGGATGAGCTTTGAGGTCCCTTCCAACCCAAACCAGCCTCAGATGCTGTAATATCTTGCTTTCTGCAATATACGGCAGCCACTCCCCTGAGCTCGGGTTTGCACCAGATGATCCATACATTAGGATTTGCCACCAGCACAGGATGCGTAACAGGACAGCGGCTGTTCTGCTAGCCCAGAAAGCTCTGGAGGAGTCAGCTACCGGGGAACTCCTGAAGCTGCACTCAAGCCATAAGGCAGACCTAGAGAAAATTAACACCCAGAAACTCCCATCTGTGCAGGCAACACCCAGCCAGGTTTTGACCAGCATTTGCTGGCTGCGAGCAGCAGCCGAGCACGAGAGCAGCGCCTTGAGGATGGACTGACGGGGCACAGGGTCACTCAGTCCCATGTGTCGCGTCTTTAGGGACAGCCACGATCCTCCAGCTGAAATGCTCACCCTTTGGGCAAAAGATTGACATGTTCACCTCCACATCAAAAGGATTAAGTTAAGGTGAACTTTGAAACTACAAACTGTTTGCCCAAGGGTAAAAGCTGTGCAAGAAACCAGTAGTTAAAAAGCAGCTCACAGTTAAACAACTGGTTATTCTAGTGGGGAGAAACTTTCCTCTTCAAGGGGAATGTTCCTTCTATATAAATAGAAGGTGCTCATAAGAGCAACTGTGGTCAAACTTCAGACCACCAGCACTGCCTGGCCTTCCTGTTGACTGGTTTACACGCATATCCACAACAGGGTGGAGTGGAGATACTTGGCGGCATCCAGGGGGTTTAGTAGCAGCATTTCCCTTCACGTTAACAAAAGTTTAAATCCCTACAAGCACTTTCAAAACGTCAGCCTTATTTTCCGTTGCGGAAAGCTTAAGGTTCCCAGCAATCCTCTGATATCCTCTTTCATGCTCCAAGATCTGACAAGACATTTTCAAACCGCTGCTTCAAAAGTCAGTATCATTTTCAAGTTTCATTAGCTGGATTTGTTCTCAGTTTCAGCCACATGAAGCCAGGAGACTACAGACACCATCCCCTTGTCTACATTCTGTTGTCATTGCTGCTGTTGCAAACAACTTCTTTTAGCAGGCTTCAGCCCAGGAAGGCTTTGCCTCATCCACTTCCAAGCTTGGTGGACAACCAGAGACTCTCTGCTCCAGATGCAAGCGGTGTGGAGACTCTGGTGTCCTCGGTGGGGCTTTTGGCCAGGAGATCTGACGGATGGATGCTGCTCACACATGATGGACCTGACATGATGGACAAAGCTGCATTCCAGCTCTGGACAGAACATCCCTTCGGCACCATTTCCAAGACAGCGCTCGCTGTAGCAGGGTTCAGGGTATCCCTGCCTGCTCCTCAACACAAGTTCTAATGAAGCAGCAGTTCCAGTTCAGCTGTAACAAACATAGCAGAGTACAAGAGCCAGGAACTGCTCTGGGTTTCAGATTAGGCTTGTTATCCTGTCTCACATACCCGTAAATAAATGCTGTGTCAGACACTTCCATACTGACACATAGAAGTGCCAGGCACACCACCTAAGCGGATACCAGCCTCCCTCTTCTCCAGGCATTAGTGTTGCTTATGCCATGAATCCCCTTTCCTTGTAGACAACAGCCACAGATCATTTTCCCTGGAAGAACTCCTGTGCGCTTTACACCCCACCAAGACGAGAGGCACAAAGGCACGCGTCTGCCCCAGCACTCACCAGTGGGGATTCTTCACTCCCAAACACCGCAACACGAGCAACGGTGTCCTGCTTTCCCGTCACCTGGACTTCCAGTGTGAACGGGATCTCCACCGAGCTGTGAGGCTGGATAATCCCACGGGGCTCAGGGCTGGAGTACCACACAGCAGCAGCATCCTTGTTCTCCTGTAAGCGACAGAATCAAACACGACTTCAGAGTGACCTTTGAGGAAACTTTCAACTCTTTAACGTCTATCACAACGGCAACTCACACACACGTCTAAAAACCCCTAGGAGAAAGCCAAAAGGCACAACTCAAGATGCAAGACTTGTACGGGTTCAGCATCCTGAGGAGGTCCAAAAGCTGCTGCCTCCACAACCCCCCATCCCATGCTGGCAGCCTCCCTGCACCAGCTTTTAACAGCCCTACAAGTTCTCCTGCATTGAAAGCATCCCGAAGACTAGAATATAATCTGCTTCCTGAATGAAGAGTTTAAGCTGCTTCCTGAAGTTGACATTCAGGTAGGTTCCTGTTCCCAGCAAACCTTTAGGGTTGAATACAAACCAGCAACATCTTAACCAAACCTGTTTTTTCCCTAACAAACCCCTTGGTGACACTGGAGGCAAGAGGCGGATGCGAGGCCAAACCTGAGGAAGAGCCCAGTAGCAGCCTGGAAGGTTGCTGTCGTTCACAAGCGTCAGCATCTGCTGATAAGGGACTTTGAGAGAGCATCGTCCAAACGTCACAGCAGGGTGGAGCACTCGCAGCGGGGGAATTACACATCTAGGCAGAGAGATGCGCAAGAGGAATTAGGTTCTGAGACGGTGTTGCTTACTTGTTTACTTCTCAATGAGCACCAAATGGAGCATGACACATCCGTCACTGTCAAATAGACATTTAATACCCCTACAGTGACAAATAGCCTTTAATTTCTTTTTACTCAACAACCTCTTGCAAAAGAGGGGCAGACCCTGAGACTCAGCATCACAAAAGCTGCTCAGTGCCCAGGCAGAGCACGGTGCCCTGTCCCAGATCAGCTTTGCCCCTCCTTTGCCCCAGGAGGCTTGCAAGGACCCTCCCAAAGGTCCCAGCAAGGTATGAGCTCTGAGGGAGCTTTCCCACCGAGGAGCAGCGCTCGCCAAGGCTCCAGGAACACCAGACTCCAGTGTCTCAGGGAAAACACCGCTGTGTCCCAGCCTGAAATCCAGCCCTTTACCCCAGCAACGCACGGTACAGGCCACCACCTGCCCTGCACCGTGAGTCATAACCCTCTCCTGGGCCCTGTGGCTGCCTTGGTCCTTCCCCCACGGGTCCACACACCAGCTGCTTCCATTTGCACTTGTTCTACACAACTGCAGCCCAGGCACTGACTGCACAACTCTGCCTGGGAGAGGGAACAGCACCCGTGAACTGCATCCCTCTTCTCACTGAACTGACACCCACCGCAGCACGACAGGCCTGAATCTGGCTGAAGCAAGAACAGCTTTTAGCTTAACTCTGAGCTTAACATCAGTGCTCAACAGAGCCAGAGGGAAGCAGAAAAACCTGAGCTCACCTTCCACACCAAGGACTGCTTTGTCTTTCATAAGATCTCGCCTTTACTTTTCCCTCACCGGTCCTGCCCTAAGCCCCTTACCCATCTGCATGCCCCCTCCTTAACTGAGACAGACAACAGCTTGCAGCAGCTGCTCGCTGTGGCCCAAACCAGTGTTGGATTCTGGTCACAACCCAGCACAAGTCCAACACTTGTAGGAAGGAGCAGAGGCGGCCCTTTGAAAACATTACATCTCAAGCCCCCAGAGCAGGCCAATAAGGAATATAATCACAGTTCCCTGTAGGAAAAGGCTCTGGGCCGTGCCTGTGGCTGAGCACACGTGCTGCTCATCATGGACTGCTTTCCATGCACTGCTGTTCTCCTGTCTAGCTGGGCAGAACTAGCTCACTGAGCAATGCTCCTCGTTTGGAGCTGGAGCCAGCCAGCTCTATGCAAGGCAGCAACACTTGCTTGTGGCACATGCACAGGGAAAGAAGATGGGCTGCAAGGGAAGCGCCGGTACCTGGCTCTGATGGGCAGTGATGACACCTCTCTGCCAACACCATCCACACCTACCACCAGGGCCAGCTTGTATCTCTTCACGGTGTTGGAGCACAGGGTGACCTGGAAGACAAGAGCATCAAATACTTCATCACTCCCAAAACCCATTGTCCATATGCAGTGCCCTCCAGATCTTGTTCCACAGTAAGAAAAGGGAGGATTTAGTAGATATTAGAAGATGAGATATCAGGAAGAAGTTCTTTCCCTGTGCGGGTGCTGAGACCCTGGCACAGGCTGCCCAGAGAAGCTGTGGCTGCCCCATCCCTGGCGGTGTTCAAGGCCGGTTTGGATGTGGCTTGGAACAACCTCGGCTGCTGGACGGTGTCCCTGCCCATGGCAGGGTCTTGGAACTGGATGAGCTGTAAGGTCCCTTCCAACCCAAAACAGGCTAGGATTCTATGATGTTTGCCTTAATTCTTCTGCTGGTTCATGTGTAGACCACAGTCTCTGGCAGTAACAGAAGTCTTTGGACAATATCTGAATTACTGAATACACCTTGTGGCTGCCAAGGCAGATGTAGAGCCCAACACTAGCGCCCACCTCTTACTCGCATGACGCTGAGAGCCAGCAGTGCTAAAGCCCCCTCAGCATCACTGAAGCTCCGGCTCCACCTCTGAAGCACGCAGGGCTGGACTCTTCCCATACCTGGATATCCAAGTGTCCCTTGGAGCAGACGGTCCCTGTGAAGGGCCTGATGGTAAATTCAGCTGGCTTGTTGGCACCTCGGGCTCGCTTTCTCCACGACGGACCAGTGCTGTCTGACACCTGAGCAAAACTGGTCACGCTGGGTGCTCCCGAGCCGTCCCCAGGAATGCAAAGGTTGAAGGTGAAGGGCACCGAGGAAGTGTTAGTGAGGCGGCAGCACAGGGTGCGAGGAAAGCCTGGGAAAAGGACACAACAGGAGTTTGTTATCCCCTGACTCCTGGTGTGGACATCCTGCTGTGATAAAACTGCACTTGGAGTTTGCCTCCTTTCAGTGGCAATTACAGCTAATTGAGAAGCTCTGTGGGGAAGTCGTCGTCAATTAAGTTCCCTTTTACCCTTGTAACACAGAAATGCCCACTCCGTGTGCTGCTGAACGCCACAAGTGTCTCTCCCTAACTGTGAGGAGCTCTCACCTCCCCCAGACCAGCACAAACTCCTTCTCAATGATGACGCTGCATCCAGAGCATTCACTCTGGAAAGTCAACCCAGAAAAGTCCCTGTGAACCCCACAAACACTCCCACAGTTTTCAAGAGGTAAAAGCAGTAGCTTGTCATCAAAGAGATGATCCAGGAAAAGAAAGGAAGGATGAAATTGGGAGCCACAGCATGATGCGGAGCACTCTAAAGCACCTTCTCCAGATAGGAACCTCGATGCATCTCCTGGTCTGGGACAGCCAAGACTGAGCCCGTGACAACTCACAGCCCGCTCCACTGGAGGCAAACCTGATGCTTGCTCAAGAACAAGCAGGACCTCTGTCTCACCCTCCCGAAGGAGTGGGGGGACACAGCCATGCTGCACACTGGCTTTCATTACCCCACAAGGGCTGACATCGCTTCAGCTTTGGTACTTGCTTTCCATAATGGAAGCCACTGACACAATCACAGCTGATCTGGGGGGCTGAGTTCACATTTAAACTTTAGACCATCTCAGTGAGAAGTCCTTTGCGAGACTGAGATGGAGAACCAGAATCTGCATCTCAGTGGAGATGCTCTGGGTGTGCAGCCACCAACTCTGTCAGCAGAGCTGGGCTTTTGGTGGGGATGGAGAAGGAGTCCATGTCTGAAGACATGGGTGCCCGATGCAGAGCTACTGCTTGGGCATGTTACCTGCGAGCTGACAACGAGTTGGCCTCACAGCACTAATTAATTTCTCATGCTAATGGCCAGGTGGGTAAATGGTGCCCTTGCCTCACAACAGCAAAATTCACCCAGGGCAGATACAACTTGCCTTCAACTCCCTTCTCCAGTTGTCCTGGGACAACAAGGACTTTCACAGTCATTCTGTTGCCAAGGATTGGGAGATTGGGGCTGGACGGACTGTGAGGGACACCAGAGAACACTGACTTTCTACTCCTTAGGTTCTATTTGAACCATTCAATTGGCTCTGTGCCATTCTATCTGGTTCTCTTCGATCTCATGATGGTAAAACACTGTCTAGCAGCTGGCACTACTGGTTTCGACACGCTGAAGGTGGCTATGGAGGAACACAAGTGACAATGCCGTTCTGGCCAAGTGCTCCATTTGGGGAAGGCTCAGACCTCTCACCCTGCAGCCCAAGCTCAGGGCACACTCACCAAAGGAGACTTCACCGAAGCAGAGGGACGATACATCGAAATGAAACGCCGGTTCAATGACACAGCCACTGTGAGGACAAAGGCAGAGGAGACATTGCCTTGGTTAAAGAGAACGGCAAAGCCTTCAGCTTTCCTTACCCTTCCGGTGGGTAAAAGCCAGCCTGAGAACCTCAGGGGGTTTCAAATCAACCCCTCACCCTCATGCTCAGCACAGCATCCAGGTGGACAGGAGGCAGCCAAAGCAAAGTGCTCAGCAGACTATAGCTGCTGGTGGGGCTTGGCGCACAGTGTCATGCAGGGTATGCCCCCAAGTTGCTGATGGCCTGATGAAGGACATCAAACAAGTGATGGCTCCGTGCCTCAGTTTCCGCATCTGTAATGTGTTGGACACAGGGGTGTCCCCAGTAAAGCAGACTCAATCTGACTACCCTTCCCAGCCACAGGTTTCCTGCTTTGGCATTTCTGAGCTAGAGCTGCTCTTTCCATGGGGTACGGGAACACCTTTCTCAGAAGATCTTGATCCACGCAATCATTATGGGGGCAGGACTTTGAGACACGAAGCCACGGGAGCCCCAAACATCCCTTGACAACAGCAGCAACAATTCAACACACTGGACAGTTGACTCTTGGAGGAAAGCATCAGCTTATCACCACTGCACCAGCTGGCACATCCGAGAGCAACACGTCTTAAACCACCCAACGCACAATCGTAAAATCATCTACATTGGAAAAGACCTTTAAGATCATCAAGTCCAGCTGTCACCCCAGCGCTGCCAAGGCCACCACTGAACCACGTCACTAAGGGCCTCGTCTACACGATTTGGGAACACTGCCAGGGATGGTGACTCCACCACTGCCCTGGGCAGCCTGTTCCAATGCCTGACCACCCTTTTGGGGAGAAACTGTTCCTGACATCCAGCCTAAAACTCTCCTGTGCAGACTGAGGCAGTTTCCTCTTGTCCTTTCCCTTGTTACCTGGGAGAAGAGACCAGGACCAGCCACCTCCTGGCTCCATCCTCCTTTCAAGTAGTTGCAGGGAAAATTAAACCTGAACCCACCCCATCACCTCACCTGCCCTTAAATTCAGCAGACTTTAAGGCTCCAAACTCCAGGACTCACCAACATCCACTTGAATCACTACGTGCGGCTGCACAACACCCATTAATTTATTTCATGCTTGATGCCAGCCAATGCCAGCTCTGCCTCTCAGTTCAAAATCAAGGCCCCCAGCGAATGGTATGTTCAACCCAAACTATTCCATGACTCCCTCTTGCTGACAATTATGCTTCATTTGCTGCTGCAGCCGCAAGGAGTCAGGGTCAAACTGGAGTCCAGGTTAGTGTGGGCTCTTAGTGTGGGGATGCCAGGATGAGAGCCAAGATCAAGACCTCAGGCAAGCCTTTTCTTTCTCTGCTCCATCAGCAAATGAGGTAGGTAGGAGATGACTACCCAGAGAGAGCTACAAATGTGACCACCAAGCTCTTAGAACCCTCCTCACCTCACAGTCAGCGTCAGAGGCTCAGGGGATCCCTTCACACTGAACTGGAATTCTTCTGTGAACTGCCCCAGGACAGTGGCACTGAAGGAGATCCAGACGACCTGATGCTCAAAAGGCAAAAGCATGCCCTCCCGGGGGGCAAAGGTGAAGCAGGAGCCCAGAGCTCTCTCCGGATAGATCACGCTGAAGGGAGCCTCAATAACTCCTCTGTTGAGCAGGAGCACCTGCAGCAGCAGCAAGAAAGCAATACGGAAATACATGAGGAATCCTCCTTGCTTACAGAAGGCTCATTTCTTTTCTAATTGAGCCATTAACGTCTGTAAAAGGCAGAAGATGCTGAGTGCTGCTGCCAAATACAAGAGGACAAGTTCTGCCTCGGGGTTTTTCATGCAAAGCAGTCATAACTTCATACAAACAGAGCCACCCTGGGCTTATTCCCCCAACACAGAGCAGTCCACTTGACCTGCAGGGCCAAGGACCTGCTCAGCACCGCCAAGTTGATTCAGACCCATCCCACAGCTCCACGAGGCTCGCTGCTGCCCAGGAGCCATCTGGATCCACCCCATGCCCTGCGACCCGGCCTGCTCACCCTGTAGCTGTGGCTTGATCCAACAAACACCTTCCCGATGCTCAGCTGGTCACAGCTGAGTTCCACCTGGGGCCCGACGCCCTCTCCGCTGATGCACAGGGGCAGCCTGGTCTCACAGCCTGTGGAGGGAAATCTCTGTGAGTGCAACTCCCTCTGCTACCTGGCACTTTCCAGGTTGTCTCAGTGCTGCTGCCGGTCCCTGGGCTGGATGGAACCAGCTCTAGATGCTCCAGCAGAAGATATGGGACCCAGCTCGTCCCTCAGGAGATATGCCTTGGGGCTGGTTTCTCATCTCTAACCAACCCCCTGGGCTGGTGTCTCAGAGAACCACAGTATGGTTTGTGTTGGAAAGGACCTCAAGATCATCCAGTTCCAACCCTTTGCCATGGACAGGGACACCTTCCACTAGACCAGCTTGCTCCAAGTCCCGTCCAACCTCAACCTGAACACTGCCAGGGATGGAGCAACTTCCTTGGGCAGCCTGTTCCAGTGCCTCACCACTCTCACAGGAAAGAATTTCTTCTGTATATCTAAATTCCCCTGTTTAAGCTTGAACCCATCACCCCTTGTCTTCTCTCTCCAGTCCCCAATGAAGAGTCTCTCTCCAGTTATGGAAAACCACCTTTCTCATTGAGCACATCACATAAGCCATAATGTACTGTTAATGGGCACACCCCTTGGTGCAAAGGCAACCGAGACCTCAAGGCTTACAGCTGAACTCCAAGGTGGGTTCTTTCCCTTAAATTTGCTAGAGATGACAGAGCACAAGATCTTCAGTCTGAAGGCTGCTCTCAGCCGCTGGAGCAGCCTAAGGTGCCTGAATCCCAGCTCAGATTTTGGCTGGGGTCTCGCTGCCATCCCATTCTACTCTGCACGCAAAGCGAGCAGCAGCAGGAGGAGGAGAGAGCCACGCAACAAAGACTCATCTCGGAGGTAAATGCTCTACAGGGGCCTGGTGCTCCTTCACTAAAGCTGTGTCGCAAATGCTGGCAAACCCATGGCAGGAAAGCTTATTCCTCCACTGCTTTGTCTCTTCTGGGATCAGGAAGCCAGAGCCAGGCATCCTGAGCCCTGGCCTCGAACAGGAGACCACCGGCAACCGCAAGGACAGCGGCATGTGCCAGCACTGCCCTGTCTAGCCCTCCAGAACTACATGAGATCCGAGTGGGCTGCAAGAGTGTTTGTGCCTCCTCTGTGGGAACAGGAGCAGGAGAAAGGAGCTGTACCTGAGATGTCACAGTAGACTGTCTCTTGGTAGACTCTGGCTTCTTCGGGCTTAAAGATCACATTGATTTCAAGGGAAGAATTTGGCAAGATATCTCCCTCCTGAAACAGAAGGGACAGCAAACCATTTATCTTCAAACATCACATTCTTGTTTCCACTACAGCCCTGGAAGCCTTTATTTACAGCATCAGCAAAGAGCAAGGAGCAAGCAACACCTGTCAACACAATTTCTAGGAGAGCTTGGAAGCAGCTGCAGAAACACCTTCCAAAGTCCCTCGCCTCTACTGGCATCCGGAAGGGGCATTTTGTTACCCTCAGAAGAGATTGAGCTCTTGCTCAGGGAGTTAAGTCTGGGCCATGCTATCAGTTTCTGCAACTGTCTGCTGCTTCCTCAGGGTCTTCTCTCTCTGCTGCTCTCCCAGAGGATCCTGCCACTGGTGCTCTGTCCCCGGAAGCCTTGTCACACATTTCAGGAGGCATCCCTGGTTTCTAAAGGCTCTCACCTCCTGCAGCCGGTTTAAACAAAGGCACTGCTTACAGCCCTTCAGCCCCTAGCATTACGAGTACAGACAACATAAATAGCTACACCTCTGGCAACTGTAATAATGCTCTACAGGAATTAAATACTTAGTTTATGGAAGCAGATAAAAAGAACAGAGCCGTTTTTCTATCAGCACAGCCAGGCTTTGATTCCGCTCTGCTGTTGGGTATTCTCAGGAATTTGTCCGGAAGAGCCTCGAACTGAGTGGAGCCCTCAGCACTCCTGCAGCATAAATATTCGCTAACTACAGTTCTTCCCACTGACACAGCACTTACAGCTTAGAGGACAGCCCCCACAGAAATTAAAGAGCTAGAACATGGGAAGTTATTGGCCTGCAGCTGCAAGTAATTCCCTAATGCACAACCTGCTCTGAGTCAGGAGAACACAGGGAAGGACATGTAGAGAAGAACCCTTTCAAACACCAACCGACCAGTAACTGGAAAAGTCTGGAAGAATAAAGTCACTTGGATTCTTCTCAAAACCTAGAGAAAGTCTCCATGTGGGACAGGAGACACTGCCCACGACACAAAGCCCTTGCTCTCCCGACCTCCTCCCATTCCTGCAACCCCATTCCTCTTGCCAGGGCAGCTGGAGCTGGCTCAGTGCCTCAAGGCATCTGTCTGACTCTGACCTGGCCCCAGATAACCCAAACTCAACATCACAACGGTGAGCCGCCACTGCACCAAAAAGTACAGCTTCAGCAAGAACCTGGAGAACACTGCAAAAGTGCATCTCAAACAGCGAGGAGTGCAAAGGAGTCCCTGCAGGGTTAGGCAGAGAGGCCAAGTCCCTGCGGGGATGATTTGCTCCGTACCAAGACCACACTGATTGCTGGGATCATTCTGTACACGCTCTTTAACTACTGCAGGAGGGAGCTTAGAGCTTTGGGCACGTGCCATTCCTTTCTTTACAAGCTAATCAGATGAGGGTGCAGCACACAAACCCCCTTGCCAGGGGTGACGTCTTGCCATCCACCAAGCACCAGGAAGCCACCCAGTGATGCATCACGATCCTCACAAGGGACACATCTCCATACATCCAAGGTGCTGCTGGGTCCCAAGGCACAGCCAGGTGAGACTCCTCTCAGGCACCTGAGGAACAAGCTTATGGACTAGCACTAAACCCTGTCCTTTCCCAGGGATCAGCACAGCTCTCAGGAACAGTCCTAACACAGCACCCCTACTGGAGCCTTGCACTCCTATTCTCGCTCCCAAGAGAACCGACCCAGCAGTTAACAGGCTCGGGTCTTCTGAGCTCCTGATAGGAAATCACGACTCACAGCTACAGAAGTGATCCCTGCGCAAGAACCAACACTAAATACACACAGATCCCATTGCTCCCTCCTCGGCCCCTAAATGCTCAGAATCTGCGAGACCCCCACCAGGCTGGGCAAGAAGAAGCTGCCCTTGAAAAGCTGCTGCCCACCACCAGCTGCGGTTGGCCAAGTCACTTGCTTTGCTTTGCTTTGCTTTGCAGAGGTGGAAGGTGAGCCATGGAAACCAAGCCAGTGCTCACAGCAGACAAACTCCAAAGACAGAGCTGGCGAAGGCAGTACCGAAATGACATCCAGAGCACATCCTGTCAGTTCAGGGCACTCAAGAGAAAGGCAGTGCCAAAGCCAACATCTGCCTCTTTCCCTAAATGGCTGAACTCTCAGCTCCCACTACAAATGGGGCTTCTGCCAAAACCTGAAGGGCTCTGCAGGATCCTCCCGTTTGGATCGGGACCAGCTTGGCTCCTAGCTGAGGTGGAGATCTGCAGGAACAAACAACGCCGCTACCTCCTGGCCCAGCCTCTGGATCAACAACAGCAGCACTTTCATAACCTGGACGTCTTGAAGACCACCTCCACCAGCTCAAAGTCAGCACATGACACTGAGGAGTCACTGACAGGCAATGAGAGGGCATGGTGGCTTGTCAAGGTCACTGCCACGGTAATAAATCCTTGTCCTCCCTTTCCTCCGGTTTCCATTTCCAAGGAAACAGCTTCTTCCCCACGGGCCTGGAAGCTGTTCCAAATGTTCCTGGTCACACGGCAATTCCCAAAGCACTGCCTCCTCTGTCCTGTTCTGATCTGCAGCTGAGACTTAACCCTAGACACACTGAAGTGACCTGCTGCAGCTTCTGCAGACAGCAACACCTGAAATACAGGCAGCTGATGCTCCACTTAGCAAAGCTTCTGCACAAGCCCTGCAAAGCCATCCTGCTCAGAAAGCTCTTCCAAGACCACTATCCCTCCACCAGCTTCCCAGCCTCTGCAAGCAATTACTTCCTCCGGTCGCTTGTCACCAGGGTTTGATGGTTTCTATGAGGGGGCTCCCAGAAACCACGGGCAATAGGGGCCAAGAAGAGAGCAGCTGCTTCTGGCCAGGGGGTCCGAGGCACCAAGGTCCCACCTCTGGGGGGGCCTCCCCAGCAGATTCACAGGGCAGTGCAAGCCCACAGCTCTTGGTCCAAGCTCAAAGTTACAGGGCCATCGACACACAACACTTTGTGGAAGTCAGTGGCAGGGGATTTTCAGATTCTACGTGTGTGAAAGAGGAGAAAATACTGTCAATTGGAGGAAAGACACCCCCATGCCAGGGGGGAAGGCAGACACGAGCAAGAATCTCAATGGGAAAAGGACTGTCCCATACATAATGGAGTTCATGGAAATCAAGAGACTGATAATGCTGCACAAGACAGCAGGGGAGACACTCCAGTAGGAGCCTGCTTTGATTCAGCCCTACAGCAAACTGTGTAACAGGAACACGGCCATTTAGGAAAAGTTTCCACTCACAGCTTGGGGACAAGCTACGCGTCATGGCTGTACATCATCACATCTTGATGCAGACAGGACTCAGCCAGAATTCCGGACCTCCCCTTAATGCACCTCAGGAGCTCAAGAACAGGTTAAGCTCATTGTGGAGACACAGTGACTGTAATGAAGCAGGAGCCCTGGAGCACACTCCAGAACCAGCTCTGACACACCACAGGATGCTCTGAATGCTCAGCTGAGCAGCTCCCACTCTCCCCAATATCCCTGCTGCTCTGACACAGTCTCTTGGTCACACCGTGCTGCTGCCAGCTACAGTGGTGTGAAGCCGCACTTGTGCTGGCACTGCTGGCTCTCAGCCTTACGTGGGCTGCAGGAGCAACCAAGAAGAGAACAGCAGCCCCTTCCTCGGAAAACAAAGTTAAAAAAATTCACCCAGTGTAAAAGAAAGAAGAGGTTGGGATTATTCCAGGGTTTACTCCAAGATGAGAAGGGATGTTGCACTGCTCAGACAGCAGGCATTCTTCATCTCAGACCATGCAAATACTCAGAACGCGGGCTCTGGCTGATTGAAGGACATGGGGGTTTTGCTTGCATCACCAGGAAAGTGAGCAGTTTTCTCTACCCATCTGCAGTAGAACTCAAAAAGCCGGTTTAAACCTGCCAGCCTCGTGTCCAGGCTCACAGACGACACTGGAAGGGAGACTCAGATGTGGTATAAATCCAGGGTTTAGGAAGGGATTGCTGTTCCCGTGATTAAACTTGGGCTCAATTTGGCCTGCTTTCCACAGGGGACCATTTCAGTCTGCAGGGCAGTATGTGGACTAACAGTGCACCACTGTCCTTTCTTCACCCCCATGCGCTATGTGGAAATGTGTCCTGACAGAGAATAACTGGTACCTCTGAACACTGTGAGGACACTCATGAAGTGCCCTTAATTCACAGCCCTTGCAGCAGAGCCCAGCTTGGGGTCGGCTCTTGCTGCTGTTCACAAATGCTTTTTGCAGCAAGCGCCCCCACCCTCACCAGACACCTGATGTCTCCTCTCTTGGCACATCAAGCAGCTGATGTGGGATCTGCCAAGGGACCTCCTTCAGAGAGGAGAAGGAGGAGGAGCAGCAGCAAGGGAGGTTCTCAGCCATCACTTACCATGGGCACGATCGTGAAAATACCATTGCAGAAAGGCATGGAGTCTCCCTGCACCTTTGTCCCCTGGTTCTGGAAGGTGCAGATGGGAAGGGAAGGGTGTTCTCCAAGAGGCAGGACCACCCTGTGCTCCTTAGGAACATCAACCAGCTTGTCCTCTTCCTGCCTCTGCAGCCTGTGCCACGGGAGAGACGAACCAAGCAGGTAATTGAATAAGCAGCAGATCTGCAGAGCCTGTTGTGTCAGTGCACGAGCAGCAAAGCACTTGGGGAGGAACAGCAGCAGCTCAGCAAGGGGCTGACCGTGAGACACAGGCTCCCACACGGATCCCATGACTGCTGTCGTTCCCAGCACAGCAGGGAGTTTTACTCCTCACTGACAAGCTAACAAGAGGTTTCTTAAAGCTGGCAGCCCTCAAGAGAAAGCCTCCTGCACTGGGAGGGGAGAAGCAACTGGGTTTCAGCTGCACGTTACCAGCATCACACTTCTCCCCTTCCCTTTTGCACCCACAGGGATGAGGAGACAGTATCTGCACTGCCTTCCACCAGAGGATCCCAGCGCACTTCCAAAGCAAACCAATGGATTTGGCACCCCATCGCTTCAGTGACAAGAATGGGTTTCTGTGCGTGAAAACAGAGGTGCCAAGAGAGGAAGGGACTTTGCCCAGCATCACCCAGTAAAGAAGTCAGGACCAGCATCACCGAATGCAAACCCTACACTGAGCCTTGAACCACCTCATCTTTTCCCTCATTTTGGCCTCCTCTGCAGAGCCGTGATGCAGTTAACCTCTCCCTTAATTGGCGGTTGCAGCAGAAATCATGCTAGTGTTTAAAGATCACAAGCGGGAGATGAGAGGGGAGCACTGCTGCAGAGCGGTTGCTCCTCCCTTGCACACTGCTGTCCCCCTTCCATGGCCATGAAGAAGCGGCGGGTGACAGCACTGGGGGACCAGGGGAAGGCTCCACGTGCAGCAAATCCAGGCAACGCCGTATGAACGACCATCACCCAGCTAAATCCAAACACAAAGAGAAAGGCAACAGGCAAGGACGTTACTTGCTGCACACACACAGAGCCTCGCGCACATGCTGTGCATGAGGAGGGCTTCCACACACTGGGATGAGCAGCCCTCAACTCAAGCTCCATCAGCAGGCCATAATTACATCCCCAAAAGTGCTGCAGGAGGGAGACCTTCTAATGAGCCACGTCTTTTGGGGTCACATCCCAACACAGGCTCCTCCACTGCCTCCTCTCAGGAAAAGGTCCTCTCTCCTCTGAGATCTCAAAAGCTTCTCTGACAGCAGGACAGTCGCCTTGGAGCTATGACCATCCCCAAAACTGCGAGTAAGGAAGAACAAAGCGGCGTGGTCAGAGTCTAGGACAGAGACTGGCACGAGAGCAAACCCCATACGTAAAAAATCCCATAGAAGTTCACTGTGGGGAAAGCTGGTGTCTTCTGAGGGGACAGAGGGCCACCCAGGGTCCAGCCCGAGACAGGCAGGTGGGGAGAGATGCTAAAGAAATGGTCCAGGGAAGTATCACGGCAAGGTCATGAGATTTTCTTCTAGCTCAGTGCCTTTGCACAGAACTCACACACTGTTGTCATTAAAAACAGACAACATGGAAAACTAGTTCTGGCCTTCGAGGCATTTCTGACCCAATTACGCTCAACTTGATGTGCTCAAAGCCCTTGAAAAGTGCTGCAGTTCAAGGCCGTTTCCTGATCAGCTCTGGGTTCAGACTAACTCCTGTATACCTGCACTCAGCCGAGCCTGAAAAGTCACACAAGGATTCCCCAAGTCACATAAGCTTTTAAGTGACATTTCCAGTTCATCCCCCCACGCTGTGAGTGTTTCTCTGCTGCCTGAAATGGGAATTTCAAAGCTTCACCAGAGACACCCTTGGAAGAACCGGCCCCACCTCTCACCACCAGGATGACACAGGGTGCTGAAGCCCAAAGCACTCCCAGGTCCTGGCTGCCCTCTCTTCCCTGCAGAGCCCTCCCCCTCCACATCTGCCCAGCCTGTGAGGAAGGGGAGAAACACCTCGTTGGCCCAGAAACCAGGACACTGAAAGGCAATTCCCCAGCCTACAGCAGGACGGCCTCCACCTTCTGGGCCAAACAAGCACTCTACCCTGCGTGAGACTGGAAAAGGAGCCTGCCAGCTTAACAAAGAAGAAACTGCTTGAGTATCACAATGGTTGTGCCACCTGCAGCTCTTCAGTGCTACTGCTCACTGCAGTCCCAGGTACTGAGTGCTGACACCTTTCTCAGCCTCATGGACCCTCCCTAGTGCAGGGATCTCTGAACTCAATAGTTCAGATTTGCGGCTCCCAAACATGAATTTGCTCTCTGAGGCAACCCAGTGACTGCAATCAACCGTCTCTCCTCAAAACATCATCCTCAGCTGTAGCACGGGTAGGACTGGAATGGCAAGGGTTAAGCTCCACGCTGTGCACGGGTTTATGTGCCCTAATCTGTTCAAAAGCCCCAACAGCCCTCTGAGGCCATGTGTTACTTTTCCCCTGGGGCATGTATCTTTCTGAGATGAATCTCTCAAACAAACCTCAGCTTCTGCCGCTCCTCCTCTTCCTGATCAACAAAACGCTTCCACTGGAAGTGGGCCGTGATGGCACTCTGATTGTGGATGACCAGGGATCTTTGGTTTGACAGCTTGAGGGAAGTCTTCTCAACTGTCAAGGAGCTCTTGTCAAGCCTGATGTTGACATTTACAGCTGTTCCACAAAGGCTTTTGTGAACATCTTCACCTGGAACAAAGCAAAGGCAAGTTCTCACCTCACTTGCTCATCTCACTTGCTGATGGAAGTAAAAGGAACAGAGTGATCTGCAGGTAACAGAAGAAACAGCTGCAGTTTGGAGCTGCATCAGCAGTTCCCTGGATCAGGGCATTTATCATATTCTGACAGCTGCACACGGTACAGCATGAGGATGTGCTGGCACCACCTTAGGCACCTTATTTGGGGGGGTGTTGGTGGAGATTTATCCCCAGGGTGACAGCATTTACAGTGAGACTTTTCAGATGTGCCCAGGTGCCCTTTGGGCTGCCATTCCACTCACGTCACAGGGAATTCTACATCCAAGTCACTCAGTGACACTGAGGAGCCCCACCTCAGTCATGGCTTGCCCAGGGTCTCCTGCAGGCAGGAGACGCCCCCACTGTCCTGTCGTCCTCATCTCCTGGTCCTGAAATATTGGGCATAGCTCTGATCTCAAAACCCAAGCGGGAGCATTTAAAATGAAATGGAGAAGGGCAGAAAGAACAACGGAAAATGCAGAGCGGCTTCTGTGCCAAGCTCTGCACTCAGCAGGGTGCTACTGGACCCTCGGATCTGTCTGCCAACTCCTTCTTTTGCTCCTGCTACTATCACAGCCAAGTGCCCCACCACTGCCAGCACATTCTTCCTTGTCAAACGTGCTGCTGTTACCACTTCACCACTGGAGAAGTGAGTCCCTTCACTAGGGTAAGCGTCCTCTGGAAAGCTGGAGACTTCCAGCACCAGAGCAACACGCACAGCAGCACAGCTATCTCAAAGTGTTTCTCCAAGGTGGTGTTCACAACCTATCTTCAGACACCATTACACCCTCACATTATTGACTCCAGCCCTAGCAGCAGCTTGTTCATAAACCTCACCGCTAAATAACTGCTGCCAACAAGGGGGGTTCTACACAGTCATTCCCAGGCTACAGCAAAGCTCAGAGCACCCTAACGGCTACCGCTGCCACGGTTACTGCTCCTCATGGTCACAAGTCCGCAGCTTGGCCCGGCTCTCAGCAGAGCACCCACTGTACCCATGCAGCACATCACAAGAAGAGGGTCTCTACCTCAAAGGCCTTGCCGGGAACTGTAACACAACAGATCGGGATGAAAAGCAATGACCGGTCAGGAGAGCTCTATGGGACAGGTTCCAGGCTCTTCAGACAGCTCTCCTGCATGCTAAAAGCCATCTCCTTTTCAATCGGGCTCCTTGCTATGCGTCCTTCTGCAATGGAGCACCCAGAATATTCTCCGTCACCCCCTGTGCACCGTGCTTAGGAAGATCTGCCTGCCTTGTTACAGGCTGAAATATTCCAGCACAGCAATATCTGGCAGCCAGCATGGAAGCTTTGTTCTACCCAGCGTGGAGGAGCCTTGCAGAAGGGATTCAACAGGACAATGAAGCCATCAGATGATGACAGACGGCACAGACACCGCGCTGGTTGGAAGGACACACAGAGCGTGCACCACGCACTTACCTGTGTCATAGTGAACAATCATGGGACTGGAATAAACACCCGTCTTTGGTGGATGAAATTCCACTGTGACTTCCATCGCTTCTCCAACACCAAGAGTCCCAATGGAGGGATCCACAGAGAAAGGGCTGCAACACAGAGAGAGAGATCAGGACTGTACGGGACATCTGGGCCCTCCCTTAATTTTGCAGTCTAGCTCACTTCAGCTCACTTGTGCAAGCAAGGAGCAAGCAAACCACAGTCAGTAGAAGAAAACCACAACATCCAGGATCAGAAACAGAGCGGGTGACTCTCCCTGCTGAAGGGAACCAGACCTCAGAAGATCCTGTGCTATAACAACACCTCAGCCCCCCATACTCTGCACCCTGTTCTCAGTTCTCAGCTCTTCACCTCTGCACACGTGCAATCCAGTTACTCAGAATTCTACTTTTTTGTGTAGTTCACTTCAAACTTCCGTCATGCTTCCCATTTCTTTATTGCAAAGCGGGACTGACATAGTTCATTGCTGAAGTTCGGGAACTCTTAAAAGCCTTATCCAGGAGCTCTCAACACACACTCTATCACCTAACAGAGTAGTTGGCAAGTGCATCGCAAATAGATGCTAGACTTCACTGGGCGTTTATTGTGGTGGTGACAACTAGGCCTGGAAATCCCAGAAGCAAACTGTACAGTGATCTACAAGTTCCTGCCTATGTAGCTCCACAGGGAAAAGCAGCAGCCTGCTTAAATAGCATCCCAGAAGCCTGCTTAAACAGCCTTGCCAGCCTTTGGCAGAAGCTCCTCTCAGACCCTCGTGTTTCACAGGAGACAAGTTTAAAGTCTTCTTCTGAATCCCGTTTCCTGCAGAAGAAACTGAAGCAGCTCAGGCGTACCAAGTCAGAAGACACAGCAGGTCTTTGCTGCGTTCTTAACCTCAGCTCCTACGCTGAGACCTCTGGGATCAAGCAGCTCGCAACTACCAGCCAACTGAAACAGAAATATCTGCCTTGCAGATGCAGTGTCAAGAACACATTACCCTCTCCAGTTCAGCAAACTGGAAAACCAGTGACTGGCTTCTGAGACCAACAGGAACACGACAGGCTGTCTGCAACACAGTTCACCTCAGGCATTTGATGGGGGGACCACCAGAGTACCATGAACTCGTGGCCTCCCAGAGAACGGGTGTACTTGGCTGATAGTGGTACGTAACCCTTTCAGAAGGTTATTTGTGATCACAAGGGTGCAAACCAGCTACTCAGCTACTTGAGCCCTCTCCAGGAAACGTGGGAGAGAGAGAGCTCCAGAACAAAAGGCCCCCAACCCTTTGCAAATGCACCAGACATCTGCAGCATCTTTCCCCTGCGCCCTCCTTAGCTTTCTGGTTTGGGCTGTAGTCCAGTTCTGAAGACACTGCCGGCTCCCCTCCACTTCAGAGCTCATTCTGCTTAGGCATATTTGGTCCCAGGCACCAGACCAAGCCCACGGGACAACAAAGTCCCTGGACCACACACTGTTATTGCCAGGGCCTCCGTAGCAGTTGCTTTGATCTATGATCTCTGCTTGCTCATACAGACACAGCTGCTGACAAACTCTTCAGTGTCTCTCCCCAGCTCATTGCTTGCCCACTTCTTGATGCTGCCTTTGGGCTCCGTGACCTGAGCCCCTCGAGCTGTCCTCTGCCACGCAGCACCTTGCTCAGCAGTCAAGCTGCCTTCCTACCTTGGCTCTTCCAGTCTAACAGCATCAGACCTGCAAGATGCTGCGTTGGAGACACCACCACAGTGTAAAACTTGCTTGCAGAGCTTTCTCAAAACACTGTCAGCAATGGCAAACCCCACGGGTCCTGCCCACGCCCAGCACCTCAGCTGCTCTGCCTCCTTGTTGTCACTGTTTACAACTCTAGGACCACGCAACAGCGTTTTGCACAAGAGAGGAGCTCCTTTACCTCAGAGTGGTGATGCTGTAGCAAGCCTCCCGCTTCCCCACGTTGCGCACCAGCAGAGTTTTCTGGGTGCTGAACCTGACTGGACAGTCGGAGAAGTTCAGCTGCTCAGGGAAGTCCAGGGTGGCTCGGGCACCTATTGCTCGGATAGGCACAAAGAACTTCTCCCTCTCTGTGATGATGATAAGCTCATCAAAATAATCCTGCAGGGAAAGAAACAAGCTCAGCACAGTGCGTTTAGCAGCATGCCCATGGCAGAAGAAGAGCTGCTGGTTTCTGTGACTCTCACAGCAGCATTCGATAGCGTACTCGCACTTTCTACCTTCATGGCCTTCCACTACAGACTATTTCACAAACAGGGGCAGTCAGGGACCATGGGGCAGATCCTCTTTAGTTTTCTATAGGCATGCTGCTTGAGGATAGGACAGAGTATTCAACTACATTTAAGCAGCAAACAGAAGATGAGGAAAAGGCCACGCACAGACAGAAGACTCTCAGCCCTGAAGCCAACAGACATTACATTAAATATTCCACCACTGAAGGAGAAAACAGCCTGAAACAGGCAAGAGCCTCCAGCCTATGGGAGCACAACCTTCGCCACCAGGAAAGAGTCTCCCCCAGGCCGAGATCCAGCGCAACCCCACTCAACCCAGGCCAGTTCTTCAAAACCCACACCAGATGCCTGGTTTGGAATCCAGCCCTGCAGGTTCACCCTCCCCTCAAGGCGCCATCTCTCGGGACCTCCAGGCTCACCTTGTTCTCATCAGGTCTGAAAAGGATGCGGTAGGTTGAAGACATGCCCGGTGCTACCTTATAGTCCTCATTACTCGGGCTGATCAACTCGAAGTAAGGAGAGTTCCCCAGGATGACGTTCAGCAGACGAGGAACCTGCAGGAAAGGCACGGAACTATGATTTTGTCGCTTGTGCAAACATGAGAGGGGACCAGGACAGGCCACGTGACATCCTTCCTTACCACCTTTCCAAAGCACTTTTAGCTCTGAAGGCACACGCACGTAACACACAAGGGTGGACTTGAAACCCTTCTGCTGAGCTACATAGCTGCAGGACAGAGGCAGTAGGAACAACATGCCCTGCTCTGAAGGAAGCACTAAGGAGATGCAGTACCTCCAGTCACCTGCACATTCAACAAGCTCAAAGAACATGTTTGCTTCTGCCTGCATACATCCATGCAATCATGCCTCTGGAGAGGGAATGTATTATCTGAAGGCAAACCAGCGTGTGTTAGTTATATGGGGGGAAGGAAGTCGTTTCTGACACACCAGGGTGGAGTGGGGTGGTCAAGCTGCGGTGCTTGTCATGGGGGTGGACCAGCAAGAGAAGGAGACCACAGACACTCTGGCCTTCCTGACAATAAAAGCTTACCTCAAGAGCAAAAGGACGAGCACAGGAAGACAAAAGAACAACCCCAGGAAGAAGCGGATGGCTAAGACAATTTCCAGGGGGCTGCAAAGCGGCAAGGGAGAGCCATAATACAAGGAAAGGCTGGTGCAGAGATGAGAGCGCCCAACGTGCCTGTACGATGGAAAGCCAGACAACCCCCCAGGCTGTGCCTATCAGTTACGGTCCTCAAAGGCACATGCTGCTTTGAGATACGCGACCAGCACTGCCTCACAGTGTGGTTTCATTACTGAAAGCCACCCTGAGCTCTCTGCAGGCTCTTGCTGCCTGCTGACTGCAGCCAGCCCTCTGCCAGTGCAGGAGAGCCACAGTTCCAGGCATCCCTCCTCATAGCCAGGCCTTCCTGCAGGCATCCTGCTGCAAGTGTCTGTCCTCTGGGATACCACAGGCACGGAGACAGCAAACAGGCATTCTCTAGCACACAGGCAGCAACCCCCCCAGCACTCAACCTCATCTCAGAAAGCATAACAAGCAGAGGTTGAACGACAGCCAGCTCCACTCATGAACACATGAGCCTTGGAAAAAATGGAGGCTCATTCTGCACCCCCGACCCAAGCCTGATAGCCCATGGCCAAGGCAGCCCTGAACACTCTAAACACCCTTTGCTCCCAGCAATGCCGTGGGGCAGCAAGCTCCAGGAGCCCGTTTCCCACTGCAGCCACAAGTTCTGGTCACCAAGTCCCTTGGGACAGGAGCCCAGCTGGCAAAGATCTTCAGCAAGAGCCACCCAGGACACCTCTGAGGATGGTCAGGAGCAGCCTGAAGACAGGAAAGCAATTCGACAGCAAGTAGGCAAGAGCAGTAAGCATATAGTGAAGCACTTCCATACTGGAGTCATTACAGAGCACCTATTGGGCTCGATTACACTTTGCCTCTGTTACACTTTGCTGCTAGCTGGAGTTTTAGGGAGCAGACAACCTCAGCTACCGTGCAGGATACATCAGTAAGATTCAGAGGCATGTGGGAAACACGTGAGACACAGCACAATGCTCCTTTTCTCCAGGACATGACCAAAACCCAGCAAAAGGAGAACATAATAAACTCTCTTGGGATTATCATCTCTATCTTTGTGTATTTAAATATGTCAAGGGTTTTCCTTAGAGCTGATCTTCCTTTTACACCAGGGCTGTCCAACGCCTGAGGTCGTACTAGCTTCACAACTAATTCATTTTGGGGAAAATTAACAGTTCACGCACTGCCTCCCCTTCACAAGCCATAGAAATCCCAAGCTGCAGCTGTACCACTCAATTACGTTTTGCTGGGAATGGCACCAACATCAATGCAGACGTTGCTTTCCACTTGGGAAGCGTGAATAAAGCAAATTCACTGTTTGCCTCTTTGCTGGTACTTGGCAAAGGCAAACATTCTGAGGCGCTGCACGGATGAGGGAGCAGCTGAAGCCAAAAGACACAGTGGGAATGAAGCAGAGCAGTGGGAAAAGAGAAACTGAGGCCCATTTTAATAAGCAAAGGGCGCACCTACAGCAAAGATTGCCCAAAGTCACTGTGAACCACACCACTGGTGTCCCTTGGGCACAGGTATCCACGTTACAACTTCCCAGTATTCTCAAGCTAAACCAGGAATGACACAGAACTCTCTGGGAGTAACTGAGGGACCATACCTTTATCCTTCCTTGCCAACGGGTCTCCCATGCTCTACCATGTCCTTGCAAAACCTGTGATCTGAAACAAAGGGGGCCATAAAATCATAAAATAGAATATATAAACTTTTAGAATTAGTTTTAAGTAATGCTAAGTGTAATGACATGACAGGAATGACACAGAACTCTCTGGGAGTAACTGAGGGACCATACCTTTATCCTTCCTTGCCAACGGGTCTCCCATGCTCTACCATGTCCTTGCAAAACCTGTGATCTGAAACAAAGGGGGCCATAAAATCATAAAATAGAATATATAAACTTTTAGAATTAGTTTTAAGTAATGCTAAGTGTAATGGCTTTGTAACAGTAGCAGTGGAAAATTACTGAGGGGCATGATATGTAGAGGGAAAAATAGAGTACAGCTAGAGAAAACACTGAGAATTCTTGTGCAAGATAAGTCGTTATAGTTGACACAGTTTTAAGAAAAATAGTCTAAAATAACTAGACATAGGGATAAGGAGTATCCGGGAATGGCAGGTGTCCAGGATGGGCTACAGTTAAACTAACTGATAAGTAGGAAGCTAGAAGAATTATTATGTCTTCGGTGTTAACGATCCAATTAAGCTGGTATGAGCATCTACTGTGCATGCGTCAAAGGCAGCCAGAAGTGATGAAGATTGCTGGAAGAAG
Source organism: Psittacula echo (assembly GCF_963264785.1). Lineage (NCBI taxonomy): Eukaryota > Metazoa > Chordata > Aves > Psittaciformes > Psittacidae > Psittacula > Psittacula echo. The sequence continues at coordinate 84,867,001 of NC_137742.1, read as the reverse complement.
TAAACGACCCTCACAGACCCCTACCACAATTTTGTACGCATGAGGGGAACTTTCTGGAAAATTATGTAATCCATACGTAACCTCATGAATATGTATGTATGCCCAACATCTATATAAGGCAGTGTATGGACCAATAGGGGGAGACACACGTTAGGAGGAGCTTTCCCCCGTGTCTCCCGGCACCGCAATAAAGAATACATGCTTGTCAGCTTGAAAACTTTGTTGGCAAGTTTGTTCCTGGAGTTTCCTCCGAATCAGATCTCAGGAGATACTTTGACTTCTCTTGCTGTTCTTCCCCCTACATTAAGCCCTGACAGTGTCACTCCTTTTGTCCCCTTCTTTGTTTCTCCCAACAGGCAGATTTGAGAGATTTGAGGAGGGGGTTAATTTACCTGCACACTTCCACCTCCCCCCCAACCCCTCCGTGCTCTCCTCTCGCGCACACATCTTGCTCTTTGTTACGCAACAGGACCTTAAATTACGCCTGTTTCTGACCTTTCTCTGCTTCCAGCACACTTCCTGTTACATATCAAAAGAAGCTTCCACACTGACTACAAAGCAACCATTTAATTCCCGTTTTGCTCGCCCAGGAGCAAAAATAGCATCCTGAGACTCAGGATGCTATTGAACATTTTTGTTCAGTTAAATCACCTCCCCCTGTTCAGGCTTAAGCAGCAAGATGACCTTACTCGCCTAGAGATTGCCTGCTTAGCTACAATTACCATATGAACAGCAGCTCAAAGAAGCCAGGAAAGGAGAACCACAATTCCCAAGGCTGATCTCTTGCCCCTCCAGCCGGCTGCTAAGTGCCTGAGTGCTTTCTAAATCAAGTAGTCTTGCCAGCCACGAAGCCTTACCTGTCACCTTTATATTCCAGTCCCTCTGCACTGCATCACTTTGGTACTGACATCCTGCAACCTGTTACAAAAGCTCTGCCACAGCTGAGACAATTAATAGGAGCCCAGTATTACAGCTGCCTGCTATTTCTTTGATAACCTTCAACAGCCAGCTGACGCTGAGGCAGCCCAAGCTCCCTTCAAGGGTCTGCTGGAGCCTCCCCAGTTCCACATGGCATCATTCACAACTGTGCCTCCTGCCTTTAGTCCTTACAGTACTACTGTCCCTTTCCCACTTGCCTCTCCAAGCATCTGCTCTCCGGATCCTGACTTCGCAGCTCCCTTTTAACCTCTTTTTTTCTGCCATCTGGATGCCATTTCAGAGACTCAAAGACTCATTTAGCTTGGAAAAGACCCTTAAGATCAAGTCTAACCCAGCGCTGTGGTTTAAGTCCAGATGGTAACTCAGACCCATGCAGCCGCTCACTCACTGCCCCCCATCCCAGCTCAGGCTCTCCTGAGCCCCAGCTCCTTTGCACCCAGCACTGCCAAGTCCACCATTAAACCCTGGAGCACCACATCTATGGGTCTTTTGAATGCCCCCAGGGATGGTGACTCCACCACATCCTTGGGCAGCCTGTTCAGGGCTTGACAACCCTTTCTGTGAAGAAATTTTCCCTAAAAGCCAATCCAAGCTTCCTCTGGCACAGCTTGAGGCCATTTCCTCTTGTCCTATTCCTTGTTCCTTGCCAGAAGAGACCAGCCACCTCCTGCCTCCATCCTCCTGCCAGCTAGCTGTAGGAAGCGATAAGGTCCCCCCCTCTCCGAGCCTTCTCTTCTCCAGACTAAACCCCCCAGTTGTTCCCTCAGCCGTTCCTCATCACACTTGTGCTTCAGACCCTCCACCAGCTCTGCTGCCCTTCTCTGGACCCGCTCCAGCACCTCAATGTCTTTCCTGCAGTGAGGGGCCCGAAACTGAGCCCAGTATTTGTGGTGCAGAAAGGGCCAAGTTTGGACAACCTGTTCTGAGTCATCTGGACCCTCCTGGAGCAGTCCAGACTTTGGGTTTGCCCGTGATGTATACAGGAATTGCTGCTTCTCAGAAAAATCACCTATGGATGTAAACTGCAACGGAAAGATAGTGAGGGTGGGAGAGCTCTGCAGTCGCTTCTACCTAGGCCATCTGCTGCATTGTTCACCATTCACAGCGTTTTATAGACAGAGCAAGAACAATCCACGTCCTCCCTCATTTACAGACTGGGCAACATAGAGTACCGTTTGAGGCCAAACCACATGCAAGATGAGGAGGGCAAGACCAGCAGCGGTGAGGCAGGCAGCCTCCGTCCCAGCCACATGTAACCCACAGCCTGGAGGCAGTCACATCTGCATCCCACGGGAGGACAGGAAGACATGGAGGAAGTGTCTCTTCCTGGGAGCAAAGCTTGCTCCCTGCCCAGCTCCGGTGGTGGGGAGAAGGGGCTCCAGCTCCCAGTGCTTCACATGGCAAGTGCTGCCCAAAGCAACAGGGCCTCCAGCCAGCCCCAGTACCACCAGCGCAACAGCAGGGACGCCCAGAGGGCAGGAGGCAGCGGTGGCTGTCCAACAGGCATGTCAGAAAGACCTTCCTGTCGGCACTCATGCACTCAGCAAGTCACGTACCGGAATAACTGGACGTGTCTGGCCTCTTCCAGAGGACACAGAGCTGCAGCAAAGGCAAAGACAAGAGCTACAGTGACGATCCAAGAGAGAGGAGGGAAGTGCCCCCCACACACACCTGACAGGATCGCAGCGATGCGATAGGAGCATTTGAACCATGAGGGAAGAACTCCAGTGCTCAGTTCCAGAAAGGGCCCGACGGCAACACTCCATCACTTTCGATGCTACCAAAACATTTCCTACCAAAACCTCCAGAGAGATCACTTACCCAGCTGCAGCCTCATCAAGTCCCAGGTACGCAGCCCACAGTCCTCTTCAGTCCAAACTGGGTTCATGCTTGTTTTCTTCTAAGGAAGAAGAAAAGTCAAGTTGGCTCCTTTTAGCCCTGTTTCCCTGCCTGCCTCTGAGCAACGCAATGCCACGCTGCAAGGGGAACCTTGACCTTGTTTGCTTTTTGGAGACACAGACCTCCATGCACAGCCCTGGCTTTGCTTTCTCCCTTTTCATTCCCATCCTTAGAGTCAATTTGGTTTCCTCGCTTCTTGCTCCGTTTACATCCCACTTCCATACCCTGAGCTGCTTCTCTACTCCTTTCCTAAATCCAGACAGTATTTCAAATACCCCACATTTTGGAGACCCTGACTTTAGCTGTGCAGTCAAATTTGAACTGAGGAATTGTTTTCCCTCCACCACTTTTTAAAACAAAACAAAAAGAACTTGGGCCCAACAAGTGTAATGCCTCCTTGGTTTTCTTTTCCCTTCACACTATGAAATCATTTAAGCCAGCAGCTGCCTTTGCGTAAATTTCAGAACATTCAAGAAGTTACTCACAGTTCAGGGGGAGTCTCTGGCATGAGCAGGGCAGCAACCGAGGCTGTGACTGCCAGGAGACACTGCAGAGAAAGATGGGTGCATTCTGGATAGAGCTTCGGGCCCGATTCACCAAGGTACTGCCACCACATGTCATTTAAACAAGAAAGGGGGCAGATGACAGGGGCACTGACAGCTGTGCAGTTACAGAATGGTTCAACAGTCGTTCCTGGGGCTGGCACTGCCTTAATCCTAACTGCCTTGGCCTCATGTCTCCACTGGCAGCTAAAAACCATCTAAGTCAGCACAATACTGAGGACAGAAACATCCTACAGTACCCACACACTGCAGGACCAGGGCTTAGTCAAAGTCACGCAGGCAGAGCAGGGGTCAGTCTCTCTTCCCTCACACCCAGCTCTTCTCCCCCTCCATGCCAGCACCACAGGACACCACAGGCTAGGGAGTACAGGGTCCTCCTCTCCTCCTCCCAAGATACAGAGCTTCCTTCGGAGCCTGAGCACAGGGCAGCTCTTTACTTCCTGGCATCACACGCATTTGAAACCATGGTAACACCCCAGCACCCACAGCCCACCAAGATCCTCCCATGGTCGGCTCCAAGGACCACACTAATTGCCACAAGCGCTCCTTCCCTCCACCTTCTCCTGACCAAGACAAAAACCAGCCCTCACGTGCCTTACCTGGTCCACCACAGCTTGGTTGGCATTTGCAGCTTCAGACATCCCGTGGCAGCTCCATTTGCAGCAGCACTGGTCTCCTTGGCTCCTGGCTTCGCAGCAAGTTGGTCATCCACAGCAGGGCTACTACTTCTCCTGCGGGGCACCTTCGAACACCAGCGTGTGGTTCTGTGATTTGAAGCAAGGGAGAGAAAGATCAGATCAGGAGACACAGGGAGGGGACAAGGCCAGCCCGTGACGTGCCTTTCAACCTGAGCCCACAGGGGCACCGGCCACAATCCCAGCAGCTACGAAGCCCCACAGGCTCTTCAGAAGCTGTGAAAGGAGCAGCTTGGGTTATTTATCACTTGTGAAGCACTGGAGGGACAGGCCCATCTCTTGCTGCTGCCAGGCAGCTGCGGCAGCTCCCTGCAGCACACAGGCTGTGCTGAGAGGTGCTGGGCAGGCTGCAGGCACCAGCCCCGCCGTGCGAGGAGCTTCCAAACTGAAGCAGGCACCAAGAAATAAAAGCAAAACTGAATGTGGCTTTACTTGCTACGGGCAGGTGCCTTCACAGGCCCATTACAACCATGCGACAGCCACAACTGTCTGAACTCAAGCAAAACCCCAAACCAATCGCTGCTCTGCTGAAGAAGGGACCACTGGATTGCCTTTTGCTTAGTCAACTCTTCGACTGCATTTCTACCTGAAAGTCTTTCGACAAAAAGACTGGGAGGTTTTTTAAAGAACAGCCATGCAGAGGCTGTCCGGGGCTGGAACCCCAGCCAGGGCTTTGATTTTTAAACAGGGCAGCCGGTGCATCCCTTACGAGAGCCTCTGCTCTCTGCCATGGAGGTACTGTCAGACTCTACAGCTCTGATGTGATCGAGACCTCCGTGCTGACTGCCAGCACATCCCCTTTGGGCTCTGGGAGCAGATCTTCATTTTCCACATACACATCCTCCAAGCTAAATTGTTAAAGGAACTCCTCAGGTCCTTCCGTCAAACCTCTTCCCATCCTTCACGCATCCCAAGAACTACCATGAATCAAAGAACCACCACAGTGATCCCAAAACATCTCCTGCAGATTCTCCTTGACAGAAACCGTCCCCCACACAAAAGACTACCTTTCTAATAGGCATATGGCCTCAAAAGCAGAGGCAAACCATTCAAAACACAGAGCAGGAGTGGAGCCGCTCATGAAATCAACAGTGGCTGATCAGAAAAGCTGTGCCGTCTGTGCAGGAAGCACCAAAGGCCTGAAAGAATGATCCTCTCCAGCCACGCATGTATCATTTAAAGCCGATGGGATTTTAGAAGACAAGACAGCAGCCACATCAAAAAACACACAAACAAAGAAAGAAACAAACCAAAAAAGAGGATAAAAAGATGAAAAGACAGGCACCCCGTGGGTCAGGAGCAGCCAGGTTTGCACCTGTGACCATCAACACAAGCATCTCTGAGTTTCAAGGCTCAGAGCTGCAGGACAGACCCACTTGACCTGGAGCCGTCAGCCTCACTGCAGGGGTTTTGTTTCCCATTACAAGGTCTGTTACGGGAGCAGCTCAAGGGGGTGCAGGTTTCATTTGTGCAGCCTCTGCCTGCCAAGGATGAAAGCAAGGACCCGAATACCCCACTGATGACTTCCTCTCACACTGGAAAGTCTTCCTAGTGCACTCTGGCACACGATCTCACTAAAAGGGAAGAGAGGGGACGGATGGAAACATAAAAAGAAGCCGGAGGCTGCCAGCCACTGGCCCATCCTGACTCCATCCCTCTCCCCACTGCAGCAGGAGCACACCTGGCTGCTCTTGGAAGGACAGCAAGGCCATCAGGAGACAAGGAGGATTTCAGGTGGGCAACAGACAGCAGGAGCAGATGAAGTCTTGGTCAAGAAGAGCTCCTTTTGTCAGGAAAGGGCAGCCCTTTCCTGTCTGCCATCAGGAAAGACAACACATGAGGACTGTCTGGAACCCTCCCGTCCCTGCAAACAGCAAGGGGTGGTTGTGCTGGCCCAAACGGCCACGATGCCCAAAGCCTTTCCAGCATGCCTCTGCTTCCCAGCACCAGCAAACCCTGGAGCAAAGTCCCTGTATGGGAGCTGAGATCCCCAGCAGGCCCTGCAGGAACCTCACGCTCCCAGCTCATAGCCTGTAGCTCAGGTATTCCAGCATTCCAGGAAGCCTCAGCAGACCCAGGTGATGTCCTAAACCCAAGAGCATCAGAGAAGGTTCATAGAGCCACCACCCTCCCTTTCAAGGGCTTTGCTTCATGCCTGTCCCCAGGGCAGCCCTGCAAAACTCTCCCTTACAAAGCAACACAGGGACTCCAAGAGCAGCCAAGACACAGAGAAGAAACCTCCCCTATTTCCTTAACCAACCCCAACCTTTTTCCTCTTTACTATAGACAGGAAAAAAAAATCCTCCCCCACGCCAGAGACAGCACCAACGGGAGGTGGACGGACCAAGGATGGACCAAGGGTGACACAGAAGGTGACAAATTTGCACTTGTCTAATTACAGCTCTGCCAGGGACCAGGCAAGGGGGTTGATCTCACAGGGAACCAACTTTCCTACCTGTCAGGCAAGTCCAGCAATACCTATTTGGGAACAGCAGAGTCACAAGGGCTGGCCAACAACTCGCATCCAACACAGTGCTGTGGGTACTACGGAGAGGCTGAGCTAACCCCTCTCTCTGTAATCAGCCTCTCTAACACCTGAAACAACATACGGAATGAGCTTTCTTAGTAGAAAATGGTATCTTTTACCAGACTAACTCACTGGGAGCAAAAAAAGCATTGCTGACAAACCTTAACTTACCTTTCTGCACACTGCCTGGATCAACGTATCTTTAAAACGTGCGCCTGCAGCAGTCCTGAAGGCAGACAGAAAAGCATCTCAGCTCTGTGGGTAGAACAGATGATAATGTGCAGGAAAACTAAGGTCTAAGTTTATGACACATCAGCTTTTCTCCAGCAACTGCCTACAAGCAAGGTCTTGTCCCATGGGGGACACAAGGTCTCACAGTCCACGTTTGCCGTGGGCTTCGATGCCCATCACATCTGCAGTCAGGTCACAGCTGCTGCCACCTGCCTCGGTCACCCACCTGAACACCTTGAAGAGGGATGTGGAAGGGCACTGAGCATCCAGCTGGTGCCTTCAGTGTCCTCTATTGATGAAGAAAACCAGAACAGGGCAAGGAAAATCATGGCCAGGCACCAGGACCTTCTAGAGGCATCCATCAGCCCTGCTTCAAACTGAGAAACAAGTATCTGCAGTTTCTCTTTAGCACAGCCTCAAGGCAGACACCTTCTTTCAGTCTTTCCCTGGCTGCTTCTCCCACCTTTTTAACTAGGAACCGGATGCTCATTTCTCCCAGACAGGTTCACAGGAACATGCTGAGCTGAATGCAGAAAGATAGCTTTGGTTTCATTTTCCTATGACTAGGAAATAATCCAGGTAAGCCTGAAACAGCTGCTCCTGAAGAGAGAAGCAACACAAGGACCTCCCCGCACATCCCTCCAAAGCCCTGCTTGGTCCCTGCTGCCAGCATGGGCTCCCTCTGCCTTCCCAAATTCCCCCAGTGACACCTCCGCTGCCCCAAGTCTACATACAGGTCCATCTGGCAGCTTCACAGCACAGCAGTTGTCTTTCCAGTGACATTCATTCATCTAGAAGAGAAAAGGCAGTCAGCATCTTCTCTCCCAGCAGAGCTTGCAGCAGAGAGGAATACTGCCACATTTCTACATGCTTTATAATGCTTCTTTCCTCTTCCTTTCACTCCTCAAAGCAGACCACATGGGTCATCAGCAGGATCAGGCACAGAACCATGGAAAAAATCAGGTGAAAGAGACTTCGGATGTCTCTGGCCCAACCCCTCCTCACAAACAGATTGTGCAGGGATGTGTCCAGCAATGTGAAATCTCTCCTAGCATGGACATTCCCTACTTCCCTGAATCACATAGACCTTTCATCTGCCTTTAGAGATACCAGACAGTCACGTTTGTCCTCAACCTTAGCACAGGCTCCAAGAGATACTGTGTGTTGTGATCCTGCAGCCTTCTTCTGGGAGTTAACCTCAGCACACGCCTTCAAAGTCCTTGGCTCCCTGAAAAGAACAAGTCTCCTGGTTTGGGTGGTTTTAGTTTTAAGGAGCCATCTGCTGAACTACTGTCTGAGATCAAAATGCCAGCTGCTTTGTGCCAAAGAGGAAAGCCAGGGTACAGCAGAAAGGCCCTGAGGCGCTTTGCCTTGCACAAACAAATGCCTGAGGATGTGCGATGGACCAAGAATCCCACAGAAATAAAAGTGACCTTTTTTAGCAGCCTTTATCTTTGCTCCTGCAAACGTAGTAAGAAACCTACTTCTTCCTTCATGGTCTCTTGCAATCCAACCACACCAAGAAGGCCAGTCATCAAGGCCATGCTAGAAACACTTGTGTATGTCTCTGTACATGGGGTGCTGCCAGGGAATGGTGGGCAGAAAAGCCCCTGGTGACATACCTGTCAGAGAAGCTGACTGTTAAGACGGAAGAACCACCAAGGCTCTCAAAATGAAGAACAACAGCGACTCAGTAAAAGAAGAGTAAGTGCCACTGTTTCAAGGAGCTGCTAGATCTTCAACCAGCAGCAGCAGACATAGGATGGGCTGGATTATCCAGCACAGTCCCATGACAAGCCTTTGTACCTTGCTCTGAAAACGCTGGTATCCAGCACATGGGTTGATGTGCTTCTCCCACCATCCAGCCTGGCACCTCAGTGTTCCTTGGGGTGGGGAAGCAGGTGACGGTGGTTTAAGGGTCATCCCTGTGGCCAATATGGGGAGTGAGCACGTATATACCATGCCCTAAACCCTTACACCAACATCATTTCTGAAAGGGTACTTGGTTCAGCACTGTTGCCACTGCAAGCCTCTAAGTAATGGTGACTGCAACTAACTGGTGCAGATCAATCTGCTCCAGGTAAATAAGGTACTCTTAAGTGCTCACATCTGTCCTGGGACCTTTGCAGGAAGAAGTACAGAAAGATGCAGCATTTCAGTGGCTCTTGCTGAAGCGGCTCTTGTAACAAAGTCAGGTGGAAAAGTTTGTTTTTTTTTTTTTGGTACCTTATGCTACATCTCTTTGTGCTTCTTCCCCTTCCTGGAAAAACTACAGGCTGGAGCACTAACACCAAAAGGGCATATGCCAGACTCAGTCCTGGTTACCTGCTACAGGAATGGTGAAGTCCGGTCTCCCAGAGCCACCCAGAGCTTCCTGCAGTGGTAGTTGTGAAGCACTGATGTCTGTTCCACCTCCTGGTTTCTCAGCTGAATACACACACAGCCAGTCAGAGATGGACATCCAGACACACAAACCCAAGTGTTTGAGCCAGAAAACAGCAGAAAGAGGCCAGAAGCCCAAACAACCTGATAGAGCCTGTGATAAATGGGCTGATGAAAAGTGAAGAAGGAAAAGGGTCCCCAAAGCACTCAAGCGCCACAAGGGAAGCAAAGTCACAAAGCAGGTAACCTTCCACTACATAAACCCAGCTCATGGGCTCTGCAAAGCAGAGCTGCAGCACATACTGAGTACCATCTGTTCAGCTAATATAGCCAAACACTCAATACAACAGCAGCTCCAGTATTTTGTTCCCACTGGATGAATACTCTTCTCTACCAGGATGCAGTATCAGAAGCCCAGCTACAATCTGACCGGGACAGCCCTTCCTCTGATGAGAAACCTGGAAGCTCAGCTCAGTCAATCACAAGTTCCTTACTTACGGGGAGATTGCTTATAACCACCCAGCAGATTCAATACAGGTATTCACTGCACAAACCAAGGCAAAAACAGAGCAGTTGCTTGTCTATTCATACAGCTGCAGAGCATTTTAGTTTAGGGAACAAAGCAAAGGATCATTCTTTCAATGATCCCTTAAAATCAAAAGCATCCAACACCTTTTCATCATGTGTTTCCATCTAAATTTAAAAGATATAAGGTTTTAATTTCTTTCTGGAGTCAAGGCAAAAAATGAGGACTTGTCACCTCCACACATCTGCATTTAGGACTTGTGACACACCACTGCAGTAACTTAGTGCAAAACCAAAAGTCTATCCTAGCACTTGACAACCAAGCCTAGGAGGGTGCAACTCAGGAAACAGCAGGGCCCAAACCCAAAACAAAGATCTGCCAATGACATGGGGAAGAACAGGGAGGAAGATGCAACGCTGGAAGTCCTAGGTTCCTGAAGCTAATAGCAGAACGGATGCAATCTACACAAAATGCTCTACGTGTTGCAATCCCATCAAGTCACTAGTGAGAGGGGTTTTAACCTTGCCCTTCTTCTTTCTAGAGGGCTAATTCTCCTACAGACCTGCAGCAGAGGATGTCTTAATTCACTCAGCCTTGGCAAAACAAAGCTGCATCCTAAGGACCACCAGGGGGCACTGAAAGCCACTGTCTGCAGTCGAGGACAGAAGTCTCTGGCCTCCATCAAAAGGGGCTCCTTTCAGAGAGCCTCCTACCTCCTGGACACTAAAGCTTAACTTGCAAGCACTTTGCCAATGAGAAAGAGTCTGACACCTCCAAAAGAACCCCTAACAAGACTCAGATGCCTTTGCCACAAGGCTGGCTGAATCATTTCCAGCCAGGGAATTAGGTGAATGCAGTTTAACTCTTTTCCCTGCTTAATCTAAAGCACTTCTAAATCCCCATATATTGATCCACGTCACCAGAAGTATTTTAACACTTGAGACCAAAGGATGCTAAACACCGGTTAAGAAAGCCATTTTAAATGTACCAATTTAACTGCCTTCATGTGTAAGTGGCTGGGAATGAACTCTTCATCCATCCTTCCTACCGGCTTTTGCTAGAAGGAAGAGCTACTCAGCTTCATCTTGCATGACAAGCCTGCTTAAAACACTGTGCAGAATCAGCAGATCCTGTCTTGAAGGAACAGGGAACCCTGCCCTGAGCCTCCGTTCATCAGGCAGCCTTAATCTGTCTGCAAACCAAGGGCCAGAAGCAAGACAAAAGCGGAACAGTTCCTAAACTGGCATAAACTACTGGATTTTGAAGCCTGGAATCCCACTCCCAAAAGAAAGATCCAAAGACACCTGGGCTAAATGATTGTTCCTTCCAGTGCAACAAGTAATATAGTGAAGCCTCTGCTTTTCTTCTGGATTTGGTCACCAGAGAGCTGCCCATCAGCCCTGGTCATAAAAGCACAAATCCTAATTAAAGGCAAAAGACGTAAAAGCTCAAAGCAACACAGGTCAAGATTCATTGGTGGCATTCAGCAAGTGACAAACACACAGAAGCTTTTGGTAACGATTCTTTGAAGGAAAATGTAAAGCTCCCACGTACAACCACGGGAAGGCTCTCACAGAGTGTTCATGGCATCAGCTGGCAGATTTAAGCATTCCCTGGGAAGTGTCTACCCTGTCAAGGTATGACAAAGCTCTGCAGCGAAGCCCCGGCAAGGGGCTCCTGTGGGCTCATTTCTGAGAACACAGACTGATGGGCCATCACCCTGCCAACAGAAACCAGCTTGTGAGCACGTGATACACAAAATACAGAACCCTCAAAAGAGAAAGCTCATCCCACTAAGACATCCAGCATCTCCCTCCAGTACCTGCAGCATCTGCAGCCCAGCCCTGCTGCCAGGAGTCCTCTCAGCACGGCCAGCCCAGCTCTCCAGGCTTCCAAACCCCGTCTCTCTGGAAGCAGCACTCAGTCCCTTCCAGGAAAAAAAGATAAAGACATCCCTTAACTCCATCGGGAGGCTTCCCACCATAGGGAGAAGGAAATGAAAGGGACGTTTGGTTTAGTTGTTCTGAAGCAAAATAAAACCAGCCGCTGCAGCAGCGAGACAGCTCTCACTGGAGTAGAGGTCTTCAAAGCCCTGGAACAAACAGCCTTGCCTCTAGCTGCCAGCTGCATGGGTTTGCTTTGTGCCACCTTACACAGACCTCAAATAAAATGCCTCCTACAAGGGAACCAAGAAACAGCATCGAGGCTGACCATAGGAGGAGGCACTGCCTTCTGAAACTCATTTCCTTGGTACCTACAGCAAACCTCCAAGTCCCGTTCGACCCTCACATGAGGCTGGTCTTCTGAAGTGGTAACGAAAGCAGCTTCAGCAACATCAGTTGGACCACAAAAGCTTCCTTCCTTACCAGGTGGAGCTCGGCTCTGTCTGACCAGCTCCATTCCCACCAGAGCCACGCGGGTGCTACAACTCAACAGCTCCAGAGTCCCACCAGGGCAGGAGGCAAAGCCTGGGGAGAAGGGCAGCTCTGACACAGAGTGACAGAGCTAGGACATGATCAAGGCTTGGCAGCACTGGGATCTGAACCCCCACCATCCCTTCAGAAGAGGTGGCCTCCGCTGGCACTACAACTAGCAGTCCCTATGCACTAATGCTGCGAGAAACAGACAGCCTATTTCCTCTACCCTTGCTTGGCACATCAATACTGAAGCGACAGATGCCTTCCCATCACCTCTAAGACAGGCAGTTAAGATGACACCTCTCCTTTGAGGGGAAACAAGGAGAAAGAGAGAAAATGTGGGACAATATATCTTCCGAAGAAGAGTAAAAGAATAAAGGCTTCACGAAGCCCCGTCCATGTTGTAGACATTTATACAGATGTGACTGTACTTGGAATGGCAGAACAGGCAAATCCATGGCACACGGAGAACAGAGAAGCTTTGGAGCAAACTCTTCAGGGCCAGCAGAGCACACCTCCTCCCGGGGCTGGACAGCTCTAATTGCCACATTGCTTCCCAGGAATGACAGGGGGAGAGAGTCAGGACAGCTGCAAAAAGCCAGTGAGATGTCTCAAAGGGGAGAAAAGGAAAGAGAAGATAACCAAGACCTTTATAGCACGCTATTTGTGACAAGAGCCATCAAAACACGACAGTCGGTGATGGCCAGCTGGGGAGAACAGTCAGGATTCGACAAAACAGTTCAGACAGCTGGAAAACAGGCTGAAAATTAACCTTTGTCAGAAGAAAAACGTGGCGTTTCGCTCTGCCCCAGAGGTACCTCTGCGTCACAGGCAAGTATCCCATCCTGCTGCCCAGAGCCAGACCAAGAGCACTCCTTCCCCAAGGAGACTGTCTCGACCCTGAGGCAGGCTGAGGGTGGGACACCATCATCTCTTTTCCAGCTCACACTTGTGTATGCTGGGATGGCAGTTGCTCATGGGCTTGTCAGAGTCACAGCAGAAGGGAAATCCAAAACTCAGTCGTGCCCACCTTCCTCTCCTGCTCTGGTGTCACAGAAGTATTCCGAGCTCTGCAAATAACTCCACACGACTCCACCTCTGCGCCACTGATCCCATCCTCAGTGGGGTTTGCTCTTTCCTTAAGAAACAAGGAAAGGGCAGGGGGGAGACTGAGCAAACCGTTTCCCTTCCGTGGGGAGCATTTGCTCAGCCCTCCAGCACTGGAAGGCAAATTATCCTCTGGTGCAAAGGCACAGAGCTCAGCACGGTTCTGCCAGCAGACAGCTTGGCCCAGGGCTCCCTCTTGATTCCTGCTTTCTAACAAGCACCCCATCGCTGAGCCAGGAGTCCAACAAGGGGCACCCGCCAGCTGGGGAGACCAAGGCTCCCAGTCCCTCTTCCTGCAGACCTAACCACAGCAGACCTAACACCTAGGAGAAAGAAGATCTGGGAGCCACCAGCCGTAACATCTCATGTACTCCTTACAGCTGCCACTCTTCTTTCCCCCGTATCATTATGGTCCAGGGACACGACAGTTACAGCCCCCGCTGCGGGTACATTCTCCACAAGGTCTGCAGTGAGCTCGGAGGCAGAGCTCCATCTCAACAGAGCCAGCTTTGAGATCTGCAGCCCAAAGCTCAGCAGGCAGCGGGCACATCAAAGCCTTGACGAAACGTCCCTCTTCCCTGACAAGCCACCCAGGACACAGATTTCCAGGCCCTCTGCCCTGTGCTCAGCAATTCCCTTCACCACAAAGGTCTGAGATATCCGATGGTGTCAGTCAACAAACTGCTCCCTCTCCTTGCTTTGCAGCGCTCCTGTTGTCCCAGTATTGCCTCCAAAGCTGCCCAGTTCCCCGACACAGCAAGGCCAGCCCAGCCTTTAAGCATCAGGCAACATCATTAGACATTAGGAAGAAGTTCTTCCCTGGGAGGGCGGCGAGGCCCCGGCACAGGTAGCCCAGAGAAGCTGTGGATGCCCCATCCCTGGCAGCGTTCAAGGCCAGGTGGGACACAGGGGCTTGGAGCAACCTGCTCTAGTGGAAGGTGTCCCTGCCCGTGGCAGGGGGTTGGAACTGGATGAGCTTTGAGGTCCCTTCCAGCCCAAACCAGTCTGGCACTCCACGATTCTGCGTTTCCCTGAGGCTAAGGTACAGATCAAGCCCTGCACAGTTTCTGGTGCTGCTGGAAGCTGGTGGCTCCAATTCAGGTAGGTGTGCCTTTAGACAAATCCCTTCTCCAGCACAGCCTCCTCCCACCTGCCACAGCTCCCCACACACAGCCCACTGAGCCTGAAGGCACACTTTTCACTGCCCTCCAAGCCCCAAGCTCCAGAAGTTCCATTCTCCCCTTTCTCCAGACATCCGCGTGCCCAGGCACTTGGCAGCTCCCAGCACCTGAAACTGTCATTATCCACTCAAATTAAGGAACTGTTGGGCACTGGGCCCACATCTGGTTTAGAGCCTTCTCCTTTCCCCCAGCTCGCTACAGCCACTCTTCTAGCTCCCCTACAGAACAGAGCTCAGGCAAAAGCACACAGCTTTGACCATTTTCTTCTGGAAGGAAGCTGCACCTCAGATGCAGGCATGACCCCACTCCTTTACCCAAGACCAGCTGTGCTGTGACAGTCCAGAACTAGGTGTCTGTACCACACTAACCCACCGGGTGTCTAGGCCCCAGTCAGTACCCCCAGCACACGGTAATAACAGACAACTCTCCCATAAGCACATTTCCCATTTCTTCTTAGCAAGGAGCAGTGTGTTTTACACAACGTTTTCCAGACAGCTCACTGCAGCAGACCAGGGGCCTACACTTCACTCGCTTCCCAGCACTTGCTGCCAAATCATGCCGGGAACAGATTTCCTGGGTCAGAAACACCAGAGCCGGGTAAGATCCACTTGCTTTTCATGTCCTGCCTCAGTAACTCCTTGTGCAAGGACTGCACAGTTAAAACCGGGTTTACGGCACGGGATGTCCCACCTGGGCACACAGGCAGGTGAGCAGCAGAGGCTATGCCCCATTTCCAGAGCTGCGGTTGCCCTGAGCAGGTACCAGACAACAAGCATCATAATACCATAAAAGAGACCATTCCATGCCCCAGCAGGAACTCAGGTGAAGACATCATCAACTACGTTACCAGTAAGGAGCACAAAAGTTGAGCAGACCAACTGCAGACAAAAGGCCGAGACTAGAAAGGAGCACCCTAAGGAGTGGCCCTGGCTGTAGTGAGGGAAGGAAAATATAGTCAACAGCATAACACCTCTTCCATTCAGTTTCCAGAAATCCTCAACAGCCGGTAATTATTTCACTAACCAAAGGCTTTTCTACACAATTACTTCTGCCGCTTGGGGCAATGCAGCTGCACACTGGAGTATCTGCACACTCAGCGTGGCCACGCTCGTAGCTGAAAGCCTTGCATCCCTCTCTCTTCATTGCTGCTCAAACATTTTGACTCCCCAGCCCTAAACTCTGCTCCTGCAATAACCGCCCACAGTGTCAAACTGCAGTGTCAGGCATATCCCATTACCTGCTGAGGGTGCGATCCTAACAGTTCGACTGTTCACACTTCAGCTTTGCCCGCTAAGAAACAACAGGATGGAGAGGAATGTGTGCAGGCCCTCCAGAAATGCACACAACCCAAATGCACAAGGATAGCACAGCGCGGACACATGGCAGATGGAGAGACAGAAGCTGTCTCTGGGCTTGTCAGCTGCCAATTCAACACCTGGGAATGACAAAAGTAGTAAAGGGAATTCTAACTACTTTTAAAATACCAAGAAATACCCGCTCACTTGCCTGAAGTTTAGAGTGGAAAATCCCTTTATAAAGCAAAATTCAGCTTCCTGACGCCACGGTGGCCCTGTCTGACCCACCTGCAAACAGATCACCATGATTCTGAGAGACCTCAGCTGCCTTACCTGCGAGACTCAACACCTGATAAATCCTTCACTGCCAGTGCTCCTGCTGCCTCCTCCAATCCATTACATTGTCATCATCACCTTCAGATGCCTGCTGCTCACCAAGCTCAATTAAGGATGAAGGAAAACAGGACAACAGCAACCAGAGCAGGGTATTAAACAGCTGACAGCAGAGCTCTGGAACAGAACTGACAGACAGAGAGGCATTACTGGGCACAAGCTTTCACACTGCAAATGCACTGCACACAGGGCAATAATCTGCTTCCAGGTCTGGGAAGCCCAATCCCCTCTGCAGGAGCAGCGCTGCTCACACTCCAAGCTTCCTTCCCTAAGTTTTAAGGGCAGAGGAGCTCCACCCTGATCCAGCCCCAGCCCACCCAGGAGCTGCACTGCCGTGTTCAGCTGTTCTCTCTGCTACGGAGCAGTCTCAGTATCGAGGCACAAAAACCGAGACCACACCTACGCACGCAAGCTTGGGTGCAGGGCGTCCAGACCTACTATTCCATCAAAGCTGCAGAGCAAGAAAGTCTGTCTTACCCTCAGAGAGCTTCCAATAAGCATTAAGAACAGCTGTGCTGCCACTTTCCCTGCTCAGAGGAATCCTTCCCATCCCCACTGTCTGGCTCACTAAGAAAACACCTGCCCTGCAACAACCCCTCCTTATTACCTTCCTTCTCCAGCACTGCCAGGTCCAGGTTGGACATCTTTTCTCTCCAGCCAGCACTTGTTGTTTTACTTTTTACATTCTCTACTTGCTGTGGTACTCCCTGCTTTTAGGCTGGTGTTTTCAAATTCTTCCCAGCACTTACAGGCACTAAGTGAAGGAAAAAAAAACCAAAAAACCAAACGGGTCCTTTAATGGTAACACAAACAGCCAGGAAAAGTGCAATGCTGAAAACAAGTGAAGGAAGATTTCAAAGACTGCTCTTCTGCAATGCAGGCAGGTTCCTCAGAAATAACACAGCACAACTGTGGAGGGTCCCAAGGGAACATGCAAAACCCTAATTCATGCCTTGCTTCTTTTTAACCCCCAGCTTCACAGGAAGATCAGAGTCCATCTCCACACCCACCACACCTCCTCACCAGCAGCTTTCAGACACGTGCACCTCGTCCACTTGGTTTGCCAGCAAGGCCCTGGGTAAGCAGCGTCACTCCACGCTACTCTGCTACACTGGGTCAGACGTTACCCAACTCATCTGTCCATGTTTATAAGCCCATTCTATACTGCAGGGACCTGGGAAGGTTTCCTGGTACAGACAGAGCTCCTCTGGAATTAATCCATCTTGCATCAACACAGGCTAGGCCTTAACATTTCAGTAGAGCCAAGACTTCACGTGTTGGCCCCACTCCAGAACCTTGTGCTTCCTACCTCACATGCAGCGGAATCCAACAAAGCACTATGGTTCAGTTCATTTTTTCTGCTCCCTGTATCTCCTCAGGCAAAAGAAACAGGCTCCTGAAGTCAAAAGGGAGCCTCTGAAGTTTCTGCAGAGCTTCACTTCCCCAAAAGACAGTATTTATGTCCACTAGCACCTGCTGCCTCTTTTCTCCCCCATTTCATCGCCAGATGCATTTTGGTACATCTATTAATGAAAACTGATTTACACAAGACAAAAAAGAATCCTTAATACAACCCTTCAGTGGAAACCAGTGACGCCTAAAATTGCACTGACACCTCCCGAAATTCTCATGTCCCATTTTCTTACCTTTGCTGCTTGAAAAGTGTTTTGCTCTGTTCAAATCCACAGGGCATTTCTATAGCTGAAAACAAGACAGAATTCGGCCCAACCTGACTCTCCCGACTCGCTCCCGGCTCCTGCCATCCATGAGGAACACGGTGGGGCTGAGGGGAAGGCAGATGCTCTTTGGCCGTTTGTTTTCATGACCTGACCATCTCTCAGGCTCTTCTTCACGAGAGCAAGGAGTGCTGATGGAGTTCGGCTTCTGACCTCAGCTGCCCTTCCAGCGCTCAGCAAGGCATCAACCAGCACGTGACCGGTAAAGCGAAGCACCACAACAGGTCTGGGGACAAAGCAGCTTCGCCGCCGTGCACTACCACCACCACCACCACCACCACAGGCATCCTCTTCCAGCAGAGAGTTACTGGCCTCTGGCTCTGGGGTTTGCCTACTGCTGGTAACCCACTGGTACCTTCAGCTCAGAGAATTACTCAGCAATCCTTGCCTTCCATTATCCCAGTATTGGTAAGAACTTGGCACCTTCCAGACACAGCCCAGAAGGGCTTGGGGTGGGAAGGGGAGGGAAGAGAATACAGAGAGAACAGCCTCAATCTGTACTCCCTCTGGAAACAAGACAAAAACCCTCTGCAAACTACAGAGGAGGTTCTGTCCCTGTTTTCCCCAGTTCCTCCCGTATCCCAACACCTCTCTGAGACCTTGCTGCCTACTGTGCCCAAACCTTGCCCTCCCAGTCTCTGCACGATACACCTGCCACAAAGGTTGTCTCAGTTCCTGTATCTTAATCCCATCTTCAGTTTAATCTCTGTGGTGAAAAGCCACAGAAGCAGAGTCCTTAAAACCTCATCTGTCTTCAGGGAGGGAAAATAAGTGTACAAGTTGCTCTAAGAGCAGATGGTGTCTACAGAAAACGATGCCAATGCACCCAAAACACCTCATCTCCCCAGCTTTAAGAGATGGCTTTTCAAAGGTTCACGCTCAGTGGGACTTTAAGAAGCGTTCATCAGCTCTGAACAATGGCAGAGACATAGGGGTGTCTGTGGTGAACAATCCCCTTACTGTGCTTTCTGTTTCAGATAAAGCAGGCTTTTACAGGCCATCTTTGACACTGTCTCATCATCCATTCTTCTGCAGTTTCTTCCCCCTTAGTTTGTTTGTCAGCCTCTCTTTTTTGTTCTTCAGTGAAATGCACCTGCGGCACTGCTTGCACTCTTCCCTGTACAGGTTCGAAAACTGATTCATAGGAGAAGCTCTTACTGCATGCATCTCCCAGTCCGTAGCCTCTGTTCCCTGCCTGCCTGCTCGGACAGAGAAAGCACGACTCAGCTCACAGCAAAAAAAGCAAGGTCATTTCAATTAATTAAAATGGACCATGACCAACCCCAGAAGCTTTTACTTAGGGCAGCTTCTACTTACAGGCAAGTGTAACAAGCAAGATTTTCAGACAAAGTTATGAATGAGTCAGACCTGAGCCACCAACTCATTCACCTCTCGAGTTCTTCAATCAAAAATGAACTGTTAAAGGCATTAAACTCTGCCCCAACCAAAGGGCCAAGAAAGGCAATTCAACGGGCAGCACCTCCAGACAAAGCATGTTTTCAGCACTGCCTTTAATCCCTTACCAGTGATCAACTATCCTTCAAGCTCCCACATTCTATAATGACAAGTGCTTCCAGAAGGTGGCTGGTAATTCATCAGGAGATGACATTTTCCTTCTTTTAACGGTTCTCTACGGGATCATGCACATAATGACAGCAAAGCCCTGTCTCCTTTAAACAGCACTTCTCCCTCTGAGCAGGTTTTTTCCATGTATGCTACAAACTCAAAATGGTTCAGACACATGACTTACGCCTCAAAATTTAGCTCTCAAAGGAGCAATGTGGAAAATAAAATTGGATCCCCTTAAAGCAACAGTCAGTTACCAATTTCATCATTTTTATCTTTAAGGGGAACCAACTGCCAGCAATATGGACAGTGGGATCAAGTGTGCCTTTTGCAAGTTTGCTGACAACACCAAGCTGTGTGGTTTGGTTGACAGACTGGACGGAAGGGATGGCATCCAGAGGGACCTTGACACACTTGAGAGCTGGGCCAGTGCCAGCCTCACAAAGTTCAACAAAGCCAAGTGCAAGGTCCTACACTTGGGGCATGGCAATCCCAGGCACAGCTATAGGTTCGGCAGAGAAGTAATTCGGAGCAGACTGAGAAGGTCCTGCGGGTGCTGGTCAACAATAAACGCAACATGAGGTGGCTTCACTGTGCACTCACAGCCCAGAAACCCAACCGCATCCTGGCTGCAGCAACAGAAGCGTAACCAGCAGCTTAAGGAGGTGATCCTGCCCCTCTACTCTGCTCTCATGAGACCCCACTTCGCATACTGTGTACAGTTCTGGTGTCCTCAACAGAAGGACATAGAGCTGTTGGAGCAAGTCCAGAGGAGGGCCACGAGGATGCTAAGGGGGATGGAGCACCTCCTGTATGAAGACAGGCTGAGAAAGCTGGGGCTGCTCAGCCTGGAAAAGAGAAGGCTGCGTGGACACCTCATAGCAGCCTTCCAGTATCTGAAGGGGGCTTACCAGGATGCTGGAGAGGGACTCTTCATCAGGAACTGCAGTGATAGGACAAGGGGTAATGAGTTTAAACAGAAACAGGGAAACTTTAGGTTAGATAAAAAGAAGAAGTTCTCTACTGTGAGGATGGTGAGGCACTGAAACAGGTTGCCTGAAGGGTGGTAAATGCTCCATCCCTGGCGTTGTTCAAGGCCAAGCTGGACAGAGCCGTTGGCGACACGGTCTGCTCTGAGGCGTCTCTGCCCATGGCAGGGGGGTTGGAACTGGATGATCTTAAGGTCCTTTCCAACCCTAACTATTCTATGATTCTACAATTCTACAATTCCATGAAGTCTTAACCATACTTTCCCAAAGACAGTTATGACAAATTCCTTCAGCTTATTGCTCCTCCAGTGGTACCCAAACCATTTCTTGATACACAAACACACGCATGATCAAGTTTTCAGCCTGAAAAACATTTGCAGCTCCTTGTTAATAGACAGATGGAAGTCTTCTTTGCTCAGGCATCTCAAATTATTCTAAGGAGTCTAAAATTATTAGAATAACTTTGATTATTCTGAAAAGCCACACAGAAACACACCACTGAGCATTCTGGCCCAAACCTCATGTTTCAGATCCAGCAAACCCTGGAAAAGTACATATGTCAAAACCCCCATGGTTTGCTGGATCCACAGTAGAGGGCTAATGTCACAAAACAGGGTCCCCCATCATCTGGCCTGATGCAACAGGTATAAGGCACCATCACACCTACCATCATAGAATCACAGAATCATGAATTATAGAATTATAGAATGGTTATGGTTGGAAAGGACCTTAAGATCATCCAGTTCCAACGCCACTGACATGGACAGGGATGCCTCACACTAGACCATGTCACCCAAGGCTCTGTCCAGCCTGGCCTTGAACACTGTCAGGGATGGAGCATTTACTACTTCTCTGGGCAACCTGTTCCAGGGCATCACCACCCTCACAGGGAAGAACTGCTTCCTTCTATCTTACCTGAATTTCTCTTTTAGTTTGAACTCATTACTCCTTATCGCTACAGTCAGTTCTGAATTAGGTGGCACACAAAGAAACTTGCTCAGGGAGAGCTGGGACAGAAAAGAAACAGTTTCTCCACTTCACGCATTGTCCCCCCCATGTCCCCTACATCTGAGATTAAGCCTCAGGCTTCTGTACAACAGGCCAATGTGGTGCAAGTGGGACTGATGGCTCAAAACATCCCCCCAGCACTAACAACATCACACCAGAGGTTTTTGCAGTAACACCACCTTCACATTCACAATGTTTTTACCACCTTCTACCTGCCTGTGAAAGAAGGTCTAGCAGCAGCAACTTGCTCAATCCTAGAGCTATTTTAAAGTGAAACATCACTATTCATTTGCTGCTGCTTAGCTTCCACAATCAAGTGGAGCTGTCTCTTGGCAATGGCTGTGTTTAAATCCCATAAGAACTCCAACAGCTTGCCCTGGAGGAGAACCTCCATGGGCACAAACTGCAAAACTTGCTGGGGAGAGTCTGTGTCAAGCAAAGAGCTCATTAGTTCCTTCAGATGCTGCAGGTATAGGACAACTGGAGTTGGGAGGCCTCGGTAACCAATGCACAGCAAAGCAGCGCTGCTCCTCAGGGGCTCAGGGCAGGCTGGACAAGTGAATGTGATGCATCTGAAGCAGCAGTGCAATATAAACACCAGGCCAGCTGTGAAGCGTGTAAAACAAGAGAGAATAGGCAAAATCAATGCATCTCCCACTGTCAGCTGATCCAACGAATGCAGAATGCACTCCAAAAGCTGCTGCTGGTACTTTGGTTCTCCATCATAAAGCAAAGAGAGGCTGAATGTCAGCAGTGTGGATGTCAGCAGTGTGGATGAGTCCAGGAGCTTTGTTTCCATACTGGGCTGTCTTTCAATATCACAGAGGAATGGGAAGTCTACCACAAGGCACGTGAACTGGTCACCACATCTTCCATTTAGGACTTCCTGGTGACATCTGGAGAGATCAGACACTTCTGCCAGTATCAGTTCCCCAGGAAGCACTTCACACGACCGACACGTCTGCAGTATCTGTCTGCTCTTCAGACTCCCCCCCATCAATGCATTCAGTGCTTCATTCAGATTTTCCAAGACTTGACCATCACAGAATGGGGAACATTTTACCACTGGTAATCTTTTTCCTTCCAAAACATACCACAAGCTACACTCAAGGTCAGAAGACAATCCTTCCAAGACACACATTTTCCAAGCATTATTTAAACTATGCTCTTCAGCCCATTGATTAAAATAGCCCTTTGCCACTTTATCATTCCACGTGAGAGTTTCCAGCATCTTCCTTTCATTGTATGTACTAAAATATTTTCTTCTTTGCCCAAACCATTTTGTATTCATGCTGCAACCAGTCCGAGATTTCTTGACAAGCCAGTTCTTTCTGGCAATGGGTTTCAGACGAAGTCTCTGCATGAAGAACTCCACTGCACAATCTCTTAACTTGTTCAGTTTTGTCTGCTCCGCTTCTCCTATGCACTCAAAGAGACGGATGTTCTGAGAGATAGTTTCTACCTGGCACTTATGGAAGAACATGCAACACTCTTCGTGTAGTTTAAGAAAAGATTGTGGTAGCACGTGCTGGGGAAAAAGTGCTTTGTTGACCATTTCTGTTCCAAAGTTCTGTATCATCTTAGAAAGCAGCGGATGGATGCTCTCTCTGCCCATGTAACGAAGACAAATCACATAGGCCTCTGAGTTGCCAGCTTTGCTAGTGGCTGGCTTAAAGACATGAACCTCCTCAAAAGAGCAGTTTAGCAGAAAGAGCAGATTGGTAGAACAGTGTTCAAACAGCGTGAACATCTTCAAAACAAAGGACCCTCCAGTGCCCAGGATCATTAAAGCACTGACTGTTTCACAGTAATGAAGGGGTGAGACAAGAGCCTCCTGTTCTCCTGGATTCCCCTGGCAATCAAAGCTACCATCAGCAGTCACCAAGTGAACTGCAGCCATGTTACTTACAAAGTTCTGAAGTCCTGTTAGGTGCTTCAGTGTCATCACATCACCAGTGTTATCTGGGCCAAAGTACCACCAAGGCAAGGTATTTGCTATGAGACGGTCATCCATGATCATCATGAGGGTGTCATTGGCTTCATGATACGGGTTTAGAGTGTTCGCTACCCAATTCCAGTCGCATGGGACATGGTGGGATTTTAAGTAGTGGTTGAGGCTGGCTATGAAAGCTCCAGGTGCTTCACAGAGGTGGACAGTATTCAGTTCTCTGTCCTGAAGAGCTTCTTCAGGGAGAAGAGGAAAACTGCACAGGATCTCATGGAACTTGCACCACGCCTGGGTACACAGCTCAGCATTCACCCATTTCTTCACATGAGGAATTATTTTCCCTGCTTTATTGGTAAATGAGGTGTGCTGATGCCATTCATCCAGGTTCTTATCACTGAGTTGATTCTTCACGTCATTCATAGAGTCCTTCAGAGCCAGGAGTGAGTCGAATTCCTTGTGATCACATGTAAAAGCATTGCTGGGATCTGGAAGCTGCCACTCATTATTCACTGGCTTAGTGTAAGTAAACTTCTTTGCAAAGAGCTTCTCAATTTCAGACAGAATTTCAGGACTGAACTTGTCAAGGTTTGTAGTCGGGTTAACATAAGACTTCTTGCATTTGTTCATTCTTGGATTGACTCACGACCTGGAGAACAGCACAGAAGAATAAACAATGTCACACCAGTCACATGTATGTAAAGAGGCAAAGCTGTTCTTAAACAACAGATCTCTCCTGCTTAATTTCTGTATTGCAGAATATGAGAAACTCTTCAAAGAATCATGTACCGGTGAGGGAAATAAATGAGGACTCTCCTGAATGAGGCTATCTAGAGATCAGGAGATTCCCGGGTTCAATCACCCTTCATGCTATTTACATAGCAAGTGAAGAAGAGTTAGCTGCTGCTTTGGCTCTTCACTGACCTCTGAATGCTCTGCTCACTCTGTAGGTCTGAACAGTTAAATCCAAGTATCTCAGTCACAAAAGAGACCGTACCACAAGCCATACAAATTAAACAAGTGCCAAAAAAAACTTTTCATCTGATTACGGCAGTATTTATCCAGGAGTTCAAAGTAAGGAGACCGGAGAGCCACAAGACAAGGGAGCTTGGAAAGGGAGCCCAGCTTCTCCTCCTCTTTACCAAAAGCTATCCCTCATACTTCTTCCACGAAGCCCAACATGATGCAGGGCGAGCCCCTCACCAGCACCCAGGCCCTTTGCTTAGGAGACCATGGTGAAAGGCTGAATCCCAGCCTGCATGCAAACCCCTGTTTCTGTGCTCAGCAGTACAGCAAATCCTTATGCCTTACTTTCCCTACTGGAAAACCAGCAATAAATCCAAAGCAAGAAGAGACTTTGTTGCATCCAAAGTCAATCTTAAATCATGCTTTATGTTAAAGGAGGAAGTAGTGTGAAGTGTTGTGCTTTGAGTGGATACACGCAGGTATCAGACGCATACTCTGCGCAAAGCTAAGGAGCTCTGTAGCCATCTGCTCCAGCACACAAGCAGAAGTCAGGTTCACTAACCAGAAATCTGCCCGCAATCCATCCAAAACAAAGACACTCATTTAAGCAAAACAATTTAATCAAAATTACCACAAGAGACGGGGATCATGGAATTGTTTAGGATTAAGACCTTTGAGACCACAGAGTCCAACAATTACACTGGAATTCTTTGCTTTCTGAGATTTTTATTATGGACTTTTCAAGCCGCTTCAAATGGTCTTAACAGAAAGCAAACACTCAAGAGAAGCCACACAATAACTGAGCAACTTTCTACAGACACCAACTTCTCTCACATGTCATTACAGGGTGCTCAGACACCACTGAAACTCACGAATCATCCTCATCACCAGAGACACAATGACAGAGAACTGCTTGTCAGGACTTAACAGAGCTGATTGTGTTTACTTCTACATCATTTTACAAGTTACAAAGGTGTAAGCCTCCCACAACAGAAAATACAACAACCTCCTCCTTAGTGGGGCTGACACTGGGAAATTCCTCAGCATATCATTTTAACCACCCCTCTCCCTCAGAAGCAAATAACAATCTTCAGTGTTACAGTTCAGTGTGATAAAATACTGGATTAAAATTGAAACAGTGGAGAAACTTTGGAAGCAAACAGAACAAACAATAGTCAACCGAAACACTTTTCCCCTTCAACCTATGTAGCATCTCAGGCAGCAGTCACAGGGCCACAACAGCTCTTCTCATAAGCATCAGCTCTCTGAGGGCTGAGATTTCACCTCCAATTTCCACAATTCCACTGCCTTTCAATGAGCATACTTAGTTTCACTTTCCTTTACAGAGATATTCTGCAGCTTTAATCTCGTCCTTTCTCACAAACTGTGCTGGGGAGAAGAGGAAAGCTGAGGGAAACACGTAAGACTGCTGTGCCCTAAACCAGTTTTACTTCGTTTTTAAACACGATCCAAGAGCTCACACCAGCAAACCCCTGAACAAGCCATCACCCAAAGCACGACAAGGGAAAAACAATCGCCTGATTTTTCTGGTTTACAGTTATTTCAGTCCCCACCGCCTGACTCGGGCCGCTGAAGGACGCCTCCGGGCTCCTCCCGCCCCGCAGCTCCTCACGCATCCCCGGGCAGCACACACCAGCTCCCGCTCGGAGCTGCCCCGCAGCCAGACCCAGCACACGCTGGGCTCGCAGGGCCCCGGAGAAACACGCCCTCCTAGCCAGCTGCCGCGGCCCAGCCGCCTCCCTCCGCCCCGGCCTGTCGCACAGCCGCGGCCGACCGAGGCGCCTCCCCTCACCGCCCGCTCTCTACGCGAGACCGCGGCTCCCGCGTGGCCCAGATAATCCCCGACCCTTACCAGGCGCGCTGCTGCGGCACGGCGGAAAGCGAGGCAGGCCCGGCCCCCTCGCCCTGCCCCACGTCCGGACCCCCGCCTTAGCGGGGCGCCGGGGGAGGTACCGCGTGGTGGGAGGTGTGCTGCCGAGTTTGTCCAGTAGGTAGGGAGAGGGTTCCGCAGAGAAGGCCTGGAGCCTTAACGCACCAAGCGAAGGCCGCGAAGGCCGGGCAGGAGGCACGGCAGCCGTTTTATTCGCAGGAGCAAGGAGGGTGGTTTTCGCCAGGAAACCCCACTCACCTGAGCTGGTTATGCGAGAAGGGAGCAGAGGAGCTGACTCCAGCAGTAGTGTAGCCCAGTAGGGACAATAAACATTCATAGAAGTTATTCAGCTAGCGCTTACCACATGATCATATGTACATACGTGATTAGGTTGCTCAGAGAAAAAACAGGAGGAGCAGTGTCGTGCTGCAGCCCCTTGGAGAGGAAGGGCTGGGCCTCAGGACTTGCATCCTTTTGCCTGCAGACGTGGGACATGAGCCCTGCAAAGCCAGACACAGCTGACCTAGAGCAGGGCCAGGGCAAAGCGCCATCTTCGCCCAGCACTGCAGATGCCACATCTCATACATACTCCCCAGGCCAGCCTTCATCTCTGAAGGCATCAGTGATGCTCCTCCAGAGTTTGCTTTGGTCTCTCTAACCCACAAGCAGACACTTCAGAAGTCTCTTGCACGTGATAACCCTTTCTAAATCCCCGGGAGACTCATTACACCCAGCTTGGCTTGGAGGGAGACAAGAGCCTTGAAATACTAACAGAGCAGTAATGAGTGGAATTGAGTGGGCATTGCAGCATCACTAGAAACACACTTTCTAGACAGCAAAACAGTATCTAATCTGCAAGCAGGGGCAGGAACGTCAAAGCAGATTAGTTATTACAGCAAACAGAGAGTGTGAGCTGCTATTGAGATTTTGAAAATTGCAGGGATTTTCCTTTGCATAGGTTAGGGAATGAGGTACTTGACAGCACCTTTGGAAAGAGATGGCCAGCAATATAGCATGAGTTAGCATAAATCCTTTAAGTTCAATGCCAGGCTTGCTGCTATTGACTTCTGTACTCTCACATATTTCTTCTTGATGAAGCTCAATCCAGCCCTAAGTCCAGAGTAGCCTTAGCACAAAGATTCATTGCCGTGAGTACAAGGGAGCCGCAAACTGACATAACAAGGGAATTTTTTTCTAGAAGCTCAGTAATTGGTAAAGAAATCTTTTCCATCTTAAGGACATAATAACAATAACAGGTAGATAACTGATCTTTTCTCCTGCTGTAGGTAGAAACTTCATAATTTAAAGTCTTAACTGAGAGTATAAAACTGGAAACGGACAAGGTCCCACACACACACTTTTAAGCTACTTGCTTGTTTTCTAAAATGAAGCAATAACTGCTACAAAATAGAAAGAGCCTTAAACAGAAAGAACCTATGAATGAATACAGGACTAAAACTTTTTAAATCCTTTAGGGGGTGATATTTTTAAAGTTAAAATTGCCATACTCACCCCTTTCAACAACATTACAAAAAGATACTGGCTATCTCATGGCAAGATTTACCTGCAAAGGGAAGTTTTACATGTAGGTCTGCAATGCCTCTTCAGCCTTGGATTGGCCTGTTTGAAAATCACCTCCCAATCAATCAACATCTTTTGCTACTTAAAGGTGGGAGGCAGAGTAGGGACAAATAGTTAAAGCAGCAGAGCAGCCTGTGGCTAGCTGAGGGTTTTCCAGTGCATGATATGGTCTCTTTGATTGTACTGGGTGTACAGTAGTGGTATTGCTAAAATGTTTAGCTTAAGAGGATTTGAAGTTAATATGTATTTTATTCTGTAATGCTTCCTTTTCGTCTTTGTAGTAAAAGCGTGGCCACAGCTTTCCTTTACTTCTGGCTCTCTGATATCTCCAGTCATGCCCTGGTGTTTCAATTACTTTTCTTTTGTTATTCCTGCTACACAGCGATCGCAAAACTTGTACTGAGTCCAGTGGGAAACAGGTTATTTAAATCATTGAGTTTAAGAGCTGGATTTTTGTAATCTCCTCTTAAACACATAACTCACCTTTTTATGTGCTGTTGGGTTCTTAAGTGTTTGGTTATTATCAGTAAGGGAGCAGCGACAATTAAGCATGTAGGGGAAAGCTATATGTAAGGAATACTCTTACCTTTTAGCATTACTCTGCTAGGCTTTTACTATAGCTTATAGCTTCTCAGTGTCACAATCTTCTGTGTTACTGAAGATAAGGCTTTCCCAAAATACAGGGGAGAACAACCTATCACTGGGCACGCAACACTACAAGATTCCTAGCTAAAAGAAATGTAATCTAATAGCAGGCTTCAGAAAAACATAATATTTTTTGTGAAATTAAACCTTTAACTCAGCTTGTGAGCTTCAGTTTCCTCCTTGATTTTCCTAAATCTTCAAGTTAAAGCAGAAGTCCAAGTAGATATATCAAAATGCTAGTTACTGTCTTTTCTGTCAGTGTGAGACACTCAAAATGGGAACACAGCACTTGCTTCCTGGATTAGTCCTGCTTTTGTGGAACTAACCTTTCAGTTGATAGATAGCTGATCTTTTCTCTTGCAGATCATGGGATGTGTGCACAGCTGTGGCATTATAAGCCTCAAACAGAAGCATCTGTCTTTAAAGGAATATTGTGCAAGTAAACATTGGAAGCTAAACACCTAATTAAGAGCAAAGTAATCTCATTCAGGCCTCTGACTTTTTTTGTAGTGAAAATAGCAAAATGCGTATGTAGTATAAGCATGCTGTGTGATGGAGCTGTGGAGTTGCTGATGTATTCAGGAGCTCTTTTCATCATACTGGCTATGCAGGAAATCTGCTGGGAGGACTATGCTGAGCCCTGGAAGAATTCTGTGTAGAATTAGTAGATTCTACAAGGATAGAATCTGTGCTTCTTACCCTGCTTCTAAAGATAAGCCCCAGAAATGTGTAATTTTGCATCAGATCTCACCATAATTTTTGTTATCATTGTGCAGGTTGCAAGAAGTAACATTGGTCTCCTAAAGACAGGCAGGTAACAGCCTTTTTTATTTTTTGTGAAAGTGCAGCTAGAGTGCTAAGTGTAAAGGAGACATTTAGAGATTTACAGAAGTTCTCTTAGCTTATAGCTTCTCTACAGGAATTTGCAAAGGCCCATCACAAGTCCCACCTTGCTTCAGCCTTCTTGAGATGTCTAGAGGGTTTTGCTGCACACTTACCTATCAGACTGGCTATGCCAGCATGTTTTTAAAGCTCATTAGAGACAGCTGTAGAAGAATACTCTGTATTAAAACTGAAAGGCCACCAAGGAGCTTCTATGTTGGAGTTATGATCTGGGTAACCTGAGCCTGTGCCAGGAGGATGCAGCCATTCTAATGGGACAGTGAAGTTGATGCTGCTGGTTTGCCTGGAACAAGTTGCACAGATAGCTGAGTCCTCTCCTGCAGTGGAGAGGGAGTACTATTTTGGAGCCATTGGTATCTCACATCCTTTGACCCCCGTCAGGGGCTTTGTCTCACATTTTATATGTATCTCAGCTGTATCAAGAAATGTGTATGTGGTGCATGACACTGGGAGGGCCGGCTGTCCTTAATGCAGTGGCTTTGTGTGACTCTAGGGACAAGTCCATAAGGGCTGTTATTCTGCTTCTGGCTTACTGTCCAAAGTTAGGCACGCTTGCCTTTCTCTTTCCTCACTGGAGGAACTGAAGCTAGTCTGTTACAGTGAAAGTGAGTTGTGGGACTTCAGTAAACAATTTCTAATGTAGGCAACTAGTACAATGATCTGCAGGTGTCTAATTGTTGCTTCTCAAAGCAAAATCACTGAAATGGAAATGAAAAGGAAACCCTATAGGCTATTCAGTACTGGAGCATTATTGCACCAGAAATGGGATAATGAGGCAGTATTGATCCTATTGGAACAGCATAAATACACCATGATGGACCATGGCTACAAGTGATAGTTTGTTCACCTTCAGAAGGCAGTGCTTTGCAAAGAGGGGATCTGGGGATATGGGACATGGTCCTGGAGACAGGTGAAAGGTCTGGCCTCAAGCTCCACTGCGTGAAAGATATCTTAGAATGTCTCTGCTCTTTTCCTAATCGCTGTGGTATCATTTGTTCACAGATGTAGTCAGGTTGCTTTGTCTTTCTGCCCAAGTCTTACAAAGGTGGGGAGTTGTTACAGAGCTGGCATACAATTTGTGAATGCTAAGTCTACTTCCCTGCCAGTGAACATGAGGCTTCCCTTTACTTGAACTGATCTCCACCCTAAAAGCCTTTCTCCCCACTGCATTTATGGGAGTGCTTTTCAGGATTGCACATTTTGGGTAATTAGAAGCTTTTTTATGGTGTCTAGCTTACATGAGAACCCATCTACCCAACTCTCTGGTGCCCGTCTTAAGTTTCTGTATTTCTCCTGCCTCCATGGCAACATTTTCAGGCTGTCTTTGGAGCATTGCTTAGTTTTCATTTTCCTCATCTAACCATGACAAGTTCTTTGAATGTCTTGTTTTCTGTTTCTTGGTCATCTTTTCTCTGCATTCACTATGGTCAGAGGTCTCTTTCCTGCAGCTGTGTTCCGAGCAGCACTCACATCACTTCAGGCAGATATTCCTAAAGATACCTATTAAAGTAGTCTCTGGGAAATAACTTCTGGTGTATAATTTGATTTTATTTACCTAGTAACACTCCTGTGGCTATTAAAGATAAGTTTCCAAATCACTGTGAAAATCCTGATG
This sequence comes from Psittacula echo, assembly GCF_963264785.1. Lineage (NCBI taxonomy): Eukaryota > Metazoa > Chordata > Aves > Psittaciformes > Psittacidae > Psittacula > Psittacula echo. The sequence goes on along the minus strand of NC_137742.1, from coordinate 84,836,001 downwards.
TGTCCTTAGAGTGTGTTCAGTAATTAAATCAAACCTTGAACCTTCACTTCAGGCAATCAGCAGAAAAGCAGAACCTTCCTCCAAAACAGAGGCAGAATCCTGGCTTGTCTAAGTATGAAAGAATTCGGGGGGATGCCCCCCAGACAGAGGTGGTGAGCACTGCACCCATGAGGGCATGGTGATGCCTGTAGGAGTTTGGGGGCATGCTTTCTCCTGTACTAGGCTGAATTAAGCTGTGTAGACATCCTGTAAATCTCTCTGCAGCTGCTCCCTTTCCCAACAGAGTGCAGTACATGTGAAAAGACTACAAGATAATTTGACACTGTGATAATGTGAGCACACAGGGAAGTGGAAGGCTTACCCTAAATAATTAATTGTGTTGATGAAGTGCTTGCAAAATACTTCATAACACTTGAGACAGAAATAGCTGTAAGAATGTAAAGTGTTGTTATAAAAGTCTTTCAAGTGACTGTATCTGCATCCTGTAGCAGTTGAAATTCTAGCTGCAGAATCAGGATTTGAATGACACCCAAGTCAATAAGATCAGGTTTATAGGTAAGTTTGCTGCAGATGTACAGACTGTAAGAGGTGACTGAGTTTGTTTCAAGATGGAAGACTGTCAGTACTGTTTCTTAAGGATTACGCAATCTATTTGGTAACTTACCTGTTTCGCTAGATCTGCTTTATGGAGTACTCTCCACAGTATTATTGGCAAAAATGCCCTCAGTGCTCAAATGAATCTTTCTAGTAGGAACCTTCATCTAGTACTTGTCCAGCCAGTGCAGCATTGCAGTTTAAAACTCAAGTAACTTTTGTTGCTGATAAATAACAGACACTGCAGAAAGATAGATAAAATGGTCCCTTTTTGGTAATCCTGTTTTCCGTGTAAATCCAAACTAGGAAGGAAATTGTCTGAGATGAGAACAAATTGGGAAGAGCTTTCAGGCTGTCTGATCTTTCCTGTCTGCTTTGCAAAAAAAGAATCAGATTAAATGTAATCAGATTAAGGCTAAACAAGAGAACATATCTGGGGGGCATCAGAATTCTGCTGATACCGAAGAACTGTATGCAAAAATCAGTGTTAAGGGCCTAACATTGCTCTATCATTTAATTTAATGGCTTTCAAAGAAGTCCTGAGTGCTGGCAAGAGGGACATGCTTTTCCAGAGGGCAGAAAGCCTTGAGGGAACTGGAAAGTGATTCTGAGGCCCTGGCTTTAAGCAGGTGTTGCTTGGGGTGAAAGCAACTTTGGCACATTGGCTCATGTAGAAAGGTAAGAAGTGTGGGACATCTTTGGACACAGGGTTTGATGCAGTTAAATCTGCCCTAAACATCTCTCAGCCTGCTGTGTTTTGTATAGAGAAACGATGCTGAAGGGAAAGGAGAGTGTTCATGTAGCAGCAGGCAGAGATGGAGATGAGTAAGGTTCAGAAAGACAGGAATGAGAGATGATAAAAAAGGGGTATATCTGAAAAAGAAGAGGAAACATGGTAGAAACAGAATGAGAGAGAGAGCATAGAAGGGAAAATGATTCATAGAGCAATAGTAGACCCTCTGATTTTCACTGCCCCGAGCAAACTGAAAGCAAAATGCACCGTGCCAGAGCAGCGATGTACCACTGATTCCTGCAGTGGCAGCACTCCTACCTGCTGATCTTTGTGGAAAAGGCATTGTAAGTTTTCCAAGAGAAAGTAAATAAGAAGTGGAAATGCAAACATGAGAGGGAAAGGGAGAAGCTCAAGAACTTGATGGGAAAGTGCACTTAAGGTTTCTATTTAAATCCAATTTTTGCTGGTTGTATCTTTCAGCAAATACCTGTGGTGAGCAGAATTTGATGTTTAAATCCTGCTGGTTACCACCAGTGCTGGCATTGAGAGGTTCCCTGATGTGTGGATTTTTGCTTTCCAATATGAAGTATATCTCTCAAAATACCCAGGTTTTTCTTACTGCATTTATTGCCTTGTTTATATTTTAAGTTCTCTGAGAGTTTTCTGGGGCAGCCAAGGGGATGTTTGATGTGGTCTTAAAGACTAACAAGCAAGCATGAATGAAAGTAATAAGAAATATTGAGATGTGAAACTAGTGCTGCGTGATTTTGTAATTATTTTTTTTTTTTTCCAATATCTGGCTGATTTGCCCTAAGAATTGTCAAGTTCTAATTGAGGTTTTCTTGCTGCTTGGGATATCTATAAATTCTGGCCACGTGTGTCCCTTCTGCATCTAGTAAGCAGTGAGTGCATATTGCAGCTGTAGCCTTTTACCTGGGGCATGTAAGGTCTCTTTACTCGTCACTGATTTTCTTGAAATTATTTTGGCATTGATTGTTTTGGAAACATCTGTGGCTGTGTAAAATGTGCTTCACATCAGCTGACAGGATCAGTTGCTGTTGCACAGACAGACCTATATGACAAGGGTGGTTTAAGCTTTGTTTCCATAGGAAATAATGTGAGAACTAGAGAGGCAGATAGTGGGGCCCCTGATATTTTTTTTCCTGTCTTCCATAATGCAATCAGCTGAACAAAGGTTTAGCATATCTCATTACAGTATTTTCTTTTGCGATGGGTGAGGCAATTATATGTGAGGGAGGGGGAACCAAATGGGGGGAGCTAATAGAACATTACTTCTCATTACCATGAAAGAATGGGAAGATGTGAGCTATGGAAGTGTCTCAGTGCAGTAGTAGCAGGTACAGGTTATCAGGCAGAGCTCTCGCTGAGCTTCCAGAGGTTTGACTTGCAAAGGAGCAGGTGACTCCTGTTGCAGTCTGGTTCCTAGTTGATGCAAGCATGTTCAAATCTATGCAGACCCACTGTCAGCTGCTCCTCTCTGGGTGGCTGCTGGAAAGTTGTGTGTGCGCACATGTGAACTTTCCAGTCTTAATCTGCATTATAAAGCATGTGTGTGCGTGTAAGCTTTCTGCAGAGCTCTGGAACATATGTGTCATGAGCGGTGAAACCAGAAAAGCAGATGGTCCTGAACATGCCCCTCCTACCTGGGGATTAGAGATTCTCAGGGTAAAGCAGAGAGAAGCTGGGATACACCTGCCCGCCTCACCACCAGAGACAGCAGCAGTTCCTGCAGGTTCAATGGGCTTCTACTCTTTGGTCAAATAAACCCCCGCAGCTCTAGTTCCAGCAACCATCCCCTTCTTTTGGTTAACTAGGGAGGAGTAGGATGGCCTATGCTGAGGAAGACAGGTAAGGTGCTGTGAAACAGAGGATGGATGCACAGACATCCGAGCTGGAAGGGGCTGGTGAAATTGCATCGCTTTTTCTCGCCTTATTTTCGTCTTCTTCCTACTGGGCTCTCAATAAATGTCAGACAAGGCTGCTCAGAGGTAAACATCTTATTATTGAGGAGGAGCCTGGCTGTCTGCCTGTGTCAGGTGCTGGTATTATGCAGTACAAGGCAGAGCAGGTGATCTTGGGAGAGGTTATGGCCTGGGAGAAGTTATGGCCCAGAAGAGGTAAATGTGGTGGTGTGGAAAGACATACACTGCACATATGTATGGTGATGTGCCTCTCTGAAACATAATGCTTGCTTGCTTTGTTTGGATATGTCTGCTTTTTACGTGGATTTGCTTTCAGCCATCTTGGAAGTATAATGAGGGTGGGGTTTTATATGCCATAAAAGATCTGTCATTGGTGACAGTCCTGTGTTTTGCAGCAGATGTGTTTCTGCAGTGGATGACGGCAATCACAATAAAGGGGATTGTGTTTTCAGCTCATCCTGTGATTTAATCCAAACTGAGCACTGTTTATTAGGTGTGCATTGTTGGAGATGGAGGAGCTATAGGGGACTTTGTGCTACATGTATTAATTCAGGCTGCCAAAAAGCTTGCATAAACTTAAAGTTCTTGCAGTTCCAGGCTAAACATTGCATTTGATGACCCACAGGTCGAACTCCCACTCTGTTCCTCTAGAGCAGCAGGTATCTCCTTCACATTCAGGAATTGTCTGTGCCTGCCAGTTCCCTTTGATGCTGTGCATGTGGAAGATTTCTGAAAACTAAACAGTGCAAGCAGGGCACTGCAGATGAATTTTTACATCACTGTGCTCTCAGCACTGATGTATCCAAAGTTTTTGGAATGGAGAGGGCTCTGCAAGGCCCCTGCCAGCCTGCTGAAGCTCCTTTCAGGCAGGGAGAGTGACAGAGAGCTGCAGTTCTACTGCTTTGGTTAAGAAATATTTTAACATCATCTGTTCAGAAAGGAAAGATATTTCCCTGAAACCTGGCACAGCTCAGTCAATCCCAATGTCTTCAGCAGGCATTGAATGGGATTCATCTCACACTTCTAAAATTTCTGGGGATACAGGAATAATATCTCTTCTTTCATGTTATTTTCCAAAGGTGATGCACCTTAAAAAATACTGATCAAGAGGAACAGCAGATCCTTGTGACCTCGTTCAGTTCGCATGCCTGCTGCAGGTACATCAAAAGCTCAGATGTTACATTTAAATTCTCTTGGTTCCCTCTAATTTCTAAGTAAGGCTGACAGTGATTCAGCAGTGAAATTGGTGGGAATCATTCATTAATGTATGTAAAGCTCTTTTAGAGCTTTTATCTGGGAGGAAGGGATAATATAGTCAGTTAAGTGCAGGCTGTATTAATGTCACTTCCGTAGCTTTTGCTTATTTCAAGAGGTGCTCATACACTTGGCAAATTCAACAACGTTATGCTAAATAAACTTCCTCATTTCCAGGCTTTTCTTTTGACAAGTATTTCAGCTAAATGTGACTCTTCATTTTGTGATGCCTATGGAAGTTATTTCTTCTCACTGGATTGCAGGTTTATGACATACTCAGGTATTTTTAATATTGTAGTTTGTAACAAAGAGCACAAGTTTGATGTATCAGGCATTGGAAAGGCCTTACAACAGGAGATAGACAGCTAGGAGATGAAAAAATACTTAGCTGGCAGATGCCTGTGCTATAACTACCTGCCTTGTCAGTATAAAGAAATTAAAACAAGAGTAGAATTGAGGTCCTTTATTTGAATAGCTGATACATCATCAGAGGAACCAGCAGCACATTGACAGTCAGATCCTCTCCATCAGTGATCTGAGACCTCCTAAGGTGTGGAGCTGCACTTTGACAGCTTTCCTGTAGGTGCTGTAAGGCTGCAGACAGCAGAATCGCAACATGACCAAGGTTTGCATCTCTGGAAACAAACTTGATTCCAAAAATAAGAAACATTCATGAAGTGACAGCTTGTCAGCATTTCCAGTCAATTTTACATTACCTTCAGCCTTGAAGTATCCGATTCTTTCACCCCTTAATAAGCAGATCAGGTTTTTGTACAGAGAAAATGCTGCCCCTACCTGTGCTGGTTCACTCTGACATTACAGAGTCATGAATTCTACTCATCAGTTGTAATGACTGAGTGACTAACAAGAAACGCTATCGCTGCCCTTGCTTTTGAGGAGAGTTTGCAATCAGGCTTGGTGTTGCCTTTTGGAAAGTATCTATGTTTTTCTGTTGGAAACAGGATTATGGGATTATTCTGCTATTGACCATGTTTCAAAACTGGTTAATGCATCTGATGCATACTGGACAGACAGGCCTAAATATTGAAGTCGTCTCCCTTGACTGTGCAATGCCAACTTCTGTCCTGCTTTCTAGCAATGTGCTTCAGTGCTGGGGAAGACAATTTTTTTGCCAAGGTGTTTGAGCAGTCCCCGTCTTAAATCAGACAACATAAACCCAGGAGCACAAATTCCTGGTTTTCACTTGTGTTGACATAAGCTGATCTCATTGAGCCTCTTGACAAAGATCAGACTGTGGGTGTGGCCCACCACCCACCCTGTGGGAGAGGATGAATAAAATCTGTTCAGCCTTCTGGACTGAAACCACAAGGGTTTGAGAAGGTGAATGTTTGATATGTGGTACCAGCCCGAAAAGGAAGCACTGTAGAATGAAATTAATAAAGAGGATTCAAATGGTTGCCTGTGGCCAGGAGTAAAATGTGAGATTAAAAGTAAAACCTCTTCAGTGATAGCAATGAAGCCCCTATTATTTTAGTCGTAGGGAAACTTCTTTTTCTTTGCACCTTTCTAGGACTCTTATCCTTTGAAGCTTGTTCTTTGGATGGGTTGATAGCCTCACTGACCTGTTCTCCTTCTGCAGAAATAGCTATGAGATGTGTAAGGAAACAGCAGATTGGTTGCGTGCCCACACTGCCCAGTGCCCAAAGACTGCCATCATCTGTGGATCTGGACTGGGAGGCCTGGCTGATGTGTTGGATAACAAGACAGTCTTTCTATATGAGGACATCCCTCACTTCCCACGGAGCACAGGTTAGTACATTCCAGGGCATCAGAATCCCATGCATCGGCAGCCTGCAACAGCCTTACAGAAAGATTAGTCAACGTGCACCACTTGGCATTGGTCTGCAAACCAGTCTCTGGTGAAATGTGTGTTCACAGTAAAAAAATAAATTAAAATATGTATTTCTGTGCTATGATATTTAGTTGACTTTCAGCTCTTAGCCCTGCTGTAATGCATAATCATCAACTGACAAATGCTTCTAAAGTCAAAGACCTTGAGACCTGTAACTGAAATGGCAATATTAATTTCCAGTTGCAGGGCATCTTGGCAGATTGGTGTTTTGGGGAGCTGAATGGACAGCCCTGTGTGTGTATGCAGGGACGTTTCCACTATTATGAAGGGTACTCTGTCAGCATGGTGAGTTCTCCTTGAAATCATCCACTCAGGGGGAGGTGTGCTGTAAAAGATGCAAAGTGACAGCTTGCTTTGATATCTAGCTGCAGGAGGTTACCTCTTGCAATGAACTTACATTGGTCTTGTAATTGTGCTTAGATTTGAGATTCCTCCCCAAAAAATAAAACTGGGAGCTCAAACCAAGAGGTAGGCAGCTTCTGCTAGGTGAAGCTGATGTGCAGCCATGCAGAGTGGCTAGCCCTGCTATACTTTAGGGGAAAATGGTATATCAGACAAGGCAGATTAATATACACAATAATCTTGTTTTACTGGCTGATAGTTTTGTTTGTTGTTTTATTTTGGTAGCTTTGAGATTTTACCTGTGGCTGAGGTCAGTTTGCATTCAGATATAAACTGTAATACTTGGCACCACTCAGCTTCTTGGTGGGGGGGGAGAAACTGTTTTAAATGCACTTGACACAAAACTAGGTTTGTCTATTAAAATTAACTCATTTCTTAAAGAAGGGATATCCATAGTTAGGAAATATTTCTGCTCACAGCTCCTTTAGCATTTCAGAGGTAGCAGATACCTTGATTCCTTCTTGATTCCTTGAAATCAAACTTCTCTTTTTTCTTCCAGTTCCCAATTGTTTCTTAATTTTGGATAAGCAGGTCAGTAAAGTGAACTCATGTGAATAAAATGAAATTAATAAAAACTTTATGGTCCTGTAAAATGGCATCAGTGCTGTAAAAAGCTGGTTTATCAATTACACTCAAATATTGAGCTGTAGTGTTGAGTCTAACTACTTATGCACAAGTCCATGTGCATAACTAGGTACTTCAGTCAGCACAGTGGATTGATTTCTGCAAGACCTTGGCAGCAAGGAAAAACTATCTGCATGTTAGGGTTTTGGTTTGGTTTGGTTTTTTGTGTGATGTTTATTTGACCTTAATGAAACTGTAGGAAATATAGGCTTTAATTTTAATGGTTTTAATTTAAAAAACAGGTTTTACTATGTTTAAAAAAACACTAAAATTCTTTCTATTAAAATTAGAGGAATATTTAAAATTGGAGAAAGTTTTGTCTTCTTGTAGCCTTATGTAGAGCCTTCTTTGCATTATGAATGCTATCCACAAGTTGTGATAATTCTGATGTAGCAGTAGCTATCTACTAATTTTGATACTCATGGCATATATGCCTCTGGCTCTTGCAGGTTACTTTTCCCATCAGGGTCTTGTTTCTCTTCGGGGTGGAGATCTTGATTGTCACAAATGCTGCTGGGGGACTGAATCCCGACTTCCAAGTGGGGGACATCATGTTCATTAGAGATCACATCAGCATGTTTGGCTTGGGAGGGCAGAATCCACTGCGTGGGCCAAATGATGACAGGTAAGAAGACATCAGCTCTGCTACCTCTGGCTGCAGGCTAGGACTGCCAGCTCTGCCTGCTGGCAAGTGTTTACTGAGAGGTAGAGTGCGGCTCCAGGTACACACAAGAGAAAAGTTAAAGCAAAAGCAGTAGGTTTGTGTGCTGTGTCACCTGCCCTGCCTGCCCCAAGCACCCTTCCTTGCTGTTTCTTACTCTTGCAAGCCTCTAAGGAATTTATAAGCAAGCTTCCAGAAGGTTTTGTTTTATGAAAGAAGGCTTTTGATCCCTCTCCTGACATGGCCAGCCGTACCATCTGCTGTAGAGACCTGCTTCTGTCTCTTCTTGTCAGTCCCTCTCTGTGCTAATTCCTCATAATTGAGCAGTCTGAACTGCAGTCTCCAGCCTGCATTTATCAACAGCCATTTCTGGTGTGATGGAACTGATACAAGAAAGGCCAGGCAGTAAGCTGATCTCAGAGCAAAAATAAAAATTCTAAACTTCTGATAACCACCTTCGTAGCCAGGTCATTAAACTGGGGTGCCTTTGTTAACATGTATTCACTGAAGGCAGCAGTCTGAGAGGCCGTTGTATTGTCAGCTTCGTAAGAGACCTCTAGATCTGAGATTGACCTGCTGCTGGTTCAGCTGGGAAATCAGGTTTCCTATAGTAGCTGTGTAGTAGGATCTTTACCCTATGGATGGGGCACAGAGGGTCTTGTGACACATCCTCACCCCTGGACTGCTGTTGCCACCAGACATAAGTTGCTTAGAGCAGAAGGTTGGACTAGATGACCTTGAGGTCTTTGCCAGAATTAATCCATTATCCTAAAATCACTTTCAAAGGTACCTTTCAGACTGGTAGGGTGGAAGGCAACCAGTACCCTCAAGGTCATAGCAGTGAGGAGGAACAGATGGACCAGTGTTTACAAGAAGCCCCTTGGCACTCTTATGGGGCTAAAAAGAGCATGAGGATACATCCGCTGGAGACTCAGGCTGAGGAAAGGAGAGCACATCAAATGTCATGGGACTCAAAATGTAAGCAGTAATGATCCAAGGCTGTCAAGAGCTTTATGGAAGGAAAGAGGCTGGACTGTGAAAAGGTGGTAAGAATAGCAAGAATTATTTCCTAACAAGCTGGCAGGAGAGAAGCCAGATGAAAGCCAGGTGTGTGAAGTCAGAGAATGGGTGAAGGAGGTGGTAGTTTATGAGAAAATAGTGAGCTTAAATAACAAGATGGTTAAATCTGTTATTGGGTTGCTGCCTTTGTAAAAAGAACATATTTACAGGACAGGCATCTGGACCTTCCTGGGATCTTTCCAAAAAGTTCTGTCCAAGGACAAGGTGGTCTGCCTGGCTTCCTTTTACAATCAGTTCCTTCTGGATGTAATGCCAGAGCTGGTTCCTATTTCTGAAGAAATAGGAAAGGTGCTAGCAACTGCCTCAGAGATAATGTTCTATTGTTCTATCTAATGTTCAGATGTCAGGAGACCAGTAACCATCTGAAGAGGATCATCTTTACATCTTCATAGGTATCGGTGTGGTTTGAAGGAAAGAATGATGAAAAGCACAGAGGCCACATGGAGGAGTTTTTAAAGCTATCTGGACTTGCGTAATTGCTGTGGAACAGGGGGAGAAATACTAATCAATTGCACCTGGACAGCATTCAAAGGAAGCATAGCTGTGGTGTTGCCCCTCCAAAGCAGCTTCCTGGTGAAGACTGCAGTGCTCTGTAAGGTGACTTTTGTCCTGCTGACCAAAATAGGCTAAAGGTCTTTGTGAATCAGCTTTCAAAGTACTGCAGAGCTTTAGCAGAGCAAACTTCTCCTAAAATCCAGTCCAGCTCAGCTACCAGGAAGGGCTCAAGCACAACAAGGTAAAACCAGACACAATATGAAGTGGAAAGGGAATGTCCTGCAAGAATCTGAGGACTGACTTTAATGAATTGGAGATTGGCTTCTGCATTGCTGGCCTCCCTTCAGGAAAGAGAAGCTATTTTCATGGTTATAAGTAGTTACTACTTCAGACCAAACGGGAAAGTTTTATTTTGTTTATGCAATACTTAATTCATATAAAACAAGCCACCTACTGCCCTAAACATTCAGCTGGAAAAATATGGAAACAAGCAGGAGATTTAATAGCCGAAATGAGTGACTGGTCCACTCCTATGGAACTGGGGTGGTGAACATGGCTAGCAGCTTATTTTCTATATTTCCTCAGCAGCAGCATGTCAGTCTTTGCCATCTACTTCTGCTCTCCTTGCGTCAACTATAGGATTCACTCAGTCAGGAGCAGGACTGAGCTGTCATCTTAAGACCCAAAGGAAGCAAAAGACCCAGCCTTGAAGCACAGGATGGAGGCTACCTAAAATGTGGCCTTGGAGCTCCAACATGTGCTTCTCTTTCCATTTCCTTACAAGGGATGACACTCCAAATGGGATGCTGTAGTCTAAACACAGACATCTAAAACCATCTGACATTCTGCTGAGTATCTCATACCCATTCTCTGGGGCTGGTAAATGCAATAAAGACCTATAGGATGGATGCATACTCTGGATGGGCATCTCAAATGGGCAATTGAATTGTACTTCCATTCTAAGGAAGTTTCCAAGCTTGTGCTTGGTGTGATTTTGTTATGCCAGGAATCAAATGCAGAAGTGGATGCTCTTTCCTGGGATGTATTTTCTGACTATGAAACTTGGTTTATCTTCCAAAGAAAAACTTTCCTTGAAGTCCCTTCAAACTGGTCTAATGTAAACAGTAAAGGGGAAAGATCCAAATATCATCTGATTTGTCCAGTGCATCCAATTCTTTGTTTCAAGCATACGGCTGTCAGTGTCAGCACTGCCTGCTGTGGTACAGGGCATCCTTGCTGTGAGCCTGGTTATGTAGCTGCCTGCTGCCATGAGCCCTAATTATGGTAACTTTAGTTTGATGGTACTCCATCAAGCCCTGCTCAAACCCTCCCACTGGGCTGTTTTTTGTGCCTTGATGCTACAGGGACCCTGTCTGCAAGCTCTTGTGCAGGAGAAGCAAAGAGCAGCAGCTGTCTGATGAGCAAGGTTTAAAAGCCACCACAGGTAGTTACTGTGGAGAGAGAACTAGCCATTGGTGCTCCCTGGAGATGGAAGTCTTTTGGAAGACCATTCCAGCAGGGTTGGTGCAGTAGGAAAGCAGTGCCAGACCTTCCAACAGTCATAACCTCTGCACACTGAGTGTTTTGAGTGATTAGATCTAGGAGGAACGCCATGATGGCAGAATTACCTGATGGTGAAGCTGGAATGAGAGAGATTGCATCCATGGCAGCTCTGCTTTTTACATTTCCCACTTCTCTAAAGGATGAGCATCCAGGAACTCTGATGGAGGGAAGGTAGCAGTAGCAATATCTCATGGCTGTGCCCATTCCTGATTTGCAGGTTTGGAGTGAGGTTTCCCTGCATGTCAGATGCTTATGGACAAGAGCTGCTTGGCCTGGCAATGGAGAGTGCTCAGGAGCTGGGCTTTATAGGCTTCACCCGAGAAGGAGTGTACTGCCAGCTGGCTGGTCCCTCGTATGAAACCATTGCTGAGTGCCGTGTGCTGCAGGCACTGGGAGCAGATGCTGTAGGTAAGATGCCTGGGCTGAGAAGGTTAGTTGGGCACATGAATTGAACAATTCTGCTCAACACTGAGTTTCTTCAGTCTTTGACTGTCTAAGTCTCCTGGGCCCAGAGAATGAGCTCTGTGTTTCTGCTTAGTTTTGCAGTGTCTTAGTGCAGCTCCTAGGGTGGATCTGCAGAAAGCTCCTATGCTTATGGCTGCCCAGGACAGGGATCCGATCGTCATGATGTTTTATTTCCCATTCTCAGAGCTCAGCTTCAGCAGGACTGAGTGGGCCCAATCTGAAATAGTCATATTCTTTTTTTTTTTTTTTTTTAATCCTGATGCTAAAGATTTTCACTGTTTCCCTTCCCTACAAAGCAACCCTCTGTAAGTCTTGATTGTTTAGGAATGGTCATTACAGATATCTTCCCAATAGCAGGTATGGAATGTAAGAAGATCATAGAATGGTTTGAACCATTCTACCATAGAACCATAGAACTCAAACCTAGAATGTTTTGGGTTGGAAGGGAGCTTAAAGCTCATCCAGTTCCAACCCCCTGCCATGGGCAGAGACACCTTCCACTAGACCAAGTTGCCCCAAGCCCTGTCCAACCTGGCCTTGAACACTGTCAGGGATGGGGCAGCCACAGCTTCTCTGGGCAACCTCTGCCATGGCCTCAGCACCCTCACAGGGAAGCACTTGTGCCTAAGATCTCATCTCAATCTCCCCTCTGTCAGGTTAAAGCCATTCCCCCTTGTCCTGTCCCTACAGGCCCTTGTCCGAAAGCCCCTCTACAGATTTCTTGTAGTCCCTTTAAGCACTGGAGCTGCTCCAAGGTCTTCTTGGAGCCTTCTCTTCTCCATGCTGAACAAGCCCAGCTCTCTCAGCCTGGCTCCAGAGCAGAGGTGCTCCAGTCCTGGAGCATCTCCGTGGCTTCCTATGGACTTGCCACATCCCTCTTGTGTTGTTGCCCCAGAGCTGGACGCAGGACTGCAGAGGTGGGGACGGTATTTCACAAGATCCGTATGATTCCTCCAGCTTGACCCCTGGCTCATGGAAGCTTGGTCATCAATAATCTGTAGATTCGTTGAAGAAGGGAGCTCAGCTTCCCACAAAGGCTTATTTGTGGTGGCTTTTTTAGCTGAGGAAGAGCCAAATGACACAGCACATCAGTATTTCTCTTAGCAAGGCTGCCGGCAGTCTCTCACATCTTGGGAGAGAGATGTAGCACACAGAAATCAAATGTTTGAGGTTTCTTAAGCTGAACAGGGTTTTAACTGTAGTGCTGCAGCTGTTACAGCCTTTATGCTTTACATAGCTCAGAATTAGAGAGCTGGAGGTATATGAGACAAGGGCATGTGCTGTAGGTAGGATTGTGGTGTGCAGCCTTGGAGAGATCTTGGTTTGGTGGAAATCCTGACTCATCCTGGTCCTTTTATCTCCTACCATAGGCATGAGCACCATCCCAGAAGTAATTGTAGCCAGGCACTGCGGGCTTCGCATTCTTGGGATCTCCCTCATCACAAACAAGGTGGTGATGAGCTACAACAGTCAAGAGAAAGCCAACCATGAGGAAGTGCTGCGCATCTCGGTGGTCCGGGCTGAAGCCTTGCAGAAACTGGTCACACGCCTCCTTGGCAAACTGGGGGAAAGCACAAACCCTCTGTGACCTCCACCCTTTTGTCATTTGTATCCTAATGTGTGAACACTAGCAAATGGTGTTGGTGAGACTGTTGTCTGATGTTGAATAGACCTGTTTGTACCTGTGCTTTAGCTGTTCAGGTGCAGAGGCTTGTTTTGCATTTTGCCAGACTGATCCCCTTGTTAGTAGCCAGTGACCAAAATGGCTTTCTGGGACACAAACAGAGTTGGACCTCTGACAGATTCCCAAGCCCACATCAGCAATGAGCCCCTTGGTGCTGTGAGCTCCAGCTCCCCCATCATTCTGCTGCAGAGCTGTTTGACATTTCTTGCCCATGGTACAGCCTCTCTCAGCGCAGCACACTCCTTCCCTGAGTGTTTGCTACCCCTGTTTCATGGGCTGGATTGAGAGCGGGTCACAAGGCTTGGTGCCTGCTGGGCATGCTTTAGTAGGGCCTGATCTGAAGCCAGTGGAAGACCACAAAAGACTGAGTTTTGGGTGAGGACCTGGATACAAGCCATGCTGCAAAGCAGATGAAGGATGCCGGAGAGGGATTCTTCTGTCAGTGACTGCAGCAACAGGACAAGGGGTAATATATTTACACTTAAACAGGGGAAGTTCAAGTTCGATATAAGGAAAGTTATTTATTGTGAGGGTGGTGAGGCACTGGCATGGATTGCGCAGAGAAGTGGTGAATGCCCCATCCCTGGCAGTGTTCAAGGCCAGGCTGGACAGAGCCTTAGGTGACATGGTCTAGTGTGAGGCATCCCTGCCCATGGCAGGGGATTGGAACTAGGTGATCTCAAGGTCCTTTCCAGACCAAACCATTCTATGATTCTATAATTGCAGATGATTTTTCCAGCTTGGGAAAACACTGCATCCCCGTGTGTGGGTTGGTGTTCCCTTTCCATCCCAGAAGGCATCCCCCAAAAGCCCTCTCTTTACCCTCTTCTTGGCTCTTCATGACTGGCTGCCAGAGCCCGCTGCCAGCATCCCCTCACACCTCTCTGCTCCGTTTTGGGCCTTGTTGCCCCTTTTTGAGGGGGGTGAAAGCAGCATGACTTATCCATGCACCATGTATAATTGGCCAAGCTGGAAACAGGATCCAGGTCCAGCTTCGCCTGGTTTTGTTCCTTCTGTTTCTGAATGCCTTGGAGATCAGCAGCTTGGGCCAGTTGCACTGGATACCAGTTACCTTTTGGTGTCTCAATGCGGAGATCAGTTTGATCCAGTGTTTTACCCCAGCTTTGCCCTGCTGCAGTCCCTGAAGCACCAGGTTTGTGTTGGAACACCAATGGTTTGTGGGGTTTAATGATGTGAGATTACAGTGGGGATTATTTTGGAACAGGTATGATATCTTTCTGACTATCCCAGTCTCCTTACGTAAAGAAATTGAGCCTAGCAGTGAGTAAAAGACAAACAGGAGAGACCACCATGATCTTTTTTACCAGTGTGGTGATAGTCTATCAAGGAAAGGTGAATAGCACCAGGACGGTGTGTTATTGTTGCCCAAAGGTCAAGCTAAGCTGTGGATGCAGCTGGATGTAAAACAGTGACTGTAATTTTTAGGTAACCTTTTTCCCTTCATTTATCTTGGAGCTCTCTGTAAAGCCCATCACTGTCATAGCTAAATGTTTTCAGCTGACACAGTGGTCTGAACGGAAGACACCTAACTGGTCATGGAGAGCTCCAGTCTGCCTTCCTAAATTTAGCAGATCAGTTGTTTACCACTGATACTTGCTCTCCATCACAGCCTTCAGCCTTCCGTGACATTTGTTTAGGACATTGTGGCCTGGTGAATTTTTATTCCAGATGGATATTTGCTTGAAGCCCTTATGCTGCAATTAGTAGTGTGAGCTGTTGTATTAACAATGCAGAAGTTACCTCCAGGAGGAATAGAGTTGTGCCATGTGTGTTTTTCATTAAATGGTAGCACTTCAGGTACAGGAGAAACCTTGGATTGGCCACTCTATTCCCTTCTCTTCTGGGCAGGGCTACCTGTGCTCAGACCCAACAAGAATCTGCCCAGACTGGTCTTGAGGGCTTGTGAAGAGGAAGTATTCCTTGCCTGTGCTCTACTCACTAGCCAAGTCACTTGATCAGCAGCTCCTGGCACTTGGAGGAACCCTCTGAGACAACAGCTCTTCCTATTTGGTGGGTTTGACTGTCAAGACAGTCTCAGAGACCAGACCTTTGGTGGTAGTATGTGAAGGGAAAGAAAGTCCACCTCTTTTTTCCATGAAGCTTTTCAGATCTAGCAGCACTGAAGTGCTCCTCAATAGTGGCTGTGAAAGCAGTGAAATATGAAAAGTGGCAGATGTGCAGAGCAAGAAGGTCCCCCTTTTACCAGCTCCCTTTTCAGACTTGTTCCCAGTATGGGCTTGTTACAGGGTAGAGAGAAAGCAAGTAATTTCCCCTTCCTAGAAAATGGTGCTCTATATTCATGTAATACTTGGTAAATACAGAGTCTCTCAAGGATGAGCGGAAGGCAGCTGTGCAGCTAGAGAGCAGGCAGAGTAGCTGAGGCTGGGGTTTGAGCAGCCTCCATTCATTAGCTCGTCAAGCTGGACTGCAGTGTGAAGGGAAGCATCCAAAACATCTGCTGTGCAATGTGAAGGGAAGCATCCAAAACATCTGCTGTTGCGCTGATGAGGAGCTCAGCACCTGCTTTTGTTCTGCTGGGTCTGCTCCAGCTGTGCCAGAGGCAGTGTGGAACCCCTACCATGCACTTGTACCCAAATGCAACTTAAATACAGCTAAAAACTTGACCTGAACATTGCCCTGTGATGAAATCTATGGCAAAGTGTGTCTGGTTTAAAAGAACTATTTTGTAAATAGCATTTCAACTCTTAAACACTTGAGGGCTCTTCTTTCTGCAGTGCAAGGGCAACTTGTGCAGTTCAGACTCTGCATGAATATCCTGATTTTATCCCTGAAATGAAATGGAAGATGCCCTGGGCACTTTGGAAGGAGTCTTGCCATGGTTTAGGGGGAGAGAGGGGTCATCTGGCTTTGGAGATACTCTTAATCCAACTGTTAGGTGTTTTTTACTGCTAATGCATTTCAAATGCTGACATACAGTGATGCCAAGCAGAGAAGGAGAAACTGGGAGGATATAAAACCTGCTGTGCTCCTGAAACTGTTTTTGTTTGCTATGCCAATACCATGGGCTAGGAAGGAAGGAGTTGCTTGGCTATACACCTGTATCCAACCCCTACGCTGAAGGGCAGCCCTGAGGGACCAGGGCTCAAAGCTCAGCATCAGCAGGACCAGCATTTCCCTAGTGCTTTGCACAGGTATTTCTTACTGATCCCACTAAGCCGAGGAACTCTTGGAAAAAAACCCCTGGAGGACCAAAGGATTACAACTAATTCTTGAGCAGCTGAAAGGTGTGATGGGCTGTGGCAGTGCCAGTGCAGCAGGTCATCTGTGCTGGAGGCAGGACATGGTTTGTTTGGTACTGTGCTTTTTATTTAGTGCTCTTGCTGCTTTCTGGCAGCATCCATGGCTGAAATTAGTAGATTTTTAGACAACCTCAGGGTTTTTTTGTTCCTGTATTCTGTGCCATTTATCTACTGCTGAAATTCAAGTTGTTGTGGTTATAGGAGTAAATTGGAAGATGCATAAAAAGCTAAAAAAAAGTGGAAAGTCCAAAAAGAACCCCAAATTGCATGACTGATCCTGGTACCGGGGGTACCAATAAGCTCAGGTGCTGCCTGCTTAGTGAATGCCACCACTGTAGGCATTCCCTTGATGCCATACCCATGGCAGGGGGACCCATGGAAGCCTTGTTCAGTGTGGGCAAAGCTGGCACAGCTCCACCTTCTCTCTGTCCCTCACAGCCATGGTTCTGTGAGCCAGCCCTTTCCTTTTCCTTCCTCATCAATCCGCAGAAAATTTCTCAGGTCATGAGGTCCTGCTGCTTCCAGACCCCTGGAGAAGGTGGAGATGTTCTAGTGATGCCCTTGTCTGTGATTCACATAAAAGGGTGATAGCAAGAGGAAAAACATCTGATCCAACCCTTGGCTGGACAATATCATGAAATCACAGAATCAATGAGGTTGGAAAACACCTTTAAGATCATCAAGTCCAACTGTTCCCCAGCACTGCCAAGGCCACCACTAAGCCATGTCACAAAGGGCCTCATCTGCATGGTTTGTAAGCACTTCCAGGGAAGGTGACTCCACCACTGCCCTGTGCAGCCTGTTCCAATGCCTGACCACCCTTTGGGGAAGAAATTGTTCCTCGTTTCCAGTCTAAACCTCCCCTGGTGCAGCTTGAGGCTGTTTCCTCCTATCCTATCGCTTGTTACGTGGGAGAAGAGCCTGACCCCCACCTCATTACAACCTCCTTTCAGGCAGTTGTAGATAGCGATAAGGTCCCCTCTGAGCCTTCTCCAGACTAAATCCCCCCAGGTCCCTCACCCATGTGTTTTTAAGTAAAAATCTGCTGTTATCTGAGACACAACCCTGCAGTCTCCCTAAAAGATGTGACTGTGAGACCCATCCCGTTTCCTTTGCTAGGCTTGGTTTCCCAGGCTCTTTTTTTTCACATTTGCACTCTTTTCTACATAAAGGCAAACCAGAAAGCTTTTAAAAACTCTGTTATCTTTCTCAGCTCAGCAGCTGAACATATGCTAAGCTTCAAGTAACCAATATTTCCTTAGAGGTTTCTCTTTACTGAAAACCTGCTGTTGAATCAAGGGGTTTCTGCTCTGATGGTGGGATATTTTGGGTTTGGGGTTATTTTGTGTACTTTTCAAAAGCTTAAGATTTTCATTGCTGGGATATCATATGCTGGAAGGAATTAAGCTCTTCCCTGCCATGCTGAATAGGCAGAGCAAGGGGGAGCAATGCAGGGCACAGCAGTGAGATGGTCTCGGTTTGTTGCTGAATTAAAGCCTGACACTGGAAGCAGTGAAACAGTCTATTCTTTCCAAAATCTGATGGCACTTGCAGCTAGGAGCTAGTTTAAGAGCCAGGACACAGGTGAAGGCTAGAGGAAACCATCCAAACTGTTCTTCAGCAGAGGGGACATCCCCTTCAGCCGCTGGCTATGCCTGGACACCCATGCAGGGAGATGGCAGGCTTTTAGCTGCCAAATTGAAGCAACTTCGGGTCTTCAGCAGCAGAACCGGATGTCCTGGAGCAGCGTGATTGTGATGGGTTGTTGACCCAGGGCGACCCCTGCTGTGAGTTAGGGCTCTGCTCCCTGCAGACTGGGTGATGAACCAGTAAGGGGAACCCCTGAGCCCCTTCTCTCCGCTGCCCAAGCACAGTTGGGGACATGTCCTTAAATCCTGCAGTGGCAGTGAGTGTCTACCCTCAGCTCCAGGAAAACTTTGCTCTGGAGGGAGTGGGACAGCAAAGAAATGGGTTCTGCTGGGGAAAATCATGCTCCAATAATAAGAAAAAGATCTGGGGGCTCATCTCCATGCCAGACTTCAGTAAATGTCAGCTGAATATCTAGTACACCCTTTGAGTGTCCCTGTGTGTGCTTGAAGGCTGTGCTGTGCAGGAAGAAGGAGCCATCCCCTTGCTCTCTGTCTCATATCCAGAGTGAGGCATCCTGCCCTGCTCCAGCTTCCTATGGTGTTAGACTGAGGCTTGGGGCCACCTCCGTGGCAGTGAGCCCTTCCACTCTCCACGCCTGCTCCCTCTGACATTAAGGGAGCACTGAGCACCCCCTTTTCTTCCAGCCAAGAGGCACCAGTGCTGGTACTACAGCAGCTACCTGCTGCCAATTACATCCCTGCATCCAATTACATCCCTGAAGCACTTCCATCGGCAGAGCCTTCACACTGGATCTGGATATATCAGTTCCCTTCTCCCCCCTCCCCCCCCCCCCCAGTAGCCGTGGCAACGCTTGCGTTGGGCAGGCTGCCCTGGAGCCGGTGACAAACCTCAAATGTGGCTGTTTGCTTGGGCCTGGAAATTTCCCTGCCATCTGGGAAAACTTGGGAAAAGAAATTCCCCCAATGAACTGGGAGCCAGGGTGAGAAATGTCCCTTTTTGGGCTGAGCATTGCTCTCATCACTCCAAGGAGACACCTTCCAATAGGAAAGGCAAAACCTTGATCTGAGTGCTCCTTGGGTTTTCCTCCAAACGATGGGGGAATGTCCTGGGGATGATGTCCTAGTTCTATGTCCTTGCCCCAGCCATGGATTGGGGTTGACAGCCCTGCTGTGGCCATTGCATAGTCCCTTGGTGGCACTGCCTCTGCCCTGCTTATCCTGCTGGGACCAGCAGATCATGGTCCATGAAGCTGCCGTCAGGAGCCCAGGGGGACAGTGACAAGGCACACAAATGCAGTGACACAGGGCACAGATGTGGTGGCAGGGGTAGGGCTGGGTGATGGGGGTGAGGACTGGGTGATATGGGCAGGGCTGGGTGGCTTAGGCAGGGATGCAGGGACTTGGGGAGGGATGGAGTGACAGGCAACCAGGAGGAGGCAGCAGAGCAGGGGGACAAGGCAGGGCTAGGTGTCAGTAGAGGGGTAGGTGACATCGGGCAGAGCAGGTGACATAGGACAGGGGTAGGTGAGAAGGCAGGGCAGAGAGAAGGCTGCTCCCACGGTGAGCGCTGCTGTGCCGGTGTCCCGATGCCAGCCCCCGTGGCGGTGCTGTTGTCCCACTGTCCCGGTGTTTATCGTTCCCTCGCGCCGCGGTGCTGCTGTTTGGTGTCCGGGTGTTCCGGCTCCCCAGTGTCCTGTCCCGTCCCCCCTCACCGTCCCGGTGTCCTTGTCTCGGTCCCCCTTCCCTCCCCTCTGTCCTGGTGTCCGGGTATTCCTGTGTCCCGCTGTCCCTGTAAGTCCCGGTACGTCACGATTCCTCTCCCCACTGTCTCTCTGTTCCGGTGTGCCGGTCCCCCCGCGCTGTCCCGCTGTCTGTGACCCGGTCCTGTGCCGCTGTCTCGGTGTGTCCCGCTGTGTTCCGGTCCCCTCTCCCTTCCCTTTCTGTTCCGGTGCCCCTCTGTCCCGGAGTGTCCCGATGTGTCCCCTCCCATCCCCCTCTCCCGCTCCCCCACCCCGTCCCCCTGCCAATCCGCTGTCCCAAGTCAGCGTGCCCCCTGGCGGCGGCGGGCGGCGGCGGCGGGTATAAAAGGCGGCGGCGGACAGGGCTGGTGGCGGCAGCGGCGCGGCGACAGCGGGAGATGGCCGGCCCGCAGCAGGCCCCGCACCTCCACCTGGCCGAGCTCACCGCGTCCCAGTTCCTCGACGTCTGGCGACACTTCGACGCAGACGGTTAGTCCCGGGGCGTGGGGGACCCGCCGTTACCCGCCCCGGCATGGAGAGCACCGGGCCGAGCATCCCCCTTAGAGCGGGCGCGGGGGGACACGATGTAGAGTCCCAGGATACCCGGTCGTGGGGAGTTCAGAGAAGCAGAGCCCGCGGAGCCTCTGGGAGCAGCCACGTCAGGGGGAGCTCCGGGATCGTGGAGGCTACCGGCATCCCCCGGGAACGCCCCGTCGGGAAGAGATGGAGCGATCCGGCACCGGGCCCTGCGAGAGTCCCCCGCACATGGGCCCTTGAGCCCGGGGGTGCCACGGGTCCGTCGCACATTCCCCAAGAGCCGGGGTTCGCTCGGGGTTGGTGTCACCTCTGCGTGCTGGTCGGGGGGTGCTGCGCTTCCCGGGGTGCCCCCGCTGCCTCCGCGGAGCCCTGTGCTTGGCACCTGAGGTGCCTGGAGGTGGGAGGGGAGGGAATGACAGCGTGGCTACCATCGTGGTCCCGGCCCCCGCCCCTGCGCTGAAGGATGGGAGTGACAGAGAGTCTGGGTGAGGAACGGCCACCCCATGGCTGGAGCGCTCCGTTCCCCTCACCCAGCCCCACAAAACCTCTCCCGGGGGATGCTGTGGCAGCGGCCATGTCCCCAGCGGGGATGTCACCTCTCCATGGAGTCGCAGCTGGGCATGCCACCTCTCGGTTCCCATTGCTGCCATCCCCCAAAAGAGGGGGAGAGGGGCAGAAATGCCAAAAGCAGCATCATTTTGGTGGGAAATAAGTTTATTCCAGTGCTCTGGTGCCATGAAGGAGGCTTATCCTGCTGGGATGAGCAGCCCAGGGGAATCTCCTTCCCCATGTGCCTATCCCTGGGGAGGGTTTGGGGACCAAAATCCTCCTGGGAACTGCGTCACGCAGCACCCCTGGCTGTGCTGCTGGAGCCAGAGCTCATCCTGTGCTCGATGCACTCCCAGCCACTCCGTCGGGGTCCCTCCTACAGCCTCGGGGACATGGGCACTGCTGTCCCTGTCACTGCTGGAGCTGGCATTGCAGCAGCTTAGGGCTTGAGAACGGTGGGATGGTGACAGCCAGTGGGAATAGGCAGCTTCCGGGGTAGGTGTCCTTCTGCCTTCCTGCAGCATGTCCCTTGGAGGTGCTCTGTCATCTCCATAACACAGAGGCAGGCATGGACCCAGCTTGGCCTGTGTCCCAGGGCAGGGCGGGTGCCCAGGTGAGAAGGGACTCGGGCACTGCAGGAGATGGTGGTCTTGGTGAGGATGATGCTCTGCAACACCGGGTGGGCGCTGCAGCAGCCCAATCTGCTTTCCTCTGCCAATGGGAAGGGGGTGATAGAGGGACCCGGTGTTCATCCCGCTGCTGATGAGGCTCTCTCACTCAAACACTTCCCTGTACTTAAGCTCTGATAGGGCTTTCACTTGCTTCCCTTAAGGCTCCAGAAGTGTCCCCCTGGGTGCCTTTGATGGCAGGGAGGCTCCACAGTGCAGCTGCATGGACCAGACGTAGCTCTCCAGAGAGGATTTTCCGTGCACCCTGCCACTCCACAGACATGGATCAGACCTGTCCAAACTGCTGCTTGGAGGAACTCCAGCTGCCTGCCGTGGCTTTTCTTGGTGTTATCCCTCTTCCCAGTACTGAATTAAAAGGAGCTTGTGACTCTCCCCTACCTGCAGAAGCAAAGCCCGTGGGAAGGGCAAGGGAAAGCCAAGCCCCACTGCAGCTCACACCAGCACCCAGCATAGCCTGAGCCCCTCATCCTGTCCTGGGAGGGATGTTGCTTATCCATCGGGATGCAGTTACCAAGAGGAAGGTGCCTTGGGACTTCCCCAGGCGCTTCCAGATGGGATGTGGATGGGTTGGTCCCAGATGCTGCATTGCAGAGGGGAGAAGATGGTGCTGGGGAGCCTGAGGGTGTTGATGCTCAAGGTGGATGAAGAGATTTAGTTAAACCACATGGTTAAAGCAGCAGATGCAGAAAACACACCAAACACCTGGATGGGGATGGGGACAGGGACAAAGTCCCCTGTGCCCTTCAACTGGGTGCAGGGAACACGTCAAGAGCTGTGTTCCCTCGAATGGGGCTCTCTGCAAATTCAGCCACCACCACGTTTCTACCACACTAGGCATCAGCTTCTTTGCTGCCACAATCACCGTGAAGCCGTGTCCCCTTGCAGAGGGGAAGAAGCGCTGCATTCCCCTGAAACATCCTTCTGACACCAGGGGGATCTTACTGTATTCTTTTCTTTCCCCAGGAAATGGCTACATTGAAGGCAAAGAACTGGAAAACTTCTTCCAGGAACTGGAAAGCGCAAGGAAAGGGGCGGGTGTGGTAAGGGCCTCTCCTGGTTTTCCTTTCTTCCTCCCCTGTTCCCTCTTTCCTGAAGGTTCAGGCTCCCATGAGTCCCATCTCCTCTGGGCATGGCACCTAGGAGCGGGACCGCAGCACCTCCAGGAGGAAACAGGGGTAAACGCCAGCATGGGGAGGGGGGATAAATGCTCCCATCTCCGCTCCTTGCTGTCAGGACTCAAAGAACGACAACTTGGGTGACAAGATGAAAGAGTTCATGCACAAGTATGACAGAAATGCTGACGGCAAAATTGAGATGGCAGAGGTGAGGGGAGCTGGTACCATGAGCCATGGGGTGCTCGTGTCCCCTCCCTCCCTGATGCTTGTACGCCCCCGATGCTTGTATCCCCCCCACTGCTTGTGTCCCCTGTGATGCTCGTATTCCCTGCAGCTGGCCCAGATCCTGCCCACGGAGGAAAATTTCCTGCTGTGTTTCCGCCAACATGTGGGCTCCAGCTCAGAGTTCATGGAGGTGAGCAGGGCAGGCTGTGCCAGGGGTCCCTGTGGAATCCGATTCCCTGATGCAACTGGGAGCTGATGTTGCCCAAACCTCTCCCAGTGTACCCCAGAATCTTGGCTTTAAGTCAGCACTGGGAGGTGGTGCTGTTTAGGGAAGTGTGGTGAGTTTTCCATGTCCTCATCATCCCTGCAGCAGTCCTCAGGGCAGCTGGGACCTCATCCCAGTTTCCAAGAGAGGCGATTTGCAGGGATTTGCAGCTGTTTCTGTAAACTTCTAGTCCAGGGTGGTCAGTCCTTAGCACCCAAGGGATGTGCTGAAGCAGACAACACTGCTCTAGGCCACCCTAAAACCTCACTGTGCCCTTGCATGGGGTAATCCCATCTGCAGGGTGGGAGGGAAATTGCCCATGGTGACTGCAACATGGCTGGGGTTTGGAGTGGGATGTGCAGCATCCCAGGAGGGGAAAGCTTGTGCTTGGAAAATGAAACCAGGGTGTAGGTGATGGCTGAAAGAGGAGCACCCAATGGCATGGAGGGAGTTAAGTGGGTGCTATTGTTTAATTGAGGGCTGCAATTAAATATTAAAGACTGGTCTTGCATGCTGGGGTGAGGATAATAGTGCTTGAACTCTTGGCATGGCTGTGGACAAAAGTATCCAGCTCCAAGGTGGCACTGGTGAGATCACCACCAGCCAAGAGCTGACTTCAGCTCTGCCAGGGTGGTGGGAGAAGCTCCAAGTGGGGCTTAGGGGGGTTCGCACATGTTGGTGGGGAGCATGGGACACAAGCCCACACCAACATTCGAGATGGTTCCTTCACAGGCTTGGCGCAGGTATGACACAGACCGCAGTGGCTACATCGAAGCCAATGAGCTCAAGGTTGGCTACGGGCAGGAGGTGGGCTGAGCTGGGTCCCTTGTGGTGGGATATCACCGCTGGGACCGCCGGGGATAGGAACAGCCAGCACAGCCCTTTCCCTTCAGGGTTTCCTGTCAGACCTGCTGAAAAAGGCAAATCGGCCCTACGACGAGCCCAAGCTGCAGGAGTACACACAGACCATTGTAAGTGGGACCTCATCCTGAGGGACCACGGTTCTCCTGACGCAGGGCAGGTGTCCCCCAGGGGTCTCGGCACCACACAGTGTGTGGGATGAAGGGGAGGAGGAGGCGATGGTGATCAAGTGCTGCTTGTGTCCCTGCAGCTGCGGATGTTCGACATGAACAGTGATGGGAAGCTGGGCCTCTCAGAGATGTCACGGTAAGGTCATGGGTGATGAAAAGGAAGTGGTGGGGAAGAAAAGACACCCTGAAACACTCACAGTGGAGCTCCAGCTTCAAGGAGAACAGTTTTCCTCTTTAATTCGCTCATGTTTTGAAGTGAAGAGATATAGAACACTAGAACAGTTTGGGTTGGAAGGGACTTTCAAAGCTCATCTAGTCCAACCTCCTGCAGGGAGCAGGGACAAGTTCAGCAACTAGACCAGGTTGCCCAGAGCCACATCCAGCCTGGCCTGGGATGTATCCAGGGATGAGGCATCCACCACCACCTCTCTGGGCAACCTGTGCCGGTGTTTTACTACCCCCAATGTACAAAATTTCTTCCTCACATCCAGCCAGAATCTCCCTCTTTTAATTTAAAACCATCATCCCTCATCCTATCCAAGACTCATTTGGGTTTAAAGAGTGTCTTTTCCTGGCTGCTTCCTGCTCATCCCTGGCCCCTCTTGTCTTTCAGACTTCTGCCTGTGCAAGAAAACTTCCTTCTGAAGTTTCAGGTAAAATAAAACTAATACAAACATAATATTAATGATATTAATAATAATAATAAGAAGAAATTAAATCCTGTTCCCTGCTTGCACCTCATCCCTCCTTCATGCCCTGGTGTCCCATGCTGCTTCCCAGGGGGTGAAGCTGTCCTCGGAGGAGTTCAATGCCATCTTTGCTTTCTATGACAAGGTAGGGAGGTGGATCCCAGGAAAGTGCCCTAAAAAAATACAACTTGGGAGAAAAAACCCAACCCAAACCCATGTGTTTTCAGTTGAGTCAATTTCCTGCTTTGATGTGGGGTGTGAGTGCTGGTTCATGGTCTGGGGGTGCCCCCTGCACCCATGCCCAGAGTGGTGAGGCTTGCTTGTGTCCTTCTCCCTCCTGATGTTCCTCCTTCCTTATCCAGGATGGAAGCGGCTTCATTGATGAGAACGAGCTGGATGCACTTTTGAAAGACCTGTACGAGAAGAATAAGAAAGTAAGTGGAGGACAGAGCCCAAGTGCCCCCCAGGCTCCCCAGTGCATCCTCTTCTTCCAGAAGCATCTGGGGAGGTTTAGACTGGATATTAGGGACAATTTCTCCCCCAGAGGGTGCTCAGGCATTGGAACAGGCTGCCCAGGGCACTGGTGGAGTCACCATCCCTGGAGGCATTCATAAACCGTGTAGACAAGGCCGTTAGTGATGTGGTTCAGTGGTGGCCTTGGCAGTGCTGGGGAACAGTTGGACGTGGTGATCTTAAAGGTCTTTTCCAACCTGGCTGATTTTATGGTTTTATTATCTCCCACCCGCTGTGTCCACACTCCCCAATGACCAGGAGAGATGCTTGGTGGCCACAAGCTGGGGGTGCTCCCCAGGGAGAAACAGGGTCCTCAGCTCCCACCACCTCCCTCCTCTCCTCCTCTGCAGGAGATGAGCATCCAGCAGCTCACCAGCTACAGGAAGAGCATCATGAACCTATCCGAAGCGGGAAAGCTCTACCGCAAGGAGCTGGAGGTTGTGCTTTGCAGCGAGCCCCCTGTGTAGGACCATGTAGGAGCATCCCACCCCATCCCACCCTACCCCATGTGCCTCCTCCTCCCCACAACCAAGCACAACAGGGGAACACCCATCACTGCAGCACTCCCTCAGCAGCTCTTGGGTGTGCTGTAGGTTGTTAAAGTCCTAATTCTGGGGGAGAAACTTAATTTCACCCCATTCTCCTAGTTGGCTTCATGAGCAATATTATTTTGGGGGATTGTTTTCATTGTTTTGGTCTTTTCTTGGTTTTCTCTGCTTGACTAAAGAGAGTTTACAAATAAAGTCAAGTACTGGTACAGCAAAGCCTTCTCCTGCTGCAGCAATGGGGCTGGGGGGAACAGGAGAGGTGGGTCCTGTACCCTGACCCTTACCTGGATGATGGGGGGGGAGAGTCCACAAGGGTTGTGGCCCCTCCCAGTATGGCCCAGTTAAGCCCTGTACAGCCCAGTATAGTGCAGTGCAGTCGTATATGGTGCATTGCAATCCTATATGGCCATGTATTACCCAGAACCCTATAACAGTGCAGGATAACCCAGTTCAGGTCTGTACAGCCCAGTATGGTGCAGTGCAGTCCTATATGGCCATGTATAACCCACTACAGCTCTGTACAGCCCACTATGGTCCAGTACAGCCCAGTGTGGTGCCGTACAGTCTGGTACAAGCACATATGGTGCAGTAAAACCCTATGCAGTCCAATATGGCTCAGTACAGTCCTGTACAGCCCAGTTTGGGTCAATAAAGCCCCATATTATGCAATGTAGTCCTATACAGTGAAGTGCAGCCCCATGGACCAATACACCTGCACAGCCCTGTATGGCCCCATATGGCCAGGTACAGCCCAGTGTGGCCCACTACAGCCATATGGCTTAGTACAGTCCCGTGCAGTCCAGTGCAATACAGTCCAGCCAGTACAGCCCTGTACCCTATAGAGACCTGCATCCCTCTGGTGCTGTACAGTCCTATACAGGTGAGCACAGCCCACTACAGTGCTGTACAGCCCAATACGGTGCAGTACAGACTTCCATATCCCACCCCACTGCAGCCCAGTACACCCCAGTGCAGCCCAATACAGCCCAGTACACTCCAGCACACCCCAGTACAGCTCCATACACCCCAGCGCATCCCAGTACAGCTCAGTGCAGCACAGTACAATCCAGTACACCCCAGAACAGCCCAACATCCACCAGTGCAGCCCAATATAGCCCAGCACAGCCCAGTACACCCCAGCACACCCCAGTACAATTCAGTACACCCCAGTACAGCCCAATACAGCACGGTACAGTCCAGTACACCCCAGAACAGCCCAATACACACCAGTGCAGCCCAACAGAGCCCAGCACAGCCCAGTACACAGCAGCACACCCCAGTACACAGGAGCACACAACAGTACACAGCAGCACTCCCCAGTGGAGCCCAGTACAGTACAGCCCAGCACAGCCCAGTACACAGCAGCACACCCCAGTACGCAGGAGCACACAACAGTACACAGCAGCACTCCCCAGTGGAGCCCAGTACAGTACAGCACAGCGCAGCCCAATACAGCCCAATACACTCCAGTACAGGTCAGTGTAGTTCAGCATAGCCCAATACAGCCCGATACACTCCAGTACAGCCCAGTATAGGCCATCGCAGCGCAGAACCGTGCGGCCTGGCTGCAGAGAGCCCTCCCGTCCGCCAGGGGACGCGTATCGCACCGCAGGACGCAGGGCGGTGCATGCGCTGGGCGGGGCGAGGGGCCGCAGCCGTCGTGTGAGGTGTCCCCTTGCCAGCCAGCCTGTTCGCCGCCATGGCTCTGCTGCACACCCGCCGGCTCCTTGCCACCCCGCGCCTCGCCGCCGCTGCCACTCGCGCCAGGTGAGGGCTGAGGGGCGGCCCAACCTCTGGAGCCATCCTGCGATGCCGGTGGAGGGGCTTTTCCGCTGCCGTATTTCGCGCTGTGAGGCGGCAACGTGAGGGGGGTAGAGGGCGGGTAGGGGGCTGAAGGGGCGGGAGACTTCTGTCCCGTCGCGAGCGGGAAGCGTGTCCCTCCGCGGAGCCTGTAAGCCCCGCGGTGGGGACCGAGGGTTGCCGGGGTGACGGCACAGGGATTGGCTGGGGAACGCGGCCTCCTCGCGATCTGATTGGCTGCGGCCGGGACCGGCGCTTACAGCCTGCCCTTGAGCCGCGGTGGAGGGCGCGTGGGCGCGGAGGGACTGTGCGCCGAGAAACAGGGCCCGAGGGCACCCTGTGCACTTAGAAACGGGGCCAGGGTGCTGCTTCGGGTATGCAGTAGGGTTGGGGCGCCCTGTGCCCCAAGAAACGGGAGCCGGGGGCATCCTGTGTACTGAGAAATGGGGCTGAGGGGTGTGCTGTGGGGCATGTAGGACCCCGTGCACTGCAAAATGGCGCTGGGGTGTTGCTACCTTGCATGCACCGTATAGTGGGAGCAAAGAGACCTTACACGCCGTGCAGTAGGGCTGGGGTACTGCTGCTAGAGACATGCCTTTAGGTGTGCAAAACCTGGTGTGAGCAGGATGGGAGTAAGGGTGTTCCTATGTCCAGCTCTGGGCTGCGCTGTGTCTGAAGTCAGGGAGGAATGGAGAGGAGGATGTAGGGTGCAGCTGGAGCCCTGAGGAGAGCCCAAAACAGCTCCACACAGCACAGCTGACCCCAAACCCACAGGGCACTGGCTGGGAACACCACTGTGACCAGTGTGGAGAAATCTGGGCAAGAGCCTTGCTGCAGCTCTGCAGAACCCTTTGACTCCCCAGAAACTCTTAATGAACAACTCCCAGCCCTTGTCAAAGCAGGAAAGTGGTGGGTTATTTCCCGTTCCAGAAAAGAAGGCTTTTAGCTATTGATTAACCCTGCTCTGTCAAGCACAGCCCCTCACTGCCTTGTGAGACAAATACTCCCAGTGCCTGCTTCTTCTGCAGCAGCCTCTTCCCCCTGGATATGGAAGAGCAGCTGTCCAGAACGTGGTTTTTGCCCCTTGAACTATAGCACGCCTGTGAGAGGTGTGCAAGATCACTGGCAATAGCTTTGCTTTTCTCAAGCTTGTTACACAGCAAAATATAAATTACCAAATTGAGGTCACTTAAAAGACATGCGAACCATCCATTTTGTACGTAAAGAACCTTTGTGCACAGCTTCTGTTCCCAAAGAGTGGCTCATTATCCCTGGACAGGGAATGCCAGGCAGTGATTAGCAGTTTCTGTGTGCTTATCTTCAGCAGCTTTGGTGCTCTGTGCTGGAAATAGTCTTTCTGAAATCAGGATGGAGGTGAAGAGGTACCAACCAAATGATTAAAGGCTTCCTTGACACACAGATGCTAATGAAGGTAATAACTCACCTGCTGCTCTGATGTATCACCAGACAGCTATTTTAAATGCTTTTCCTGGTGGGAAGGTTATCACAACTCACTGGGACAATGAATTTTTAGGCTTGAAAAGACCTTAGGAGCCAGCCGGCAGCCTGTTGGCTTTGTTCTTTTGTAAATATTTGCGTTAGCTGTGGTATCCAGGGAGTCGCCTTTGGCCCCTTTCTGCTCTGCTCTGGCTTGCAGAACTGCTGTAGGGGCTTTGGAGGAGGTTTGAAATCCAGTATCTTACCTGGGTGTACCGTAGGGAATGTGGACTGGCCTCTTCCCAATGGAAACCTTCACTGGGCTTCTGAACACTTGTGTAGTTGCTCTCTGGGTTTGGCTTGAGTCTGTAAGCATGCCCGTGGGTCTCTGCAGCTCAGGCCGTAAGTTCCACATACATTTTTGAAGGGTGATACTGGTTTTTGCAGTTCCTGGTACATTTTCCTGCCCTCTCTGTCCCATCTGTCACAATGTGCTTGCAGCTGAGCATTAAACTGGCTCAGAAGACAAGCCTGGCTGATGAGTACAGAGAGTACTTGAATACCAGCTGTCATCAGCATCTAAACTCTGACTTGGGCCACCTCTGTTCAGGTCCTGTATATGGAGGATGTGCATTCTTTGCCCTATACCTAGGGTCCCTCAGCTCAAACTTCCCTCTGGTTAGTTTAACCCCAGCTTAAACTTTCCTCTGGTTAGTTTTATGCACTGGAATACCTCCAGCCTGGGAGAGAAGATGTGCAGTTTATAACTTTGACCTTTATTTAAGACCAGTGCTCTTTTAATTGCTCAAACTAAAATATAACACAGTGGTAACATGGGGGTAGCAGTGTGTTTGGACTTGTGGCCTTGGATCCCTGGTAGAGCCCTTTTCCCAAACCCCTGTCTGGAAAGGTTTGCCTCTATGATCTTCTGGGTATCCTGATGTGTGTGGACATCTCAGTCTGGGCTTTCTTCCCCTGTTTCCTTGAAAGCTCACCTCCTTGGAAACAGCAGAGTCTTTCTTTAGCCTTCACCTGAAAACCTCCAGGCTGAGAAGGGGAAAATAAGTCCTCAACCTAACCCTTCGCTGCCTTAAGCTGATAGAAAGACCAGCTCAGAACAGAAGTACTTTACTCAGGAGTGCTACAGCTTAGGTAAATGCCCACAGGATCAGCAGTAGTTGTAGCAGTATATTAGAGCCCAGTGACCTGCATAAGTTTTTGCAGGATTGGGGTCTAAATACCCCAAACACTGTAAGCTGCTTGGTGACAAGCCCAGCAGAAAGAAGGGGCTGTCCCACCTCCAGAGCAGCAGCAGTTTGAAATGGATGGCCAGGCTCCTGCATGCCTCAATACCAAAATAATCCTAGACCAGGTAAACTGCAGTGGGATGTGCTCCTGTGCAGTGTATTTCTCTTTCCTCAGCTCTCTGTTTCCAGGAAGGTCTTGAGAGAGGTTTTCCAAACCTGCTGCCTGGACCTGCAGCAGCATTTTGCCCTATGCGCTGTTCAGGTTGGCTCCCCAGGCTGCTCCCTCCCCGCTAGCTGCAGCCCATCTTCCTTTCTGAGGAGTGTTGCTGGCATGACTGACTCATCCTGCTTTCTAAGTTGGTCCTGTACTTTACTGGAGAAGTCATTAAGACTTGTTAGTGGTCTAGAAATGCTAAGTACATCTTCCATTTTTAAACTACCCGTAATGGCTCAGCCTTGTATGTATTTGCTGCTCTTTTTGACTTTCAAGAGGAGAAATGGAGCCTTTTTTTTTTGAAATATTGTATTGATGGAAGAGCAGCTATGTCTAAAGAGAGCAAATGATGTTAGAAACTCCATGAGATGTGATCTACATACATGACAGTGCAAAGTATGTTTATGTAGTGGATAGTTAGCTCGAGCAAGTCCAGAGGAGGCCACAGAGATGCTGCAAGGGCTGGAGCAGCTCTGCTCTGGAGACAGGCTGAGAGAGCTGGGCTGGTTCAGCCTGGAGAACAGAAGGCTCCTTAAGGGGAGACCTTAGAGCAGCTCCAGTGCCTAAAGGGGCTACAAGGTTGCTGGAGAGGGGCTTTGGACAAGGGCCTGTAAGGACAGGACAAGGGGGAATGGCTTTAACCTGACAGAGGAGAGATTGAGATGAGATCTTAGGAAGAAGTTCTTCCTGGTGAGAGTGCTGAGAGCCTGGCACAGGTTGCCCAGAGAAGCTGTGGCTGCCCCATCCCTGGCAGTGTTCAAGGCCAGGTTGGACTAGGCTTGGAGCAACCTGGTCTACTGGAAGGTGTCTCTGCCCGTGGCAGGGGGTTGGAACTGGATGAGCTTTAAGGTCCTTTCCAACCCAAAACAATCTGGGATTCTGTGATCAAATCGGGTCTAAATAGACCCAAAATTGGGATAGATTATAGGGAGAAAATGATTTTGTGAGTTCTGCTGATCACATCACTGCTTCCTCAGCCTTCCTGGCTCTACTAACCCTGGTGGCTCCAGGCTGCCTGCCTTGCCTGGGGTAGGATCCGGTTTCAGGACTGCATTGCCAAGTTGAAAAGGTTGTTATCTTCAGGTGAGGTGGCCTCCTCCAGGCTTCAAAGCTTTGTGAAGCTGGTATGTGGAGCCATCTGAATTTTTCCTTCAGCAGTCAAGACTGAATCCTGCCCCAGAGGAGATAAACCCCGTCTAGCTGGGTGTTTTGTGCCCTGCTGGGCTCAGGCATCTGGGTAGGTCGGGATGCTCCCAGAATGTGGGGTTATTGTCTTTAGTAATCCTGCCTTCAGGAGGGGCCTGTCTGTCAGGCAGGTTTGCAGTGCTTCTCTTGCACTATCTACAAGGCTGCAAGGCCTGGAAATGGGACTTTGGCTGTGGCCAAAGAGAGAATAACAGGTTTCTTTTTATAGCATGGTCTCATCTGCCCTTGACATTAAGAGAGCCTCTCCATCTTCAGGATGTCCTGCCAACAGGACAGAGGCAGGTGGTTTGTAGAGCATCTGCTGGAAAGTGGGGCACAAAGCTTCTCCTTGGCAGCAAGGGAAGGGGCCTTCACATCGAGGTGTCACTTGTCACCCCAGGAAGAAAGTGTTCTCTGATTTCCATGAAAACAGCATTTGGCAGAGTTTGTAGGGCAGGGAAGGGAAATGTCTCCATTGGCTCAGCTGATGTTGCAGAAAGAGCAGATTAGTCTTCATGCACAAGAGCCCTTCCAGGAGTTTGGAAGCGGCCCTGTAGTGGTGCAAAGGCTTCTGTTTCCTGGGGCCTTCCTGATGTCAGCACATGAGACAAACGGAGCCGTGTCTACATGTTAATGACTTGCAGGGAGTCAGTTAATCTTCAGCCACAGTGAACTGAAGCTCTTTGCCCATTCTGCAACATAAAATGCAGTGCCAGCTCATGGAGCACAAAGGATTGGTTCTTTTTCACCTTGGACATTTCTCTTAGCAGTTCTTGTTCCTCTTCCAGGGGTTTAAAACCAAGATTTCCCTTGAGGTTTTCCCCGCTAGCCATGTTGATGCACATCCCTGGCCAGTTCTCAAGCCTGATTCTTAGCTTCTTTTTCTTTGCCTTCAGCACATGGTGGTCTCATGTGGAGATGGGTCCCCCTGACCCCATCCTGGGCGTGACAGAAGCTTTCAAGCGCGACACCAACTCCAAGAAGATGAACCTGGGAGTGGGGGCTTACCGGGATGACAATGGAAAGCCGTATGTGCTGAACTGTGTTCGCAAGGTGAGCCTGGTGCTGCTGTTGAGCAGGGCCACACCCAGGTGTTGGGCACCTAGGGGTGTCAGGGAGGGGGAAGGCTTCTTAGCAAGGGTTGACTGTTGGCCCTTAGAATAAGCTTTGTCTCTAACAGAGCAGGACAGTGTTCCTGGTTGTCTTCCTTAGCAGTCCTAATGCTTTTGAGATACAACAAAGCTGTTAAGTAGGAGGGGATAAAACAGGGAATGCATGGCCTGTTCCCTTCCAGGTAAACCTGTTTTGTTGCTGACTTCCATAAGTCCTCCAATCCAGCTGTCCTCTGAACTTCAGTGTTTCTTTAATAGGCTGGTGTTCCCTGGGCCAGCCCACATGGGAGGAAAGAGCTGACACTGTCCCCTCTGTGGATTAGTCTTAGAAATTCTGCTGAGTCATTGTTACCGGTTTCTCCATAAGCCAGGCTAAAACTCCAGCCCAGGGAGCTGCATGTGGACACTGCCCTTGAGGGGATTACGGAGCCTTTCAGGGCTGCCAGCGAGGAAGGGAGGATGTGTTGCTGATGTTTCTCATCACTGTCAGGTTTAAAGCCATCCCTTGCCCTTGCTCTCCCCATGTCAGCACATACTGCAGCTGGGTCACAACTAGGGAACCTGGGTCGTGACACAGGAGCAGTTTTCTGGTGGTATGTGAATGTTGCCAGTGCCTGTTCCACTGCTCTGGGAGCATAAATAGGGTTCCCAAAGTGCTCCAGATATCTCTATTGCTCTGTTTTTCCTGAGCATTGCTCCTTGTTGCTATTCTTGCCTCCACTCTCTGATCTTTGTTAGGTAGGGACTGTTTTCTGAACAGTCTGATGTCATCTTCCTGCAGGACAATTCCTGCTTGGGCAAAGAAACACGTGTCCTTGTGTAGCAGCGTTGACTTGTGACGGGCTTGAAGTGATGCTTTCTTCTGGTGTTGGGTTTCTGGGCTCTGCTATACTGACAGTGGTACCCAGTGATGGCTCTGAAAGCCACTGGGCACTGTGCCCCATGGTAAAAGGGTTTAATCTGAAATGCTTACTGCTGCCATGTGCTTGGAACCAGCCCTGATCTCTGGAGGAAAGGTCCTGTAAAACAACTTTAGCACCTTTTGAGCTAGCAGATACGAAGTGACCTTGAGTTGTCCACCATCCTCCCCACAGTGATGCCTTCCTTGCTGACTTGTGTGTCCTCTTTCCCAGGCGGAGGCCATGATAGCATCCAAGAAGATGGACAAGGAGTACTTGCCCATTGTGGGGCTAGCAGATTTCACCCGGGCATCCGCAGAACTGGCTCTGGGTGAAAACAGTGAGGTTCTCAAGAGTGGCCGGGTAAGGAGCAGGATGGGAAGCAGGGGTGGGCAGTGCTGTCTGATGTATGGTTGGTTAGGTGGGTGCTCAGCAAATATGCAAGAACTGGCATGGTACTTATGCCTCTGAGTTGCAGGCTGGCTAGGCCTGAATAAGTAAGTGCTTCCTCTGAAAGCTGAAGTGGGAAACAGCCCTTTCCAAGGAGGGAATTTGACCTTGTCCCAGTTCCCTGCCTTGCAGCTTTAGTTGCTGACCCCTCTGGTCCCCTCCAGCCCCATGCCCCTGTTCTGGTGTGCTTCTGCCAATGCTGATGTAATGACTGGACTTTCCCTGTATCATACCATGGCTGCTCACACTTGGGTACTTGTTTATTCCTTTGCAGTATGTCACTGTGCAAGGTATTTCTGGGACTGGATCTCTGCGAATTGGAGCCAACTTTTTGGTGAGTCCCTGGCTGGTGCAGAAGAGAAAGGACCAGAGCTGAATCTTTGGGGTTTTCTAACAATTTGAATCTGTTCAACATGTTTGAACACTTTATGTCTTTGTCTTGATCAGCAACGGTTCTTCAAGTCAAGCCGTGATGTGTATCTACCTAAACCGTCCTGGGGCAATCACACACCTATTTTCCGTGATGCTGGCCTGCAACTGCAGGCTTACCGCTACTACGACCCCAAGACATGCAGCCTTGACTTCTCTGGAGCCATGGATGACATGTCTGTGAGTTGCCTTTCATGCCTGGAAGCAGGGACGAGATGTGAGAAGATGGGTGATCTTCTTGCTTTAGCCTTAGTATGATGTGTGAAGGCCCCAGATCAAGGCTAGAAGCCCTGCAGAACTCATATAGGCTGTCTGGGGCAAGAGTCTCATCTCAGCTGCTGAGGAGAGTGCTCAGATGTCATTAATAATTCATGCTTTCTAACATCTTCCTTAGAAAATTCCAGAGAAAAGCATCATCCTCTTGCATGCTTGTGCTCACAACCCCACTGGGGTGGATCCCCGGCAGGAGCAATGGAAGGAGGTGGCGGCTCTGGTGAAGGTGAGCAGTACAGCGTCCCATGGGTACTGTGATGTTCCTGGGAACACCATCTCTGGGTCATTGATGTCCTAAAGCTTATTCCCTTCACTGAAGCCAGGATGGGTGTCCTGTTCCTGTACTGAAGACAGGGGCCACACAAATGCACCCATATAGTTTCTAGCTGACCATCAGATTTTCTGCTGGCACCTTCCCAGGTAGGGAGACCTGAAAGGGAAGCAGCAGGGTTGAAGGAGTGAGCTGTGATAGCTGGAGGGGTGCTCACAGTGCTGATGTATTATAACTGCTGCAAGATCTTTCACATGCCTGGTACCCTCTCACAAGCTTCAGCTGAAAACAGATGAGGCAGGTTCTATCTTCGTCATTCTCCTCCTCCTCCCTGCTGCTTCCCCAAGCTGTAGCCAGAGAAATTTGGCTTGGGGATGCCTGCCTTAGTCACAGCCTGAGCACTGGTCAATATCAGTGGCCTCCGTGGCCTACAGATGGCTGCAGGTCTCCTGACAGAGGGACAGTGTGGCTGGGTTATCTGCCTGGAGGCAATGGAAGGGCTGGCACCTGCCTAGAGAGTTCCCAACTGGTTTTCATGGAAACTGATAATACAGGAGACACAGAAATGGAATAACTTATTACTACTGAATCTGATTCTGTCTACTGGGCCAGACTACACATCCCATAAATGCACTAGGAGGGTCTTTACCTGCTGTTTTGGTGCATGATGGGTAGATGTGGATTTTGGGCTGCCTTCCCTGTGACAAAGGGGAATGGCTCTACTTCTGGAGTTGCAGTGAGCAGGCTGATGGCTGCATGGCTCTTCTCAGCCTGCTGCCCTGCTCCCTGGAGGGGTATCCAGCTCCTCTGATGCTCTCTCCCCTCTCTGCTGGCAGAAACGAAACCTTCTTGTGTACTTTGACATGGCCTACCAAGGCTTTGCCAGTGGGGACATCAACCGGGATGCCTGGGCTGTGCGGTACTTCATCGACCAGGGCATCAACGTCCTCATATCACAGTCCTATGCCAAGAACATGGGGCTGTATGGTAAGTAGGGCAGTTGGCATGGAGATGGCTTCACGTAGGCTGCCTCTGGGGTTTAGCAGCCACTCTGTTTCTGCTGCCCATGTTTATCCTGCAGTTGTGATCATGACACAGGAGATCACCTGCTGGGAGCTGGTGGAGGCCCTGCTGGAGAACAGGGCTCTGCTAAAGCTGTGTGGCACTTGGATAAGTCCTACCCCAGCCCTGAGTATCCAAGGGCTGAAGGCTGGGACCTGATCACCTTCTTTCAGGAGAGCGTGTGGGTGCCTTCACGATGATCTGCAGCAATGCAGAGGAAGCCAAGAGGGTTGAGTCACAGCTGAAGATCCTCATTCGTCCCATGTACTCCAATCCACCCCTGAATGGAGCCCGCATTGCCTCCATCATTCTCAACACCCCTGACATACGGAAGGAGTGGTAAGAGGGAGTCTCTAATGCTCACAGCAGCAAGATGTGAGGTCTTTGTGGCAGCCCTGTGCTATGCTTACTCCCTGCTGCTGTCCTGGGCAGCTCTAAGCTTCAGGAGTGCAATCAGAACCAGGGGTACAGTCAGAACCATGTGCTGCACCTTTCCTCTGGAGACACTCCTGCTCATGTCTTGGCATCAGCTGGGATTGGTCCTGCCTGACACAAACAGGTTTTCCTTGTGTTGCCAAGACAGAAAAAACTAAAAGAGGGGATAAAGCTCCCTTAGGATTGAGAGCTGCAGAAGCTGCCTATCCAGGCAGTGAAAAGGACTGAGGTGTTGAGGGAAGTGGAAGCATAAGCCCCCTGGGAACAAGACCCGGGAATGTAACCTTGATGCTCTACGCCTGCTTCCTGGCATCATTCCGTTGGTGTCAGTCCCTGTGGGCAGCTGGCCTGGCAGAACAAAGGCTGGCAGTGTGCTGTGGCCTCGCAAGTAGCAGGGTTCCTTTGGCAGGCTTGATGCTTGTGCCTGATCCAAGGATAAGCAGAAACATCTCCTAGCTGTGCTGCCTTGGAGCAGGGAATGTCTGCTTGCCCTGGAGGTATCCCTGCACTCTTTGTCTGCAGGTGTTATTTTATCTGGGTTTGGGCAGTGCTGCTATCAGGCCTCCTGCTGACCCATAGCTTTCAAAAGTGAGAGATGCCTACACTTCAGTGTCCAACAGCTATGGAGTAAATAAATAAATAGCAGTCATCTTCAGGTAGCAGGAGAAGGAAGCAGCTCTCCAGCTGGAGCTGCAGGCTCACACTCCCTGGTCTTGGCTAATCTGCAACCCTGAATGAGGTCTCTCCAGGTGAAGAGAGCTGATTCCCTGTAGTTGGGAATTGGGGAGCAGTGTGGGTGCATCCCAGCCCTGCTCTGAGCTGTTCGTGGGTTGGCTTCTCAGGCTCATGGAGGTGAAGGGCATGGCTGACCGAATCATCAGCATGCGGACTCAGCTGGTGTCCAACCTCAAGAAAGAGGGATCCTCCCACAACTGGCAGCATATCACTGACCAGATCGGCATGTTCTGCTTCACGGGGCTGAAGCCTGAGCAGGTAAACATAGTTCCTGTGGACTCAAGGTGTCGTTTGCAGTCCTTGTCAGTAAGATCTTGACTACAGATGCCAGATTGAGCCCTGGTAAGCAGTTCTTCCTCCAGGAGGAACATACTCCAACCCCTTGGCACTTACTTGTCAAAGGAAGCAGTCACTTGATGCCACTCTGAGGTGAGCTTAAAGTCAGCTCAAGCAAGGTGACTGTCCTGACTGGATATCTGCAGCATTCATGTGTTGCCCAAGAGTTGAGCAGCATCTCTCCTGGTTTACAGGGCTTGATGCTGGCACCCCATTAGAGTCATAGAATCACAGAATGGTTTGAGTTGGAAGGGACTTTCAAAGTTCATCTAGTCCAGCCCCCCTGCAATGAGCAGGGACATCTTCAACTAGATGAGGTTGCCCAGAACCACATCCAGCCTGGCCTTGAATGTTTCAGGGATTGTGCATTCCACCACCTCTCCGGGCAACTATAGCAGCTCCAGGCAGGTGGATGCCGTGTCTGCTGGCACCCAGGCTGAGCTCAGTTCTGGCAAGCTTTGTGAGTTTGCCCTCTGTTGACACTCTGGAGGTTGGCCTGTGGTTTGACTTGTGCTCTTTCACCCCAGGTGGAGCGGCTGATCAAGGAGTTCTCCATCTATATGACAAAAGATGGGCGAATCTCTGTGGCAGGAGTTACGTCGGGCAACGTAGGGTACCTGGCTCATGCCATCCATCAAGTCACAAAGTAAAGACAGAGGTGTGCCCTGGAGCTGGTGGCTTTCCCTTCCCCACCAGTCGAAGATGGGGAGGGAAAGCAGAATACTTCCAAGCACAGCACTCGACGCCGCTGCTGAATGTATCTTGTAGATAAGTTGTTGTAGAAGCCTAGTCAAAACCACCCTGCAGTGTGGAGCAGGGATGTCGTTGCTGGCTCCCACTTGTCACAGCCATTCTCCTCTGCTGTCCATCACCTCCAGCACCCTCACAAGCTGGAGGAAGCTGCAGCTTCACACTGCCATCCTACCAGCAGAGGCACAAGAGGCTCCCTCATGCTCAGTTCTCCAGGAGAAGGCTTTGTGAGGCAGCAGGAAGGGGATATGGGAGGCTGAGTGGAAGGGCTGTTCAGACCCGCTTCTCTGACCTCCTCACAGTCCCTGCTGCCCGCAGGCTTCATGCTCCTTCATCCCCCTTCATCCTCCTCACCCAGGGCTGGGCAGCACCAAAGCTCTGAGGACTGCTCATTATCAAAATCCGCTCAGTCGCTACTTTGCTCTTTCCATCTGGGAATCAGGTGTAACTCACAGGGGTATTGGTGTGTGGGGCAGAGCAGCATCCCTCCTCTAAACCTGCCCAGTTCTGACTTCAGTCATGTACCCTGAGGTGAAACACTTGCTCATCCTCTATTCCCAATAACAACCTTCTCTGAAAGCCACTGTCAGTCTCTGCCTCTCCCATTCCCATCCCAACCCCAGCAGCCCTCCCTGCAGAGCAGAGGCCTTTGGTGGGCCTCATAGCCATGAACCAAGGGGTCCACCTTCATGGTGAGGTGTCCCTCTTCTCTGCTTGGATCGATCAAACTGCTGGTGACACTAAAATGGGAGGGAAAGATCCTGAGTGAGGTCTGAGAGCTGACGACTTGAAAACCATGCTGTCCTAAGCTGAGTGTCCCTCAGGCCTGGTGCCTGGACTCTTTATGATTTTTAATCCAAATAAACTGGTGCATGGCTGTATTGAGCTGGGGACTTCATCCTGTCATCGCACAGTGGGATCCTGTCCCTGCCACACATCAGATGTTCCCTCTCGGTGACATGCCGGTGCAGAGGATCTGGTCTGGCCAATGAAACACTCATCTCCTGAGGATCCCATGCAGAGGGAGCGCAGTTCCCATGCGTGCCCCAAGAGCATGGGGTGAGTGGGCTGTGAGTGCCCAGGGTGGGAATTGGTGTCAGAGCTGAAGTTGAAGTCTACAGGGTTGCATGTAGATGTTGTATGAGTTCCCAGAGGCTTTCAACGCTGCGCTTGGCCATGGAGCACGATGGAGTTTGTCATTCATCCCGAGGTTGAAATATGGGGGGATAAACCCTGAGTCTGTCTTAGATTTCTCCATCAACTGGCACCTTTCCCCTATGCACCAGGTCCTTGTGGCTGCCCCATCCCTGGCAGTGTTCAAGGCCAGGCTGGACAGGGCTTGCAGCAACCTGCCCTAGTGGAAGGTGTCCGTGCCCATGGCAGGGAGTTGGAACTGGGTGAGCTGTAAGGTCCCTTTCAACCGCAAGCATTCCTTAGAATGACAGCATGATTCAGCAGAGCAGTCCTCATTCCTGCCCAGAGCCGCCACGTTCTCCTCACAGCCGAGCCGAGATGAGCCGCTCCCACATCCCGAGGAGGGCCGGAGCCTCCTGTCTCCCTGATCGGTTTGACGACGGTTTAGTCAGCCCCGTGTCCTCTGCTTGCTCCGATTCGTGAAATAAACTGCTTTCCGTGCCGCTGCCGTGGCTGATGCTGATCATGTTGATGTTGTCCCCGGTGCTGCGGCCTCCCTGTGTTGTACCGAACCCTCACTCCTCGCTCATGCCCGGAGCAGCGCTGCTTCCCCCCGGCGTTGCTGCCGCTTTCCGGTGCGGGCGGAGCCGCAACTCCAATCCCCGGCGTGCCGCGGGCGGGGCGGGGTCGGCGCTGCGCCGACGCTGGGCTGGGAGTGGGGTCGAAGCGGAGCGGTCGGTAAGCAGGGCAGGGGTTGGGGGGGGAACCGGAGCGGGGGATGCGGGGAGCACAGCGACCCGCTGCGGCGTTCGCGGGGTGTCCCCCACCGGCGCTGGGACCTGTCACTCCCGGGCGGGGCCGACTGGAAGCTGCGGAGTCACCCTGGGAGCGGCGCCGGCTCTTAGGGTCGGGGTGTATCGGGCTCGTCGCCGACCCACCAGGCGGGGACCCTGCCGCACAAGCCTGCGGGATACACCCCCGCCTCCCCGAAGGCTTTGAAAAGGATTTCCGGCATCAGCATGGTGTTTGAGAAGCCTAGAGGCAAAAGGTGGGCTGGTCTGGAGGGGTCTTTGAAGATGTTGTCTAGAGAAAAAAGGAGATTTCCCTGGGCTGCGTTGATCCGTCCTGCGAGGCTGTGAGGATTGATCTCCTCCAGCTCGGAGGCATTTGGATGGGATCTGGGCTGCCCAACCCCGGAGGGCTGCCGTGCTGGAAACACCAGGTCGTCAGGTCCAAAAGCTCCCAAGACGCCTCATGCTGATGGCAGCATGGGGTGCGCTGAAAGCCGCCAGCCCTTTTCTTGGTGACACGGTGTTTATGCTGCAGGCCTGGTTTGTCCAGTTGAGCTCAACCTTGACCTTTATCCAGGAGCACGTGCACTGCGGCTCTTTCAGAGCTTGCAGGAATTGGGGTTGGAAATGGGGAAGTGAGAGCCGTGACGCTGAGTCTTGTGCCTGCAGGAAGGTGAGTCCTGCTGCAAGGCTGCAGCTCCCAGGCCCCACAGCCACAGCTCAGTCTCCCTGCCATCTGATGGCAGCGATCTCCTCACCCTGCATTCAGGGAATGAGAGGTGAGTTCTGCTGTATCTCTGCTGGTGTGAGGACACCTGTGTG
This sequence comes from Psittacula echo, assembly GCF_963264785.1. NCBI lineage: Eukaryota > Metazoa > Chordata > Aves > Psittaciformes > Psittacidae > Psittacula > Psittacula echo. Next base: position 84,794,457 of record NC_137742.1, on the reverse strand, counting down.
CTGTGACACTGAGCTGAGACCCAGGGAACTCATTTCCACCGTGCACCTGATGCTCAGGTTGTCCCTTGTACTTTAACACTTACCATGTCCTTCTTTGCTTCTAGAAGTAGTGAAGTACGTCACGCAGCTGCTGTACCAGCCTGCCCATTCTCTGCCTTCCCCACCTGATGGAGCCAGCACTGGCACAGGACCCTCCTCAAGGCAGCCATCTGAGTCTGGTGCAGGAGCTCTAGTGGGACGTGGACAGTGGCGTGTGTGCCACCCTGGGAGAGACAATGGCTCAGGGCACTGGGAGCATCAACAGTGACTACAAGGATTGGGAGTGGAGCGCTGATGCTGGGGAACGGGCCAGGCTCCTGCAGAGCCCCAGCGTGGAGACGGTGCCAAAGACTGGAGAGAGCCAAGGGAATGGTCTGGGGGCCACGTCGGCTTTGGGAGCTGTCTTCATTGTGGTCAATGCTGCCCTTGGGGCTGGGCTGCTCAACTTCCCTGCTGCCTTCAGCATGGCTGGTGGTGTGGCAGCAGGCATCGCGCTGCAGATGGTGAGAGGTGGGGAAGGGACAATCCCCTGTCCCACCCTGAGAGGGGGCCTGGGGAAGGGCCTGGCTCCTGGGAAGAAGAGCTGTGGGGTGATGTGCATCAGAGATGCTCAGTGTGTCGGAGGTGGCTGCCTGGCATGGCTTTGGGACCTTGTCACACTGTTCCCTCAGTGTCCCCTCCTTGTCTTCCCCACTACAGTGCATGCTGATCTTCATCACTGGGGGCTTGATCATCCTGGCGTACTGCTCACAGGTCAGCAATGAGCGCACCTACCAGGAAGTGGTGTGGGCTGTCTGTGGGAAGGTGCCTGGCGTGCTGTGTGAGGTCGCCATCGCTGTCTACACCTTTGGCACCTGCATCGCTTTCCTCATCATCATCGGAGACCAGGAGGACAAGAGTAAGTGTGTCCCGTGGGGGAACAAATCCAGCCACTTGCTGTCCCTTCAGCTGGAAGGAGACAACCTGACCGCTCCAGTTGTCCCCACAGTCATTGCTGCTCTGGTGATGGAGCCCGAGGAAGCTGGGAGCAGCTGCTGGTACACAGACCGCAAGTTCACCATCAGCATCACAGCCTTCCTCCTCATTCTGCCGCTCTCCATCCCCAAGGAGATCGGTTTCCAAAAATATGCCAGGTGGGTGGGGAGAGCCCTCTGGGACTGGGGTCAGCCAGCATCCATCTAAGCACCGTCCCAGGGGATGGGGAGTGGAAATGCTGTGGTTCTGGTGCTGTATCTGCCTGCCACAAGCCCCTGAGGAGCTGGACATCTCCTTCACATTCCTGTGCCTCTGTTTCCCAATCTGGGAAGCACAGAAGCTGCTGAGCCCCTGTGTGGCCACACTGTTGTACTCTGGGCATTGTGTCTCTCCCTTCTGCTCGCTGGAGGATGCAGGGAGAGCTGCTTTCAGCTGCGTTGTATCCTTCCTTTGGAGGTGGCTATCCAGCAGAAAGCAGAGCCAGTAAGGGTCCCCAGGATGGGGATCTGCAGGTCAGCCCCACCAAGCATGTCAGTGTAACCTGGCTGCTGGAGCTGGACCAGGACTACCGAGGAGTATCACTTCTTTAACACTCATCTCTTTCTCCTGCCCAGAACCTAGCAAGCCCATCCCCTTGTTGGCAAGTCTTCTGCTCCCAGCCCAGCGGGATTGTATCAGCATCTGCTCTGGGGACAGGGGTGATGTTGTCTGGCATATTCCCCTGGGAAGGGAGAGCAGGGCTGGTGCTGATGGGATGGCTGGGGTGGTGGTGCAGGGAGGAAGGTGAGGCTGGAGATGCTGGGACAAGACTCTCCATGGAGCAGGGAGGGAGCATGCTGACTGCCTCCTGTCCCCTCTCACAGCTCTCTAAGTGTGATTGGCACCTGGTATGTCACGGCAGTCATTATCCTCAAGTACATCTGGCCCGACAAGGAGCTGGTGCCTGTGGAGATCCCCACCAGGTGAGCACAAGAAACACAGTGGTGATGGTGGCCATCACAGCACTGCAGAGCCAGGCAGGGGTGCAGGAGCGAGGGCTGCAGAGGCTGGTGACAAATCCTTCACAAGTCCAATCCCTGCAGCTGGGGACGCTGCACATTGCTGCCAGAATCTCCCAAGTGGCTGCCTCACTGGGTGCTTCAGAGGAGGTGATGGAGGAGGAAGAGTCCTCTTGGAGATCTCCAAAGCTCCATCACAGGTTTTGAGGAGCACGGATTGACTTTTAGCTCTGATACAGCTGGGTCCAGAGTTTTCTGTGCAGTGCTTGTGCCCAGCAACAATGGCTGTGCCTATTTTAGGATGATTTTGTTTATTCCCTTGGCCACCACAGCCCCTGTGGCTTGTCCCCTCCTTCCTGGTGTGGGGACATTTCTGGACCCAGTGCAGGCAGTGGGAATTTTAGGGCAGGCAAAGTTCAGACCAGTTCTTGGCACTGCCCAAATAGTTCCTTATTTATTTACTGATACTTTTATTTTTGTGAGTCCTCAGCTTTCGCTGGTTCTCTCAGTGAAAGGCCCTGGTCTGCAGGGTGTGCCAAGCTCAAGAAAACCTTGCTCTCTGCAAAGGTGCCGTCCTGGCAGTGGGGGACGCAGTAACAAGAGAGGACTGAGCCCATCACTGAGCACCCCCAGTGGAGAAAAGGCTCTGGGGGGATATTGCCACTCTCTACAATTACCTGAGAGGAGGATGGAGCAAGGAGGTGGCTGGTCTCTGCTCCCAGGGAACAAGAGGTAACAGCCTCAAGCTGCACCAGGGGAAATTTACACTGGATATTAGGGACAATTTCTTCCCCAAAGGGTGCTCAGGCATTGGAAGAGGCTGCCCAGGGCACTGGTGGAGTCACCGTCCCTGGAAGTGTTCACACACCGTGTAGATGGGGCCCTCGGTGACATGGTTCAGTGGCGGCCTTGGCAGTGCTGGGAATGGTTGGACTTGATCTTGAAGGTCTTTTCCAATCTGGCTGATTCTGTGATTCTATGATCCTGCCCTGGGGCAAGGCAGGGGGCTCTTGTCTGACTGATGAGTGTTTCTCTCTCACCAGCCCCTCCACTTGGACCGCTGTCTTCAATGCCATGCCCACCATCTGCTTTGGGTTCCAGGTAAGGCCACAAGCCTGGTGCTCCCCTTCCCACCCCGTGGCTGTCTGGGTGGCATGGCACCCCATGACTCCGGCTCAGCCCATGTCCCTGCTCTCTCTCCATGTCCCCGGCAGTGCCACGTGAGCAGCGTGCCCGTCTTTAACAGCATGAAGCAGCCAGAGGTAAAGACCTGGGGGGCCGTGGTGACACTGGCCATGGTGATCGCTCTCTTTGTCTACACAGGCACTGGTAAGTGAGGGAGTGCTCTGAGAGTGTGGCATGATCCTCAGAGGGGCTATGAGCTTCTGGAGGCAGGGAGATTGAGATGAGCTCTTAGGAAGAAGAGCTCTTCTTCCATGTGTGGGTGGCGAGGCGCTGGCACAAGCTCCCAGAGAAGCTGTGGCTGCCCCATCTCTGGCAGTGTTCAAGGCCAGGTTGTATGGGGCTTGGAGCAACCTGGTCTAGTGGAAGGTGTCCCTGCCCACCGCAGGGGTTGGAACTGAATGAGCTTTGAGGTCCCTCCCAATACAAAACATTCTATGATTCTATGACCCTTTGGTCAGCAGAGGGACAAAGCAGAAATGGAGGGGAGTCCACCTACAGTATGCCCTGTTCCAAATTCATCCAAGTCTTGTCCCTCAAACATACACGCAGGAGGCTTGTCCCCGTCCCCTGCTGACTGCTCCCTTCCCATCAGGTGTCTGTGGCTTCCTGACCTTTGGAGCTGGCGTGGAGCAGGATGTCTTGATGTCCTACCCCTCCAACGACATCCCTGTTGCCCTTGCCCGGGCCTTCATCATCCTCTGTGTGCTGACTTCCTATCCCATCCTGCACTTCTGTGGCCGGTGAGTGCTGGGAGAAGGAAAGTGGCTGGTGGAGGCAGGAGGGGCAGCATGGAGAACCCCCCTGCCATGGGTCTGTGCCCACAGGGCTGTCTTGGAGGGTCTCTGGCTCCGCTACACTGGGGTGACAGTGGAGGAGGACGTGGTTCGGGAGCGGAGGAGGCGCCTGCTTCAGACCATCAGCTGGTTCCTCCTGACACTCCTCCTGGCTCTCTTCATCCCTGACATCGGCAAAGTCATCTCTGTCATTGGGGGCTTGGCTGCCTGCTTCATTTTTGTCTTCCCAGGTAGGGCATCTGGGGTGCTATAGGGCCAGCAGAGGTCTCCTGGCCTTGTGTCTTGGGGAGGGAGGGAGCAGGATGGAGACACAGGAACCAGGAGGTCTTTAGAGAAAGACAAAACTGTGGTGTCAGGTCAGTTAGCAGCCCAAATATTTTGCCCAAAGTCTCTGCTCTGTAATGCGCAGTGTGGCTCTCTGGCTTGTAGGGTGTCTGCTCAGTCTTCAGCTGGGTCTGATTTGACTCCCCTGCCTTTCAGGGCTCTGCCTGATTCAAGCCAAGCTCTCTGAGATCCAAGAAACCAGGGCAATCAGGTAAACAAAATGTGCTTCTGCTCTCCCCTATTCCCTCTTGGATATTGGGGTGAAGGTCCCGTGTAAACAAGGCCTGTCCTGTGTCCACAGCTGGTGGGCCCAGGTAAGCTATGGGGTGTTCATGGTCACCCTTGGAGCCTTCATCTTTGGACAGACCACTGCCAAGGCTACCTTCGTGGATCTCACAGCCTGACTCCTCCTCCACGTTCAACCACACTGCTGCTGTTGAGGGGATGCAGATTTCCCCTAGGACCAAAGGGAAATTAGAAGAAAACAGGTTGTCATGTTGAGAATATCCAAGCGGAACGTTGTAATCTGGGGCTTGGCTGACAGAGCCCTGTGGTGGTTTGCATCTCGTCATCTTAACACACCAGGCTGTCAGACTCCTCCTCTCAGGCCTGACTCCCTGGTGAAGCCAGAGCATCAGTACAGGGAAACCTGTAGTCTAGATCAAGCCCTTTCTGCCCCTTCGGGGTAGATATCACTACCTTAGACATCACTAAGGGGTCATGGTTGGGGTTTGCCAAGGCATGCTGCTCTCCTCCGTGTACCCCCATGCTGGTGAGCCTCCTCTCCACAGCTTCAGCTCCTTCTCCCAGCACTGGAGGGAGACTTTGTGTCTTCATAAAAGGAGCTAGTAGCCATGTTTGTCAGACAGGGCACCACTCCCCTAGTCCTCCTGTGTGTCAGTGCTTGGTTTGAAGTCTACTTTCCTGTGGCCCACCTTGCCCGTCTCCTGCCCTTATTCTTACATCTCCCTCCTCCTGGGCTGCACTTTCTGTTACTAAGTGGGATGTTGCCTTCAGCCTGAACCTTTCTTGGAGGATCAGGACAATCCTGGACACACCAGTGCAATGTGCTCCTTGCCAGAGGTTGCTCACTTGCTGGAGAAGGTGCTGGTGCTGTATGGACCTACTAAAGATACTATGCAAGAGCAAAAGCTCTTCACCAGATTTCCAATCCTGTTCTTCCAGGAGGTGTCCAGGGAATGGAACTGGGCCATGTGTAGGTTTTAAGGGATGCTTTGGGGATAAAGCAGTCAGTATTAATCCATTTTATATCATTCCTTTGGTGGTTTACACTCTCTGTGGCTGGTGTTGCTCTGAGCTGTCCCTCTGTTGCCTATGTGGATGATAGTTTCACATCTGCTTTTGCTGAGTTGAGCAGTTCCTCCAGCTGAAGATTCAGCCAGGGGAGTTAAACCTCGACAGCAAACCATTCTTTTTCAGTCTTTAAGTTCCCTTGTTCCTTGCTTGGCTTCTAAAACCCCGGGGGAGGGAGGAATTCATATGTATTTATTGCTGCATCTGTGATGAGGGTCCAGCCCAGCTCAGTGCAAAACCTGGCTTGGCCCCTCCCTGGAGAAAGATGAAGAAAAGCCCCAAGCACAGCATGAATGTTTGAGGGATGCTGTGAAGGCTGCAAGCTTCTTGTCACCCAACACCGCCAAGTCCTTCTCAGGGCTGCTCTCAATCCAGTCTCCCTCAGCCTGTGTTTGTGCTTGGGATTGCTCTGACTCAGTGTACGACTATGCACTTGGCCTTGTTGAACTCCATGAGGTTTGCACTGTCCCACCTCTCCAGCCTGACCAGGTCTCTCTGGATGGCAAAATAAGAGGATGTGCACCCCACCTGCAGACTACTCCTCCTGGTCATGGGGAGCAGAGCCCCACTTCCCATGGAGCCCAGCAGCAGCTGCCAGTGCAGAGGTACCTTTCAGTGCCCATCCTCTATTAAGCTAGAGCGGTGTTTGTTACCCGGTGGGTTCTGTGGCTCTGGCTTTTGGTCCCATGGCTGAAGCAGAGGCAGATACAGAGTCCCACAGCTTTGGTTGTCACCTTGGGAGCCACTGAGCTCCTCAGTCCCCCTGAAGAGTCCAGGTGGCTGAGGGCAGGGGGGTACAGAGGTGCTGTGGCTGTTTCTCTGCCTTACTTTTCCCCTCACTGTTTACAAACAATGGCATTTTAAAATATATTTTATATGTGCAGAAAGCGGAGGGACCTCGACTCAATAAATGTGATGTTGTGGTGCAGCAGGTGGGCATGAGGTGGTTTCTGTGGGGCTGAGGAAGGGAGGAAGAATCTCAGAATCCCAGCCTGGTTTGTGTTTGAAGGGACCTCAAAGCTCACCCAGTTCCAGCCCCCTGCCACAGGCAGGGACACCTTCCTCTAGACCAGGTTGCTCCAAGCCCCGTCCAACCTGGCCTTGAACACTGCCAGGGATGGGGCAGCCACAGCTTCTCTGGGCAATCTCTGCCAGGCCTCAGCAGCCTCACAGGGAAGAACTTCTTCTTAAGATCTCATCTCAGTCTCCCCTCTGTCAGATTAAAGCCATTCCCCCTTGTTCTGTTCTTACAGGCCCTTGTCCAAAGCCCCTCTCCAGGTTTCTTGTAGCCCCTTTAGGCACTGGAGCTGCTCTAAGGTCTCCCCTTAAGGAGCCTTCTCTTCTCCAGGCTGAACCAGCCCAGCTCTCTCAGCCTGTCTCCAGAGCAGAGCTGCTCCAGCCCTCACAGCATCTCCATGGCCTCCTCTGGACTGGCTCCAACAGCTCCACATCCCTCTTGTGTTGTTGCCCCAGAGCTGGACACAGAACTGCAGGGGGGGTCTCCCCAGAGAGGAGCAGAGGGGGAGAATCCCCTCCCTTGACCTCCTGCTCATGTTCTGGGGGTGCAGCCCCGCACACGGGGGGGTTCTGAACCACAGGTTAAAGTTCTGTCGGCTGCTGACTGCGGATCTGCGTGAGAAGGAGCACGGTTACACCTGAGTTCTCTTTTGGGGGAAGGGACAATACCCCAGCGACAGCTTTATCTATCCCCAGGGCGCTCCCAGCAGAAGTGGCGCTGCCACAACCGGTTTCTCCCCAGCTAATGCTCAACCGGGTCCTTTAGCGGGGTGCGGAACGGCAGAGACAAAGTCCAGCAGGGGGCGGACAAGTGCCGGCGCGGCGCGAGATGGAGGCTGGGAACGGGCGGGGGGAGCAGGTGGCGGTGTGCGAGCGCCAAGCCCCGCCCTCGCTGCCTAGGCCACGCCCCTTCATTAGCCTTGCCCCCTCCGCCGAGCGGAACCGGCCCGCGCCCACTGCGCTCTGCAGGGCCGAGTAGCCTAGCCGGGACGACTGCCAATGCACCGTGCGCAGCCTCCCGGCCACGGACTATGAAGGCAGCCTAGCTCCGATACCGCCGCGCTGGGTCCAGCCCGGCCCGGCCTGGCCTGGCCTAGCGCGGCCGTGGGTAGCGTGGTGGTGGTGGAGGCGGTGGCGGTGCTGGTGGCGGCGCTGGTGGCGGCGGCGGTGGTGGTGGGGGTCAGCCTCGAGCCGGCGTCGATATGGCAGGAGGTGGCGGCGCCCCCTGCTGGGCGGGCGGGCGCCCCCCGCCGGTCCTGGTGCTGCTGGTGCTGCTGCTGACGGCGGCGGGAGAGGACATCGATGCGGAGGTGAGAGGGTCGCGAAGGGATCCTATGGGATATCCCATTTCTGCTTGTATCATGCCTGCATCCCTGCCTGCACCTGCGGATGACGGCGCTGCCTGCCCCAGACCGCGCGGACAGACAGCGGTGTCATTTACAGGTGCAGGCAGGGAAGGATGCAAGGAGGTTTGTCCGGGTCACCCCGGAGTTAGCGGGCAGCATCCGACAAGGGAGAGGAAGAGCTTTGTCCCACTGTAGGGGGAAGGGGGTGAAAGGGCCTTTCATAAAAGTGCGCTGCCACCCCGCCTGGAGATGGGGGTAAAATAATTAATGAGTAAAAGATTATAAAGAAAAAAAAACCAGAATTAAAACATTCAAGATTAAAAAGAATAAATCAGGAAACGAGAAATTCAGCAGGATTTAGAAAAAAAAAAAATAAAAATTTTAATATTAAAAAGGGTGAAAAAAGGAAGAAAAAGGAAAAAATAAAATGCAAGAATTAAAAGTGATATTTTAATTAAAAAGAATAAATTTGAAAATGAAAAATAAGGCAGGATTTACAAAAAGTATTTTAAAATAATTAAAAGGGGAAAAAAGGGGAAATTTGGAAAAAAATGGAAAAAAAATAAAGACAACTATTAAAAGCGATGTTTTTAAAACAGACATTAAAGCAGGCAGGATGAGGCAGGGGTTGTGCAGGAAGGAGGAGTCCAAACCGATCTGTCCCACATAATAGAGGGGCATTCTGGGTTGACCTGGGGGTTCTGACTACTGCCAGCTGCCTTCTGCACCCCCCTGAGACTGGAGGATCTCCAGTATGAAGGATCTCCCCCACTATGATATGGAACAGGGTTGGGGCTCTTCCCTGTTTCCCAGCTCCTGCTTGCATGCTCTGGCTTGCCTGTGCTGCCTGCCTGGGTGCAGGCACAGATGTTCCATGATGGGGGGATAGCACTAGGAGGGAATGGGTCAGGTGCTGCCCCACCGGGTTCTGAAGGAGCTGTGTGTCCCCATGTCCCTCCCCTCACGCTCACTCCCCGGCGCAGGCATGGCTACGGCTCTATGGGTACCTGCCACAGCCCAGCCGGCACATGTCCACCATGCGTTCGGCTCAGACCTTCTCTGCGGCCCTCACCGAAATGCAGAAGTTCTACGGCATCACCGTCACCGGTGTCCTGGATGAGGAGACCAAGGCGTGAGTTTCTCCGTGTCCTCCTGCTCTGTCAGCAGGCAGCTCTGCTCTGGGCCCTTTGACTCCTTCCCAGAGCATTGCCTGCCTCTGGAAATGTGGGTGCCGTCTCCTGTGAGAACTGGGACAGTTTTGGGGGCTGCTCCCCTGTAGCCAGGACTCCCCCCTCACCCTCCATGGCCACGGTGGGCTCACCCTGGCTCGATGTCCTCCTGGCAGGTGGATGAAACGTCCTCGCTGCGGGGTCCCGGACCAGTTTGGAGCACAGATGAAGTCCAACATGCGGCGGAAGCGGTACGCGCTGACAGGGCGGCGCTGGAGCCAGAGTCATCTCACCTTCAGGTACCAAGCATCTCCAGGCAGGGCTTCCCGCTCCCCCAACCCATGGAATGCCATGTACCCCCTCCGGGAGTGAGCACTGTCCTGTGCCACCCGACAGTGGGCTCTGTACCCCCAGCATCCAAAACTACACGGAGAAGCTGGGGCAGTACCACTCATACGAGGCCGTTCGCCGAGCATTCCGGGTGTGGGAGCAAGCCACACCGCTGGTTTTCCGGGAGGTGCCCTATGAGGACATCCGGCAGAAGCGGAAGAAGGAGGCTGACATCATGGTGCTCTTCGCCTCCGGGTTCCACGGAGACAGCTCCCCCTTTGATGGCGTCGGGGGGTTTTTGGCTCACGCCTACTTTCCCGGCCCTGGCATGGGGGGGGACACACATTTTGACTTGGATGAGCCCTGGACACTGGAGAACACAGATGTATCTGGTGAGCTGAGGGCCAAGGATGTGGTAGGAGGTGGTATGAGGCAATCGGAGGGGGCTGTTTTAGGGCAGGGGGATGGATGCCCTGATATAGGCAGGAGTGGCAGCAGAACAGCTCCCACCAGAGCACCCTCATTGCAAGGTGCTGGGGCCAAGGACCCACCCCACACCTTGTGTGCTCCAACTCATGTTGCTGATGTTGCCTTTCTTTTTAGGGAACAACCTTTTCTTGGTGGCTGTGCATGAGCTGGGGCACTCACTGGGCTTGGAGCACTCCAGCAACCCTAGCGCAATCATGGCCCCCTTCTACCAGTGGATGGACACAGAGAACTTCCAGCTGCCTGAGGATGACCTCAAGGGCATCCAGCAGCTCTACGGTGAGGAGCTGGGTGGGAGTCGGCTCAGGGGTGGGATGCTGGTCACGTGTATGGAGAAACTGAGGCAGGATGCTGCTGGTCTGCATCACCCCAACCCTTCTTTCACCCATCCCATCCAGGTACCACGGATGGGCACCCTCAGCCCACCAAACCTTTGCCCACCATGACGCCCCGGAGACCTGGCAGGCCAGACCAGAGACCCCCCAGGCAGCCCCCCCCAGGGAAGCCAGACCGACCCCCCAGGCCTGGCAGTCCAGACCGGCCTGATCGGTATGGCCCTGACATCTGCGATGGGAACTTCGACACAGTGGCAGTGCTGCGTGGGGAGATGTTTGTGTTCAAGGTACCTGCCAGGACCCCCTACTGCCCCTCCCCTGGGGATGCTGGGAATCCCTGGGTAGGACAGAGCCCCTGGCAAGATGCCTGGCACTGGGGCTGGGCCCTGTGTCCTCCCCATTCTCTGCCAACACCCTGTTTCCTACCAGGGCCGGTGGTTCTGGAGAGTCCGGCACAACCGGGTGCTGGACAACTACCCCATGCCCATCGGGCACTTCTGGCGGGGCCTTCCTGGGGACATTGATGCTGCCTACGAGAGACATGATGGGAGGTTCGTCTTCTTTAAAGGTGAGCAGGGGAGCGGTGTGGAAAGGCCAATGTGGAGAGGGGGGGACCCCAGTGCTCCCCATCCCCAAGCTGCTGAGAGCTGGTTCTCTTCACCCCATCCTCATCCACATACCCAGCCAGAGCTGCTGCCTGGTCCTAGAGGGTGGCCACAGGCGTCGTATTCCCATGAATATGTCTGTGTGTACCTACAGGGCATTGCTGTCTCACTCCTCCCTTCTCCATCTCCTCCCGATCAAGGTGACCGGTACTGGCTCTTCCGAGAAGCCAACCTGGAGCCTGGGTACCCGCAGCCCTTGGTCACCTACGGACAGGGCATTCCCTATGACAGCATTGACGCAGCAGTGTGGTGGGAACCCACAGGCCACACCTTCTTTTTCAGTGGGGACAGGTCAGTGTTTGTGGGGTCTTCCCTGCTCTGCTGGGTCCAGGCTCCAGCAGGGGTGCTCATGGCAGGTGTTGCAGAGCCCTGTTCTTCTGCACTGCTCACCACCAACCTTCCCAGATACTGGCGCTTTAACGAGGACACCCGCGCCGTGGATCCCGGGTACCCAAAGCCCATCTCTGTCTGGGTGGGCATACCTCCGTCACCCAAGGGCGCCTTCCTCAGCCCAGATGCCTGTAAGTAGAGGGGAAGAGGGGTGGGATGGGACCAGAGGGGATGTGGTCACCCTTTTGGTGGCCTGACCTCGAGAGTTAGAGGCTTGGGAGGGTGCCTGGAAATCAGCCCTGGAAAGAAGCCCTTGCAGAAGGGTTTCACTGGTACCAGAGCAAAACCTGCTGTCTTGGGCATCTGCAGGGGTGAACCTGCCCTGAACCTGCTCGTTTACCCCTCATCTTCATCTTCTTTCCTCTCCTAGCCTCCACCTACTTCTACAGAGGCACAAAGTACTGGAAATTCGATAACGAGCGGCTCAAGACGGAACCGGGTTATCCGAAATCCATCCTTCGGGACTTCATGGGCTGTCACACGGAGCTGGTCCCAGACTCCCAACCCCACTGGCCCGATGGGGACCGGCCTCCCTTCAACCCTGACAGGGACGGGCGGGCCGAAGGCAACGAGGAGGAGGAGGAAGAGGAGGAGGAAGAGAATTATGGTGAGGGTGGCCACCAGCCGGGTAGGGACGTGGATGTGGTGGTGCAGATCGATGAGTACACGCGCACCATGAGTGTGGTCATGGTGCTGGTGCTGCTGGTGCTGCTGCTCTGCATCCTCGGTCTCATCTACATCATCGTCCAGATGCAGAGGAAGGGCACCCCGCGGATGCTCTTGTACTGCAAGCGCTCCCTGCAGGAGTGGGTCTGACTGTGCTCCTCCCCAGACCTCCCCACCACCATGGTGCTAACAATGAACCTGACCTCCCCTCCCCTTGTCCTTCCCCATGGCCTCGGTCCCTCTGCCCCTTTGTTGCTTGATGCTCCTCCAGCCTCACAAAAGGGGATGTGACATGTCCTCCTCCGGGTTGGGAACAGGGGATGGTCGTGGTGCTGGAGGCCATCCACCTGCCTGTGCCCCCGCTCCAGGCTGCACCCCTCAGGTTGCCCCCATCATGCTGTGGCTGTGCCGCATGAGGGGAGCAGGCTGAGGCTGCTCACACGTGCTGCGAGCTGGCAGGTCTCAGCTGCCAGCAGTGCGCTGGCTGGGAAGCACGAGGGGAGGGGGGATGCCGAGCTCGCGGATGTGTTTCTTCTTGAACCATGGGGATACAGGAATGTGCCTAAAGATGTTGTGAGGGGGGGCAAGATGCCACCTTTGCAGCTCCTCTTTCGGCTCAGCTCATCCTGGGCCCTGCCAGGACACAGGGTCCTGTGGGCATGGCCACCTTGTACGTATATTAAATGGGTTGGGTGTGTGGAGAGCCGTGGTGCGTCCTTTCTGGGGGACAAACAGATCTGGGGGCAATGGGGGGCTTGCCTGGGGCCTGGGTGCCATCGGGAGATGTGGGACAAAGGCCAGTGGTGTCCTTGCAGCAGCACCCACTCTGGAGCTACCACTCCTGGGGCAGTTGGTGGAAGCAGCCCCCCCCCAGGAGAGAACAGAGCCGCCTTTCAGCAGCTCCCACGGCAGCGGGAATGTCGCTGGAACACAGCACGCCTTGTTCTCCCCCGGCCCGGTGCCCCAGCCCCAGAGTGGCCATGGCCATTCCCTGCGCAGCGCACAGTGTGCGATCCCTTCTTGGGCAGTTTCACTGGGTGCTTCAGCTCCTGGGCCCTGCAGCTGCAGAGACTGGGAATGAGCAGTGGAGTGAGTGAGAAAGATCAGACCAAGTGGGAGGTGAGGGTAGGGAGTTGGCTTTATCCAGGGAAAAATGTTGCTCAGCTTTAGTAGGGTGGAAGACCAACCTGCAGAGGCCTGTGGTGGTGATGGAGATCTGTTTCTCTCACTCTGCTGGTGCTCAGCAGGGTAGTGAGCCGGGGCTGGGTCTCTGGAGCCATGGGGCAGCTGTGGGGTGGGCAGTTGGTACATGGGTGGTGTGGGTCTGACCCATCCCTGTGGTGACTGACTCTATGGAGGGGGTGTGTCTCCTAATGGGACTGGATTCCAGCCACCGTCCTCTTCCTCAGGCTTCTTCAGCTTTACCCTCAGCAGGATGGAGCCAGCACCCAGGCCTCATCTCACATCCCCATGTGGCTTGGTGCAAGAACCTGACATGCCTTTGCTCAGAGAAGCTGTGGCTGCCCCATCCCTGGCAGTGTTCAAGGCCAGGTTGGATGGGGCTTGGAGCGACCTGGTCTAGTGGAAGGTGTCCCTGCCTGTGGCAGGGGTTGCAACTGGACTAGTTTTAAGGACCCTTCCAACCCAAACCAGGCTGGGATTCTGTGATCTGCTCCCCCCCGGGGCTCTGGCTGCTCCTCTGCCATCCCCGCGCTGCCAGCCCTCATGCGAGACGATTCCCTCCCTTCGAGGGTGAGATGAATCCTTTGTGCCTCTCTCCATCCTTCGCCCTCCATGATCCAGAGCTGCTGGCTCAGTGCCTAACTGAGCTACAGCCACTTCCCATCACTAAATTACCCTTAGCCACTCATCAACCTCTAATTACTTTAAAAGGAAACGCTCAATCCCGCCTCCTGCCTGCCTTTCCCGGAGCTGCTGGCGCTGGGGGCACCCCATGGCCTGGGCCCCACGTCTGCTGCCCTGGCCACCATCCCTTCCCACCCTGAGCAGCAATTCCAGCCACTAGCGGACTCCCTGGGAAAACACACTTGGCTCTGACTTGGCACATCCCTGCAGCCAAGTGAGAGACAAAATCAGGGACAGAAAAACCCTGAAGAATTGTGGGGGAGGTCTCCAGGTCTCCATCTGGATTGTGTTCCATCAGCCTGGCTGTGCTGCTTCACATTCCTTGGCTTTTAACACACTCCAATTAAGTTTTGACCATTCTGCCCCGATACGTGCCATGTGGGTTACCCCCCAATAGCCCTGCCATGGGGCAGGCCCACACCCAGCCTGCCCCAAACCTGTAACAAACCAGCACTGGAAGCAACCAGACAGTATGGACCTGGCCACAAGGTAAAGCCACAGGAAAGCATGGCTGGGATTTGCCGCTCCCAACCCCCTCTTTGGAGCTCAAGTGCATTTCCCACACTAGATGCACTTCCCAAGGCAGATGCATTTCCGGCAACGGCTCTATTTCCCACGGCAGCTGTGTTTTCCCTGCCTCCTGGGGGTTCCAGGGCTCGGCAGGGTGTAGGGCTCACAGAGGAAGCCAGCCCAGGGTGCCCTGGGCCGTGTACAGCATTCCCTTCCCTAGGCAGGGGATGGGAGCAATTCTCCAGGGGGGGAATCGGCAGCGCTGGGAGCAGAGGCCCAGGCTGCTGGGGTTGGGTGAGTGGGGACATCACTTCCCACCCCCCTCCCGCTTTTGCCCGGATGCTGCAGCTGTGCCAGGAGCTTCGGGGCCATCTGGAATCACTCATGGACAGCAGCAAGGGACCCCATGGGAGACAATCCAGCACCGCGACAGCACTGGAGGCTGCCAATCTGCCCACAGCAGGATCACCTCTGACACCCATGGGTGCAGCATCCCAGAGGGCAGGGGTGTACTTGCAGCAAGGCACAGCACTTTTGGTGGCTCAGGGGCATGCAAGTCCCTCTCAGCCTGGCCCTGGCAGCCCCATCAGATCCACCCCCAGCTCCCAGCTTCTCAAAAATAGGCTGCAGAACCCCAACCTGGAAAAGACCCCTGGAAAAGAGCCAGTGGCTTCCAGGCAGAATGAGGCTCCACACACCACTGGAGCGTGGGTGATGGGGTGATCAGGGCTGGTGGGGGCTCTCTCTGCCTGCTTGGTCCCATCACAGGAGAAAATGCACTTCCTCTGCCTCCTCCTCCTCATCCTCTGCAAGCCAGGGCACAATCCCTGTGCGCGTCTGAGGAGAGGACCCGGAAAGCAAGGAGGAAGCCGGGCTCTGCGCAGAGGAAGAACTGGGGCTGGGCTACGCTAAGCAGCGACCGGCAGCCTCAAGGCCGGAGGAAATGCCGCCGGGGATGGAGCAAAGAGCAGTGGGGCCCCGGCAGGGCTCAGGCCTGCTGCCTGCACCAGCTGCAGCACGACCGAGGTGCAGGTACTGCTGGGCAGGAGCCAGTGTCAGCACAGCCCTGCTGCAGGGTAACATGCCTGCCACTAGGCCTGGCACAAGGAGCCTGGCACATGTGTGCTCTGCTCTTGCCAGTGACCTCTCTGTGCATCCTCGGGGCAGCCGCCAGCCTCCTTCTCGTGTCCCACAGGGAGGAAAGTAATTTCTGGGGCCTCAGGGCCAGCACAGGATGTGACAGTGGAACAGATGGTCTGTAGGTCTGCTTCAGTAAAACGCAGCATCCATCATCTTACCTCTAGTGGCCCTGAGTCTTTCCCCATCCCATCCCAGGGCATCCCTCATCACACAACTTCTCCCTCATGCACATAAAACCTGGTCTGAGTGATTCTGTTTTGCAGGCTGTCAGGTGAAGCTTCACCTCTCTCCTGCAGGCACCAGACTGTCCCTCCCTGCATGCAGAAGGGGCCAAAGTCCCCACTATGGTCACTCTTTTCCTAGGCAGTAGTCAATGGCAAAACTCAAACTCAGTATTTTCCCTTGCCTCCAGCAGTGCCTGCACCACGCAGAGGATCAGCATCAACCTGGAGGTGCAATCCCTCAATGGAGATGACCACATCTGGCCCCAGCCATCCATGGAGATGTAGGATGGGAGGCAGAGAGGGCAAGGAGCAGTTGGGCTCAGATTTTTTTGATCCCTGCCTATTACCTCTGTGATCAAAGCTCTGTACTTTGTGTCAGGATCCACTTAGTAGGAAGGAGACAAAGAGAACAGCCACAGGCAGGGACAGGAGCCTGTATCAAGGTCTGACTCTCACCCAGACTGCTCCTGCCCCAGCATGGAGCAAACAGACGGGAAGTCCTCCAGGAAAACCCTGTGTCTGCTCCCTGCCACCTGCACAGCAGAGCCACCAGGGCCGAAGGATGCCCCGGCCTTGGCTCACTCTGCATAGTGCGCATCAACTGCCCTAGCTTGGTTCAAGCCTGTGCCTTGCTCTGAGGTCCTGCAGCAGCCCGGATTTCAAAGGGAAGCTTTGCCTTTGATGTAGAAAGCAGGCTCCCAGCACTTAGGTCCTGATCAAAGCACCTAAGTGAAGGGCCTTGCCCCAGCCAATGGAAGAGGAAGGTGAAGAGCCAGCAAAGGCAAGGAAAATTCATCTTTGGACGGGCCCAGGGTTGAATCCAGTGCTCCCCACAAAGGAAGATTCCTTTCTCTTCCACTAGACATGAGCTGCAATCAGGTCACAGGCAGGAAGGAAAGAGAGGGCCACCCACAGAAAGGTGAACAAATTGATATTTAAGACTTGTTCCCCATAGGCTGCCTGCACCCAACCAGGATTGCCCCTCTGCTCACCCCATACCACACTTGGGCAGCCCCAGAGAACACAGGCAGTAGCCACCGCAGAGCAGCCTCCCATCTCTGCACCCACGTCCTTCCTGCTTCCCCCACTCTTCCCATGGAAGAGGATGTTGTGTCCCAGTCAGGGCAAGAGCCACGACCAAAGCAGCAAGAAGCTGGGTGCTTCATCGCAGGAGTTCTGCTTGTGCTCATTTACTCTGGGAAATGGCTGTGGACAGGATGCCTGTGACTTTGTGGCCTCTCCACCAAGCAGCATCCTTTTCTCCTGCAGGAAGAGCATCCAAACTTCAGTCACCTTCAGCACAATAGTTAAAGTTTTGATGGGAGACAGCAAATAGGACAGGAAGAATTCTTTATGAGCCACCACATAAATCCACCACCATCTGGCCCTGAACGAAAGAGACAGTATGTGACGATGGTCCACTTTGTGCAGCAAGTAAACAGGAAGGTTCAGTATTTTGTTTCCCATTAAAAAATAGACAGAGGGTCCCCATGGATGCAAGAGTTTGTGGATGGGAGTTTACTCCAGTGAATCCACTGGCACAGCTCCTAGAGGCTGGGCAGGAATTGGCAGTAGGGCCCATCTAATCTCTCGATGGAGGCATCCAGCTCAGGGCCCCCGAGAGCACAGCCCCTCTTAACACATTAAGGTCACTCACTCAGAGCAAGGCCAGCTCCTCGGGGACAAGGAGTGACTCCAGCAGACCCCAGTGAGGAAGGGAAAGGCAGCGGCAGCTCCTGGCGAGTGCTTGGCCATCACTGATTGCCAGGAACACCCACTCCTGAGCGAGGGCTTGTGGGAAAGGCTGCTGGGATCTAATGAATTCCCTCAGCTTTGCAAATGTGGCAGGAAAGCCTTGCCACGGGCTTCATTAAGGCCAATCCTTGGCACACAGCACCATGCAATTTCACTCAATCTCAAATCCAGCCAAGCCTTGACAGATGTCAAAGCAAGATGGATGGTGCCTTCCCACGTGGGCTTCCCTGGCTTGGCTCCTTAGAGCTACCATGCTATTCAGCTGCTAGAAAAATTTGAAGCGTCTCCTCCAGAAAGCCTTCTGCAAGTGCAATCCAGCATCACATGGCAGCACATCCAAGTCAAATCCCACTAGCTTTAAAGGTGCCACAGAGATAAAGCAGGGTCCGTGCAGAGGAGCTGCAGATTGTGAGGGTACAGATGTACCAAACCTTTAAGCCAGGTGGAGAGTCAGTGGTCAGGATTAAGCCCAGATCATAGAATCATAGAATAGTTAGGGTTGGAAAGGACCTTAAGATCATCTAGTTCCAACCCCCCTGCCATGGGCAGGGACACCCCACACTAAACCATGGCACCCAAGGCCTCATCCAACCTGGCCTTGAACACACCAGGGATGAAGCATCCACAACCTCCCTGGGCAACCCATTCCAGTGCCTCACCACCCTCTCAGTAAAGAATTTCTTCCTTATATCCAGTCTAAACTTCCCCTGTTTAAGTTTTAACCTGCTACCCCTTGTCCTGTCACTACAGTCTCTAACGAATAGTCCATCCCAGCATCCCTATAAGCCCCCTTCAGATATTGGAAGGCTGCTATGAGGTCTCCACGCAGCCTTCTCTTCCCCAGGATGAACAGACCCAACTTTCTCAGCCTGTCTTCATACGGGAGGTGCTCCAGCCCCTGATCATCCTCGTGGCCCTCCTCTGGACTTGTTCCAACAGTTCCATGTCCTTTTTATGTTGAGGACACCAGAACTGCACACAATACTCCAAGTGAGGTCTCACGAGAGCAGAGTAGAGGGGCAGGATCACCTCCTTCGACCTGCTGGTTGTGCTCCTTTTGATGCAGCCCAGGATACGGTTGGCTTTCTGGGCTGCGAGCACACACTGAAGCTGGCTCATGTTAAATTTCTCACTGACCAACCCCCCTAAGTCCTTCTCTGCAGGGCTGCTCTGAATCTCTCCTTTGCCCAACCTGTAGCTGTGCCTGGGATTGCTTCGACCCAGATGTAGGACCTTGCACTTGTCCCTTGAGAGGTGATGTCCCACAACAGCCTCTCTTCCTCCTGGGAGAGACCAACTTTGTCTTATGGACAATAGTGACAGCGAAGTCTTCCCAAATCACTGCACAGCCCAGCACCAGGGAAGGATCAGGGCCTGCCTTAGGTACCTACCCCCCAGAGTAGCTGTGGGAGCCTGGTCCAGGGAGAAAAGGCACCAGCTGCTCCCAGACTCTCCATTACTGGCGGAGGTCTGCAGCTTCCCCTTTGAAGGCCTTTCCACAACAAAGGCAGATTGGTTTGAGGCAGGGAAGGGCAGCTTCAGCACAGGAAAAGACTTCCGCTCCTGTTACGCTGCTTTGCTAAATCTCCCCTTTGATCCCTGGGGAAAGGACAATTTGGCAGCTGGAAGACTATTGTGTGCCTCTTGCTATAAGTAGCTGCAAAAGGCATGATGAGAGCTGGGCTGAGTTGGTTAACTACACAGCCAGCAGAGCTGTGTTCTAATAGGCAGATTCAGACCAATATGTCACTTCTGCGAAAACAGCTTCAAGAAGGGAGTGAAAAACCCATTTCCATGGATTAGAAGTGAACGGCATGAGTTTTTGTCATAGATAGAGCCCCACAATTTTCAAGACAGATTCTGCCTCCTCTGTGGAAACCTTACTATTTTTCCTCTCTCTAGGTTGCTGCTGTTCATGTCTATGCCATCCCTCGAACAGTGAAGGTGCCAATCAAAGTCACATTCAGAGGCAAATTCTAACATCTGGGTTCCTAAAGAAATTCTTCAGCACTTTCTGAACCACTAATATGTGCAACTTAAAGGATCCATCACAGGAGAAAAAAGCCAGAAGCAGACTTAGAGTCAAATGTTTAATAACTTTCCAAGAGTGAGTATTACAACCATATTGAGAGCACATATAAAACAAGAGACGGAAAACAAGGAAATTAAAAAAAAAAAGTAATACTGGTATCTTCAAGAGTGCACACTTAACCCCATAATTCCTGCTGAATCTCCTCCTTGGAGGCACAGTGGCCACTTGGAGCAACCCCTCTATGCAATACAAGATCAGTAACAGGCCACTTGCAGTCTTGGGGCTCAGCACTTTAGGAACAGCTAAGAAAACTCTGATTCTGTACAATCCACACACCAAAAAGTAGTCCCAGAGTTGTTACATGGTTAACTGTGTGCTGTCCAGAAGAGGGATACCAGCTGAATCAAAGTTACCGTAGTCAAGGTGAGCTGATCTAAAACTTGGTCTCAGTAGGGCCTTCTCTTCCACCTGCTTTTCTTTTGGGACTGACCCCAAACGTTTCTCACATCTCTTCCCAACATGGTGTTATTGCTGGACAGAGCAGGGAGAAGAAAGGAGACACTTAGCAGACTTGGCAACACCAAGACAATGCTACTGGGAGGGCCCCAAGCACTCTCCAAACACTCCTGGGAGGCTGCCACTGCCAAGAGGGCAGTGACAGGTTCCCCAAAGGGGTGACCTACGGCTAACACTCCCTTCTAACCTCCCACTGAGACCAGCACCCAGCATCCTCCCTCAGCTCCTTGAAATTCTGTCCAGAAATCTTCTCTGCTACAAGCAGCATCTGCACTGGGACAAGCTGGTCCTGGCAAAGACGGTGCTTCCTCACAATCCTCGAGAGTGCTGCTGATATGCCAGGGACTCCTCTCCCATCACCAGTAGAGCACAACTTGGCCTCTCCTCCTGCTGGGCAGCCACAACCTTGCCTATTCCCTTCCCTCTTAGTACCACCATCTGCACTCAGCAAGGAAGAGATGAGAGGGAAGTAAATGTGAGACACAAACAGCATCTCTCTTGGAATACAAGTGTGGAGCTGCAGCTAGCTCTGAAGAGCAAAGCTGCTATGCTGAGTCACAGGTGAAAGCTCTGAAGAGATGCTGGGAGGCTGCCACCCTGCCCAGAGCCCTTCAGCATGAACAGGAAGGACGTGGAGAGCAGCTGTACAGCTCACTCTGCTCCTAGATGGGAATGATAACATCTATGCGCTTTGGCAGGAAAGTCACCCAGTGAGGCACCCTGACACACTGCTCACACTGCTAGCAGTGAGGGTGCTCCTGGGCTGATGGCCAAAGCTTTAAGGGTTCAGCTGCTAGAAGGAACTCTGGATTGTGGAGGCAGTGGGAGGAGGAAGAGCTTGGCCCAGCTGCTGCTCCTACCCTGCCTGCACATGGTTAGCTCACCTTGGCCTTGTTCTGGACTGGCAGATACAGCTTGAACTCAGCTGGGAGCTCATCCTCTGAGTAGAGCCGGTCAGAGAAGTACACCCGTCGGATGCGACAGTTGGCATGGATCTGAGAGTCAAAACAGAGTCAGTCCATTTTCCATGTGACATTTCCATATCAAGCTGCACTGTCATGCAGCAGCCTGGGTTCCTTGGTTCAGCAGATAGAGAAAAGACCTCACTGCCTCTCTCTGAATCTGACAGGGCATCAGAGAAGAAACAGTGGCCCGTGCCCCCTACTTTGCGATGGATGCTCTCTCCAGTGATGGAAACTGGCTCAAGAGATTTGGCCAAGCTCTGGCATCTCCGCAAATTGAGATCTGCCTTAGCTGCTTACAGGGTCTTTGCTGTGAACCCACCTCTGCTTCTCCCGTGATAGCAAGATTGGCCGAACACTTTCAGCCTCAGCTTGCTGCATTTTTAACACTCCCTCTTCAGGGCCTCCCTGAGGTCAGGAATGAGACTGACCAGTCTGTACTGCCTCCACGATCAGCTGGCAGCAAAGGAGTCACTCCAGTCCCCCTCATGGCTATGTGAGAGGACAGACATTTCCCAGACTGCCTGTCCATCTCAGAACTGCAGCAGTTCCACCATGCTAAGAACAGACACACTCTGCACATGGGCATTCCTCAAAATGACGCATACCACTGGACACAGGGAACATGAATCCCTAGCATATGGAACTTCATGCCCTCAGCAGGAACAAACATTGTGTCAGCTCTGGTCCATGGGGCTCAGTGAAGGCTCCATACACACTAGGAAACAAACTTGACTACGGATATCTACAGTCTGTGACACTCTGGTTCTGTACCAGCCAGGCTCTCACTTGTCCAGTGGCTGTCTAGATAGTAGGGCAGCACACAGCTAATTCCCAGGAGACCTTTCCCTAGCAGGATGCGCTGTACACTGCTGGGAACTTTAGGTGGACTGCCACTCCTATCCTAACCAACAGCCAGCAAGAGAAACAAGACAGAAATGGGCTTCTTCGTCCCAACCTAGTCCAGTGAAGTGACGCAGCACCAACACCTCTGCTGCCTCAGTCAGGTCTTTGCTTCCTTCCCACACTGCTTTGTAAAGAGTACAACTGGTAAAGGATGAGGTCAGGGATAAGCCCAGATTCCCAACCTGCAGCAAGGCAGGAAGACTACCAACCATGGGTGTATGTGGGCAAGACGTGCCTCTGCTCACCTGAACTCTCAGGGTCTCGATGTAGTTTGTCCCATAGGCCCGGCGTGTGAAGTCTGACAGGTTGAACTGGATTTGGTTCCAGCCATCATCCAGCCGCATGGGCATGGTGCAGATGAAGGGCTTCACCCGGGTTGTGCTCTGGTAGTTACTTGCTCGGAAACGTCGGCGAACGTTCTTATCATCCAGCACCTAGGGCAAGGAAGTGAGGCTGCTGAACCTGGCAGCTGGGCCCCCAGCTCCTCAAGACAACAGTTCTTCCAGACTCAGGCTCTGTCCACCTCAGAGTGGGCTCCCCCCCGGCTCCATGTTCACAGCAGAAGTATTTTCAACTCATAACAGACCCTTTTTCAGTAATAGCAACAGTGTGCTTGAGAGCTGACTGATGTATACATAGCACAAGATCTGACACATCAGAGGAAAGTGGAACTGCTCAACTGAATCCAGAGGAGGCTACAAAGATGCTCCAAGCGCTGGAGCAGCTCTGCTCTGGAGACAGGCTGAGAGAGCTGGGCTTGTTCAGCATGGAGAAGGTTCCGGAAGACCTTAGAGCAGCTTCCAGTGCCTAAAGGTGCTATAAAAAGCCTGGAGAGGGGTTTTGGACAAGGGCCTGTAGGGACAGGACAAGGGGGAATGGCTTTAACCTGAGAGGGAGGAGATTGAGATGAGATCTTAGGCAAAAGTTCTTCCCTGTGAGGGTGGTGAGACCTTGGCACAGGTTGCCCAGAGAAGCTGTGGCTGCCCCATCCCTGGCAGTGTTCAAGGCCAGCTTGGACAGGGCTTGGAGCAACCTGGTCTAGTGGAAGGTGTCCCTGCCCATGGCAGGGGGTTGGGACTGGATCAGATTTAACCCAAATTATTCCATGATACTATGATCACATGGCCAAGGAAGAAAAACTGTTTTGGAGACCACCTGCTGCCTCGATTGAGCTCCAGAGTAAAACTGCAGCCTTCTGGCACCTTCCTCGCCTACCCCTGAAGTGGCCTCCCCACTGTACATTCCTCACCTGCACTTCAAATGTGAAGTACTTTTTCAGGTTCTTGATGATCATCACTAGGAAAGGTAGTTTGATGCCTAGAGTCTTCTTTGGGTCCGCAGGGCATGTGATGTAGGTCGTACTGAGAGGACAGAAAAACACTTTAGGACCTCACACAGCACAAAGCACACAGCAAGAGTCCGAAGTCACTCCCTTGACCCAATGCAATCTTAGAGGGCAGGCAGAAAGAGATAAGATCTCAGCAAGAACCAGCGCTTCCTTTAATGGGAGGCAGAGCTTCAGAGGTAGCTGTGTGGAAAGCAAGATAAAAGGCTCGAAGAATGCATTTCAAATCCCACTTTTCTCACCCAGGGCATGAACCACCTTTCTGGACAGCTTCACCTCCCCAGTTTCATGGTCATGTCAGTGCTCCTTCTTAATGCAACCTTCTCCTCCCCTTGACTGAATAGGTAGAGCCCTCCAGAGCACAGCAGAGGCCTTGTGTGCCCTATGAGGCTGGGAACACAGAGGTGGTGAGCCCTAGCTGCGCACGTCATGCCTGGCAAGTTCTGTATCAACACATCTCGGGAGGAAGGGAGGCACAGGCTCAGCCTGGCTGCAGGAAAGGAGCCTCCACTGCCCTTATAAGGAGCTCCCTGCTCCAATGGCCCCTGGAGAAGTCCTGGAGAGGCAGAGCTGGCGTCACTCTCCCCAGCTGATGGAGACAAGGAGTGAAGCACCACAAGCAACTCCCCTCACACATCTGCCTTTGATCTTCCTGCTGTCACGTGGGGAGAGCAGCAGAGCAGGCCTAAGACAATAAAAGATGTAGCGTGCAGAGTGCTGCTTTCTCAGTAACTGGCAGCACTGACAGGGGACTGGGATTCAAATACAGCCTTTCCCCCCCTGCCAAGTGATGGAAAAATAATGGGATTTTGTTTTTATTATTTTTCCCTTAGCCCCACTGAGAATGACAGAGAGCAATGTCAGGTGTCCTGTCCCCGCTTCCTCCCGGCCCCTCCTCCTCCCTGGCAGAGCATGAGACTCACAAAGTCCTTGGTCAGTCTAAACATCAGTGTTATCAGTTTTTTTTGTTCCCAAGCCAAAAGTCAAAAACACAGCACTGCAACAGCTACTAAGAAGGAAAAAAAACAAACTGACTGCCACTGCTGAACCCAGGACAGCTCTCCAGGGAAAGGCACTGTGGTACAGTGCCACAGAAGGGTAGCAGGCATCTGACCCCAGACCATTACTCTTCAATTTATTGAGAAAGAGACAGAAGTCTGAAGGAGATGTCTGCTGGGCACCACCATCTTTCACTCTCCTACAGGGCCTAGCTCCCAGGGCACATTAGGGCAGAATAAGATGCCTTCTCCTACCTGACATTAGTTCCTTCAATCTCCAGCACCAAGGACTGAATGTCATTGTCGGTGATTCGTTTGATGTGGCCATTGCGCACCTGGAAGAAAGCAGGGCAGACAGCACAGGCTTCCTTTACTTGAGAAGAAAGCAAGAGGCACCCAAAGCTCCACTGAGAGAGGGAAACATCCCAGGAGCACCCATCTATGTTCACTTGGCTCCCATTGTTTTGGCCATCACTGTTTCCAAGGCTTTGCTCACTGCCTCAGAGTGCCAGAACTCCAAGCAAGAGTTTAGGTCCCAGTTTGCTGCATGGACACCAACTGCAAGACTTTGGTCTATCCAGACACGCTACAGCGAACATCACTGACTCCAGCCTCATGTTAGAGGCCCAAATAAACAAATGTTAAAGTGTCAGAGGAAGATCAAACTAGAGTGGGATAAGGGGTAAAAGTAAGTAAAAGCAATACAGAAGCAAAAGAAGCCACCAGAAGCCATGGGTTACCAAGGGGGTCTTGGTCCGTACTGCTGGCATGGCTGGCTGCCTCTGTGGAAGAGCAGGACCAGATGAAAGCCTGGCTGGAATACTTCATAGTTCTAGCACACACAAGTGCAGAAGCACCATCTGCTCTGCTGAGGGGCACAGGCATTTGGCTACTTGGATGCAGCCAGCTGCCTGCAAAGCTCAGGGAGGCCAGGGCCAACACAAATTCATTTTTCTCTACAAGCAATGTGGCTGAATCCCAGGGGCTGAGGATTTATTGTTTTAATGAAGCAGCTCACTTCCCCTCAAATTTATCTCCATCTAAAAGCACTTTTGCTAATTAAGCCCTCTGCTCTTCCTCAGTGCTAGATCAGCAAATGGCAATGCTCCTTTCGGCTCCATGAATTAATTTCTGCAGTACCTATCACCACTGCTAATCCATAGGATGCATTAAACTTCTAATGGGATGGTTCGAGTGATAAGCTACAAAATCATTTAAAGGTTTAGCAATTCATCTTCACATTTCAGTTCTTCAGAGGGATGTAGGTGGGTGACACTGCATACATCTGCTGGAAGAAAGAGATAAGCCTTGTGAGCGGCCCACCCCCTAGCCTGTCTCTACATGTGCTGTTGCTAAGGATGAGAGTCAGCTCAGCATGCCAGGCTGCTCTTAATGCTGCCTCAAGCCCAACAGATACTTCCAGAAAACATTAAGCTGAGAGGGAGGATCCTTACAGGATAACCAGATCCCTCCTTTGTAACAAAAGCAACTCCCAGGGATTTATAGGTCTGTTGAGGGGAACACCTCCACACACACACCCCCACCCCCCCATGCTGCATTCTGAGTGTGAGCAGCAGTCGAGAGTGGGGATTCTGCCCCTCTGCTCCTCTCTAGGGAGATCCCCCCTCCCCCCCTGCAGCCCTGCATCCAGCTCTGGGGCAACAACACAAGAGGGATGTGGAGCTCTTGGAGTGAGTCCAGAGAAGGCCACAGAGATGCTGCGAGGGCTGGAGCAGCTCTGCTCTGGAGACAGGCTGAGAGAGCTGGGCTGGTTCAGCCTGGAGAACAGAAGGCTCCTTAAGGGAAGACCTTAGAGCAGCTCCGGTGCCTAAAGGGGCTACAAGAAACCTGGTGAGGGGCTTTGGACAAGGGTCTGTAGGGACGGAACAAGGGGGAATGGTTTTAACCTGACAGAGAGGAGACTGAGATGAGATCTTAAGAAGAAATTCTTCCCTGTGAGGCTGCTGAGGCCTGGCAGAGATTGCCCAGAGAAGCTGTGGCTGCCCCATCCCTGGCAGCGTTCAAGGCCAGATTGGACAGGGGTTGGATCAACCTGGTATAGTGGAAGGTGTCCCTGCCCATGGCAGGGGGTTGGAACTGGGTGAGCTTTGAGGTCCCTTCCAACCCAAACCAGGCTGGGATTCTGTGATCCTGTGAAACGCCCCAGCTCAGCCCCTTGGCTCGCTCTGGAGCCCAGGTCTGTGACACAACGCTGAGCTAACCTCTTGCCTGCTACATAAACCACCTCCCTGACAGAGGACACATTTGATCACAGCCAGAGGAGCACTCATCTTCCTCCTCTAGCTCTGGCATTCCTTCTCAGTGAGCTCTCACAGCAAAAGGTGATCTCTAGCTCCATCAGGCAGAGCTGCCAGCTCTGTGCAGTACAGGGCATGAGGGACAGTCATGATGTGCTCAGTGTCTACTCAGCAAGAGCTCCTGGTCTTCAGGGGCTTCCTCCTACCTCATGGAAACTCAGAAAGAAAAGACTGCAGAAAAATTTAGAAGTCTAAATGAAACATTCCACATTTCTACTTGGCCAATGTTCTCTAGCCATCCCAGGCCTAAGAAGCTGGATTTCTGAAGCTGGAAAAAAGGGTAACAGCCTTCACAGAAAAAAAAAATGGCTTCAAATGCCTAATAGCCTCTGAATCAGGATAACTGGGAAGTTACCCACTGTCTAAAGACAAACTGAACAAGCATTTTTTGCAGACACAAAGCTCAAATCTTGCAGAGTCTGGAGAGAGCAGCAGCTTCAGACATTTGTGTCTGAACACATACATTTCTTGTCGCTGCTGTTGCTGCTAGCAACACGTGTCACATATAACGAAGGCCAGAGAAATAGCAGCAAGGAGCAATCCTCCCCAGGCCCAGCCACCCACCCCCGTGGACTGGACACCACAGTCCAAGGCCGACCTCTGGAGGCTCACTCCTGCATTGTTGCCAGCAACCCCCGTTAAGGGACTGCAGAATCCCAGCCTGGTTTGGGTTGGAAGGGACCTTAAAGCTCACCCAGTTCCAACCCCCTGTCACAGGCAGGGACACCTTCCACTAGACCAGGTTGATCCAAGCCCCATCCAGCCTGGCTCTGAACACTGCCAGGGATGGGGCAGCCACAGCTTCTCTGTGCCAGCGCCTCAGCACCCTCACAGGGAAAGTTCTTCCTAAGATCTCATCTCAGTCTCCCCTCTGTCAGGTTAAAGCCATTCACCCTTGTCCTGTCCCTACCGGCCTTTATCAAAACGCCTCCCTCCAGGTTTCTTGTAGCCCCTTTAGGCACTGGAGCTGCTCTAAGGTCTCCCCTTAAGGAGCCTTCTGTTCTCCAGGCTGAACCAGCCCAGCTCTCTCAGCCTGGCTCCAGCACAGAACGCTCCAGCCCCTGCAGCATCTCCATGGCCTCCTCTGGACTCACTCCAACAGCTCCACATCCTTCTTGTGTTGTTGCTCCAGAGCTGGACACAGGACTGCAGGAGGGGTCTCCCCAGAGCACAGTAGAGGGGTAGAATCCCCTCCCTAACCTGCTGCTCATGCTCTGGGGATGCAGCACAGCACATGGGGGCAGTTCTGGGCTCAAGCACACACTGAAGCTGGGTCACGGGGAGCTTCTTATCTTCCAACACCCCAAGTCCTGCTCTTCAGGGCTGCTCCACCCAGTGTATACCCAGCCTGTGTTTGTGTCAGCAACCGCAAGCTGAATCAGGGCCAGTGCCATCACCTGGACTACTATAGGCATGGGTACAGCCTTTCCCTCAGCACAGGCCAGCACTTTCTCAAAGCCACTGTTGCATCCAGAATAGGCACAAGGCTCTTTGTGCCAACCTTTGTCCCCCAGGAAGGGAAAGGGGGCATAACAAGAAGCAAAAGCAGGAGCTATTTGGATCTGCTGTAGCACTTGATGCACACAGGTTTGGGAAGGAG
Source organism: Psittacula echo (assembly GCF_963264785.1). NCBI lineage: Eukaryota > Metazoa > Chordata > Aves > Psittaciformes > Psittacidae > Psittacula > Psittacula echo. Next base: position 84,766,252 of record NC_137742.1, on the reverse strand, counting down.
CCAGCAGCATGGGTTGATGTTTTCATGATGCAGAGATCTGGGGCAGCCCAGACAAGTATGCTGTGTGAAAGAACTACAGAGTCAGAGGAAAGCTGCAAGAGAGAGCCTGCCACAGTGTTTCAGGGACTTGATCCTGGCCATGCTCAACAGGGAAATTGCTATCTGCATCCTGGTGATGTTTGACATTCAGGCAGATATTGAATGCTAGCTGACCCTGAATTTTCCCCACAGCATTTGAAATTGCTCATGATACCACACATTGACACGCCAGCAGAAGGAACACGGAGAAATCACCAAGAGGATCAATGGGATTGACAAGTTCCACCCAAATGTTCCCATACGCTCTGCAGAAAAGAGTCTGCAAGTCCCCTGGAGACTGGCCAGGGTGTTTCCAAGCACTGTGGAGGAGACCATGGTGACACGATGCGGAAGGAATTAACAGAGGACTCAGAACAACACAGTGCTGGAAGGCAAACAGCAATCACCTTGCACAGGTCTCTGTAACAGACACTGAAGGCAGGACAAGAGAGCACAGCCCAGCAGCTACTGGTTCTCTGTAGATAGGGCTGGAGGAGGAACCTCTGCCTGCAGAGAGTGGGACAGTCACAACACTCTTCCCAAGGCCTGGACACTTCAGTCCTGCCAGAGTCCCCTGGGACAGCATCCCTCCTGCTGCTGCAAACCCACCAAGGGTGTCAGAACAGGAATGCCCAAGCTATTACAAACCCACCATCCCAACTCCTTTAAATGGAAAAGTGAGGTAAAAGAGCAAGCCATGCTGATATCCACAGGCAAAGCCATCAAAAAGCCCTCTCTGGTTTCACACCACACCTTTGTGAGCACGGCAGTCCTCACAACAAGTTTGCTTAAGCTGGCTGTGCTTCATCAGGCTGTGAGTGAGGAAGATCACCCGCACACTGCCCTGCTGCTCACCACACACAGGGCTGCTACCACCAGGCAATGCGAGGGGAGTCCAACCACATGAAAGCCCTACAGCAGGCAATGGAAACAGCATGCACATCCAGCTGCTGCTCTTGAGGACCCTTCTGACTGTCTTTTTGACCAACCCAGCAACTACTGCACCAGAGCACACTGCTGCTCATGTCCACCCTGCAAGCAGAGCTCCTCCTGGCAACCCCACCGGCTGCACATTGCAGCCACGTCACCCTGCACAGCACAATTCATTTTGGTATGTACCTCAGGAAGTCACCCAGATTGCTCATGGCTTAATCCAGTCTGGAGGCACACTACATCCCTTTTGTCTAAGAGTCTTTAATGCATCCCATCCTCACACCACCCAAATAGGCTGCTGGCACTCTTTTAAAGTCACCAATATTAGTGCAAAAGCCCTACTGCATGCACATGCACTCATCCAGACTATGACAGGCAGCCCAGATCTTTACACAGCTGCATGGGTAACCCACTGATGAGAAATGGGGTGGGTTTGCACTGCCTGTCCTCCATTCCATGACTTGTAAATGATCCCATGAGCCCACCGAGGTCAAACAACACAGCTGCCTGCTGAACTGCCTCAAAAGCCTTCACTCCTGCTGAAATCACAAGAAATTCAGGTTAGGTTAAAGCACAGGTAACTGAACACAGCTCATAACCTCAAAGAGGAAAGCCTCCTCTCAGAGGGTGCAAGAAGCACTTTGCAGAATCCCTTTTAGGCAGCAACACAGCCATGGTGGTTTGTGAACGGGAGGAAGCAACAGGTCTCAACACCTCCAAACTTCCTGATCAGGGCTCCCCAGTGTGAGATACCCCGGGGAACGCAGGGGACCCTCAACAGAACCCCTTCAGAACCAGACTGAGAAAAAACAAATAGCTGAAACACTCATGACTTCTCATACACCCTTAAAAGCCACCACACAACCTACCTCTGAATGCCTTTAGCAAGCCTGTTTAAAGTGTGTCAAGCAGGAGAGCAGAGCCCCATGGCAGTTACATTTAGCTTCCTGGGGAAGCTGCTGCATAGAATCATAGAACAGTTTGGGTTGGAAAATGGTGAGGGTTTAGGGTTAGGGTTTAGGGGTCAGGGGTATGGGCCAGGGGTCAATCCATCATCTATTCCAACCCCCTGCAACATGCAAGTTCATCTTCACCTAAATCAGGCTGATGAGAACAACATCCAGCCTGGTCCTGAATGTCTCCAGCGGTGGTGCATCCACCACCTCTCTGGGCAACCTGGGCCAAGGCCTCACCACTCTCAATGTAAAGAATCTCTTCCTCACATCCAGCCTGAATTCTCTCTTTCAGTTTAAAACCATCACCCCTCATCCTGTCACAACAGGCCCTGCTAAAAAGTCTCTCCCCATCTTTCCTATAGGCCTTTTTAAGAACTGAAAGGCTGCAATAAGGTCTTCCCAAAGCCTTCTCCAGGCTGAACAAGCCCAACTCTCTCAGCCTGTTTCCAGAGCAGAACTGCTCCAGCCCTCTCCGGTTGGTTTGCTGCTGCTGCTTATTCCCAGCACTGTATGCCACTGTTTTAGCCTCTGGCAGTGCTGCAGCTCCTGACCCCGGCCTGGCTGCTGCCCTGGCAGCGCTCTGCTCAACAACGGCAGAACAGAAGACGTCATGATGCGGACACATTCTCCTCCACAACGAACAGCCCGGAGGGGTCCCGGTCACCTCGCACTGGCGGCTCGGGCAGCGGCGGCCACCAGAGCGCGGCCCCACCGGCAACAGCGCCAGGCCCGCTCCGGGAGGCTGCTCCCGCGGCCCCGTCTCACCTTCTTGTCCCAGATCTGGAGCGGCTTGCTGCCGATGCTGTACAGCACCGAGAGGAACCCGCTCTGGAACGTGTTCTTGAACATGGCAGGGCCGTGCCAGCCGCCTCTCCAGCCGGCGGACCTTCACACCCAGCGCCGTTACCGCAGATCCCGCTGCACCGTGGAGCCCCACTTCCCGCTCCCAGCACCACCGTCACCACGGAACTACTTATCGTGCCATACTGCTGCCGCCAGGTCTACTTCCGCTGAGGGACAGGGGTGGATGGGAGCGCGGTACCATGGCAACGGCGGCAGGTGGGGTCCGGAAGCGGCAGTCAGCCGCGCGGGGAGGCCGCGGGTTGGGCCCGAGCGGTACCGGCTGATCGGTAGCGGCTCGCTGGGCCCAGCGCCTGGCCCCGACTTTGAACAGAGGCGGGCACGGCCCTGCCAAAGGCTGGGTAGCCACGCGGGCGGGACCATGCAGGCACCTCTGCGACCCTCCCCCTCAAGCGCTCGACAAAGGGCAGCCCCCTTGGAGGCCACACAGCCGTAGCTGTGGGAACGGCTGGTGCTGCATCCACTGAGCACTTGGGACATGGGTGCGTTTTGTCCCTGCCCGTGGAAGCAGTTGGAACTGGATGAGTTTTAAAGTTTCTCCCAACCCAAACCAGTCCGGGATTCTGTGGCTTTTAAAACATCCCAGTTCTCAAGCTCCAGTTCACAACTATCAGACAGAAGGTGATGCTCTGGTTTTCTGTTCCCAACACTACACTTGCTCCTGGAGTGTTTCTCAGTTCCAGATCTCCTGGTTTCTCCTAGGAGTTTCTGTTTTTCTCCATGCTGGTTTTACAGGACTGGAACATCCAGACTGTGTTTGCTTCACTTTGCTTCTTCCTTTATCTCCAGCCTTGCTCCCAAGTTTCACTTGCCCAATGAGTGCCATCCGTCCATCCATCCATCCGTCATCCATCCATCCATCCATCCATCCATCATCCATCCATCCATCCATCCGTCATCCATCCACCATCCATCCATCTGTCCATCCCTCCATCCATCCATCATCCATCCATCCATCCATCATCCATCCATCCATCCATCCGTCATCCATCCATCCATCCACCCATCCATCCATCCCTCTGTCCATCCATCCATCCGTCATCCATCCATCCATCCATCCATCCATCCATCCATCCATCCATCCATCCATCCATCTATCCATCTATCCATCCAATCCATCCATCCACCCATCCATCCATTCTTGGAGCAGCAAATGCACATCAGCAGGTACACATGCCCGTTGGAAGTCCTGTGTGACCATTACTGCCAGCAGCTGCATGTCACATGCATGTCACATGAGTGACACATGCTCATAGCTTAGCCCCGTGCCTGTGAATCTGCAGTTTCAGGTAGCAGTACCACAGTGCAAGTAGCAGAAAGTAGCTCCTGGCACTCCCAAGCTGTTTCCTTTCCTGGGTCTTCCACACCATGGCCAGGCCCTTTCATGTAGTTCTATGGCCAAGAGAACACAAACACCCTTGGTGGGAGTAGGAGGGAAGGATGTTTCAGTCACACACCAGGAGTGGCATGTCCCACTCTTTGCCGAGCAATTTCCCACCCCTCTGGTGCCATGTGGCTGGAGCTGGCTTGCAGCCGTGTGCTCTGAGCGGCACTAGCGGGTGCACCAGTGCTGAAGGCTGCCACCTTGTTAAGTCAGAAACCTCTGGGATGTCTGGGAATCTGCCTTTCCAGAGGAGCCTCCTGCGCATTGGCTGGCACATTCCTCATGCTTACTGGCACGGTGGCATTTCCTAAGAGAGCATTTCAGAACTGGGCTGCACCTCCAGAGTGTGAGCAGGAGGTCAAGGGAGGGGATTCTCCCCCTCTGCTCCTCTCTGGGGAGACCCCCCCTGCAGCCCTGCATCCAGCTCTGGGGCAACAGCACAAGAGGGACGTGGAGCTGTTGGAGCGAGTCCAGAGAAAGCCACGGAGATGCTGCGAGGGCTGGAGCAGCTCTGCTCTGGAGACAGGCTGAGAGAGCTAGGCTGGTTCAGCCTGGAGAACAGAAGGCTCCTTAAGGGAAGACCTTAGAGCAGCTCCAGTGCCTAAAGGGGCTACAAGAAACCTGGTGAGGGGCTTTGGACAAGGGTTTGTAGGGACAGGACAAGGGGAATGGCTTTAACCTGACAGAGGGGACACTGAGATGAGATCTTAGGAGGAAGTTCTTCCCTGTGAGGGTGCTGAGGCCCTGGCACAAGTTGCCCAGAGAAGCTGTGGCTGCCCCATCCCTGGCAGTGTTCAAGGCCAGCTTGGATGGGGCTTGGAGCAACCTGGTCTAGTGGAAGGTGTCCCTGCCCATGGCAGGGGGTAGGAACTGGATAAGCTTTAAGGTCCCTTCCAGCTCAAACCAGGCTGGGATACTGTGGTTCTATCTCTGGATGTAATGCACGAGGACGGTGTTGGCAGATGCCCACCTGCACCACTCACAGGCTTTTTGGAAGGACTCACACTGCCAGGGCTGGGTGTGACCAGTACTGAGTGATTCTGTACCAGCAGGTGCACATGGCTTTTTTCACCCAAGCTCCCTTCCCTGGGACCAGCAGCAGGGATCTCTGCCAGGCTTGCCCCAGAAGTACCTCTAGCCTGGGCAGCTTCAGTATAAGGGAAAACTGTAGGGGAAAGCACACAGGCAGTGAAGGAATTGGACAGTGGAAATGACCACAGTAGTCATACAGAGTCCAGCTGGAGGTTTTTAGATCAGAGTTTGAAGTGTCCTATTAACATCTAAGAGCAAAGCACAGCTCGAACAACCACCAGGATCGCAGTCAGGCTCTCCTGGAGCTGCCGGTGAAGCACCATGTCTGTGGGGGAGCTCCTGCGATGCAGAGGCCCACAGGCAGGAGCTCCAGGCCCAGTGCTTTGCAGTGATGGTGTTTCGAAGGAGAAGGAGAGTCTCAGCCCAAGAAAGAGGAAGAGATGGAAGCTACTGCAGTGCAAACACGACCATGCCCAAGCTCCATGGGCTGAGTAAAGCAGGCACCAGCATTAGCACTTGGGCACCTCCAGAAGAGCGTGGGGGCCCTATGAGTGACATTCAAAAGGTGGCAAGAGGCTCCTTTGCCCATGGTGATCTTGTGTACAACTAGTTTCTCCTGCTCTCCTCAGCCAACCTGTCCTAGCAGGTCCCAGCATTCCCCAGTGTGGCTGGTCCTGCCCCACAACTCTCTCCCCACTGAATACCACTCCTCATGCTTCTTTTAAAACTTTTATTCCACAATATAGAATTCTTTTAATTATAATCTGGGGCCATGTCCATCGTGACAGTATAGCCCCAGCCCCCTGTGCCCTGGTGTGAGCTGGCTGACCATGGTCTACCAGAGGTTTAGGAGAACAGCCAGAATGGATGAAGAAACAATAAACCAACAACTGCTTTGCACACCCTTCATCCACATATCCACGTTTTCTGGGTCAGAAAAGCTCAAAAAGGAACCAGAAGCAGAAGAACCACTCACACTGCAAGAAAGGACTGTGGTCAGAGGTGGGTGGCAGCTCTCAGCCCTGCCCACACCACACAGTGGGCCTGCCATCATCACTCTACACACACTGACAGGACCTTTGGTTTGGTTCTCATTCTGCTACGGAAAATTGGGAGCAACAGCAGTGGACCTGAGGAGAGGTTGGAGGAGAGAAGTGTGAGCATCTGGAACACTACCACTTGACATAGCTCCTCCGGCACCAGAGGACAAGGAGATGGCTGGGCAAGGTACCACACGTCCTGCTACCCGGCCACCCTTTGCATGGCCCTCATGGGATCCTCAGCTGCTGTGTAACGGATGGGAGGGGAGAGCGGAAGGCAGGGCCCAACAAGGCAAGGGGAGACATGGCCCAGCAAAGTGGCACTTTCACAGGCAGCCAGTCACCTTTTTCCTCTCCAACGTCCTAAGTTGTCTCTGTCCACTGCCACGACCATCTCCTCTAGTCCCACTAAAAGCTCCCATCGTGCCATAGCACAGTGCAACAGGCACAGACAAGCTGGGGAAGTTGCATCCTGCATCCCTCTCCAACCACTTCTCTCAGTGCCTGCTGTGGGTCTGGTTTTGAGCCTTTCCTTCTACCAGGCATTTAGCCAAACCTGTGCTCTACCAGTTGAAAAGCCAGGCCAGGACTCTCCCAACTTTCTCCAGGAGAAAGTGTATAAAGACACATGTTCCCCAGTCTCCTGAGGACATGACATGATCTGCTCCAGTTCCTGGCTGTACTACAGGCAGGATGACACTCTGCTGAGGTCCAGAGGAGAACAGTTCCCTGCCCCAAGTGCTGGGTGTGGAAAGGAACTGGTCTGAGCTCCAGGCATGTCCACACTGCCCTTGGGGTCAGCAGACCCCACAACCCTCCTCAGCCCCAGGCTATGCCTGCTCAGCTTCTGTGTCTCCCTCCAGGATTAATCTGTTGCGGCTCCTCCTACTCTAGAGCTGAAGTAGGATGTGAGGAGATAAGGGACAGGTTGATCCAGTCTTTCTTGTTACTGCAACCAGGGAAAGCCATTTACCCATTCCACTGCCTGGGAAGAGCACCACTCTTCCTCTGCTTGAGGGCACCAGGGAACATTTGCTGAGTTGGGTTTGCAGAACTGAGACTTCCTGAAGCACCACCGTGAAATTCCACCATCAGGTTTGTCACTGTCAAGCACTTGCACACAATAATGATCTCGTGTGTTGGCCCTCTCTGGAAGCTGGGAATGCCAACACAAAAGAGCTGGAAAACAAGCAGGCTCCTCCCACAACCACCTGGGCAGGAGATGAGAAACACCCAATCCTGCCTCTCCTCAATGGAGCAATTCAATACATATTTTAAATCAGTTCAGAAAGTGATGTTAAAACCCCAAACCAACCCCACTGGCATTAGCACAGCTTAAGGGCACCCCTTCGCCCCCAGGCCAGGCAGCCTGTAAGGGGGGCAGATGGAAGGACAGGGCTGAACACACCAAAGCCTTCAGCAGCATCTGCAGAATTCACATCAGTGAGGGCCCCGTGGGGTGGCAGCACCAGAGCTGCTCCTCAGCTCAGATGCTGACAGCTGACTAAGCTCCTGCACTTGCCACGGCCTGGATGGAAGGAAAGAAGAGCTCCTTCTGGCTCAGCACATCCTCAGGAAAAGCCATCCACCCAGACTGAGAGAAGACAAGCGTGAGGGTCCGCACATGGAGAAACCCCAGCTTCTAGCCAGGTGTCAGTTACTGACCAGCCATGAACAGAGAGAGAGACCAGTACCTGTGGCACCAGCTGCTTGAACCCCATGTACCAAAAGGCCGACTCCAAACTCTTGCACCTCCTCTGCATCACCGCTCAAAGAGAGACAACCTGACAGCACAAAGAACTGCAACCAAAGACTAACTGACCCCAAAATACTCAGACAAGAGGGGCTGGAAGAGCCAACCAGGCCTCCTCAAGCAGTCCATGCCTTCAGCTCTCACTCCTTCTGGCTATCCCATAGACTGGAGACTGCAGACCTTCAGATGTGTAGATATTTATTGGTTTCAGTGAATTATACAAATGGATTGACCTGCTATTGATGCCAATAGAACTTTATTGGAATATGGAATGTAAACAGATGTTTCAAATAGAAACATTGCAACCTTATAAAAAAATCAACTCTTTCAACAATGCCGCAGAAGGAAATTCTGTGTTTAGGTGCTGGTGGGAAAACACTATCTTCAGCTTCTAGGTTTGAGTGTCACCAGAACCACTTGATGAAGTCACACACAGAACAAGTAGAGGAGGCAACTGTGAACTGTGGGGCTATAAAGCCATCGAGGGATCTGATGAAAGAACCCACAAGATGAACCCCCCACCCCCCGCACAGGATTGGCACCCCAGAATTCAACAAATGGCTGGCTTGGTTAAAACAGGAGGTGGGATCCCAAGTCCTCGATCAGTAGCTGCACAAGCCCCTCCCTAACAGACCACACTGCGCTTGCTGATCCTTCCCTCTCCCTGCGCTCCTCCTGTCCTCCTCATCCTGCAGTGCTGGACTGAACTGTTCCAGAGCTGTGCTCTGGCATAAGTCTGCGTCTGCCACAAATTCTCATGGGAGCCACGTCATGAGGTACGTGGTTGCACACCTAGCACAGAGAAATCTTACAACACTGACTTTCCTGAGCTTGGTGGGAAAGTATGGACAGTCCCTCCCCTCTCCTGCCTCAAGAGCAGCCCTCACATTCACAAGTTTCCAAAGCAGGTCTATTGCGTTTCTTCTCAGAGAGCCTTTGTCAAACATACCTGAAGGGGGGATCTCACCTCTCCCCAGCAACTTGGATCAGTGCCTTCATTTTAATGCTCCAAACCAATCCTGAGATGCTGCTGGGTTTGTGGGGCTGGTTTTGTTGAAGCTCCCCCCAGCTGCCCCAGTATTCACAAGCGAAACTGGAATTCAAGGACCAAATTCAAGCCCAGAGTGAGCAGTAGGACTTGGACGTTCAAACAAGAGTTGCACCTGCTGACCCCAAGCCTGAATTTGGTTCATCCAGTCTACAACTCAGAAAGGCATGTTGAGAAAGAGGCATGCTAAGGGCTGATGGTGGAACAACCAATTTGTCCACACCAGCGCGGTGGTGAAGGCTGGACTGAGAAGGAGGAGAAGGATCCATAGAGATGTAACTCACAATCAGTTGTGTTGAGCCCTGGGGATACTACCACATGTTTAGATCTTGCAAGACCATCTGCCCAGGGCTTTGGTACCACAAGGTTAGAGTTACATTAGCCACAACCACCAGAGAGGAACTGAGGTTTATGCCCCCCCCCCAAGGTTAGATTTCTGCCAAGTATAAAGGAGAGGGGAAGGAGGGAGGGTCCTTGGTTCTTTTCCCTTCACCGTGTGACCAAAAGTTTTGCTTTTATTTGTAAACATCTTGAATTACCCGTCATTTTCCAGACTTCATCGTGCAGTTGTCAGGCCACTGGAGAGCACAGCGTTTTCTGAGCTGGGCTGGGACTGCTCCTTCACCACTGGATCTGCAGATCAGGACCAGGCAGGAAGGGGAAACAGCATTTAATAAAGCGGAAGCTCCACCCTGGCAAACCCTTCCAGAGAAACTGCCCTCAAAACCCACAGAGCTGCCAAGGCTTTCACAGAGCGGGGAGCTGGAATTTGCCCCACAGACATAGAGACCCCTCTCCATCCCAGCTTCCCCACACTCACAGAAATAGGGGTGCTCCATTGCCTCCTTGGCAGTCAGCCTCTGTTGATGGTCGTATCTCAGGAGCTTGTCCAGGAGGTCTAGAACTTCAGGACTGACCAGGTGTCTGTTCTCGCTGTGGATGAAGTTCTCCCAGCGCTTCCGGGAATGCCTGCAAAGGGACCAGCAGTCACTGCCCAGCTCCCAGTAGCACAGCACCGCCACCACTATCCACCTCTGAGAAGACTCTGCTACAGCTCTTCCCTGCACAAGCAAGCATGTGCCAAAGGGGGAGAATTCTCTGCTTTAGGTACACCATCGTGTGGATGTCCTACATCTGGGGAAGGCCCAATATTGCACGTTCTGTTCTGTCTACAGGGCCTAAACAACAGCATGCAGGAGGCAGGGTGACACCACTGGGACCAGAAGTGCTCTGCTTGCCAATCAGCTGGTTGGGAGCTGTCCTTTCGATGCTATACCCACCTCTTGTCCTCTTCAGAAACCTCAGCTGGGAGATGTTTAGCTCCTCAGCTTGCACTCAATCCCAGCATCTACATCTCCACTTCTAGGATGTCAATGAGCAGGAGAAGGGAGTAACAGAGAATGGCTTGTGGATCATGGGAGAGGCAAAAGCAAAAAATCTGCATTTCAGTGACCTTCTAAGATGACATAAGCAGCTAGACAGAGGCCTGCAGCCAGCACTGTGATCCTGAAGATCAAAACAGGCCTTTGCTGAGAGTCCTTCAAGGGGATGGACATCAGTTTATTTCTGTCTGTGTTATAAAGGAAAAAAGCAGCATTTCACTTCTCCACTTACTGGCCCAGGATATCATTGAAGTGTGGATCCAGTTCTATGTGGTACTTCTTGAGATACCCATACAGCTCATCTGTGCCCAGGACCTTTGCAATGCGAACCAGCTGGAACAAAAGATATGGTGAAAGGGAGCAACACAGGCCACCACTCTTTTGCAGAGGCAGAGCCACCCAATCTAAGGAGCTCTCCCTCTGGAAACATCCCAGATGGAAGGAATATCTCCCTTGAATCCTGTTTTTGCAACATGTGCAGAAAACAAGTCTCCTACAGAAGCCAGTGAACCACAATCCCACATGGCTTAACTAAGCACGTAGCAACATCCTCCCAGCCTGGTGGTCTGATTCCCAGAACCTCCAAGCTGTACACACAGAAATGAGGTGCTGACAAACATCTCATGGAATAAGCCTGGTAGCAAAGTCCTTACTTGGTCATAATTGTCCTGGCCATGGAAGAAAGGCTCCTTTCGGAAGATCATGCTTGCCAGCATACAACCTAAACTCCACATGTCTAAGCTGTAGTCATACATCTGAGGGGAAAAAAGAAGCTGTGAGAAGACGCATGCTCACAACCCAGTTCTTCAGCTCCACAGGCAACCTCAGCCTTTTCATTTCACAGCCAGCCTCTTTCCCACCCAGGCAATGCCCTGGCAGGCACAACCAGACACCCCAAAGGTGGTCAAAGCGCAGCCACAAGTGGTATCACTGGCTAGAAAGGAGGAGGCAGATTCTTACTTGGTAGTCCACAAGCAGCTCTGGTCCTTTGAAGTACCTAGAGGCCACGCGGACATTGTATTCCTGAGCTGGGTGGTAGAATTCAGCCAAACCCCAGTCTATGAGCCGCAGCTGAACATGCAATAAAGAGACACAGAGTCAGGAGTTCCAGGACAAGCCATTTAAGTGAAGCCGCACTGGCCAACCCTCTCAATGCTGTGATGCTCGCGTGGAGCCCCGGATGCAGGCAGGTACTCTGAAGACAGGAAATCTCTCAGCAGAGCTCTGATCAGGCTCTTCCCCCTCTCACCAGCTGCTGGAGCAAAGCAAAGGTTTGAGAGCTCCTCTGCCAGAGTCCAAGCACACTGGTACTGCTGGGCATCTGGGTCCTCAACAGCACCACCAGCCACAGCGGAAAGGGAACAGGCAAAAGCCAGATGTGTTATTCTGCTGTTTAGAGGGGCTGGCCCAAAGGCAGTGTTGATCCTAACGAGGGGCTGAAAGCAAGAAACAAGGTAGGAGGGGGGCCCACCAAGCCAGACCATATCCTTCAAATTACTGAAGGACAGGTCTAGTAAAAGATGCACCCCTCATAAACCTCAACTTGCTTGTACAGCCACCACTGTACTACAAGAGGAGCTTATGTCCCCTAGGGAAAAACATTCACTCTGATTTCAGACAAGGCCACCCTCCTTCGGCCCAGGGTCTCTGCAGCCTTCCCAGGTGGAGACTGATGGCCTAGACCTGCTCCTCTCAGCAGAGAGGAGCTTGTGTGTGTGTGCTTGGCTGGGGTGACGAACAACCTCCAAGCCATGGACTCCCACTGTGGTGCTCCCTGTGGGACTCTGGCGATCTCCTTCTACAAACAGTGGAGGGGAGGCGGTAAAGAAATGTTACAGGGGTAAGTCCAGCTGCTCAGGCTACGGGTACAGAGGTGGCAGAGTTTCCAGTTTCCCTGGAAACCCCCTGCTTGTGAGCCCTGGTGCCACAGTACCTTTTTCTGTTGGTGGTCTATCATGACGTTGTGGGGTTTGACGTCCCTGTGCATGATCCCCATGCTGTGACAGTAATCCAGGGCCTGGCAGACACAAGCACATACACCAGACAAGTCTGTAACTATGGGCACAGCAGTAGAACAGTCAGTTCTCAGCCAGGAGCACAACTGCCCCATGCACAGCAAGCGCTGCAACCCTAGCACAAGAAACTGGCATCTTCACCTCTTATGCTGTACATGAGTAATAGACAAGGTGGCAACAAGACTATTGATTTTGTGTCCTACTGCAGTCCCAGCTCCTGGAACTGTGTTCCTTGCACAGTCCTTGAACACGATGCAGAGAGGCATCCCAGTGCTTCAGCCTGGGAACCCTGTGCTTCCTAGGTCCTGCTCTATTCCCCAGAAAGAGATCATTCTTACATTCATAGGCTTTTATGGCCTTCAAGTGGTGCTTTCCACCTGTCCCACAAAACACACTTAAGCTATAAAGTCAGCTCTGCCCTGCTCCTTTAAGCCAGACTTGCGCTTAAAAAAGGCAAGCAATAGCACATGAGGACAAACAAAGCTGCCCAAAGCTTGAAGGCAGGAGCACACATGAGCTCTCCAGCTCCATGACCTTGCACCATTCACCTCCCTGCAGCTGTTACATTGAGCAAAGGGGCGAGAATGTTGTTTCCCCATCTCAAAGGGGGAGGGACACCCATCCATCAACATCTACCAGATGCTCTGAGATCTCAGCAGCACGGAACAAGGGTACAGCTTGCCGTCATTCAATATCCAAGTCATCAGTGCCAGGGATGTAACACTGTCCTTGGCCCCAGCTGGAGCGGGAAGAAGAGGAGGCAGCAGCTTCCATCACAACAAGGCCCCAAGGATATCCCTGCACTGACAGCTGGCCTCACAGCCAAAAGGAATCACAGCAAATGGCTATCCTGGGATCTCCAATACAGAAAATCTGTAACAGGTTGGACAAACTGCTTCTGGACAAGCTGTTCTAATGTCTTGCTTGTCTCAGAACTGGATCATCTAAGCCTCATGACCCTTCCCACTCTAATCAGGGGGGGTAAGAGTGGGACTTCAATGGGAAGGTCTTTCCCTTGCAGACAGGTGCAGCAAGCTTAGGTGTGCAGAGAAGAAAGCCTTCCTCAAGGCCACTTGGTCTACTGCAGGAAATCTCCTGCAGCCACCAAGCCCTGAAGCACAAAAGGCTTTTTCCTTAGCCTGTCCTACATATTTCCAGAGGCAGGGGGCCTGCAAAGTGCCAGCCCAAAGTTCCAAGACCCTGATGGGACTTGACACAGCCCAGCTGCTGCTCCATCAGGTCAGCACAGAACAGCCCTGGGATCAGCTGAAAACTGTAAGCTCTCCCTATGTCCTGCTGCCTCCCATGGCCTGTGGCTGAAGACCCCAGAGGGGCACTTCAGCAGATCTCTGATCTGCCATGTGGCTCTGTGAGCATTTCCATGGGGAGGTGCAAACCAGGCTAGTCAAGAGGAAGTATTTAGGGCAGTCTGTGCCCTTTGTCAGGGGGACAGGGAAAACTTTGGATGGGAGGTCTCAAAGGAAAATACCAGTGTTATATCAACACATAACAGCCAGCATAACCAGAAGCTTCGTGCCCCAAAACCGCATTCATGGGGTTCTGTGACCACAACACAGAAGTGTCTTGAAGTGCCTTAGATCCCCCACACAGAGACACAGGGGTCTAAAGACCAAGTGGACAGAAGTCACTTTCTATTTGAATACTGCAGCAGAAGCAAGCCTGGAGCTGGCAATCCCTTCCTTCTGCTCTCCCCAGCACGCTCAGGAGTCCTCAGTTCTCCAGCCCTGCAAACACCTCCCAGCGGTTGCACTGGGTCTGGCTGGAAGTGAGTTGATTTTCTTCACAGCAGCCCAGCAGTACTAGAGACACAGGGTCCAAGCACAACCCTAGCTGGTATCTAATAATCACAAATGGTTCACAGAAGAAGAGACCCCAGAGAATTGGACATTTTTGGAAGTGGCCAAAGGTTCCCAGTTTGGCTGTAATACCTCACAGCAACAAGCCACAAAACCATATCTTTTCCCAAACCTTCCCAGGTTATGAGACATGGATTCTGCATTGAACATGAAAGGTAAATGCTTAGTAGCAGTGTCCCATGAGCCCTGCTACTGCTTCTCTCATTCCTGGTGCCCCTATCCAGATTGCCACATACAATGCTACTCACCTTCAGCAGCTCATACATATAAAACCGAATATCATAGTCTGTCAGGATCTGGTACAGTTGCTGAAACAGATGTGGGGAGGGAGGAAGAAAAAAAAAAAAAAAAGAAAAGAAACAAAAGTGAATACTTGAGATTAATAAAAAAAAGAGGTTTGGGTTAGTTTTATGTCCTGCACTCCACCTGCCTCCAATCACTGACCCCATTCCAGATCCCTCGTGAGGGCTGCAGCTCCCAAGGGCCTGTCCTCATCTCATACCTGCCAGGACTACACACTAAGGAATCCAAACAGGATGTGAGAGCTCCCATGAAATACTACTAGGATCATTCAGCCCTGCCATGACTTCTTTCCAGCAGGAGACAGGCAGGCTGCCTGTTCAGGGAGGAAAGAGCAAGCCCTTCAGAGCATGCTGGGTTGGCACAGATGATCTCAACTCTCAGTTCACATGCAAAGTTACCACGATGACTTGACAACATCAGTAATTCCATTCAAAGGAGGCAGGCTGGGAACACACGGGCAACATTTCCAAGTGCTGAAGGTGGGGCAGGGAGATGAAAACAATAACCTAAAGGGGCATGTGGTGGTGAAGCACAAAGGGTAGAGGCAGCCTCAGGGGCACCCCTCTATCAAAGGATAAAAGCTAATGCAACTCAACAGCACAGAAACGCTTGTGGGGCCAAGAAGAGCTCAGCTTGGGGTCTCAAGGAAGTGCTTGCTGGCAGCACATTTGCCATCCTCCTCTGCTCTGTGTACTTCTGCAGCTACTCCTGCACTTTAACCTGCATCATGTCACCAGTACTGTCACTGGAGACTCCATCACCCTGATGCTCCCATGCCAAGTCATAAGTGGCTCCAGGTTTGCCATCCGCTCTGTCACTGGCAGCAGTGCCAGCCTGACCCCTGGACTGTACTCTCACTCAGGTAGGGCAAGGTGAGACACCAGCACAGGACAAGGAAGGACAGTCACAGGGCCGCAGCAGGACCAGACCTCTTTGCCCTTCTTAACAGACAGGGATCATCCCACAGCTCAGTCAAATCATTGACTGCATGGGAGCCAGCTGCCATCATGGCACCATTTGGCAGCTTCAGGTAAAATCCCAGAGGAAGTGATTGAAATTTACATTCCAAGAAAGCAGCTCTGGCCCTGGATCCCCTCCAGGTCCATGCTGAGATCCTCAGGATCCTGCCTAACTGTCGTGGGTTCAGCAGTAGCAGTCATTTTTCTCCTTTTTAGTAGCTGGTGCAGCGCTGTGGTTTTGACTTTCAGCCTGGGAACAGTGCTGATAACACTGATGTTTTTAATTGCTGCTCAGTAGTGTTTACTCTGACGAAGGACTTTCTGAGTCTCCTGCTCTGCCAGGGAGGAGGGGAAGCCGGGAGGAAGCAGAGACAGGATACCTGACCCAAACTAGCCGAAGAGGTATTGCATACCACAGCACATCATGCCCACTATATAAACTGGGGGCAGTTACCCAGAAGGGCTAGATCACTGCTCAGGTTGGGCTGAGTATCGGTCGGCGGGTGATGAGCGGTTGTATTCTCTTCCCTTGTTATTCCCCTTATCATTATTATTATTGGTGGTAGCAGTAGTGGGTTTGTGTTATACCTTACTTACTGGACTGTTCTTATCTTAACCCGTGGGAGTTGCATTCTTTCGATTCTCCTTCCCATCCCTCTGGGAGTGGGGGGAGGAAGAAGAGTGGGGAGCGAGCGAGTAGCTGTGTGTTTCTGGGTTATCGAGTGGGCTTAAACCATGACATTAACTTAGGGCCAGCTCCAAACAGCCCCACCACTCCCAGTGTTGCTCTGGGAAATCATCTGACAATATAAAAATGTTACTTACACCCATAGAGCTTTACCAGCCTCCAGGCCATGAGATGCACTGTGAGCTGGGATGATCCTAATGCTTCCGAGCAACCCACTGAAGCAAGGGAGCAGGGAACAAAAAAAGATACAGCTACAAGCTATAGCAGAGATAGATTTCCTGACCTGGTTGTGCATGGCTGTGATGCATGACCCAGGGCCAGCAGAGGACAACCGAGCCCTTCCAGGACTTTGTTTAAATGGCTTGCTCAGGTAACAAACACTACGGGGGGACAGATGTTTAAAACATGTTCAACTTCACTTGGCAACACCAATGCACCTGAGGAAGGAGTAAGGCTGAAGAGGCAGTGGCAGAGCCAGGCCAGATGCCATTTTCCCCATTCCCTGGCTCCTCTGCCTCTTGCTGCCTGTAAACAGGGAGGGATGGAAGGGAGCTCACCGATGCCTTTCTTCCCAGGCCCATGATGCTGTCACTTCTCCAACTCACAGCCTTCAGCATGGGCAGCTGATGGACAACCAACTCTAAACAGGCCTCCCTGGAAGAGCTGCCTGTGAAACTCAGCACCTCTGATTTGTGCACTGTGCAGGCAGTGTGATTAGCAGCAGCCAGGCTCCACGTGCTGCGAGGAACAGCCCTGAATGCACAAGGCTCTGAAGGACAGAGCCAAGGTTTCCGCTGCAAGCAGGTCCCACACGGCAGCTGCCCCAAGGCTTTGACAGTGGGCTCCAAATCCCCTTTGCCAAGCCTAGCAGGACAGAGCAGATGCCTTCTTTACAGACACGTCCCATTCTCTGCTCTTACAGCTGGCTCTTCAGAGCAAAATTATCAGAAACATCACTATGGTCATCACTCAAACATCTGGCCAAGTAACTGCCAGCACAGGATTACACAAGGTATCGGGAGGTGTGGGCTGGTCTCCTTTCTCCATACAGAGCAGGAGATAAGGCTAAACTCATCCACAGGCAGACTCTACTCTCCAGCTTTCAGTGATATTTCGGCACATATCACATAACTAATTGCAGACTGATGCCATCAGTGCCTGAGGAGGCAGAGACATGCTTCTCTGTGGGGCTTACAGAAGTTAAACCTTTATCCTCTGTGAGTGAGCAAATAGCTGGCTATGTGCAGTGAGCAGCATCTGCAAAGCAACAGGGTGGCTGCAAGGAGCTGTCAAAGAGAGATGCTGCTTTGAGGTAAAGCATCCCAGAATCCCAAAGCATTCCAGGCACAGCAGGTACCCAAGGGAGGAGAAACTTTCATACTTCTGCATCAACTCTTTTTGGACTAACCTTGGATGTACAAGGATAAAGCACACACTTCTCCCACAGGAATTTGGCCTGATAATTTCCAGAGTTGCAGGGAATGTGGAAGATTTGACTCAAAACCCCACTGTCCTCACAACTCCAACAGGCTGAACATCCTGAAACGGCCTTTAATCGCTCACCTTTTTTGCCCATCTCCTTCAGCTGCAAACCTGCTAGCACGTTTTAAGACCAAAACAGCAAACCCAGTCCAAAACTGCTCCTGAAGACCTGGTTCTGATCCCTTCTTTCCCAAGGGAATTGCCTCTTTGGGTCAATGGAAGGTGCAGTACCAGGTATGCTCACAGACTACACATAACGTGAGAGTTGCTGGTGGTTGAAGAACAGACATCTCATTGGTAGTTTGAAACCAACTAGCAAAAGACATTTAATTTCACTGATGGTTAATCAATTGACTGCACGGTTCTGCAGTGCAGCTCTCATTTAAAGCAGATGACTGTGGGATAGCTTGAGTGCTACCAGATGACAAGTAATAGAGCAGGTCTAAAGAGAAGCACTAGCCCTGCACACAAGCTGCCATCCTCATGCAGCAGCATACACATTTAGTGTAGCTCCAACTCTTATCCGCTGCAAGTACAGAGCTATCACTTTCAGACAGGACCCAGCCAGGCAACTTAAGAAAATGTAATCAGCTCCGAGAAGGTATCTCGTAAGTCTGCTGTTTATACTGCCATTTAAAAATAGCCAAACCATGTGTAATACAAGCTGGTGTTTCTGATCCAGAATCATCCACAGCCATGGCTCAGGGTCCACAGAACTGCAGCGTCTGCCCATGCACAGAGAGCTGAGGAAACCCAGCAGTCGTTTTCCTGAGTGCCCAGACACGAACAATGTCCTGCCATCTGAATGGGCAAAGGCGTGAAGTATTACCATAGAATCATAGAATGGTTTGAGCTGGAAGGGACCTTAAGATCATGCAGTTTCAACCCCACTGCCATGGGCAGGGATGCCCCATGGGTGACCATGTCACCCAAGGCTCTGTCCAACCTGGCCTTGAACATTGCCAGGGATTGGGCATTTACCAGTAAGCAAAAAATAGTAACATTGAAGGAAAGAAACTGCTAGACAGGAGACAGCTGAGGAGACATGCAAGCTTATGAGCAACTACTGGCAACAGGACAGAGAAACCCACAATCCCGTACAGCAGTCAGCAACCTGCTGCACACAAGCTGCCCTGCAAACCCCATCATGCACCCTGAAGGGGATCTGCCAGTTAGATGCAGGGTACTCGTCAGTACTGCTGAATCCAGAAGTCAATGCAGAGATGGGCAGATTAGCAGCAGCCACCTCAGAACAAAGAAGAGAGGTCTCTGTTGCCAGGATTAGCGCTGTGGCATTTAACTCGAGCAGAATTTGGCTGCTCAGGGAGATCAAGATTGTGGAGCAGAAGGGACAATGACTGGAGCTGCGTGCTTTTCAGATGCTTCATATATAGAAGTAGAGTGTAAGCCAAGAACTTCAACACAAGGCCTCTCATCTACTCTACGTGCTTTCTGCTTGGCAAAGGAACTTTAGAGCACGAGAAGAGACAGCTTGGGAGTCTCTATGGAAGATGTCCACAGGTACCCATAAGCAGCAGCCACTCTGTAATCTGCCAGTTAGCTGTAGCCCCAAGAACCTACACCAAAGAGGCAGCAGAGCCCATGGGAGTGTAGCTTCAATAACCCACACATCCCATATACAGCTAGTGAAGTTGAGGATACAAATAAGCTCTGAGCATGAGCAGCCATAATGTCTGCCCTGGGGGACATGCCTGCATTCCCAAAACAAGTTATTCCTGCTTTGTACCAATCAGCATCAAAAGCATCAGTACTGTCTTAGACTTGCACAACTGTGAATCTGGACTTCCTTGAGGAGCCAGGCTCTCTCCTAGAAGCACAGAAATGATCTGCTGCAAACTCATAGAGCTGTTTCTAACACAACAGCCAGAGCAGAGCACTGTTACTTCTGCTGAGGCAACGCCAGTGGGGCCTTACTGACTGCAACAGCGCCTATGACAGCTCTCAGCATGGCTGCAACAGCTGAACTACATGGACAGCCAGTCCTGCATTTTGCAGTTCAGAGTCCCTGCTGGTCATCAGACTCAAGTTACTACTTAGCACTCCAATTTGTGAACGTATTTCAGTTACTGGGTGATATCTTTGATGATAATTTCTTTCTCTAAGGACATGACAGAGTGATGTAATCACATTTTGACTAGCAGACATGCAAAGCACTCCTCAGCAAGGTGTGCTGCTGCCCTAGCAACCTGTTTATCTAAAGCCATGTATTCAAAATAAAAACACATACATTTTTAAATAGGAAGTTAAATTATGAACGGTCACTAAGTTGTCAGAAGCACAGGGATATGTTCCTAACATAAATGCTGAACTGGAACAGCCCAGCTGATGTCAGTGAAGACCACGCAAATCAAACCTGCTTTAATTAGCCCTGGAAATCACCACGGAGCACTCTCCTTATGGCTATTTATTTGACAGAGGCAACATTCATCTTCGTGCCTAAAGCTGTCACGGCAAATGCTTCTGCAGTAAGTCTCTACATGAGATTAAGCAGCACTAAGACTATCACAGTCAGCACGGCTGCAGCTCTGGCTATGTTCAGGGTCCCACCCAGCAGGATCAGCTTACTAGCCCAGCCCCAGAGGGACAGCATCGACATGTGCTGCATTACAGCATGCAGGGCTGCAGGTGAGATGGTCCACAGGCCAGCTACGAGCTGCCTTATTTCCACCAACACCAACCCAGGCTCCTTCCCTGAGTGTTTCGTCTATCTGCTAAAGCTGCATCCTACAAGGCATGTACCTACTGAATGCTTTGGCACAGGCAGGAAGCAAAAAGCACTGTCCCACAACATGTGATGAGAGAGATCTCTGAACAGTGGGTGGAACAGAAAGGGAAGACTGCTGCCTTTCTAATCGCAACTGGTCATTTAGTTCTCCCACTACTGACATAGTGACTTAAAGATTAATATGGCGGAAGCAAAGATACCATTAAAATAGGTGTAGCCGATAATTAGATATTCCTTTTGTGGTTCAGCTCACTGCTGCCAGCCAGAAGCATTTCAGTCACATAGGCAGTGGTAGCTGCACTCAGAGAGAAGGACTCCATTTTGGGAAGGAGTAATACCCCTTGGTATTTTATTATTTTAAATATAAATAATTTTAAATATATTTCCCAAGAAATCAGAAGAGCCATGGAATATGCTGCAGGCTCAGGCAAGCAGAAAAGCTCTTAAGATGTATTCAAGACAGCTCAGTCCGCTGCTACCAGACCCACAGGCACTGGGAGTTGTTCTCTCCAGCCTCTGCACCTACAGTCCCCAGGTCTGAAGGATTCCAGCACAAACTGGTATCACCTGCTGCATCAACTCCACTGCTGTAAATAGAGCAGCACAGGGATTAACTTGAGCTGAATATATAGCACAGCAGTAATTACTAAATTGAGAGGGGAGTATCTAACCTGTTGAACTTATTGCTCCAAGCTGAGAGGAGATTCAGCACAAGCTTTTTATTCCTTCTCATCTACAGCCTGTTTACAGGTTTCTGATTTACAGGGAGAAAGGAAGGTAAAGCTGACATAGGTGAAAACTCCAAACTCCCCCCACAGCTTCCAAGGAGTAACCAGCAGCCCAAGATCACAGCACTCAAGAGAAATGGGAAGCCTCCCCTTTCCACATGCAGGCAGACTCACCTTGAAATCTGTGTTATTGATGTACTCAAACACCAGAGCAGGGGTTTTTGACTGCAAGAGAGAGAGAGTCATGGTTTAAACACCCTATTAACCTTCCTTTGCTCCAAGAGACCCAAGGAAACTTTTGTTTCCTGCCCAACCCTTACAGCAGAGAGTAGGATGGAAGCAGGACAGTGAGAAAAACACAGCCCTGCTCCCGCAGCAGGCAGAAATCCACTGAGACCCCTCACAGCAACCACAAACATGGCCAGTGCTGTTCTTTCTCCTGCCCCAGAGCAGAGACAGCACAAGGCAAGGCAAAGTGGGTTGCAGGCCACCACAAAAGGTTGGTCAGCCAGGACAGCCAACAAATACAGCAGCATCATTTCCTCTCCATGGCTGCCAGCAGGCTGGTGTCACAGACCTCAGCCAGCTGCCACTCAGATAAACTTCCCAGGAATAGCATAACTGTGGCAATGCAGACAAAGGATATGACTCTATTCACTGGGCAGCACAGCAATCAGAAGGATGAAAAGTGCTTAATATCCAATAGCTTGAGGATGCTCTTATGTTCCAGATGCCAGAGAGAAGCTGGAAGGCCACAGGCTCTGCTTTCTTACAGAACATTTGTAGGGCTACAAAACTTCTCCCCTCACAGAAAACTCACAGAAGGGGTTTAAAAGAGTCTGGGGACATGGAAAGGAATATGAACCCATCCAAACCAGCCCACTTCAGGAGATCCTGATGAGCTGGTCACCACTCATCCCTGGCTGCACAAAGGCACAGGCAGCACCTAACCTTAGCAGGAGCTAAGAGGCAGCTCCTCATGCCTGCAGCTGATGGGAAGGCAACACACGGGCACCTACCACTGGATCCTTGACAGTGTCAACCAGATTAATGATGTTGGTGCCACCACGTAGATTCTCCAGAATCTTAACCTCACGTTTTATCTTCTTTTTCTTCACTGGCTTAAATAGACAAAAGAAATTCGAAGTGAGAGTTCTTTCAGAAATGAACACAGATTTCTGCCACTGTTTTTGACTGGATCTTATCACCTCCCCTCCTCTCACTGCTCCCACCCTCATCTTTAGCATGAATTGGACCTACATCATCAATGAAAGCTTTCCACTCATAAGGGGAAAATCAAACCACTACAGACAAATGTACCTGTGACTCCAGTAACTGTGGTTAAAAGCATCCTAGACTCCTCTGTGGAAATCACAGCACACTCGTTCTGTGTAATTCATCTAGAACCGCAGGATAAGCACAGTGGACCTTGTATCTCATCTTTTGTTTACCAGCACAAATCAGTTTTTCACTCTTTAATCGCAAACCATTTTCCAACAATTTCTTTAATCCCATGGAACAACAACCTGAGAGTCTCCAACACCAAGACCTCTAGTAAGTTCAGACACTGCTATACCTAACTATGTGCAACCACTCCAAGAGCATACACTCAACTGCTTAGCATGCCATAGCATCCATACACCAGGATTTGTTTTAAAACCTACAGACATTTGAAACAGTTTTGACTCCTCAAATCTGCACAGACCCAGGAACTTCCTTCACAAAGTTAACTTTTTTCTGATCATCACCCTGCACAGAGTGACAAAGACCAGCTGCTCCCAAGGCAGGGCATCCACTCCCAGTACAGCTCTAGCCCTGTGCCTGCTTGGAAGGAAAGGCAGCTTAGAGCAGCTAATATGTGAGTCTTAGTTACCGAGTGGCGTGGCCATCACTGGTTGCAAGTCACTGGGCTTAGAAGCCCTTCACTGCAGAGCTGAAACACCCGCTCCTGCACAGCCACTACCACTGCAGATCCATCCTGCAGGGACTGGTAAAGCCACTGCTCTATCTCTGAGGTTTGCTGATGAAAACCTTCCTCTCCAGACATTTTGGTTTCCAAAATATTCACCATCCAGCATGGAGTCTGCTGTGTGAGGAGGGGAGTAACAGGGAAAAGCAAAGAGGTATGAGGCACCTTACTGAAGTGATATACATTATCAGATGTGTCTACACAAAGGACAAGGAACCACAAGAGCAAAACAGCTTGTGCTCACCACCTCACCTCTGCAGCAGCCTCCCACTTCAATAAGGGTGGCAGAGTGCCAATGGGGCAACTCACAGTCCCACCACAGGCAAACCCAAGGCAAGTCTTGGTGTCAGACCCTTCACAGGAATGTACAAGCAGATGGGAGAAGGAACAGAAACTTTTTATATAGTGGGAAATATGGTGTTTATCTAAGTGATAAAACATGCTGCCTTTCTAGGCTCTTTCAGGTGGCTGAAACCTTGAGATTTGAATCCTGTCCTTCTCTTCCAAGTTAAAAGGCATGAGCTAGACTTTCAAGCCAAAAGATGAGAATCTCAGCCTGAAGCGAAGTGCCAAAAATAACACCAATGCCAGCACAGGGAGCGTCAGCAGCTCATAAAGCCACTGTGGAAAACAGCAGCAAGGCCACCAGCTGTCAGCCAGAGATGGGGTGACACAGGGCAGGATGTGCTGGGGAGGGGGTAACCAAGAGCCCAGGGCAGGACCCAGGCATGGCTGGAGTCAGTGGAAGACGAGCAGACAGGGAGAAGCAGCCAGAACAGGGGAAGAGAAACCAGAAGTGAGAGGAGGAGAAGGGGGAATGGCTTTAACCTGACAGAGGAGAGACTGAGATGAGATATCAGAAAGAAGTTCTTCCCTGTGAGGGTGCTGAGGCCCTGGCACAGGTTGCTCAGAGAAGCTGTGGCTGCCCCATCCCTGGCAGTGTTCAAGGCCAGCTTGGACAGGACTTGGAGCAACCTGGTCTAGTGGAAGGTGTCCCTGCTTGTGGCAGGGGGTTGGAACTGGATGAGCTTTAAGTCCCATTACAACCCAAACCATTTTTTGATTCTATGATTTCTGAACCAAGAGGAAGATGCTTCATTAGGGACTAATTTATGTCAGCACAGGGACAGACACCACCCTTGCATCGCCCACATGCACTGATCTTACCAGAAGGCCAAGATGAAATTAGAGGATGTAATTCAGTTACTCTGCTCACCCAGCAAGGCAGATACACACACAAGCTGTTTTCCAAGGAATTTCAAAGAGGGAAGTAGAGTCACTGTTGTCCTGAAGGTGCTCACTGAATGGCCTGGCTATCAACAGACATGCCTCACAGCCTCTCTGCTGTGACACCTGCACCGGATCAGGAGCTGGCACTGCTAGAACAGCCGGGAAGACCCAAAGCCATTTGCCTTTGTGCTTCAGTTATTTCAAGAGCCTTCTGCATCAGCTGGTAGGGGAGGATATCCCTCTGAGAGTTCCCTTTCTCCTTCCATAGCAATCACCACTCCCACTGGGCAGAAGATGCTTGTCTTCCAGTCACTTCCCCATGTTTCCACCTTTTTCAGGACAGCAAAACAATGCCCTATGAGATCTCCTACCAGAAACCTACCCCTACCCACAATACACTTATTAAAAGACTCAAGCAGACAGAATCATCACCTTTAGGAAAAAAGGGGGGAAAAAGTTGGTCTTTTTTCCGATGAAATGCCTGCAGATCATCCCCAACATCACTGAGGGAAAACACTCCAGCAAATTCTGTCTCAGCAAGAGGGCGAGTTCAAAGCTGCTCGCTGTTTGCATGTTCTCCTTCTTAGCTGCAGGAGCACAGAGCTCAGGCTCAGCTGTCTGTACAAAGGTACAGTGCCTCCACGGTGGTGTGAGCCCCCCGCAAGGAGGGAGCACGGGAAGCCCTGCTCATGGCAGAGGGAAGCAGTGCGTCCTGACGGAGCTCTCCCCGTCTGCAGCCAGTGCTCAGGATGAGGTTCTGCCACTTAGCAAATAGGGATGAGGTGAGGACAGATAAATGTCATGGGCTGAAGCAAAGTCAGCTGACAGGAAAAGCTATTGCCTGGGAATTTCCTCAGGGAGCAATGAAGGGGAATGGAGGATTTCCCCAATTTAGATCTGCAGGAGAAAACAGTGGTTACTGCTGGCCTTCCCCTGCCCCAGCTTTCACCCACCAGTCTACCCAGCCACAGGCCACCTCCTACCCAAGTACCTCCTACCCACCACTGCTTCAGCCATGACTGCAGACACTGTCTACTACCCAAACCCCAAAAACTGGGGCTCAGTTTTTGTCTGGCAACTGATTCCAACGCCAAGCTCTTCCATCTGGCAAGTCAAACACGATGCCAGCACACGGTCAGTACTGCACTGGAGCTGTTTACAATCAGAGAAACTCTGGTAACTTCCCTCCGGTCCCCAGACCCCAGCACTGCTGAAGCCACAGGCAATCAGCAGCATATCCTCCAAGTGCCAGGATTAAGCCTGTGTTGCTACAACTGTCTCCCAGGCACCTGATCTGTCTCTCCAAGGATGTTGACTCCAAACACACATGGATTAAATGTGAACTGAAGCTATAATGGCCTCCAACCATCTGCCTCTCCCAGCAGGGATAACTTCCAGAACATCAGCCCTTGCAGCTAGAGTATTTTTAACAGTACTCATTTAAGGCTATTTTATTAAAACAGGCTATGAACAGCAGCATTTCAGGTTGTGTTTCATACACAGTTCAGTCCCCCTGTCCCGGGAGGAGGATTTCCAGCACAGAAATGGGGAAGGCACATAGACAAAATACATTGCACCTGAGTTTGATCTGTCTGTTTGCAAAGCAACATTTTATACCAGTGCAGACTCCAACTCCATCTGTTCCCATGGCAGAGGTATTTCAAAGCTTTGGTCCATGCTGGGATTCTCTAGTGACCAGTATGAGTCAATCCCTCACTGCAGCCCTTCCTTCCGAGACAGGCTCCAGCAGTGTTCCTCTGCTCCATGCAAACACCTATTTCCATGGAATGTGTAAAAACTTGACAGCCTGGAGACTTCTGTTGCATTTGGTTGAAATTGGCCAACCAGTGCAAAAACTACTGGGGGGGGAGCATGGGGAGAAAAGCTGACAGACAGCAGGATTGCCTAAGGCTTGTTTCCATAGCAAACCAGGCTAAAAGACATGTCTCAGTTTAACCGTGTCTACACTGGGAGGGGTTTAATTACTTCAACTGCAGCAGTACCCTTAGAAGCACATCACTGTCTAGCACAAGCCAGTTTCCCAGGAAATTGCTTCCTTCCTTGGGCAAACTGGAAGTGAGGTGGCTGTGAATAGTGAAGACAAACATACAGCTCATGGCTTTCCACTGTGCAGAGGGACAAGGGACCTCCAGCCACAGGAGAATGGTCTCTGCTGGACACAGCAGCTCTCACTCAGCTCTCCCCTGCCAGCTACCCTTTGCTACAGGTTTCCTGCTGTACCAGTCCAAAGAATCCCATGAGGGGGCCTCAACCCACTAGAAAGTCAGGCAGATCACGCAGTGACAGTGGCCAGTGCTATCCCAGCTACCTTTGACCAAAGCTTGAGAGGCACCATGTGATGCCATCCCTTTGCAGAAAATGAGGAATGGAGTAAGTCGTTGCTTTGCAGTCAGGTAGATGCAAAAGAAAACACCTCTCTCTGACTCAGAGATCAGATCCCAGGTCATTTTCCATGAGATCATGTAAACTTGTAAGCAGGGAAGGAGTTCAGCTGCAGCAAACACCAGCTGGGAGAATTAACATTGTTTGCTAAAATAAACCTTTAAATACAAGGCTACAACCATCACTTCCTGTCTCCAAGTAATAAACAGCTGCCCAGTTAATAGTATTTTTTTACTTGGTTTCTAAAGCAAAGGGAGTACACTCTTCTGTCAAATGCTTCAGTTCCAGCCTTCCCCAGTGTTTCCAAACTTAGAGAGAAAAGTAGTGACCAGGAAGACCTGTGAAATACGAGTAAAATCCAAAGCATAAAAATCATTTTACATTACCCAAAGGCACAGCTGAGGAGCACACTGTTCTGAAGGAGTCACCAAAGGCACTGGGTTCTGCCCAGCAGGTGCTCTGAAAAAGAACTGGGGTTCGCACAGCAGGGAAGAAGGTTTAGCAGCCTAAAGATACAAATCCACCACAAACTAAAGTCATTTATTCCACCACCCCATAAAGAAAAAGATCTATTTGCTCATCAAACCTGAATAGCCCAGAAACACCACAGTGCTTTCAGTGAATGAGCAGGGAAATCTCAACACACAATGTTCAGGAACAGCAAAAGGCTGGAGCAGCATCCTTATGATAGCATTTAAACACTTAAAAGCTGGCACTAGAAGCTCATTTGTCTCTAGCAAGTATTATCGAAAGGATCACAATAATCAGCCTATAAAGCCTGATGCCAATTGCTCAGTAGGAAAATTGGCTTCAGAGCAGCAGTGCTTCTTTTGCCAACCATCATCTGGGAAACCAAATAATTGTAGTCAAAAGAGCTACAAAACAAAGAGTCTACTTGTGTTAATACTCTGTCAGTTGTTTGCATCTTACAGCTTCCATTATGGGAACTCAAACTTGCCTGAGCTGCTCTTGAATTTTAGAAAAGAGGAGGAGGGTGAAACCTACCCTAAAATTACTTTTTTATCAGTGCTTTTGATTTTTATTTAAATTTGGTAAACTACACCAGCACGTGTTTTGAGGGCAGCATCATTCCTTCCCTCAAAATGCTTTCCCTCTCTACATAGCACATCCCAAACCAGCCCTCTGGGGCTTCAGGGCTGCCCACATTGCATCAAGACTTCCACAGTCAGCTAAAAGGGTGCACAGGACCAAGCCCAAATTCCCACCATCACTGTTACAAGGGATGAGAATCATTCATGCAGGTTCTGCCCCAGGCCACTTTGAACAGCCACAGTGCTGTAACTCGCCCTCCTCTTTGCTGGAGCTGCAGCTTTGCAGTTCACCAGTCTCTTGGTGGTAGAACACCACCGTGACAGTTACCAGCTGCATCCCCAGGCCTCTGCAAGACACTCGGTATCATCTCAGTTGGTCTCAGCTCCAAACAAGGCTGGACTCCAGTAACCAACTGTGCAAAGCCCAGTGTGGGCAACTGGTGTTTAAAATTGAAGAGCTGTCTACCACGCTCTCTTGCAAAAGGGCTCATTTCAAGACTGCCAGAGGAGGAAGTGAGCCAGAGAGCGCGGATTCAGTGCATGCAAATGCAGGAGGAGGAAGAGACACATAGCTAGAGCAGGAGCAGGCATCACACGGCTTTGACAGAAGGAAGGTCACCGATGAAGTCAAAGCTCCAGCCTGAGGGACCAACACCATCCAGTCCTATTCCCTCTGCAATCCCTTCCGCACACCAGCACAGGAGTCATTTCAACCCCCATCTAGAACATGCTGATGTATGTGGGCTCTAAAGCTTTTACAGACAGAATATAATTTACCAGAGCCACAGGGCTACTTCACCCAAACGGTATTCTACATACTAGAACAACAATTTGTGTTCAGCACTGGAAGGATCCTGCAGCAGTGCCTGGTATGAGCAGCTCTGGAGGGTTCACAGAGCCCAGAAGTGGGGAACAGGGGAAAACCAAAGCCAAACAAACCAGAATGCATTTGTGAAACCACGTACATGGTTGAAAGTTCCAGCTCATGGACTCAGCACAGAGGGACAAAAGCCACCCGAGGAGAAAGAGGCTATTTCATAATTCTGCAGAACCTCCATTTCACTGATCTCTCTCCTTGTAACTGCATTCTTGCCCTAAGCTCTGCATGGGTGTTGTGCCTATGCAGACAGTAACCATACAAGTAGGCAAAACAGTCTGTACGTGATGGGTTTAATGCTTTGACACACGTGTGTAGCAGGAAAGCAGGCGGACTACTGCACAGAGCTGACAATATGGATGCTATCATCTCCGCCTTGAGTGGATACTCAGATGCCACAATCAGAGAATTGTTTAAGTTGGAAAACACCTTTAAGATCATCAAGTCCAACCATTAACGCAGCACTACCAAGGCCACCATTAATCCATGTCCTTAAATGGGACTTCTACATGTCTTTCTAAAGATAGTGGTATTTGGTACAAGAAGGATACTGAGGTACAGCTGAAACTCACCAACAGCCACAGCTGTAGGTAACTTTAACAGCAGTGTTCTCACCACAGAGAATCACCCATACAAGTTGCAAGCAGTGTAGAAAGCTTTGGCCTTTAGAGTGGCAACTTGGAGCACTGATCACATCCCCCAAGAAGCCAGTTACTCCAGAATAGAGGATTCACCTCTAAGGCACACGAGAAGGTACTTCGGAGCTGCATTAGCAGAAAAGCAAAATGAGAAGTTCATCAAAGAGAAAACTCAAAGGTTGCAGACTGACCTCAGCAGTCCGCCAAAACTCCAAATCTATGTGATTGGACATGAATGAGCAGAGCTGTGCTTTAGATACTTGCTAAAGCACTGAACCAGCTTTAGCAAGGGGTTGGATTAGATGATCTTCAGAGGTCACTTCTAACCACAACCATTCTGTGACTGGTTATAGACGATACATGGCTCACTGGAAACAAAGATGACTTGAATCTCCTTCATATATGCTGAGGAACATCAGACCTCATCCTGGGAGTCAAACCTTAGCATCAAATTTAAGCTAGACAAAAAAGCACATACAGGACATGTTCACACACTCCTTCTTCCTGGCTGACCTGCACCTAAGCATGCAGGACACATGCTCACAGCTGAACCCAGGCCAGCCAGATCAAAAAGCCCACAAGCGCCTCCTACACCGGTTAGGGACTGGGGGAGCACCACTGCAGGCTAATACTGCCTATGAGGGGTAGGAAGGTCTGTACAATGCAGATTTCTCCACTACTTTCCAAGATAACTTCAGCCCCACAACTTTTTTGGCTGAATCTTTGCTCCCCAAAGAGGTTGCAAAGGTGTGGAGCTGCTCTCTGCCTCACTTCTCAAGACCAAAGCTTTTTGGAGGACACTTGGCAGTGGGTCTGTGTGGTAAACCAGGGCTTCTGCCTTGCTGCTTTGCACTCGCTGTCCTACACAGTATATCCTGATGGGCTGCTGCAGTGGGGTGAGAAACAACCTGCATGCTTGGTTTGCCTTCTTCTAAAAGGACTGCAGAATTTTCCTGGGAAAAAAGTGACATCAGAAGCATCATATAGGCAAAGAAAGGCACTTGGCCCATGAAGTGGTAATTTTAGTGTCATCTACATAATCTTCACTCTGCTCCTTTGCTGACACGTTTATAACCACAACTAGCTGCATGACCACATCCTATTTTCCTGCAGAATTAGGCCTGGTCCTGCACTTGGGGCAGCAGAACTCAAAGGCAATGTGGGGTACTGGCCAGGAAAATGGGCAAGCCTAAAAGGCCTGAGGCACTGTACTATCAATCAGAGCCATTAGCTCACTGTCCTTGTCCAATGCTAAAGTCTTCACAGGGCTCTTAAACAAACAAGGTAAGTGGCTGGCAGAAGAGGAAGAGTTATCTCCTTCATGCAGCATTAGACTAGGACATATGCTGTAGTCTCAGCTTTGCTGATGCTAAGGGACTTGCCCAAGGTCACACAGGAAATCTCTGTGGCTCAGTTCTGCATCAGAGAAAGATGATAAAATTTCCTGACCTCTCTGGAGGATGGTACAAGATGTTCAGGTAGCACAAGAAGGGGGGAAAAGCAGGGGAAGTACTTGTTACAGGCTAACTTGAGCTTGGCAATGATAAGAAGCTTCAAAGAGCAAGGCTGGCAAGAGACATCAGTCACCTCCCATGAGGCACAGACATTAAAACAGTGACTCTTGCTAAAAATCACTCAACATAAATTGTTCTCTCAAAAAAAATTAAAGAGAAAGGAGCAACTGAAGTAGACAGTCGCATCCATCACCCAGAAACAGTCTTCCCCTTTGTTCCTGCTCTGGAGCCACACAAAACCCCAAAGACTTTTGGTTGCATTTCCCACCTCAGAGGATCCAGCCTGAATTAGGAAGAAGAGAGACCCAGCCTCTTTGCTAAGGCTCCACTGCAGATATATGCAATTACATTCACAATTACGTTTGAGTCTAGCTGCAGAAAACCAGAGGTGCTTTCCACAGATCAGAGCAATGTTATTGCTGCACTTCACAGGCTTTCTGAAACTCACTTTTGACTGACCCACTTTCCACTGAGAAGGAAGTTCATCCGATTTATCTGGACTTTCTGCTTTTCCTTGCTCACTCTCAGGAATGCTGTCTGCATGTTAATGCAAGTGAGGGGAGCCAGGGGAACTGTTGGCAACACCATCCACTTCAGATCTGGGACAATACACTCCCCTGCTTGGAGGGTATTAAGACAACACATTCAGGCCCCAAGGAGAAGGAGCACGCAGCCACCCTCAGATGACTCTCGCCAGCTTACTCCCAATCCAACACTGAAGAACTCCCTAGACATGACAGAGTTTGCCTGCTGCAGGGAGAGAAGCACTGCTTCAGGGGAGGCTCTTTAGGCTGGAAAGAAGCAGGGAGGAGATTCCTGACAACTTTACCCTCAGTCTCTTCCCAGCCTTGTGATGCCCTTCTACATGGGACAAGACCTAGAATCTCAACAAACCACAGCAATCCTGAAGAGACCACCAGGGCCTTCAGAGCAGCATGCAGAAGAGCAGTTTCCTCAGCCTAGCCACAAGCCATCTTGCCATAAAACCCAGCTCTGCACTACCTTTGACTACTCTCTCATAGAAGAAACTCCCACCTGCCCCTACTTTAAACAAAGAAACTAACCTTCAAACCACATAAAGCATCCGAAGGAGGGAAAGGCCCCAACAGCATGCCGGAGGAACCCAGCTTAGCGGGGAGATGCAAGCCACACTACTCTGCCCTGACGTCAGGCTCAGCCACAGGGGCTCTTCCAAAAAGTTCACCTGGGCATCACCTTGACCACAGCCAAATCAGGAGTGTGTGCACCTCCTCCCAGAGGCAGGCAGGAAGTCACACCTTAGCTAGGAGTGGTGGCAGCACAGACCGTGACAAGGTTTCTGGGAAGCCAAGGAAGATCCCAAGGAAGAACGCACTGTGAGCAATTGGGGTATCAGCAGAGACAGCCAGCCACACTATGTGGTGGATCTAGCAAGTGCCTTAGGGCTACAGACCTGCAGAGTTGTGTGTCCCAGGCAGCTGCAAAGGCAGGTTAAGTTCAGCACCTCCTGCACACTGTGGATCAACATGTGCCCAAATTCTTAGTACACCCATGGTCAGGCACCAGCTCCCACGTTCTCTTGAGGAACAAGTGACAAGTGCTGCTAGTCCAACAAGTGACAGCCACAAGTGTTAGCCAAGCCAAAACCAAAGCAACTCCACTCTAACCTTTTATTTCTTTGTCTTTTTTAACACCCTTGTTCATCCCCAGATCACCAACACAGACTGCTGCTAGTACAGTTACCACAGCTCACTGTGAGCCTGCTGCTTCAACTAAGGCATGCCTTGCACTGGCTGAGCCATGCATTCAGCCAATGCAAACTACAACTTGTTACTGCTGCATGAAGGTCGTCACAGACCGATAAACCAGAACACAGGTCACTGACGCTGCCAAACTTCACATGGCCTCTTTCAGTCTCCTCAAGCATCCATGGCGGGTTTTGACCTGTCTGGTGAAGTTCTTTTCAACATCAGATCCTCCAAAGAACTCTACATTGTCTGCTTTTTTGGCTGCTGAGCATCCCACACACTGGCTCTGAGAAGGCCCCATGCCAGCTGTCTAGAGGTTAACAGAAGGAATCCCCACTCCACGTTTTGCATTCCTGTTGACACGACAGTCCCTGGGCTGTCTTAAACCAGCATTGCCAGACATAGTTTACCAAACACAGGCAGCACTTGCAATGCTGTTCAAATGTCAGGACTCACAGCTCTCCTCCTCCAGAGGAGCTCTCAGCCCAGAGCTACGCTGGACAGGAGGGGTGAACACACCTAAACGTCACTACAGCATGTAGAACGCCAAATCCACTTCCAAACCCACCATCTCAACGTCCTTAACGTGAAAACAAGAGTTTTGTGTGAAGGAAGAAACCCAGCAGTCCTGTGGCCCTGCCAATCCTGCTCCTCTTCCCCTCGCTTCCAGCCACCTTTAGCCCCTACACCACCAACGGCACACTCACCTTGAGGATCTTCACGACGACCCTCTCGTTGTTGGTAATGTTAATGGCCTCAAACACTTCACTGTACTTGCCTCGCCCGAGCTTGCGAACCAGCTGGTAGTCGTCCTGATTGCTGCGGGCACCAAGAGGAGAGATGGAGGGGACTGATAACTGACGGGACAGCAGGCCGGGGCGGGGGGGTCTCTCCCGGCTAGCCCTCAGCCACCCGCAGCCCCCTGGGGACACCACAAAACGGGGGGAAGGGGATCAGCCACGGAACCCTCTTGGTGGGCCCGCAGGAGGGTGCGGAGCCGCCGGGGAAAGTGATGGGAGAAAAGGATCCCCGCAGGGCGCTTTACCCCCAGCTCGGGACGTGCGCCTCGTAGTCCCAGTACTCGCGGCTCCTCAGGCTGTTCACCTCGGCGTACACCCGCGCCCGGCTGCCAGCGGCCGGGCCGGGCATGGCGGCGCCGGGCGGCGGTCGCAGGAGGAGGAGGAGGGCGGCGCGGGGCCGGCGCGGTAGGCCGGCGAGGCGGAGCGCGGCTTGCAGGAAGGCGGCGGCGGGAGGCAGCAGGGCCAGACCGGAGCAGGGCAGCACGGCGCGGCGCGGCGCGGCGCGGCTCGGGGTGGGGTGGGGTGGGGTGGGGCGGGGCCGGCCCGGGGGCGGTGGGCGCGGGGCCCGCACGGAGCGTGCCGAGGCCCGGGCCCGGTGCCGGCGGCTGTAGCCTGGGCCGGCCCCGTGCGCCGCGCGGACAACCCGGAAAACGCGCCTTCGAGAGAGGTCTGCACCAGCGGCCGCAGCGCCCCCCGGCGGCGCGGAGGTCCAGCCCGCCCAACTGCCCACCGTCACACCTGTCGGGCCATTGTAGCCGTCGCTCACCCGTCAGGACCCTGTCACATCTCCTGTCACCCCCGCTCATCCCCTATCAGACTCCTCCGGTCCCCACCACGGCTCCGTCACTCCTGCCCCGGGCAGACCACCTCAGCTCCCCCCTCCCCCGCTCAGTCGCTCGTCGCCTCCTGTCAACCCCAAGGTAGGCACGGGAAGGGAGGTGCTGCACAGAGCCACAGGATGAGTTGAGGCTGCTCCAACCCCTGCCCCTGCAGGGCCACCCAGAGCAGGCACCCTGCACCGTGTCATGGTATCACAGAACCCCAAGCTGGTTTGGGTTGGAAGGGACCTTAAAGCTCACCCAGTTCCAACCACCTGCCATGGGCAGGGACACCTTCCACTAGAGCAGGTTGCTCCAAGTCCTGTCCAAGCTGGCCTTGAACACTGCCAGGGATGGGGCAGCCACAGCTTCTCTGGGCAACCTGTGCCAGGGCCTCAGCACCCTCACAGGGAAGAACTTCTCCCTAAGAGCTCATCTCAGTCTCCCCTCTGTCAGGTTAAAGCCATTCCCCCTTGTCCTGTCCCTACAGGCCCTTGTCCAAAGCCCCTCTCCAGCTGTTTTTGTCTGTACAGAAAGATCCAGCTGTTGGTCAGTCTGATTCCTGGGCAAAGTGAAGGAAAATATGGTTTTGGCCATTAAAACCACCTGGAGCAGCTGGACAGAGCTATAAACTTCTTAAAACCTGCACCCCACTTCCTGCAGCTGGAAAACCTCTGGCACAACATTGCGGGACCCTCCAGTTATGCCACCCCTGCCCAGCATCCCACTGTGGGTCACTCAGGTGCCTCTCCTCGTCCCACCAAATGGTGAAATATCGGCTGTTTCAGGTTGGAGCATTATAGACTCTGGACCCATGCAGAGACCTGAGTTTATAATCTCTGAGGTCTTACTCAGCCACCTCACACTAGCAACTGCTTTTAACACAGCTTTTTATTCATGACCCCATGTCATGAATTAAACCCCATGTTAAGCCCCATGAAACCCCATGTTAAGCTTTTTCATGGGATCCCTGTCCTACCCTGCATACAAAGAGGACCTCCAGGCTGTGTCACATATGTGCTATCCTCTTCCTTCTCATCTGAAAATGCTTGATTTCTGGCATGGAGTGGTGTATGTGGTGAAGATCCTTCAATGAGGGGTATTCATCCTTGCACAAAACAAGGCTGGGAAGCATCCCATGGTTCCTCCCATGGACTGGATGTGTTTATGACTCAAAATGTGTTTTGCAATCGACTTTTGACATCTTCTGGCCAGGAACAGGACCATCATTGCTAGAACATTGATTTTTCTCCTGTATATAGAATTATGTTGACTTGCATCCCTCACCCCAGAAAAGCTGTGGAGATGCATGATGGGCCACATCATCAGCTTGCGGGGGAAGAGGTGCACATCTAAAAAGGCCTGCCACCCACCACTGTTGGTCCTGAGCATGCAGCACAGGGATGTCCGAGATGCATTACTGGGCCATGGCCTGGATCCAGCAACAGGGACACTTAGAAATGATGCTCCACACCCTCCCTAGGCTCCTAAAATTAGACATACAGTGGGGGCAGCGCCTGTCAGGACTGGTGCTACTGTTCCCCCTGGTTTTACAGCCAGATCATGATAAAGCAGAGTCTGTAAGAATGCTGCAGCATCCACGGCAGAAAACTCCCCACCAAGGTGCAGATGCACCCCGAATGTGAGCTGGAGGCTCTCAGTGGCCTGTGCCTTCCCAGAGCAGGGCTGCTTTGCTGGAGGTTTGGTGGTTGGAAAGGGAAGCTGGTGCGTGTGGGAACCAGCGGTGAGATGCGGGGTCAGCAGTACTCTGGAGATCCCAGCCCCAGGAGCGGGTGACAGTTCCATGGACCTGAATGTCAGCAGGATGCTTATACACAGAGCTCAGATGGTGCCTCTGCACTTCCCTCAGTTGGAATAGCCATGCAGTTTTCTGCCTCCTGTTTGGTGATTACAGCCTGACCTTCAGGTTGGGGATCATCACCTGGCCCATGCGCACAGCTATGGGTTTAGGATTTTGTTTGGTTTGATTTTTTTTCTGGCTGCAGAGGACCTGATCTGTCTGGAAAAATAAGGCAATTTTTCATTATTTCATTATTTACTTCGAGTGCAGTGAGGCGCTGGCACAGGTTGCCCAGAGAAGCTGTGGCTGCCCCATCCCTGGCAGTGCTCAAGGATGGGGCCTGGAGCAACCTGGTCTGGTGGAAGGTGTCCCTGCCCATGGCAGGGGGTTGGAACTGGATGAGCTTTGAGGTCCCTTCTAACCCAAACCAGTCTGTGATTCCACGATTCTATGTTGCTGCCTTCTGCAGGGGATGAGTGATGCTGCAGAGCTCCCTTGGGAGCTGACCTCCTCCACTACCAGCTGAGAGCAAGCTGGAGGAGCAGAGGGATGGCTTTGGAAGTGGCTGGGAGCTGCTGCTCCGCCTGCTGATGCTGTTCTCATGTTCCAGATGAACCTGCAGGATGTAATGGAAACATACATGTCTCTGATGAAAGACATCTCTCAAAGGAAGGAGCTGCTGAACAAAATTGAGAGACACTGCTCTCATGGAGGAGGTGAGACACCAATGTGGGAGGCCCTGAGGCTTCACCTGGAAGGAGTCTTCTGAGATATTTTGTGTGATATGGTGGATGCTGATGCCCATTTGATGCCCAGCAATGAGCTGTGTGCCTTTCTGGTTCTGAGCAAGTCCCAGGGCTCCTGCTGTGCTTGTGAGTATGGGCAGGTTTTCAGAACAGGCCATGTTGTGGATTTTGGTCCTGGCTCCACAGGGACTGCCACTGGCTTCTTCAGATTCTGTTTCCTTGAACTTTTCATCATCAGTGTTGTTCCCAGGGAGCAGTGGCACTGCTGTCACACCAGCTTGAGGACACATTGCCTGGCAGAGATGTGGCAGGTACAACCGTCCTAATGGAGTCCTGACAAAGCCCTGACAAATGAGAAAGTTGGGTCCTGAGCCCACTGGGGTTATGTGACTATTTCTGACCACAGATTGGACTAGGGTATAAATGGAGCTCCACCAGAGAGCTGTTTGGAGTTGTTTCTCATCAAAGCAGCAGGTCCGCAGTCAGGGATGCTGTCCAAGGGAACTCCTTGAGGTTGAGAGCCATCGCTTTTTAGGTGAGGGATTGCACATTTTGGATCATTGGCCATAAAGTTTAAGAATCAGCAATGCAGAGACAAATCCATGTGACTTCCCGAAGCTGCAGTTGATGTTGGTGGAGCTTTAATTGAGTTTGAGCAGTAAATGTCATTTAGCCTCCATTTATTGCTTGCATGACAGGGGGAACCACAGCTTTGGGCAGCAGGTTCAAGGGGCTCCCTAACAGTTCTGCCTGGCAGGGATGAAGGCACTGGAGATGCATTCCACTGCTCCCCTGCAGAGCCAGGAGGTTAATTTATCCTGCCTTCGAGCCTGCTTCCTGGAGGGCTGGCCACCAGCTGGCAGAGGGACTATTCCCTAGGATCTCCTTGCCCTCTGTCCCTACTCCTCCAGCAGCAACGAGCCAAAGCTGAGAGTGTGGCAACTGTGGAAGCAGCTCTCAGACTAAAGCATCACCCCCTGTGCTGAGCTATGTGCAGGAGATGGCAGTTTCTGAGCTGAAAACAGCCTCAAGGCCTGGGAGAGGAAGGTGGCACTTGCTGAGGCTGGGCTGGTGTGCAGGAGCCTGAATGTATGCCAGCTGTGTGCTGGGTGCTGGTGGAGCAACATCTGTGCCTGCCTGCCCTGGGCACCAGTGTGCTCACTCCAGACCTGCAGGCAGCCGTGCAGGAGTCCTCGCACTGCGGTTTCACCGGTGCTGGCAGAGCTGGAGGCTCTTCCTGTTTATGAAGTGGTGATCGCTCTCTGCCCTGAGGTTGGAGGCTGAATTTCAATGACTGAGCTCAGAGGACAAGCCAAGGCAAGGACACAGCATGTAATTTGACAGGAAGCACCATCGGGCTGTTGCTGTGCTGAAACCTGATGTGTATTAGGAGAAGGGGACGTATGGCATCCCAGTAATTTCAGGTCTGCATATGCAACCTGCACAAGGGTCTTTTCCAGTGCCCCGACAGCTCCACAGTGCTTGTAGTCCTCTTTGATGACCTCAGACAATTCTTACACACTTGTACCTTGACTCCTCCGTAATAAGGACAGGCTGGCCAAGGTACAATCATGATTGCATGGTGAAGTTGCGAGAATGTCTTTGACTCTTCTACTGCCCCAACTCCTGCAGCCTGAGAGGAGATGGAGAGATAACACAGAGGAGCACAGTCAAAGCCTGCAGGTAGCAGGACATGTCTATATCTTTCCCCATGTGCACAGCAGTGTGGGGAGAAAAGTGGAGAGGTTGCGTGGGATGCATAGTGAGGTCCTGTTCCTTGATACCTTGTGGTCCTCAAGTGGAATTGGCTTAGCTATGGCTGGGACAGGAAAGGCTCTGGGCTTGTGCCAGCCCAGCACTCAGCACCCTAGCACACCAAACTGCAATGCATAGGGCTTGTGTGGTCCTGCCTTTCTCAGAGGTTAGAACTGTGTGAATTTGGGCTTGACCCAGTGCTCTGAGCTCAGAAAGAGGGGTCTGGCTGAAGGGCAGCAGGCTGTCTTTGCACAAGCAGATTCCCTCTCACACAGTTGCTCCCCTTGGCCAGGAGAACTGGGCTCTGGCTTGCATGCAGCAGTGCCCAGAGTCCTGCCAGCCTTACGAGCTGGAGAGCAGCGGGGGGCTCAGGGGGCTAAGGAACAAACCTGTAGTTGTCCCTGGGGTAAGGGTGAGGCTATAAACCTGTTTTCTCTTCTAGCCCCTCTCAGGCAGAGCACGTCCAACACTCCTCTGTCGTGCAAGGGGCTGTAGGTTTCCCTACAGTGCTGCTGTTTGGGGTCTCCAGGCTTCCTGTGGCATTCAGGGGAGCTCTCAGCATGCCACAGCAAGCACATGTCTCAGAGAGGAGCAGGAAGATGGAGGAGCATCCAGTACAGCAGCTCAGCCCAGGCTACATGCAGCTTTCTCCACAACATATCACTGCTGTCTGAACATATTCAGGTGTTTTCATTTCTCCTCTTGCAGATGTTCCTGCAAAGCTACCTCAGAGCACAGAACCACATCAAGAGGCCTGGTAATGAGCACTAGGCTTGTTTGATGCTTTAAGGTGGGTAGAAGAAGCTGCAGAAGCCAATCTTGCAGGGAAGTTTGCTGTCAAGTGGCTGAATGTAGCACCCTGCAAGCTGCAATGATATGAAATCACTTCTGCATTAAATAATACAGACCTGTAGCTGTGTTGTGAGACCATCTCACAATAGAGGGGAGATCATCTCTGTTGTAAGACCAATTTCACAGAGGGGACACTGAGATGAGATCTTGGGAAGAAGTTCTTCCCTGTGAGGGTGCTGAGGCCCTGGCACAGGTTGCCCAGAGAAGCTGTGGCTGCCCCATCCCTGGCAGTGTTCAAGGCCAGGTTGGATGGAGCTTGGAGCAACCAGGTCTAGTGGAAGGTGTGCCTGCTGGTGGCAGGGGGTCGGAACTGGAGGAGCTTTAAGGTCCCTTCCCACCCAAACCAGCCTGGGATTCTATAATGCTCTGGCGATCAAATCTGACATGTTCACAGGAACTGTCCTCTATCTCTAGGCAAGTCCTGGTAATCACTTAATGTGGGAGGAATCAGAGGGGATTCCCTGGGAGACATGGGAGGGCAACATCTCCAGCTATGTACTGGCCACAGAAGAGAGCAAAGCAGTGTGAGCATATAGGGCAAATCGTTTCAACATGACACAGGTGAACCAACCAGACTTTCTGATCACAAAAGGATACTTCATTTACCTAAGGAAACAACAAGATGGGAGCTGTTACCTCTGTCCCATGCCACTGGCGCAAGTATAAGTGTCTTTTGGAGGTGGGGGGCATTTTTCCACTACACTTCTGTCCCCAAGACCAGTTCTCTGTTGTGAAGCATGTCTCTTCAGTCCTCTCCTTGGCATTTTGTGCTTCTCCTTCTGTTTTCAGGTCACAACACCCCCCTTGCTGCCAGACTTAGCACAAAGGTCCCAATTGGCCAGGTGCCCAACAGGAACAATGCACCTTGTCTTTGCTAAGGAACACTGAGAGAAAACAGCTTTTGACCACTGATGCCTTCAAGTCTTACCGGATTACTCACTGATGGTTCAAATCCTGCCTTGGAGACAAAGGAAGGCAGAAAGCAGAGGGCAACTAGGTTTGGGGCAGGTCAGATGGCAAAGTCTCCAAGCTGAGTCCTTCTAGTGGT
This sequence comes from Psittacula echo, assembly GCF_963264785.1. Taxonomy (NCBI): domain Eukaryota; kingdom Metazoa; phylum Chordata; class Aves; order Psittaciformes; family Psittacidae; genus Psittacula; species Psittacula echo. The sequence continues at coordinate 84,725,757 of NC_137742.1, read as the reverse complement.
AGTAGTCCTGGTATGTATGATGTCCTGGAAGTACAGCAGGACCATTAGCAGAGGGCCCAGAGCAAGGCTGGTCCCACACAAGAATGTCACTGTAGCTATCAAAAAGCCATTTCCATAGGCAGAACAGTGGAATCTGTCTGGAAAAGCGAACAGCAGTTAACAGGAAAAGTCTGGTCAGTCAGTAATGCCATTCTCTAAGGGATGTGCATGCCCTTAACTGGAGGACAGATCCATACTGAATTAACTTCTCTATTGTAAGGATGATGACTCAATTTATTTCTAAAGGGTGCCCTTGCCAAAGGGCTCTGTGCCTGTATGCTTCATAATAAAACAATTTAAAACCCTGTTAATGCTGAAATCTTACCAGGCTAGCACAGGAAGGAGAAAGAAAGGGTCTTTTCCCTTCCCACAGAGCCAAGAGCTGCCAAGTTTACAGACACCATGGGAATGGAAAGAGTTTTAAATTATTTTTAAAGGTTGGAAGAGATTGAATGGGAAGGATTACAGATGGCCACAGGTTTTGCACTCAGAAATCACTGCTGCTTGATCATTACACTGAGGAAATCTGCCTCCTGACAATGCTCAAAAGCTTTCAAAGTAGTGGCAGGCTCATTGTGGATCATGTGGCTTAGTTTGCCCTCATTGTGCTTGTTACAAACCCCTTCCAGCTCTGGTCTCACTTGCTGAGACTGGAAGTCCAGGTACAAATGTCTCTGACCTATGTTTTCTCACCATCTCTAGATGTTTAGCAAAGCCTCCAAAGCCTCAGGAGATACCTTCCTGATGGATTTACAAACAAGGGATGCTGGATGCTTGGCTGGCTTTTGTGACAGAAATGAAGGATGCTCTTCATGACACAGTAGGAATTACACTGCCATGGGTCCTGAACACAGCCTTGCCTGGTTTATCCGTGTTGGAAAATCAGAATTGACAATTTTAACTACCAGCCTAAAACTACAATCTTTGTACCTTTAATTGTTAAATACTATTAACATAACAGTAGCAAGAGCTCTGTCATCAGTGCCCTAATGGATTCCTGTTTGCTGGCACATTACGCATTTTAATGCCAATCTTCCCATACCTGAAAAAGCAGAGCAGTAAACATCCCAAATGGAACATCTTCAGTGAGATGGCAGTTAGTGGAAAAGACAGGATCAAGAGCCTGACATGCACTGTTCTGTGTGTTTATGTCTTGTATTGGCTCTGTACAACAGCAGGTGAGGTATAGTTGGGTGGGCATGAAGGACCCAACACTAGTGTAACTTAGTTGACTGGTTTTCTTCATAGTGGTGAGAAACTTAAGGGAATTCAAAAGGGAATTTCTGCCTGAATTACCCCTCTTTCAGTTTAAAACCATTACCCCTTATCCTATTGCAATGGGAACACTTGAGATTCACAGCTTCTGCCAGGCTAGCAGTCTATGGCACCATTCCCACCGGCCAGGATCTCTGTCTTAATTATGATTTTTCCAGTTTTGTTCATCTGTTTTCCTGAAAGTCCCATCCCTTTGGTCTTAACAGCAACGATCAGGAGCATGCAAAGAGAAGTCTCCTTAACACTCCAGTCCCTGCCTTGGATTGGAGCACCACTGGCTTCCCAGGGCATCCCCAGAGCAATAGCTGGAATTCACAAAGCAACGTTCTTGATTTAAGTGGTAGTGTAATCTGTGCTACAAATTCTTCTCTTCTAGGAGGAGATGCCATGCAGACCAATGGCTCTTCCAGTTTCTGCCTTTGTTCCTGCCTACATCCAGCTATCCTGCCTCATCTATGTGAGGATATAAAAGCACCCTAAAATTTTCTTGTGTGGGAACTGGGCTGTTCTGCCATTTGCAAAGCTGCAGGACACCTGAAGACTGACCTGAAGACCTGACATCCAATGACTAATGCAATAGTTGGTACTGCAGAACAGGGTCATACTTAATGGCCTGGGACAGAAAGCTGGCCTGGGCAAAGATGCAGCACACAGATACTTTTATGAACAACTCTGCCAACTGGGTACTGGACACTTTGCAGTGGGAGGCAGACCCTGGCACAGCCTATCCACATTCGTGGAATTGCCACAGTGCCACTTGCCTCCAAGCACACTTACCTTTTACCTGACCCCACGCTCTTTCCCAGACACCGTTTTCAAGGTCGTGGGAAACTAAAATTCTCTTCAAAGGTCAGCTAAAGGTCTCTCCTCTAACCACTGAATTTTCTGGCTTAATCCAAAGCTTACTTTGAACCCCAGTTAACAGACTGTCAGCATGGGTGGAAGGTCAAGAACTGCAAGCCCTCAAGCTACTAATGCAGTGGGGACCTGGCCATTAATACAAGAGTGCTGCCGTGCTAATCTAATCAATTTGTGAAGCTCAAGTGTTATTTTGCAATGTGACTCCCCTCACTAGAGCTCAGATCAATATTTCAAACCATTTGCTAGCTGACTCACAACCTCAAACTTTATTCCTTTTGTCTAGCTGCTGGTCTAGGCACAAGGCACGCAGCTTAGTTTGAGATCTGTAAGCAACTTGAGCAAATCTCAAAGTCTTGGCTGCTTAACATAAACCTATGAGCTTATGTGAAGGAGAGGGCATGGCTATCACCAGAATGACAGCTGCTGTGACTTACCCTGCGGAAACACACAGGGAAAAGGAATGCAGCCACTTGTCATAACCATGCTGCAGTAAGGGCTCGTAGACGTGTCTATTTACAGAGCACAGAAAAATGGAAAGAAGCTTGATAAATTGTTCCCAGTGCTCTGCTAGTCATTAACATGAGGAGAAGGACTTGCGGGTGCTGGTGGATGAAAGACTGGACACGAGCAGGCAGTGTTAATGGGTTCAAACTGAAACAAGGGAAGTTCAGGTTGGATATAAGGAAGAAGTTCTTTACCGTGAGGGTGGTGAGGCACTGGAATGGGTTGCCCAAAAAACATCAGCATTAACCTGACAAAGCAAGCTAATGCAGTTTGTATCAATCAGCCCAGCAAAGCTGAAGGAGTCACTCCAGATGCACACAGAGATGTGTGAGGGAAGCATAGAATCATAGAATAGTTAGGGTTGGAAAGGACCTTAAGATCATCTAGTTCCAACCCCCCTGCCATGGGCAGGGACACCCCGCACTAAACCATGTCACCCAAGGCCTCATCCAACCTGGCCTTAAACACCACCAAGGATGGAGCATCCACAACCTCCCTGGGCAACCCATTCCAGTGCCTCACCACTCTCTCAGTAAAGAATTTCTTCCTTATATCCAATCTAAACTTCCCCTGTTTAAGTTTGAACCCGTTACCCTTTGTCCTGTCACTACAGTCCCTGATGAATAGTCCATCCCCAGCATCCTTGTAGGCCCCCTTCAGATACTGGAAGGCTGCTATGAGGTCTCCATGCAGCCTTCTCTTCTCCAGGATGAACAGCCCCAACTTTCTCAGCCTGTCTTCATACGGGAGCTGCTCCAGTCCCCTGATCATCCTCGTGGCCCTCCTCTGGACTTGTTCCAACAGTTCCATGTCCTTTTTATGTTGAGGACATCAGAACTGTGCACAATACTCCAAGTGAGGTCTCACGAGAGCAGAGTAGAGGGGCAGGATCACTTCCTTCGACCTGCTGGTCCCGCTCCTTTTGATGCAGCCCAGGACACGGTTGGCTTTCTGGGCTGCGAGCGCACACTGCCGGCTCATGTTATGTTTCTCATCGACCAACACCCCCAAGTCCTTCTCTGCAGGGCTGCTCTGAATCTCTTCTCTTCCCAACCTGTAGCCGTGCCTGGGATTGCTCCGACCCAGGTGTAGGACCTTGCACTTGGCATGGTTAAACTTCATAAGGCTGGCATCAGCCCACCTCACAAGCGTGTCGAGGTCCCTCTGCATGGCATCCCTTCCCTCTGGCGTATCAACCGAACCACAAAGCTTGGTGCCATGGGCAACCTTGCTGAGGGCGCACTCAATCCCACTGTCCATGTCACCGACAAAGATGTTGAACAAGACTGGTCCCAACACTGATCCCTGAGGGACACCACTCGTTACCGGTCTCCAGTCGGACATCGAGCCATTGACCACAACTCTTTGCATGCGGCAGCAGCTGAGGTGACTTGTGGAAACACAGCTTATTTCTACGACCATCACTGAGTGATGGAGCTGGAGAGGATGCTGCTCTGAACTGCTGCCTGCAATGGAGTCTAAACCTTCACACACTGCCCAGACCTGCGTGCTTCTGTATAGGATCTGTTTTAACACATCCTTTGCATCTTTTAGTCTGCACACATCAGAGGAGGAGGACTTAAAAAATGGGCTTCTCAAGTCAGGGTCTCTGTCTATACTGAGGGCACTGAAAACATGAACTTGCTTCTGATTTTCAGGAATGCTGAATACTTATTTGATGTCATGAAAATATCTGAGGCATTTTATTTGGCTTCCATGTATCGGACTCAGGAACCTGATTTTATGAACTGCATTGGAAAGTTCTGCAAAGCTCTTATCCCCACAAGATTGACACAAGGGTCCTCCACAAAATGCTTGTGACTTTGTAGGGCATGAGTCATGGTCAGAGTATCATAGATGCTGCCAGTCCTGCCCTCTTCACTTAAAGGGCTTGGTATTTACATTGCTGCCTTCTCAACACTGCCCAAGCAGTAAGTAACATGCCAGCAAAACTGACTTGTGCACCTACTGTCGGGCACTACATGACCGTGTCTCTCTCCTGAAGGTTTTTGGACTAAACAACATCACTCTTTAGCTTTCTAGATCGGCATGTGGCGATGAACATCTTCCCAGAGGCACTGACAGAAAAAAGACATATTCTGATATTTATAAATGTCAATAAGATCTAGTTTCTAGCTGAAATAGTAAGCAGTGGTTTGGAATCTGCCTACTTCCTAGACAGATGTTCACGGCTTGGGCTTCCTGGACCTTCTCAAGATTTTAGGGTGAAGGAGAAGGGCTGGTGTGGTATGATATATTCCCTGATGGGCAATACTAACTCCTGGGCTCAGTTTCTTGCAGCAGGACTCCCATCATCCATCCCTCATTAGGGAAGGACCGAAATTTAGATTACAGGGGCTCAAGTGGTATTTCTGAAGAGCTTATTCCCCACACTACAAACCACATGCTTACAGAAACTTTGACACTTTTAAATTAACAAAGTTATTTCATTTCTGTCAACACCCTGCTGTTCCTTTGAGACTATGCTGAAATACAAAGCTTGCTCATTAATCACTTCAAATGTCAAGGTTTAATTACAATGCCTCCAAGTGAAATTTCAAGCCAGCCAAACTTTCAGAGCCACAGAAGAGACAGACAGGCATACCCATAGCAACTTAATAGTTAAAAAAAGATTATTATGAAGATGATTAATGTTACTGATTTCCCAGTGGCATTATTTCATCTTTCAAATACAGAGCGTGTTAACTGGAGTGTGCAGAAGCCAGTGTTGTACCTGTTGAGCCATCTGTGGGCTGGTGTATTCCACCTGAACCACAGCTGCAAGAATCAATCTGTATTTCTGCAAGCAGAGGAGGAGGAAAGACAGGCATCATTATATAGCTCCAAAGAAAACATGCACCCATCCTGCTGGATGGACATCCTTCCCTGTGGGTGAGGTACAGGTACACTAAAAATCAGATTGCCTGTGGGCTAGTAATCACAGCACAGCTGGAAGCCAGAAATGAAGGCAATGCTTGCTGTTTGTTGGAAACCATAGCAACTGGAATGCCACGCTTACTACAGCAGTATCCCATATTTTTCCTGATTTAGGGTTTAGAGTCCATGATGTCAAACACAATATGAATGTTGATGTGGTAAATCACGTAACTTAAACCTGATAAATAATTCTTGGCCCTTCTATGTGACTCAAGTCCTCGGGGCAGAGCAAAAGTCCCTAAACCCAGCAACTTTAGATTTCAGCAAAACGAGGAGCTGGGGGTGTTATGGGGAATAGCAGCCAGCTTTAGGTACTTCCCAGGAGGACAAAAGTAAGCACCTCTCTGCAGCCTCCACCCCGACCTGTAATGCACATTCAGTGCCACTGTTGCAGAGCTGGAGGTTTGGGTCTGAGATTGATGGCACCAAGTCCCCATTTCCCTTTGAAAGCTGTGGCAGTGTGAGAGGACCAGAATGGCTGGTAGGTCAGGGTGATAGATGTCTGCTAGATGAGAGCAACAAGCACACGTTGCCTTGTCATTGACTTCACCAGAACATAGAAGTTTCATCTTCCTCACAATGCTTTCAGTGGTGAAAGAGGATAAAGCATCCAAAGGAAGCATCTCCTGATTATACGCTGGTGACTGTAATCTTGCTGTTCTCTTAGATGTTGTGTCTGTGTCACAAACTTACATTTAGTTTATACTGTCTTAATAACTGGCAGTCAGGAATCAGAAGTCTGTGACATGTTTTTGTCTTGCATTATTTACTGGCTTCTTTAAAGCCCCAGCTCTGGAGCCAGGTTTCAGTAGAGATAAAAAAAAAATTAGTACTTACTGCAGACTTAAAAATTGGTAAGAACTAGGTATCAGAAGAATATTAAAAAAAAAAAAAATCTAAGATCTGCTGAAAAAAACCCTAAGACTTTCAAGTCTGCTTCATGATTTTTAGGGCCCAATTCATTATTTTCTAAAATACATTATTGTCAAAACTGCAATTTAGCTCATAAAAATATTTGCTGTTCTACGACAGTAACGCATCCTGGAGTTAATGGACTCTATCACCTCCCGTGTCTCAGTTGTTTTAAAGATCAGTGACTGGCAGCCAGGTGGAGAGCAGTTTGTTCGTGAGCATCCCTGGAGAGCAGACACTAAACATTTGAATCCTTGGGGCTGAGAGTATACAGAGCAAGGACACAGCTCCTCACTGCACCTGTAAAAATGAGAGAACAACAATGACAATAATAAGGAACAACAAAACCTGGAGAAGAGAAGGCTCCATAAGACCTTAGAGCAGCTTCCAGTGCCTAAAGGGGCTACAAGAAAGCTGGAGAGGGGCTTTGGACAAGGGTCTGTAGGGACAGGACAAGGGGGAATGGCTTTAACCTGACAGAGGGGAGATTGAGATGAGATATCAGGATGAAGTTCTCCTCTGTGAGGGTGCTGAGGCCCTGGCACAGGTTGCTCAGAGAAGCTGTGGCTGCCCTATCCCTGGCAGTGTTCAAGGCCAGCTTGGATGGGGCTTGGAGCAATCTGGTCTGATGGAAGGTGTCCCAGCCCATGGCAGGGGATGGAACTGGATGAGCTTTGAGGTCCCTTCCAACATAAACCAGTCTGGGATTCTAGACACAACCAAAAATGTGGGGTGTAGCATCCCACTGACTCTTGCTGCCTTGTTTTCCCCCATCCTGCATTTTCCCCATGACACTGTGTCGTGGTTTAAGCCCAGGCCGTAAATCAGAACCACGCAGTTTACTTCCCCCCCCACCTTTCTTCCCTCCGCTCCTGGAGGGACGAGGAGGAGAATCGAAAGAATGCAGCTCCCACGGGTTGAGATAAGAACAGTTTAGTAACTAAGGTATAACACAAATCACTACTGCTACCACCAATAATAATAATGATAAAGGAAATAACAAGGGAAGAGAATACAACTGCTCACTGACCGGTACCTCGCCCCCACCCCGCAGCAAACTAGCCCTTCCGGGGACTTGCAGTTCTACATCCTGGGCATGATGTGCTGTGGTATGGAATACCTCTTTGGCTAGTTTGGGTCAGGTGTCCTGTCCCTGCTTCCTCCCGGCTTCTCCTCCTCCCTGGCAGAGCATGAGACTCAGAAAGTCCTTGGTCAGAGTAAACATTCTGACCAGCAACTGAAAACATTGGCTTTATCAGCATTATTCCCAGGCCGAAAGTCAAAACCACAGCGCTGCACCAGCTACTAAGAAGGAGAAAAAATGACTGCTGCTGCTGAACCCAGAACACACTGTCACCACCATTATGATCTGACCCACATCCTGCCCTCACCTATGACCTGCTGTGTGTGCAGTTGGGTTTTATTTTTCACATAAAGTAATACTGCTATATCAACATTAACAATTTCAAATGTGTTTTACTAATTTTTAACGATGTTTGAACGCAATGGGCTGTGTTCTTGACTAACATGGCACTTCTTGAGGGATCAAAATTTATTTATAAATATCATGTCTTCCATAAATATCTATATATATATGGTCAAACTCTAGTCCTTTAATATGTTGCAGATCCTGTTTTCCTTTTAGGTCAATACATGTTCCTGTTCTCTCTGGAAACCATGTTATAACTTCTGTGACATCAGCATTTAACATTCAAATGTAATTTTTTTTCAGTAGAATAATTAGTGATATATATAGTAAATACTTATATAAAGAATGTGTAAATACATTATATATACACATATATACATATGCCTATATATACATGTATATACACATGTCTATATATACATGTGCAAATGGTATCAACATGTATTAATGGGGTTTTACTGGCTAAAGTATGAAGGTATAATGAATTCATCTACCTCTAAAGAAGATCCAACCATTCATTTGAGAATTAAATAAACCTTTCAAGATCACAGAGACAACAAGGGTAACAAAAACAGATTTTGGAGGAAGTGTTGTCCCATGTTTTTAAAACTCTCTATCAGAAGTGGTTTTCCCCTCAACATGAAAGCTTCTGAATGACCTCAGCTCTAGTCAAGGAAGCAACAGTTGGGCATACACTCATGATTCCTTGTCATCTGTTAGTGGTACCAAGATACCTGGCTTTTCTTAGCCAATTGCACTGAAAAGGGAGCTCCCATAATAGGAAATCCAGGAGAGGCTAAAATGTAACTTCATTTAGAGTCTTCTGGCAACTTTTCTCACAGATACCCCTCCTTGTATGGGGATGTTAATGAGAACAGGAAACAAGAGGCTAAAATAGTGTTAGATGCAGCAGTACACACTCAGCTAAAATAGGTAAGGAGTTGATACTTTTGGATCATGTCCAGACCTTACTTGCATATATCAAGTGTCTGTTTCTGAGGTAACAGTACTGAAAGCAAAACTTTATGCTTACTCCTAATGTGAACAATGTATATTAGTTGCAGTCATTTATCCCACAACAGGTATGAAGCCACTTTCACCCTGTCAGTGATGTTTATTGCCTTCTCCCCAACCATGTAAATGACAACCCTCAATGTGAGATACACAAGGTGTATGATTTTGTTTTCTGAAAGTCTCTGGAAAGACATGAAAGACACTAGTCCAGGTAAAATAGCCAGACTCCAAATTGCAGCAATTCTGGAGTGAAAGTACCACTTAAAAATAAATGAGTCAGATGAAATGATTTGCCATTTACAGGAGAAGCAGGTAAGAAAAATAATATTTCCCTTCTGGTTCAGTTCCACTCCTTCTGCATAGCTTGAATATATATATATACACACACTATATATATACTATATATATACTATATATATATAGTGTATATATATACATTATATATAATATAATAATATTATATAAATATACATAAATATGCTTATAATATAAATATATATAAATATATATATTTAAATATATATAGTATACATAAATATATTATATATAAATATACATAATATATATATATTATATAGTATATACATATATATGTATATGTATATATATGTGTGTATATATAGAGAGTATATAGGGTATAAATGTGCCCTTTCCAGAGAAATGGTTGTTACAGAGAGATTTACCTTTGCTTGATTTAAAATATCCGTTTGCAGGCCAAGCACAATAAGAATCTTTTAAATATGACATTAGTATGAAAGATGACAAATAAAAATGGTTCAGATATAAATACATTCACAGACCAACAGAGGGCGAGGTCCTACAAGTAGATTGCAAAGCTGTATGGGTCTGTGGTGTGTAATGAGATAAATTTGGGATTAAGAGCCTGAGAAATGAAGAGCCCTTAAGCAAATAGGGCTAACTATGATAGCTTTGGTCTCTAGCACCTTCTCCAGGCATGAAGGAGAGGGGATGTCCTGAGGTGATGGCAAATGTGTACGCAGTTTTTCATTTCAAGTAGAAAAGCCCTCAATAAGTCAACTGGATAATGGCAAAGACGTCTACCCAGGCTCTCTAGTACATAAATGCTAGTGCACTAACCACAGCATTACCTCCAGGGAGTGTTATCAACATGAACTTTGCCCACATTAGAAGTGGTAACACTTCAATTATCATTAACTATACCACTAATTCTCTCCTAGAACAAACACTGTTACACAAGACTAAAGATACTATTTGTATACTAGTACTTGTGACACAAGCAGAGGAACACAAGAAACAATATAAACCCCATTTTATAAATGGGACAGGAACAGGAAAAGCAAACGGAGGCATTGGGCCTCTGGGCTTTGAACTCAGGCTTCCAGGGAATTCACAGTCATTCCCCTGACACATCTCTGCATCTGACAGGATTTGTCCAGGTAATATTTTGAGCTCTCTATTGACAGACTGCCCATGCTCAGATAATGACCTGGGCATGTACAGAAGACACCTTCTGTCTGGGAGTCATGCAGCCATGTAAGCGTGGCAGTGAATCATGGAATAATTTGGAGGTCACTGGCCTCAGTATCATATCCAAAGCAGGCAAACTTTGAAGTTAGAGCCAGTCTGAGCCAAAAGGTGACACTGGCTTGAGCTCAGCGCTGTATAATGCAGGATTAACAGGAACTGGGGCATGTCTGGCAGGCTTCGGGCATGGCTGGGGCTGGCAGGTAGCTGTCTGCACCTCACAGTGTTGGTATGCCTGCAATCTGCTAGGAATACCCCGAAAGGGTTTGCAATTTTTTGCTCCTAGGCTAAACAGTGAAAGAACTTGGCATTGGGAAAGAGAAAAAGTAACACAACCAAAACCAATTTTTTTTTAACACAAGGCACATGTTACCCGTCTGAGAAAGTGGTAAATATGGACCTGTTGGAGAGGGTGCAGAGGAGGGCCACAAAAATTATCAGAGGGCTGGACCACCTCTGCTCTGGAGAGAGGTTGATTGCTGAGCTTGTTCAGCCTGGAGAAGAGAAGGCTCCAGGAAGACCTTATTGCAGTCTTTCAATTCTTAAAAGGGGCCCATAAGAAAGATGGGGAGAGACTTTTTATCAGGGCCTGTTGTGACAGGACAAGGGGTGATGGTTTTAAACTAAAAGAGGGAGATTCAGGGTGGACATGAGGAAGAAAGTCTTTACAATGAGGTGGTAAAACACTGGCCCAGATTGCCCAGAGAGGTGGTGGATGCACCATTCCTGGAGACATTTGAGGCCAGGCTGGATGTGGTTATGGGCAACCTGATCTAGTTGAAGGTGTCCCTGCTCACTGAAAGTGGTTGGACTAGATGAGCTTAGAAGGTCCCTTCCAACCCAAACTGTTCCTAGATTTCTTGATTCCGTGTTCTAAGGCACTAGCGGTTAATGTCATGACCAACTCCTAGTTTGGAAAATTACTTTGGCAGGTACTGTTAAATCCTATGATATCTTGATACAAATGAAAGAAGTGAAAGATGTAATTAAAAGGTCAAATGTTGTGAAACTGTAAGGAAGCAAAGAAGGAGAGATAACTGAAGAATTGCCATACCAGAAGAATGATAAGCACCATCTAGCTTTTCAGCAGAAACATGAGAGCAGGAAAATCCTTCAGACAAGGGGAAAACGCCAGCAAAATCAAATTGCGACATTGGGAAGGGTGATGTCCTTTGCAGGGCTGGGCAGGATTCTCCGCTGAATGCCTCATGCAGAGTAAAGGAAGAAACTGAGGCATTGCTAAAGAAAGAGCTAGGTAAACTACAGACAGAACATATCTGCCATACCGCCACTGTAGAACTAATAGTTCAAGAAAGCAACAAATTGTAAAAGCCACTCCTCACAACCCCCAGAAAGAAAAGCATTCCATATCTTTCCTATTATAATCTATTCTGGACCATGCTGAAGCATTATGTTCGGGCAAGGAAAGCAACTTAATGCCAGCATGCAACATTAAGATGCACATTGCACTGTTAAAGTAAACATGCACTTGGGTGGATACTGTAAGACAAACACTGATGTGAGACAAGGTCCTCTTCTGCCTGATGCCATCAATGGCTCAGAATACCCATCAATGGATGCAGCAGCATGGGGCTCAACCTTCATGCAATGAAAGATCTGGGTTTTGTTGGCATTATGATTCACTGTACATGCCCAGCTTGAAAGGCAGGCAGCAAATAAGGAAATCAGATGAAACTCAGTTGTGAAAACGTGTATAATGAGAATCTCAGCTCCTTTGAATTCCATCTGCATATCAGGGCACACAAATGCAAATAATTCTCACATCTTGAAAGTGGTGTACAAGGTAGCAGGGTAAAAATATACAAGCCGAAGGTGGTAGCTGCTTTCCCAAGATTAACAAGACTTGTTCATTGAAGGTCTACAGCCCTTCAAGGCAAACCTTTAGTGCCAGTCATCTTCACATCTGGGTGTAAAAGCTGGGAGCTTTTACCTTAAGAGTAAGGACAAATGTGTCAGGGTCTATCCAGCCACCTATAAATCAGTCCTCCCAGTGAGCAGTGTTTCACGTTGCAATGGGGATAGCAGGTGATGGAGGCTTATCCAGGGAAGCTGTCACATAAGAAGTCAGTGTTTGGCAGCCCCACATGCAGTCTGAATACTGTCCTATATGCCCTCAAAGCTAGGCATGATAAAATGAGCCATTCTGCGGCACATAAGCATTAAGGTAGTCGCAGAGGTGATTAGGAGAATAAAGTGGTGAAATCAGTCATTAATTTCCTATGCTGTTAGATGCTGAGAACTGCATCCCAGCAGTTGTTCTATGTGACAACTGAATCCCTGGATTTTAACATTAAACAAAAAAACAAAGCCTGTTGAAATAGCACCAGCATTAGATGAAAGAGAAATATCTGCAAAGAACACCAGAAGAGACTTGAAATGCCTTCACTGATTCCCTCACACTAAAGTCACCATGTCCTGATATATCATTATATATATCATTATATATCAATATATATCATTATATATTACATCCACTTCTTCACTCCATCTATTTTGTGTTTAGATATCACAAAGACCACAGGTCTTCAAGTGTAATTAACTGACACTGAATTTGCTTATGCTGCAGCCACCCCTAGAAGGTCTGGGAGGCTGGCACGCATCCCAGCACACTACTCCTCTAACACAAGACGTCAACATCTCAGTTCAAGGACTCTTCTGTTAGTGTTTCACAGCACTCACCCTGTACAGTGCCTGCACTGACAATTGCCAGTGGATCTGGGATGAGCTGCTAGACCAGGAAGCTTAAGTTGATGTAGTAATATTGCTGTGCCTGCAGTGTGAATTTCTTGGGAAATTCAGGTATAGCGAAGTGTGGGGGCTCCCAGACTTGTAGTATAAGTCTGAGGGGAAAAAAAGGAAATACCACATCATTTTCTTATGTAAAGTCTAGTGAAAAATCAATCTGCTCTGGCATTCAGAGCTAAGCTTGTTCTGTGGACTTCTGGGTGCTGTATCAATGCATACCTTGACAAAGTTGTAGCTGGGAAATAGATGGGAGTCATTATGTTGCTGAAATCCATGTAGATATACCAATCTTAAGCAGAGCCTTGGGCTTTATGAAGACCATTCCCAGCCCTGAGGCATGTGCATCCTCTTATGACTGCACAGAACCATGACCAGCAGCAAATCCCTAACAGAAGATAACCTTGCATAAAAAGAAAAGCAAGGACTTTAAGCTTCCCTTCAGAACTAATAATGTGGTAGTAAACAGAATGAAATGCCCATGATGCCAAGTGTAGAACCACAACATTGACTGGGTGACACTGAATGACGTGGGTAGAGAAAATAGTATCTACATGGTATTGACATAGGGTGATTGCTGGCTTGTTGAAGTCAGTGAGAATTTTCTTGATATTAAAGGGTGGAGCAGTGAAGAATCTGTTCTCTATTTTTGCATCTTCTAGGTGCCACTCATCAAATTTATAATCTTCATCCAAGGACAAAGCCGAAAGAGCCTCATAAGCTCAAATTGCACTGCACAGCAGATAAAGTTCGCTGCATATGTAAACTGGAGTGCCTTCCCGCTGCCTTGTCATGTTTAGCACAAAACCTTTTGCAGTATGTGAAGGTATAGCACCCCAAAGTCTCATACTAAAAAGCTGATAGGGTGTTTGTTCAGTGGAATATAGCAGACACACAGCTCAAATCTCATAAATGAGAGAACCCATCAAAAAGAGTTTCTTAAGTAAATACATCCTATTAGCAGGGTCTTTCCAATGTGCTGGTAGATCACAGAGCACTCTCACACAGCTCTGCAATGTACAGGCACTATTACTAGTCCTCTAAAAACCAGACTGGCTAGACTGAGACATGCATCACCCATGAAACTGATGATCAAGAGTTTGGGTCTTTTTAATAAACAGATATCTAATGTTAGACTTCATGTTAGGTTTAGGAACATAAACTAATACCCTGACTTCAGAACACAAAAAACTTCACAGCATTCAAGGAATCCAAGTGAAAGGATTTTTCAAAGTTACAAGTTAATTTTATCAGCCACCAAAAAAATTGCACTCAAATGATCTCAAAATTAAATTATTCTATGATTCTGTAATTCTAAAAAGAGATGATATAAAAATGTGTTTGAACACATTTCCAGGAGCTTCATGTGCCCTGGACTACTCAACATCCCAAACACTGCTGATTTTATAAAGATGCTTTTCATTTGAAATGTTTTTTCTGTGCCTCCATTGCCTAGTGAAAGACACAGACACACAAGACAGACCAGATAGAAGGAAACCGGAGCACTTCTTGTACCTGAAGTTCTTTCACATGTACAACATCAAGCTTGACAGTGACCTATGGCAATCTTAGGTCACTTTTAAAACAGTAATTTCCAACAAGGGTTTGACTTTGAAGGAATAATGTCACATCTAAGGTATTTTGAAAGCAATACTTGTTCCTTTGATGGATGCGGAATCTACCCACTTGCAAGCCTATCTCAGCAACTTGATGGAGTGTTTGTTCTAGAATCCTACTCTACTGACAGAGAAGAGGTAACTGCTGTAGAAGAACAAGAAGCCAGTTACCTTTTACATTCAGGTTCACCACATACATGATCAGCTCTGATTGTACTCTTCCATTCTTCTGGAGCAATGGCTGGAATCTTCTGCTGCAAACAAGAAGCATAAAATGGATCATGATCAGGTGAATCAAAGGCCACAAACAGCATTCCCTAACCGAGAATGTCTGATCCTGCGCCAGTCAACTTCTCATAAAGTCAAGGTGATGGTATCAGCATGAATACTTTATCCCCTTCTGCTTTTGCCTTGATCCCTGGGCAGTCTTCAGCAAACTGGGTCAGGGATCCCTTCCCACTGTCTTCTGGGATTCAACGGGCCCTTCCAGCACCCCAGACTGTGCACACAGACTCTCTGTGCTTAACCCCCCTGGGAACTGGGACAAGCTGCTGCCCCCTGCTAGATTCCTAATTGTGTTTCATTGTGTTTTGGTGTTTGACTATGAGCAACTCCTCAGCATCACAGTCTCTTGTATCTAAGGTTTCATCTGTGAGTTAGGCACTTGGGTACTTCTTTGGCTTCTGGCATAAATGACTTCTTCAGGGTCACATGCAGACAACATCGGAAGCCTGGATCCAACACTGTCATTCTAGAGCTAATTTAAAAGCAGATCCTGTCATGAAAAACTCCACTTTGCACTTATATGCCTACCATACTGGTAGGATAACCAGAAAGCAGGATTTTCTTGCAAGATCATGTACTACACTGAAAAATAATCATATGTTCTAAGAAGAGAAGAGAGGTTAAAAAGCAAAACAAAAAGGGAATGTTTTTACACTGAATTAGTTATCCAGCTTGAAACAGGCATCTAGTGTATACACTTTACCTAACGTTTACTTATATGATCCCATGTCTGTCTTCCATGGAAGCTCTGCTTCTCTCAGTCCACAAGGAAGAGATGCAGAGGAAACTACTCTGACTTACCAGATTGGATGAGTCCTACCAGTTCTAAATCAAGAGCACAGAATCAATCCAAGTGCCTTTTTCAAGCTCTGCCAGAAAGAACTGTGGGAACAAACAATGCTCAGGAGAAAACTGAGCCTGAATACTGAGGAGGAATATTATTAAGTTAAGAAGAAAAGCAAACAGAGAGGTTTGGAGGAGAGAGGGGAAAGAATGTATGCATTAACTTGCCCCATCACTGTAGGGTTTGTGCATTTGTAGGCATTTGGACCAGAGTCCTCCTCCCATCAGGGTCAATTGTAAAACCTCTCTTTGAGACGCTAAGGCAGGGTCTGGCCCTGCATAGCAATTTATGCCTTCAAACATGCAAGTAATTAATCCTTCCAGTCTTGGTGAGCAAGAGATGTCTACATGGCCCAAAGACTCTCTACTGACACAGAAACTGAAAAAGCGAGAAGTGATGTTCTCAAAAGTCACAAAGTACATCCTTGGCAGAACTGGGAAATATTCAGAGAACCATAGGGTGCACAAATGCCAGTTCTGTGCTCAGGTCACACATAAAAAGATCATAATTTTCAATATCTTCTGCCAGTCACACTGACAGAAGGGATACGGACTTTGTATCCTGGCAGTTCTCTGATAGACTTGATGCTCCCCTTCCTATGCCACAGATCCACATGATAGTAGGAAAGCAGTTTCAGGGTAATGATGACATACACAAGTGGTCAGCAGCCCTCCAACTAAGAGTAAGGAGAGAAAAAAACATTAAAATGAAGCAGGATCTAACACATCAAGTTACCACAGCTTCCCAAGTGTGGACAGTACAAGAAACTCCTGTTTGCTAATCAGATAGCAGATATTTCTGTATATACAGCCTGATAGATGCATCCAAAATAGCCATCTACCAATTATTCTCTTGTTTAAAATGAGATGCAATGACACACAACTGTGCTTTATGCGCTTGTATGATTGTATTTTATTATTATACAAACCTGGAACTAAACTCAGTCAAGTTGCATGTCAACATAGATATAGCGTCTGCCATGGTGGGTCCTCCTAGAACTGAAAGGATGGAAGCAGTCAACCTCATCCCAGTCTGTTCAGCAGTGGGATACACTTAATGTGATACACACTCTGCACTGGAAAGGGCCACTGGGACATATTGTCAGCTAGCACATCAGTAACACCACTGACAAGCGATCATTTGGCAACAAATGACCACAGAGAGGAGCATGCCAGAAGAGCTGCCATCTGCCACTGGATTTAGAATAGGAAGTAACTGTGGTAGGGTCTGTTTGTATTTATCAATAGCAGCCAGTATAGATAGTTAAAACCATAGAACACAGCAGAAATAAACCCCCTCACTCTAATACATTTCTCTCTTCCCAGTTACCAACTTTACAATTTAGATGTCATTAAACCTTTCTTGCACACAGAAAGCCCTACACAACAGCCCATATAGCTGGGACACTCAGAAAACTACTCCATTCACTATCATCTATTATTCCACTTGACTGAATGCCAGCCATGTCAAGCTCATCCCTCTGTTGGGGGGGCATACAGACACAAAGAAACTGCAAGATAATATAATTACAGACTGGTTTGGGTTGGAAGGGACCTCAAAGCTCATCCAGTTCCAACCCCCTGCCACAGGCAGGGACACCTTCCACTAGACCAGGTTGCTCCAAGCCCCATCCAAGCTGGCCTTGAACACCGACTGCCCGGGATAGGGCAGCCACAGCTTCTCTGAGCAACCTGTGCTAGGGCTTCAGCACTCTCACAGGGAAGAACTTCTTCCCAAGATCTCATCTCAGTCTCCTCCCTGTCAGGTTAAAGCCATTTCCCCTTGTCCTATCCCTACAGACCCTTGTCCAAAGCCCCTCTCCGAGTTTCTTGTAGCTCCCTTAGGCACTGGAGCTGCTCTAAGGTCTCCCCTTAAGCAGCCTTCTCTTCTCCAGGCTGAACAAGCCCAACTTTCTCAGCCTGGCTCCAGAGCAGAGTTGCTCCAGCCCTTGCAGCCTCTCCGTGGCCTCCTCTGGACTCACTCCAACAGCTCCACATCCCTCTTGTGTTGTTGCCCCCAGAGCTGGATGCAGAAAATGTTCTTAGTCTACTCTTAAGCAGCCCACCCTAGATACAGAAACACAGAGGGAATTAATAGCACAGACGTTCGAAGAAAGAATTCCATTTGCCGCAATTTCCTGAAGCTTGCAGTGATCTAGGAGTTGTTTCAGCAGAGGGAGCCATTGCAGTACACACCACGAACTGTGAAATAGGCCAATTCAACAGTAAAAAACTTTTTGCCTCCTATAAGCATATTTTCAAAAGAATCCTTGGCTGTATCCAGGCAAATGTGTGCCATCCAGGCAACTACATGCTCTTATAGCAAATGCACTGGCTTGCCCTGAATATCCTATGATTGATTTTTAAACCTATAGAATCATTAGTAATTACACTTTAGTATCACAGCCTAAGATTACAGTTTTAACATGCATTTGAAAGCTGGCAGGTTCCCAAGTCATGCCCACTCAGTAATTCTGCTACATAAGGACCAGCCTTTTCCATGATAATCAGCTGGTTCCCCTTACTGGTGCCCAAATCCATTATTTTACAGGCCAGATGTCACTACCATGGAAATGGCTGTGCCTGCTGAATTGTTATGTTGCAGGATACCCCTGGCTGATGGAGCGAGACTTTCAGCGTATTTACACACACACATATTAAGGAAAGTAATACAAAAAAGAATATCACAATTTAGGTTTCCAGAAATACATTCACTTATGAGTATGGCTCTTCAGAGGTTCTAGGAAGACAGCTATGATCATAAACTTAGACATAAACCTGTGAGCAGTTCATGGTACAATTAGAATTCAAGATAAATGGATTAATAATTCCCTGCTCAAGAATTTAATTAAGAAGAAGCTGCATTCAATCAAAGGCTTCTGTTGACATTATACATTACTAAAGGGGAATCAGGATTTAATATCTGCTTAGTATGCAAACTCATTACCATGTTCCCTGATGGAAGCTACACACATATACAAGGGGCAGAAATTATTACACTTAATACAGAAAGACAGAATGCCTTCAAGAATGCTTGTGCTTTGCACGCTGCGTAAGACTGCCTCACAAGCCACACCAGAGTAACTTTGCAAGTCTGCCCCATATACTTTTAAATGTTTTGTAATTTGGAGTTAAAGATCTCCAACAGTGACAATCACAAAAATTCCAGGACATGGCCATTGTATTCCTGGTCTGATGGTAAATCAGGGTAATAATTCTAGCACAAAACAAATCTCTCACCCGGAGTTACAGCCTTCACTCTACAGACCAGCACAGCAGGGAATATGACACTGAAAGCAAGTTAAGAGGCTGCACCACCAAGCCTATGATTTCAGCACCATAAACCTACAAAAGACACAAATGGTAGGTTATTAGATTATACAGCTTAGCCTTATGAGTAATATGCTTATTAGTTTAGTGAAATTTATTAGATTTAAGTGAAATCGAGAGCTCACAGAAGGGCTAAATAGAGACCAAAGTCAGGCATGCAAGGAATTTTTGCCATGCATTTCCACTAAAGGCTGGAGGTCGAGCTTCCACTACATCACTCAGTCCCAGGCTCCAAATCAAAGCCTTTTCATTGCACTAATTCCTGTGGCAGCTTTGGATTGAAGCTGCTATTGAAATTGAGGCCACAAAACCCTTCCTATTGGGGAATAAATCTAAATTTAGAACCTTATCTTCAGATGAACGCATGAAGCTGATCTACCTCACTGCATTACTAATGTTCTTTACAAATATATCATGTCTTGAAGGCATTTTATTTCCCTCAGTGTATATTTGGCAAAGAGTTGGATTCAATGCTAATTTAGATGCGTATTTTTAAGGTGTCATTCCTAATCAGCTCTGCAGAAGCAGCTAACTGTTCTGGTATGTGCAGTCAGAGAGAACTGTGATGAAGCCATTACCTCTTCAACTAATTATATGGAAGGAAACTGAATGCAAGGGAAAATGAAAAGTAGAGAAATATTCTGGAATTAAAATGCAAGCTCATGCAGGGAAACAAAATGAGCAATATTTATTAGGAGCAGGAGCTGAGTGTCTATTTTCTAGTGCTTGTGGTGGGTTGACTTCAACCAGCAGCCAAACACCCATCCAGCCTCTCGCTCATCCCCCTCTTCTGAAGAATAGGGACAAAATAGAAGGAAGGTGAAAAGACTCATGGCTCAAGTTTAACAGGGAAAGGAAAAGCAAAAAGAGAAATTAATTCAACCTACTTCCCATTGGCAGGCAGATATCCAGTCACTGCCTGGGAAGTAGGGTGTCAGCACTCATAACCATTGCTTGGGAAGACAAACACCCTTCCACTTCTTTCCCTGACCTTTTATTGCTGAGCACAATACCATATGGTATGGAACATCTCTTTGGTCAGTTGCTCCAGTCATGTCCCTTCCCCCTCTCGTGCCCACCCCCTGCCTACCTCATGACTTCATGACACATGGTACCTCATGTCCCATTGATAATTACCTCCTAACAGAGTTGGGCATCTAAGAACTGTTGCAGATTAAGCCTTGGTCTGTGGAATGAGGTCATTAGGATCCACACATGCCATCATGTTTCACCTGAAGTAAAAACGACTGTCATCCATCCAGTCTGATGTCTCTACCAGAAAACACAGAAGTGCAGGCATTTAGAAACTGTTCTCAGCCTGGAGAAGAGAAGGCTGCGTGGAGATCTCAGAGCAGCCTTCCGGTATCTGAAGGGTGCTTTCAAGGATGCCAGAGAAGCACTCTACACTAGGGGCTGGAGGGACAGGACAAGGGGGAACGGCTTTAACCTGACAGAGGACAGATTGAGATGAGCTCTTAGGCAGAAGTTCTTCCCTGTGAGGGTGGTGAGGCCTTGACACGGGTTGCCAGAGAACCTGTGGCTGCCCCATCCCTGGCAGTGTTCAAGGCCAGCTTGGACAGGGCTTGGAGCAACCTGGCCTAGTGGAAGGTGTCCCTGCCTGTGGCAGGGGGTTGGAATTGGATGAGCTTTAATGTCCCTTTCAACCCAAACCAGTCTGGTATTCTATAAAATTAAGTACAGAGAAACAACTGTGTACTGCACTCAAATCTCAGAAAAGACACAAGGGAAGGCTAAAATGTACATGACACATTCCTTAATGCACTTTTAGGCTCCACGACAGACACCATTAGTCAAAAGAGAAGAAAATCAAAGCATTTGCATTGAAGCACCAATCAAAGAAGGCTTCAATCTCTTTAAGGACTGCTAATTGTAATATTGAAAGATGCTATCAACAAAAAAATCATCATTGGTGAGCTCATATAACTGCACTTTCTTGTGGCAGCTTTACATCTATTTATGCCATGGACATATTTGATCCTGAAATTCTGTGAGAAGGAGACAGAATTTTGAACTCCATAGTTTGAAAATAAGGTCTAAACCCATCATTCATCTCAATGAGATTACTCTGGGTTTGCCAAACCTTCCCCACTGAATGTGCTTTTCTGCTATTTTATTAGCTGTGCTGGTACATACGGTATTATAAGAAAATGGGGAAAACCCAGAAGAGGTTAAAACCCTGCCCAAAATCTATATCTGGGTTTGTGTGATAAAGTCTGCCACTGAGTACAAGCCACGAAGTCCAGAGAAGATGCATTTGCTTTTAAAATATCTCATGCAGTTTTGTCACTTTTGCATCTAATATTCCTGGATATACAGCTGATGACACTTGCACACTGCTGACTTGCTGGCAATGAGATACATTGCTGGCCATTTACGGGAGTGTTTCCTGAAAATCAAGATAAACTTGATAGGATCAAAAAGTAGTCCATATCCAAACAGGAAAAGCTGTCAGATTTGAGGATATACTGCGACAGGATGTCAGATGTCAGAAGCACAGAGCCACTACTATCAATTCAAGCTGCCTGTCTTGTCTCTCCTTTGCATTCCCCCCACTGTAAATCACTGTACTTCTTCCAGATGGAGTGCTCAAAATGAGCCATCCCCTTAATCTTTGGAGTCCAAGTGTTAATATCTCAAACTCTCCCCACATGCTTTGCAATCTCCCACTACCTGGGATCACTTGCCTGGTCTGGCAAGCGACAGTGGGTAGAAAGAGTTGTTCCTGCAGGGCTCCTTTCAGTAGCTCAGGAATCACTGTTATCAGCCCACCTCTTCTTACATGTTCTTCTCTCATGCGCAGCAGCTTCCTCTCCCAGAGATGCTAGGAATGCAAGTAAGAAACTCCAGTTCCACTCTGCTCCTCATGGACCTCCCAGCTGTTATTATACTAATAGTCTTTCCCACTGGGACATAGAATTTTTGGTGTGCTAATTCTGACTATAATCACATCATATTAGCCAAATTCTCTGTCTGTATTCAGTGTAACGTGATGTTTCTATGGTAGTTTTTTACATTGAAGGATGAAAGAAACCTCAAGCTATAAACAAGATTCTCTACTTTTTGACATGATGCAGTGTACTTCAGCAAGATGCTGTTAGATTTTACTTCCCACATGTGATCAGAGAAGAAACAGTTTGATCTTCTTGTATTCCAGCATGCCTGAAAAACATGGGACAGCCCCATCAGATATCCATAGCTCAGAAATGAAAAGCAGCAGACAATAAGCTATCAGACTTAAGATATTCAGAGGTTCTGCTGGCCAAAGACAGCAAGCCATAGGTCAAAAGGTGCATTCATACCCTGACAAAGCAAAGGGAGATTCTGTTTCTAAGACCTTGAAATATTAGCATTCTGGTGATCAAATGCTGACAGATGAAGGGCTGGAGTAATGCTGGCAACACTGAAACCATGGTTCAAAGAGCACAGGCAGTTGAAAACATAGCATACAGATGACTACCATCCTCTCCAGCTAGTGATCCTTGGTCACTGGTACAGAGAAGACAGCACATAAAAGGGAACGCCCTCCCCCTCCCCCCCAAAAAAAAATCCAGCTAGATACAATAAATCTAAATGATAGCAGTGAAGGAATCAATAGCATTCATGTTTTGATAGCTTACAGATTACATACAAGTGAACCGATGAAAACCTACTCTCCCTGCAATTCAGAATTCCAGCTCATATCCTAGATCTTGAGAAATGTTGCTTTCTTCCCCCCAGTAACTCAGTCACTTATAACACTCTCCAGAGTAACGTGAGAGTAAGAACCTAGAATGAAGAAAAATACTATCAGGATATAAAGAGCAAAATATTAAAAATTGCTGTAGTCAGGTATTACAATTGCTTACCTGAATCTGAAAGACAAAAAATAATCTTTTACTTTCTTTACAGGCATAAAATCTGCAAATTTAACTTGATTTTACTGGAAATGTGCTGCATAGCTTAGAAAATATCCCAATATCATTTAGAGAGTGAAGCTCTTATTGCACTGCATTCCCATATCTTCCTTTCAAACAGGTCAATACTTCCTAGTTTTTATGTGATTGTCTTCTTGAGTGATTATCTCCTTGGTGTAATTACTGACTCCTGCTGCTACCCCTTTTACACCAAAAAGTTGTACTGGACCGCAGAATCTGTCTTTTGGAGACCAGTGTTTATCCATATGAAGTAGCACTTAACTCTAATGCTAATCCTACTGAAGCCAATTGGTTTACTTAAGATATATGCTGGTATTTGCAGAACAAAGGGATTGCAAAAGCTTGCATCAAAGACAGACTACAGCATTACTTACAAGAACTCCCACTGCCACAGGTGAGTCAACTAATTTGGAAATGCAAATATATTGAGTGAAAGTTCCAGGAGGGAAAGGAATGATCAAGTAGCATCAGAAAGCCTGGGGATGTGGGCAAAGAAGATGTACTACAGTGTGTTCCCTTCTATCAGCTGGACACCACAGAACAGAATGTTCCACGCTCACAAGAGCGCACACCACATGCCTGAGTTTCAGTTGTGCACTCAGGATTGTTAAACTAGGATTAGACAGTGACATTCTGGCTCCACTGAAGTCGGTTGTGTCATCTAGGGATCTTAAGACAGAGAAAAGCCCTGCCAGCATTCCTGATTACCTGATAACAAACACAAATAAGAGAAGCAAGCCATACTATAATCCTGTATGGTATTTGAGAGGCGACATGAGAGAGGGCAAAGCCCTAATATCAACCCTAGTTTGTGAGGGTTTAGTCCAACATGTAGAGACTGAAGATTCCCCTGGCACTTTAACCTTAAAAAGTAAGGCAAGAAGAAGTCACAGCGAGTGGTGCTTTGGGCTCCCATCACCATCCTGCAGCTTCTTCAGTTATCTTACTACATGTATCGAATGTTATTTAAATTACCACAGTGGCTGTATCAGCTCACTCTGTTGTAAACCACATACACATGCTGCCATGACACATCTCAGCAACTGTGCAAAACACACATAAGCCTGCTCTGATCAAATTAAAATCCCTAAGAAAAAGCAGGTAATGTTTTGCTTTCCTGAATTTATCTGATATATTCAATTGGCTGAATTTTGTGGTATTCAATGTTTAAAGAAGTACACAGATGACAGGTAACAACTGTCCCTTGACTTTCAAGTTTTCATTCTTTCCCATACTTTGCAATCCTCTCAATTTATCTACCGTATCTGGAAGTAATTTGGATTTTACCCATCACACTCAGATTTAACTTCTGCAGTATTTTGACATTACTCAGCTTTGGGAGATGTCTTTGCCTCCTGCCCCTTTTTCTCCACCATCACCTTCTCTCAACATATCTTTCCATTTTTTCTTACACACTTCTGATCCTTTCTTTACTCCAGTTATAAACGGATGCTGCTATTCCTTGTCTCTGTAAAGCTACAGGGTCTGATTCTGCCAGACTACATCTGTTAGTGTTGCTCCATGTGACATAAAGGGTTGTGACTTCACACAAATGCAGGTGAATTAAATCTCCAGTTTACAAATCCTCCAAGTACAAACAGTCTCAGTTATGACACAGGACATTCCTTTTCTTTCATGAATGTCTTGAAATCCTATTTATGAAAGTATAATATTGTTTAGGATGCTGGGTTCATGATGTATATGACTTCCTCCTGCACCTGAGAAAAAGTGCACTTCCCATTTGCATAGCTCTCTTCCTGCACACAGCGCAAGCTCTCATGTTTAGCACGAAGGTGTGTTTCCTAAACCTGATTAAGCAGGGACGAGTGGGAATGGCTTTAACCTGCCAGAGGTGAAATTGAGATGCCCCATCCCTGGCAGTGTTCAAGGCCAGGCTGAACGGGGCTTGGAGCAACCTGGTCTAGTGGAAGGTGGCCCTGCCCGTGGCAGGGGTTGGAACTGGATGAGCTTCAACGCCTCTTCCCACCGGCACCTGCCCAGGATCCCATGAATAACATGCTCTGGGAGGGTTGCGCCGGCACAGGCCGGCTACTCCACGGCGCATGTGCGATTTCGCGCTCAACGGCGGAGGCGGGGGGTGCGTGACGCGCTGCGTGGGAGCCGTTGCTGGGGCCGTTCCGGTTCGCGCTCGTCGGCCATGTCTGAGACGTATTTCCCTGTGGGCCCCGGGCTGGGGCTGGAAGAGAGTTTTCTGTCGCTGGACGACATCCTGATGTCGCAGGAGAAGCTGCCGGGCCGCGCCGAGACCAGCCTACCGCGTCTGGGTTTCGCACTGGGCCAGGGGACGGGCACGGGGGACGCCATTACGGAGGTAACAGGCGGGACAAGGGCAGAACTACCACTCCCGACAGGCCCCGCGCGGAAGGGCCGGGGAGGACGGCGGAGGCGAGGCGCAGGGGGCGCTGGGAGCTGTAGGCTCTGGGCCCGTGGGACTTTAGGGTTAAGGACAGGATGACGGCCTTTCATAGAATCCCAGGCTGGTTTCGATTGGAAGGGACCTTAAAGCTCATCTAGTTTCAGCCCCCTGCCACGGGCAAGGACACCTTCCATTAGACCAGGTTGTTCCAAGCCCCATCCAACCTGGCCTTAAACACTGCCAGCTGTCACCACTGCTTTGAGCAGCCTGTTCCAGTGCCTCACCATCCTCACAGGAAAGAACTTTGTCGTGGTTTAAACCCAGGCCGTAAATTAGAACCACACAGTCTACTTACCCCCCAACCTTTCTTTCCCCCGCTCCTGGAGGGACGGGGAAGAGAATCAAAAGAATGCAGCTCCCACAGGTTGAGATAGGAACAGTTTAGTAACTAAGGTATAACACAAATCGCTACTGCTACCACCAATAATAATAATGATAAAGGAAATAACACCTCACCGACCGATACCTCGCTCCCCACCCCGCAGCAATCTAGCCCTTCCGGATACTTTCAGTTACATCCTGGGCATGGCATGCTGTGGTATGGAATACCTCTTTGGCTAGTTTGGGTCAGGTGTCCTGTCTCTGCTTCTTCCCAGCTTCCACTCCTCCCTAGCAGAGCATGAGACTCACAAAGTCCTTGGTCAGGGTAAACATTCTGACCAGCAACTAAAAACATCGGCTTTATTAGCATTATTCCCAGGCCGAAAGTCAAAACCACAGCGCTGCACCAGCTACTAAGAAGGAGAAAAAATGACTGCTACTGCTAAACCAGGACAAAATTCTTCATATATAATCAGTCAATTATGAGGTTCTACAACATGAATTAAAAAAAAAACCATTTCCGTATTCTTGCAGTAATAGTTAATGCCTATAAAGTGTTCCTGGGTTTTATTACAGTTACAGTAGACTGTTTGGAAAACAAAATAGACTTTTTGTAATACTGAATCTTATTAATAAAGCACACTGCTGTCTTTGGGGTCAGCTTTTGTGTTTTCATGGCAAGGACAACTTTTGATTTTTTTCTCCTTCATGCAGGGATCAAAACTGGAAATCCCTCTGTGGCTTGCTAAAGGTCTGCATGACAGCAAGCGTAGAATAATTTCTGTGGAACTGCCAAAGATTTACAAGGAAGCCTGGAGGACAGTGTTGAGCGCTGATGCCGTTGTGGTTGATCTGCATAAAATGGGGCCATACTACTATGGATTTGGCTCCCAGCTCCTGAATTTTGACAATCCAGAGAACCCTGAGATAGCTCAGGCTATCCTGCAGGCAAGTATCTGGACTAAGTCTTGAAATGTGGTTGTACATTTTTCCATGTTCTTGTTCTCAGCTGTTCTGCAGTCTTCAGGAGGAATAGCCGTTTGTTTTAATCCATCTGACTGCTGTATTGATGATGGTCTTCTAGGTCAAGCTGTAGGATGACCCTTTTGGCAACTGCACAGTCTGGTGGTAGAAGCCTCAACTATGCACCCAGGAGTGTAATTTTAGCTTGGACTTTCCTCACTGTCAATATGTTATTTCATAAAATCCTGTAAAACTAGAGGAGACAGAAGATAATCTAATTGTGCCCTGCAAGGCAGGATTAATTCACCGTCTATACTTTCTATTTTTCTACTCTGTTTTTAAAGCTCTGTAGTGATGAGACTTGACACTGCTCTGGGCAGTCCATTTCAGTGCTTCACCATCCTAATCATAGAAAGTTTCCTCTCATGTCTAAACTAAAGCTCCTTCACAGCAATATAAGCTCTGTTCTGTTTGCCTCATCCTAAGTAAACACTGAGGACAGACTCTTCCTTCTTGCAGCAGTCCGAGTTCATTTGCCATCTCTCTGTGGGCCGTGCTTGCTAACCTCCGATTGTCCTTCCAGTTGATCTGCATTCACTGTGATGTGCAGTGCCCTGAGCAGCATACAGTGACCTGCTCAGGACTTGTGCTGATGGAAAAAAAAAGATTACTGTGTGAATTTTGTAGGCTGTGATGCTCCTTGCTCATCGTGGTGCAGCACCTTGTTTTTTATGATGAAGTGACATTGCTAGGTGTTTGGTTTACAGTCCACAGTAAGATGGTACAGACTGCATACACACGGAGATATTCCTTTTATTGCATTCGTACAGTTCCCCATTTCTGCCTTAATGTAAAACTTTCCTTAGTCTCAGCTGAATTGCCGCCTGTTGTTTTCACACCATGTTTTTAATTTGTCAGAATCTGTATGAATTAAGAGTTTTGCTATCTAACATGCTTGCTGTCATCCCATCTCCTTCTCCAACATGTTGTTTGGTAATTTCACAAGTGTAACTTCTATTACTTTGACAATATATCAAATAGTATCTGGTTCCACATAGACCCCTGTCAAACTCCATCCAATATGTTCTTTTCTGCTGATAGGTAGGATGTATAATTGTCTTTACTGACCACCAGTGTCTTTAGTGACTATGGGTGCCCCATGTCAGGTACCAGTGTGCTGGTTTTCTTCCCTTTGTAAGGCCTGTCATCCTGTCAACATAGGAAACTAGGCTGGGCTCTCAAAATTGGTTTCTGTCAAATCCATGTTGGCTGTTACTCCTCTGTTTTCTTGCAGAAGTTTATGTATACTTCGTTTATTCCAGTACATTTCCAGAAATTGATACTGATGAATGTGTAATTTTTTGGCTCTTCCTTTCTCCCCCTCCATATCCCCTATCTCTTTTGAAGGATAGGTAACATCTTTGCTAGTTTTTGGACCTCTGTTTTCCTTAAGCTTTTAAAGATAACCACTAACAGCTCTGAGATTTCTTCAGCCAGCTCTCTAAGTAGTCTGGGATGATTGCTATTGGCTTTTTTTTTTTTTTTCCTTTCTCTGTTTCTTAGATGAAGGCCGATGCAGAGGGGTTTTAAAGCACTACTGCTTTCTTAGAGTTGTCCACTGAAAGATTTCTTTCTGTGACCACAACTTTTCTTGTCTTTTCTCTTTCTGCTAAGGACATCTTGGGGAAAAGAGTCACATTAGCACACATTACTGACAGAAAAATCAAAACACACAAGGTATGCTTTCCCCTGATTAAAAGCAAACGAAGGGAGTTGTGCTGACTTAAAAAATAAAAAAAAAATCAAAAAAAAACCCCACCCTCTCCCAACCATTTAGGAACTACATATGTGAAGGGTAACTATTTGGTAGCAAAGCCAAGAATCATAGAATCATAGAATAGTTAGGGGTGGAAAAGACCTTAAGATCACCTAGTTCCAACCACCCTGCCGTGGGTAGGGACACCCCGCACTAAACCATGTCACCCAAGGCTCTGTCCAAGCTGGCCTTGAACACTGCCAGGGATGGAGCATTCACAGCTTCCCTGGGCAAGCCATTCCAGTGCCTCACCACCCTCTCAGTAAAGAATTTCTTCCTTATATCCAATCTAAACTTCCCCTGTTTTAAGTTTGAACCCGTTACCCCTTGTCCTGTCACTACAGTCCCTGATGAATAGTCCATCCCCAGCATCCTTGTAGGCCCCCTTCAGATACTGGAAGGCTGCTATGAGGTCTCCACGCAGCCTTCTCTTCCCCAGGATGAACAGCCCTCACTTTCTCAGCCTGCCTTCATACGGGAGGTGCTCCAGTCCCCTGATCATCCTCGTGGCCCTCCTCTGGACTTGTTCTAACAGTTCCATGTCCTTTTTATGTTGAGGACACCAGAACTGTGCACAATACTCCAAGTGAGGTCTCACAAGAACAGAGCAGAGGGGCAGGATGACCTCCTTCCACCTGCTGGTCCCGCTCCTTTTGATGCAGCCCAGGATACGGTTGGCTTTCTGGGCTGCGAGCGCACACTGCCGGCTCATGTTATGTTTCTCATCGACCAACACCCCCAAGTCCTTCTCTGCAGGGCTGCTCTGAATCTCTTCTCTTCCCAACCTGTAGCTGTGCCTGGGATTGCTCCGACCCAGATGTAGGACCTTGCACTTGTCATGGTTAAACTTCATAAGGTTGGCATCAGCCCACCTCACAAGCGTGTCGAGGTTCCTCTGCATGGCATCCCTTCCCTCCAGCCTATCAACCGAACCACACAGCTTGGTGTCATCGGCAACCTTGCTGAGGGCGCACTTAATCCCACTGTCCAAGTCACCGACAAAGATGTTGAACAAGACCGGTCCCAACACCAATCCCTGAGAGACACCACTTGTTACCGGTCTCCAGCCGGACATTGAGCTATTTGATCACAACTCTTTGTGTGCAGCCATCCAGCCAATTCTTCATCCACCGAGTGGTCCACCCATCAAATTGATGTCTCGTCCAATTTAGAGACAAGGATGTCATGTGGGACAGTGTCAAACGCTTTGCACAAATCCAGGTAGATGACATCAACTGCTCTGCCCCTGTCCCTCAGTTTCGTAGCCCCATCGTAGAAAGCCACCATATTGGTCAGACAGGATTTGCCCTTAGTGAAGCCATGCTGGCTGTCACCAACCACCTCCTTGTTTTTACCGTGCCTTAGCATGCCTTCCAGGAGAATCTGCTCCAAGATCTTGCCAGGCACAGAGGTGAGACTGACAGGTCTGTAATTCCCCGGGTCATCCATTTCCCCCTTCTGGAAAATGGGGGTTATATTTCCCTTTTTCCAGTTGTCAGGAACTTCACCTGACTGCCATGATTTTTCAAATATGATGGACAGTGGCTTAGCAACTTCATTTGCGAGCTCCTTCAGGACCTGCGGATGGATTTCATCAGGTCCCATGGACTTGTACACATTCAGGTTCTTAAGATGGTCTCGAACCAGATCCTCTCCTACAGTGGGCCTAGGGTCTTCATTCTCACAGTCCCTGCATCTGCCTTCCAAGACTTGGGTGGTGCGGTCAGAACTTTTGCCAGTGAAGATCAACGCAAAGAAGTCATTAAGAACCTCAGCCTTCTCCAAATCCAGGGTAGCCAGTTCTGCTGATAGCTTCCAGAGAGGGCCTACGCTGTCCCCAGTCTGTCTTTTATTTGCTACGTGCCTATAGAATCCCTTCCTGTTATCCTTAACATCCCTAGCCATGTTTAAGTCTAACTGGGCCTTAGCTTTCCTAACTTGGTCCCTAGCTTCCTGGACAACATTCCTGTATTCTTCGCAGGCCCCTGTCCTTGCTTCCACCTTTTAAAGGCCTCTTTTTTCCTTTGAATTTTCCTGAGCAGCTCCTTATCCATCCAAGGAGGTCTCCTGGCCCTCCTGCTGCACTTCCTTCTAGTTGGGATGCAACACTCCTGAGCTTGTAGCAGGTGATCCTTGAATATCAACCAACAGTCTTGGGCCCCCCTGCCCTCTAGAGCTATGGAACCTTCCTAAGCAGGTTCCTGAAGAGGCCAAAGTCTGCTGTCTTGAAGTCCAGGGCAGTGAGCTTGCTGCACGCTCTTCTCACTGTCCCGAGGATCTCGAATTCGACCATCTCATGATCGCTGCAGCTAAGGCTGCCCTGGAGCGTCACATTTCCAACGAGCCCTTCCCTGTTGGTAAGCACGAGGTCAAGCATGGCACCTCTCCTTGTCGGCTCCTCTATTACTTGCAGAAAGAAGTTGTCTTCCACACAATCGAGGAACCTCCTGGATTGCTTGTGCTGGGCCCTACCGTGGCTCCAACAAATATCAGGGTGGTTGAAGTCCCCCATGAGAGCAAGGGCCTGCGAGTGTGAGGCTGCTTCTATCTGTCTGTAGAGTGCTTCATCCATAAGAGAATTATTAATTTATAATATATTTGTTTTATAAATCTCTAAAATTGCACAGTTCTGATGATTAAGATCAGCTTCTGAAATAATGAAGCACAGTTCTCAAAGACTTTCAGCATTTTTTTAATTCCCAAAAGCAAAGATAAGGCAGGAAATAAAAATCCTTAAATATGTCTTGTTGCTTAGCTTTTCAAAATTTACCAGTTATAGATTTGATTATTTTTTTTTCTTTCCCCTTTTTCATGGCTAAGAGTTTTTTCAGCATAGTGAAAGTTCTACAGTGGCAGCTTGGCTGAACTTCCAGGCCCTTTCACAAGTTGCCATTTGTATGTTCCTGCAGTAGCTGTTATGGCATGAGATCTGTCCTACCTTCTGTAAAGCAGTGATTGCTTGTGAAGTGAGATGGAATAGGTTGCAATTGTGTTATACCTTGTGCTGTGCTCAAGCCTGTCATTAGGAAGGAGCCAAAGTCTAATCGTGATCTCCCAAGTCAGTCAAGAAAGTTTTGTCTTTGTATCCAATGTTAACAGGTGCTACGCTGCTTGCAGATCTTTGCCCAGTTGTGAGCTTACACCTGAAAGTAATACTCTTAGTGTGTGAGCTGGAGAAGCCTCTGTGTTACCTGTCAGTAATTCTGCTTATCTTCTTCAGACGTTTATTAGCCGATTTCGTCGTATCATGGACTCCTCTCAGAATGCCTACAATGAAGACACATCAGCACTAGTGGCTCGGCTGGATGAACTGGAGCGAGCCTTGTTTCAAGCTGGCCAGAAAGAACTGAATGACTTCCAGAGCTGGGAAAAGGGACAGGCTTCTCAAATCACAGCATCCAGTCTGGTCCAGAATTACGGAAAAAGAAAGTTCACAGAGGTGGATGATTGAAAGCCTGAAGAAGGTGCAGCTACAGTGAGGAACACCAAGAGATTTACAGTCTCTTTGTCACAGAAGATAAAGATTAATCAGCTTTGGGGAAGAACACGCTCACTGTCCATTAGTGGGAATTCTTCTCTGTAACATCTTCAGATCAGACTAGTGCAATTTTTAAAGGCAGACAGCAAGGATATAAGAATGAGATGGCATGACATCACTGGCCAGCTTTACAGCTTACTCATACCACTCCTGAGGTTTTGCATTCCAAGTGTGTGCTAGGTGGCTGAAAGGAATGAGAAGATTTTCTAGGAGGGTCATTAATATTTATTATTCTTTATCTCCCCAGCTGATACTTACCATACTGAATCTATCTAGAAAAAAAAGTGTAATTCAGTGTATTTCATCTTGCCCTTCCCATTCCAGCCTCCTGGAAATAGCTAATGTCAGGTTCCCTGTTCTTTGGAGAGCCCCAAGTGATGTGGGAAAATAATGATATAAACCACATGAAATTTTATTCTATTTCTTATGGACTGAGGTGGAAAGGTGCTCTTTGTGAGGCAGGAATATTTTTCTTTGCTGACTTTTGTACAATAGGGTTAAGTGCCCCGGAGAAAAATGCCGCCTCTAACCCATGGAGCAAGTGAAGAGGCTATGCAGGTCTTGCATGCTGCCTAATCTTTTCTCTCCCTTGGTCACTGTGGTCCTGATGCTGCATGAGGTGGAGAATGTTCTTGTTTGATGCGACTGGCTTGCGTGATGGATGTGTCTTTGTGGTGGGTGTTAAGCTCTCTGCTTGTTTTACAGGGAAGGCAACAGAAGGCAACAAAAAGTTAGTCTAGACTGGATCAGAAGCAGCAACTTTAGTGGAAGCTCTCCCCCATTACCAATCCCTGATCCATCTGTGTGCCCATGAAAAACTGTTCTAATTCCTAAATTTGGTCAGTAGAAGGGACAGAGCAAATTTCCTAATTTCCTTCCTTTTGATCCATCTAAATGATCCTAACAAAATGATCCCAGTAACTGTCATTCTTGCCTGTTGGCACCTTGCTGAACAGCACAGTGGTTGTCATCCTCTGTGGATGTGCTTAAACCTACATTATCTGAAGTCCTGTTGGATTGGAGTCAGAAGGCACATGGTTATCTCTGTAGGGCTTAGTTCCTGCAGTCATTAGGATGATTGTGCTTTGGAAGCAAGTATGGGATATGGGTGCTTATAAGCATCTGTAGAAGGTGGACCTAAGTGGAGGAGGCAGACAGTAGTGATACAATGTGCTTTCTTTTGTATGGGAATTACCGGGAGGTGACAGCAAGATCCAAATCTTGGGAGTTGTTACTGGACGTGCAGATGCACTTGGATATTGGATGCTTCAAACTGGAAACCTCGAGTACAAAGAGTGCATGGCTGTTTCTTGGCCAGAAGAGTGAAAGCTCCGCCTCTGGAGATGGGGAGGGGAGACAGCATGCTTGTGTCACTGGCACCTTGGTGTCTCTGCCTGTGCTGCCCAGGGCCAGCTGTCCTGCCAGGGAGGCTGATGGGAAGCTGTGCCTGACAAAGCAGTTGAAGTATGTGCAAGATAAATGCTGCTGCACTTAAGGACTTAATGGCACAGAATAGCCTGTGCATTTTGATGAAGCTTTTGTCTATTGTCCATTTCTGGATTTTTATGATGAATAAATATTATGTATGGGGATGTTTATAATATCAAATGTCTATTTTTAATTTCGCTGCAGCAGGAAAATCAGATGTAGATTGGAAAGTGCAGGTCTCTACAAAGCCATGGCCATGATGGATAACGCAGTCCTGCTTGTGTCATTTTTCCTCTTACAAGTAACATGCTCAGAACTATGTTTGTGCAACCATGCGATGGTAGAAGTAGTTCCTGTCTGCTTTGTCCCATGTGGGTAAGAGCTGTTTACTCAAGTCGTAAGAGACACTGCCAAGCAATCAATAAGCTATTGATTTTATAAATTGCATTTCTGTGAAACATGAGAGGGTGATTCTGTGTTTCCTTGACTTCGGTGTGGAGTGGTGGTGGCAGGTGAAAATTGGTGGTCTCTGTATTCGTACCCTGTAGCATAGACTTCGTGTAGCACATCAAAAGCTGTTATCAGTGCTTCAGCTGCAAGGGGGGCAAGTTTAAGTCCATCTGTGATTGGATCTTGTTTAGTGGTGGACTTGGCAATGCTGGAGCAAAGGTTGGACTTGATCTTAAAGGTCTTTTCCAACCTGGTTGATTCTGTGATTCTATGATTTTGTGATGAGAAGCATTTTTTAACTGGAAGGTATATTCTAATGAGATGGTGTTTTTGAGATTTAGTGAATTTATAAGCATAATCACTAGATCATGAATTTCCTGCATTTGTAACAGCATTTTTCTTCTCTGTGCTGGGTGTAGACGATTGCTTATTTGCCAACATTTTGTGCAGCTACTTTCAGAGTGAGGAGAAAAGAAATCCCTGGAGTAGTCCTCAGTGTCACTGGGTTTTTGTAAGTAAGCAGTGTCACTTTTAGTAACCCTGAGTGTTTAGGAGTGAACACCAGTAAAAACCTTAAAAATCTGATCCTGTAATTTTAAGTGACAGTATTTTGGTTAGTCAGTTTGATGTTCTGTGGATTTTATTTTTTTTTCATTTATTGCTGGCTGGAGTGCTTTTTTACTGTCCAGAAATACAACAAAGGAGTGCCCTGTACTTTTTACAACACAAACTGCACTTTATAATTGTACTGCAGCAAGCTATAAGCTAGAGGAGTTGGACCTTGTGTGTTGCAGACTGGCACAATAAACCCTCATTACAGAGGTCTGAAAAGGACTTACAAGTGTCATTTCTCCCCATGTCCCTTGAGAAAGCAGTCAATAGACACCTTTTACAGGATTGCCACAATGGTTTTCGTAGCTTATTTTTTTACTGGATTGCAAAATTCGAGATGTTCATTAGTTATGCATTCACAGGGAATATTTGTTTGGGTCTTAATGGCCTGTTTTTTAAAAGACTTACGAGCTGACCTGGCCCAGTTCTTTCCCTAAAGTGAGGAGTTGGACCCGATGATCCTTACGGGTCCCTTCCAATTTGAGATATTCTTTGATTAGCCCCACCTAACCCATCTCAGGATGATGTTTTTCCAGCCAGGGTTTTAGAAGCTTCCTGTGCAGGAGAGCCCCCGGACTCCCTTCACAGCCTGTTTCCATGCCTGGCTGCCACCTGTGATGAGCAAAGTCGAAGCTGCACATTCACTGACACCCCTGAAGACGAGATCGGACAAGCTTCCTAGTGGTGAATTCCTGCTGGAATGGTTAGTGAAACCAAACCATTTTCCTCACCTAAGTGTTACATTAACTTCTCATAAAACTCTAAGCTCTTCTTGCTTCTGTGTATTTTCTTCAAGCAGGTGAGGCAGCATAGAGGGTGGACCCCCAATTAGATACAAATAGCTCTGAAATGTAGCTCTCAAATAGCACTTTCTCACCTGTCTAAATCACCCTTTTACAAAACACCCATGTTTCTTCCTTGGTCTTCTTTGCTCTAAGCAATGTCTTTCTTTGTCCTCTGGCACTGGTTTCTTTTTGGTCAGTCGAATGAAGGAGTTTGTTGCTTCTGCCAGCCTGGAAGCCATAAGTTGTGTCATTCAGATCCAACAGCAACCAGGAGGAGCAGCAGCAAGAAGTGTTTGGAGAACTGATATACTGTAACACCACAGATTGTAAGAGAAACCTCAGTGAGGAGCACAAGCCTTTCTGATCTTGATCAGGGATTTTTCTATGTGGTGACCAGCTATTACAAGAGCTGCATTCAAAATTTTAATTGAGCCTGTTGCTTAACAAAGATGTGATGTAATGCATTAGAGGCACAGTGTGAATGCTTTCTTCTCACAGAGCCACTTCTGTTCCCAAATGCGGTTTTTATAAAACACATTGGTAGCACAGCATATGGCTCATGATTTTGTAGCTTTATTTAAGAACTTGCTATTCATCTGGCTCTGCCTTTGTCTGGCAGGAAGCAACTCAAAGCTGTTCCTTGCCTCAGTTTTCTTTAATGACAAACGAAGGTAATACTCCCTTATTAAGAGTGTGTTTTGTCCTCTGGATAAAGCCAGTATCTTTGTTACAGTAAATATGCCAGCCAGATTATCCCAGCACTGCTACATCTGCCAGAGCTCATATTCTTACTTGATAGGTGCTTGTCAGAGCTAAAATACTCCCCTTTTGAGAAATCACTCTGGTTTCCGTCATCAGTCCCGTTAAACCCCTACTGCTGAGCTTCCTCAGCCTGCCACTTACCCTGTAACTTAGAAGAAAAAGAGGTAGTCTAGTGGAAGGTGTCCCTGCCCATGGCGTGGGGTTGGAGCTGAATGAGCTTTAAGGCCCCTTCCAAGCCAAGACAGTCTGGGATTCTATGAAGTGCTTTCCCAGCTCTGTTCTTCTCTCCTACCTGAGCAGCCACTTGGCCCTGCAGAGTGTGACTGACTGTGCAATGCCAGTTCCTATCCAGGCCCCATTCAAGCTGGCCTTGAACACTGCCAGAGATGGGGCAGCCACAGCTTCTCTGGGCAGCCTGTGCCAGGGCCTCACCACCCTCACAGGGAAGAACAACTGTCTAAGATCTCATTCTACCTTTATTCTGAAACTAAACCTGACATGGTGCCATAAGGACCCCGGGGATGTGCTGACACACATTAATGTCACGTGCACATTGCTACGGAGAGGGTGCCAGTGTAGTGTGGCTGAGCATGAGCTAAACATACGTTACTAGTCTAATGAGTCTAGTTTATAGTGTCCTCTGACCCTGTGTGCACAAATCTCTTCAGCATGAAGATACTTCTGCAATGAATTGGGGTCAATGAAGCTGGAAGCTTCACATTGTGCTCTGCTAAAACAATACTGTCATGTCAGCCTACATTACATACACGATTAGGTTGGACTTTTATACCCTGCTGGTGTTATGCAGTTTAGAGACATCGTCTCATGTCTTGCCTTCAAGAGGCTGCAGCAACCTCTGCTGTTGGCTGAAGGGCACACGTTGAGATATCCCAATAGTGGAGTTTGAAATAATGGTCACAGGAAGGCTGTTGGCCTGGGAGAGCGTGTGCATGCAGTACTTGTGGGCAGGCAGGAGAGGGGCACAGAGCTTCAGACATTGTTTTTGTGCAGGTCCTACTGTAACTGCTTTAAGTTGTAGGTAGGGAGAGGTCTTACTTGGCCTATAAGATCAAATTAGGTGTCTACGTGACATTCTGTTGTATCTGTCGGGTAAAAACACATGTCAAGGAGATTCAAAGTGGTTTAAGTTGTGCTACCTTGTCCTAGATTTGAGCATACAAGAGGAATGGATGTTATGATTATAGAGGCAATGAAAATCATAGAATCATTGAATTATTTAGGTTGAAAAAGACCTTTAATATTGGGCCCAACCGCTAACCCAGCAGTGCCAAACCCACCGCTAAACCATGTCTCTGAGCACCACATCTACACGTCTTTTAAACACCTCCAGTGATGGTGACCACCGCTTCCCTGAGTAGCTTGTTCCAGGGCTCTGGGTGAAGAAATTATTCTATGAGGTATTATTGCTGATTGCTGTGTAAGGAGGGAAGTGGGGAGAAAGCTGCTAAGAAAGAGAAGCAGGGGAGGAGATGGACCAACAGTTGGCTGTGCCGCATCAGGTGATGTAAGGTGTGCTGGGCACTACCTCAGTCAGTGCAGGACTGGCATTGTGCTGGAGCAGTCAGTACCCCAAGAGCTCCTGCAGCCCTGCTGTGGGCTGGGGAGGGGCGGGCTGCAGGAGTTCCATCTTCTGCTACTTATTTCTCAGCTGGAAAGCCTGGGAAGTAGAGTTAGAATTGACTGCGTGTATGTTTAAAGGCTGTAATTCACAGAGATCAGAAAGGGAAGAGACCAGCAAGTCATTCACATGTCTGTTCCCTGCCAGCCTGAGCCCAGTGCTCATACTACACATACTACCCAGAAATTCAGAGCCCTTCTGCCAAGCACAAATTGGCCATCGTGGGTCCTGGCCTTCGTAGATAGAGCTAAGCTCTGCCTGTGACTGTTCCCTTTCTACAATATGGCCTCATGAATTTGCTGGAATGAGAGTCAGGGAGAAGAAGTAAAGGTGCATCTCCCACCTTCTCCCCATCACTTGCTGGAGGGAGCTCTCGTAGCTGCCAAGGAGCAAGAAAATTAGCCTTGGAGAAGTTGCCACCCACAGTAGCCCTGGAGCATCTGGTCACGGGAGCAGGGAAGGCAGCCAGCCATGTGGAGCAAGGCAGGAGGGCAGCTGCACTGATCCCTTTGGGTCTGCTGGGGCAGGAAATAAGAGGTGGGAAGAGATGATGGGAAGAAGAGCAGGAAGGGAAAGGAAGGCTCTCAGGAAGCAGGTCAACATTCAGTGGTTCTCCCTCGTTTTAGAGAAGTGTTTCCATTCTAAGCAGTGTGACACCTCAGGAAGTAAAGTGTAGAATCACTTCCAGGCTGCACGTCATTGTGTGGCTTGTCTGAAACTAAAGGCTGGGGTTAAGAAAGGCGGGAAGGTAAAGGAGAGGATGAGGAGAAGACAGGAACTCGAGAGGGATCTCAGGGAGTGAAAAAATGCAGAAGGGGCTTGAGACAAGGACTGAAGACAAGAGGGAAGAGAGAGACTGTGAGCTTCCACTTCTCTTGGGCACTGTCTCCACTGAGTATGTTTAATGGCTTTGGCTTCCCAGAGGAAATTGCTTCTGAGAGCCTCTTTCCTGGGTGCTGAAGGCTGGCCAGTCTCTACCACGCTGGTGCCAAGCTTGTTGGGAACCAGCAGACCTGACCCTGTGCTGTGAGCTAGAGAGCAGAGCAGCACAAGGAGAATGAGGAGCAGCTGCTCCACTTTGGACCACTGGAAAATTACAAGGGACAGCTCAGCCCCAAAAAGCCAAGGCATTTGTTCTGGTTTCCAAAACACTTTATTAATGTCATTGACAATACTGGCAGGTTCCTGAGGTTAGCACACTTCTATTTTTGAAGAGTTACTTCTCAGGGCAGGCTGCCAGGCAGTGCCAGCAGCCTTAGGATCCTTTCTGTCTGGATTGGCAGGACACACTGATCTTTTGCCTTTCATTAGCCTTCATGGAGCTGTGTAGCTGCAACTCTTCACAATGCTTCCCCGCACCTCTGAGGGGAAGTTTCTTTGGGGTTTGCAGCTAACTCTGTGGCAAGGCACAAATTCTTTGTGTGCTAGGACAGAAACCACTTTTCCTCTAGTGCTGCATCACAGGCAGCACCCAGGCTGAGCAAGGTTTGGGGTGCAAGGATCATGTAGGGACGCAGATGAAGTGTGCAGGGTGTCAGGGTGCTCTCTGGCTGTACCTAGGTCTTGGTGTGGAGTTCCAGGCACAGCTTCTCAGGGAGCAGCACATTGTGCTGATACAGCAGGTGAGGGATGTGGCTGCCTCACACTTGTTCCTGCTGCGTCAGGATGTGGCATCACTGGAGTCACAGAAAAAAGAACTGGAGGAAGGTAAAGTTCCTCTGCTCATCAGCTCAGCCGCTTTGGAAATGCAAACAATGGGACCTGCTTCTCCCCAGCTCCAGCTGGTAGGTGTAAAAGCACACCAGCACCCCAGCCCCAAACCCATTTCGTACTGGTATTCTCTCCTAAGGGTGTCTTTAATGCCTGATGTTCTGATCTGAGAGCTGTGCTTGAGTCACAGCACTCAAATGCATTGTGATCTGTTCTTGCCCCTGTTTCTGGCTCAAGTCCTCATTGAGAACTATGCATTGAAAGCATTTTACTTCCAGTTAGCCTGTGAAATAGAGGGTGAGCCCCAGGGGTGAAGATTGCTTTCAAGCTTGGAAGCTGTCTTCTGTTTATGCTGGGATCCTGCAAGATCAGAGGAAAACAGCTTTACTGAGAAACTGCAATCCTAAAGACAGCCTCAGCCTTGGCCCCCTCCAGATTCCTCTGTGCCTAGAAATGGGCACTGTTAAGGTGGTGCCTCCTGAGGGTTGTGCTGTTCCATCTCTGCTGTGATACTGCCATATAAAAAGCATGGCAGAAAGCCAGAGGAGTTTGCAGAGGCCCAACCTGTGCTCTCAGCTTAAGTGGCTTTTAAGGTTGAGCCTGTCTCTGGCTGTCCTGTTGTCCCTCGAGGACTCTTGCTCTCCCTAGGTAAAGCAGAAGTACGAGGAGGATTATGACAAACCCTCAGGAACAGGAGGCTTTTCCTCGATATAAAAGGGAAGATTTTCCCTGACTTCAGACCAAGAAGCTGCCAGATGCTTAGGATGCAGTGTGGCTTTTTGTTCTCAGGCATTAGAGCAAAACAGGAGGGAGGAAACTACCATACGACAGTTCTGTAACTGGGGTCTTGGAAGCTGGGGAGGAACCAGTAAAGCAGATGCAGAAATTAAGCACCATCAAAACAACCCTCAAATGTGCTTGTACCCTTGCTGTGGGACCGCACTCGGCAGGCTGTGTGTACCTTGGTGGGCAGGCTCCCACTCCAACAATGATTTAAGATGAGTTTCTTGTCTTTGCCTCACAAGATTTGCGATTTCTTTGGGTGTTTAATTGATACCTGGGGGAGTGGGAGCTAATGGATCCTGCAGTCTCTTTCCTAGTGCTTTTTGTGCTAGGGGGCTGAATGGCCACTGTTACTGCTGGGAACAGCTCTGTGGCTGGGTTGGGAGCAGAGTGCAGGTCCTGGTCAGCATTAACTGAACTACTGTTGTCATCACACCATTTGCATGAGCTTTCATCAGAGAATTCCCCCTCACTTGTGCTGGTGGAGACCTGTGTATTTCTGGGCAGAGCTGTACTGTGTTGTGCTGCTCCTGGGTTTACTGCAATCAGGGTGGATTTACACAGCCCTGGCTGGAGACTAGCTGTGATTTTCCCTTTCAGTTTGGGCTCTCAGGTGCACCCATGTAGCTTTAGCTGCCCATGCTGACACAGGCAAAATGGGGTGAGCAGATCATTGCCTCCCTGGATGGCTAGGCCTTTTCCTGGCCATGCTGCTCCCCTCATGAGCACTGTTCTGCATTTACACCAGCATTCTCCACGTGAGGCCCCCCCTGGGCAGGCCATGGTGGCATCTGAGCTGATGTATCTCTGAACGTATCTGCAAGGCAATTCCACCCTCAGCCCTGGATCCAAGTCCACAGCTGGCCAGGCTGTGCCCACCCTGGGCCTTCAACTGAGTCAGCAGGGCATGATGGCACAGGGAAAGGAAAATATTGCAAATCAGTCCTCGGGAACAGCATCTGCTTCGTGGCAGAGACTGATTTAATCTCCTTAGCAAGTGCCTCAATCACAGAATCAACAGGATGCTAATTAATTGAGAGGCACTCAACAACAGACATTGAAATCCCTCCTGGCTTTAAGTGGAACCCTTTTGGGTTTGGCAGTTACAGCTGTCTGTTCTCCTGTTGGGTCTACCTTGGGGCTAAAGTCCTGTGTAGGGTGTCTCAGCTCCAGTAACGCTGCGTCTACCTGTCCCACTGCTGTAGGGCTGGGATGTTCACATGTGAGGGAGAAGCCACATCTGTGTGCTGACAGGAAAGCACCCACAGGAGCCTCCTGCCCCTGGCTCTTGGCCGAGGGATTAGTGGACAGGGTGGCTGTGATCCACTGAAGCCCACACCCTGCCTTTCCCCAGCCCCTCTGTTCTGGGTCTGCCCCCTGATCTCCACCCTGGAAGCCCACAAGCAGATTAAGCCCAGCATGTTAATTGGCTGTGACAGCTCATTTTGTTATCTTGTGTTTAGTTATTGACAGGGTGCATGTGACTGGATTCACAGTGAAGGTCAGTGACAGGCTGGGCCACAGGCCCCTGTTTGGTTCCCCCCCAGATGTGGAATGGGACTCCAGAAGCTCTGCCAGGACCAGCTGTAAACCAGTGGTACTATCACGCAGCCAGCAGCACGTCAAGGATGACTACCCCAGGGATGTGCAACACCCTATTGCATAGGATGTGGAGGCTGGAAGAGAAGTGGGTTTGAAAGAGTGTCTGGCACCCACTGGTGAAAGCCACTCTTTCCAGGGCTGCTTGAGACAAGGACAGGATATAAAGCCCCCAGTCTGGGAGGATACCCCAACCTGCACAGCACTGATATCCAGCCCTCCCCAGACCAGTTTGGTGACTTCATCTTAGTTTTGTCTTGTGCTTTTCCTAAAAGGGACAGGGCTAAAAAAGGAAGAAGAGGATGAGTGGGGAGGGAGGTGTGTGCTGCATGGCTGGGTTGGTGCTTCCACACACAGTCCCAGCAGTGCTCCTGAGGGGGGTTCCTTAACGGGAAGCTGCTGTAATTCAGTGCTCCAGCTCAGGCAGGAATGGCTGGGACTGAGGTAGTCAGCAGCAGGCTGACTACCTCAAGGGACTGGACTTGCAGGATGGATGGACAGATGGTGGCTGTGTGCACGGCTGGGGGGCATGTTCAGCTCCCCACTGTTAACCAAGTGCCTACTCTTTCATCCTGGCTAAAATTTAGTTCAAGAGAAAGACTCCAGAAGTGTTGGTTCCAGCTTCCTGTCACTGGTGGGTTAGAATGTCCTCAAGTTCCCCATCTCCAGACAGGCTCAAGGAGTTTGATGGGGGCTCTCGGGAGAGGAGCAGTTGCTGGGTGATAAGGCAATGAGGGACTGTGAGGACATATTGGTGGGTCTTGGCTAAGAGCTCCAAGATCCTGGCTAAGGCACTCAGACATGTTGAATGTGCTTTTTCAAGGAGCTGAAGAGCTGAGAGAGGAAGGTTTATGGTCTTCCAGTGAGCCACAAGCTGTGGGAGGAAGGGCTGAAGATCTGCCTCTGTGGTGGAGAGGGTTATGTGGCAAAGGGGGGATGCTAAGAGTTAGCCTGCTGTTCTGGGACAGCATGTGATGGTGCCTTTGGCCAGCCCTTTGCCTCTATCCCAGCACCTGTCAGGTCCATGCCTCAAATGCAACACAACAAGCGTGCATTACCGAGAAGTGGGATGAAATCGTTAGTGCTGATGGATCCCTCCAGAGCTAGAGGTGTTGATCAGCTGCAGGACAAGGAGAAGGTCAGGAGCAGAGATGGAGGCATGAAGGGGTGCAGGCAGGGGGAGCTGGGTTTCTGGCTGTTCCCATGAAGGCTTTCAGGATGAGGAAGGAGGAAAGGCTGCAGGTGGCTGCTCGGGCCCCTTCATATGCCTTCTGCCCTTGCATGGACTGGCTGTGCTGGATCCCTTTCTCCATGTGCTGCTCTGCTTCATTGCCTTCCCCTCCTAACCCAGGCACCCCACAGAGAAGCTGATGCCTGTAAAATGCCTTCCCTGTGCTCCAGTCTCCTCTGTTTTCATGACTGTGACCCTAGGGAGCCCCCCAGCTCCTGTGGCAGAGCTGGCTCCACTCCTGCTAGCACCCTGCCTCCAAGCACAGGGAATTCACTCACTTGCTGGTTTTGCCCAAGGCTTTGCTGTCCCTCCTGTGTGACAGCCCTTCCTTAGCCCTGCCACCCACCCAGGAGCCTGGCTCCATCTCAGGTGCGCTGAGGAGGCCCTGGGAGTTTGGGCAGCACAGGTGTAATAGAGGTGGTAGGTGCCCATCCCACTATGGCTCCCTGCAGTTTGAGCACAGAAGGGAAAGCCTAGATCCAGCCTTATGCTGGGATCAGCAGCATCTTGCTGACTCAGCAAGGGGGTTGCTGGGCTGACCTGAGCTTGCTTCTTGTCTTACCAATGTTAGAAGCCAAATAATCTGCTTTAAAAAATCTGCCCTGCCAGCCCACAGGAAAGTTGGACTCAAGTGCCCTCAGCT
This sequence comes from Psittacula echo, assembly GCF_963264785.1. Taxonomy (NCBI): domain Eukaryota; kingdom Metazoa; phylum Chordata; class Aves; order Psittaciformes; family Psittacidae; genus Psittacula; species Psittacula echo. Next base: position 84,681,791 of record NC_137742.1, on the reverse strand, counting down.
GCTGGCATATCCTGGTCACAGGAATCACAGAATCCCAGGCTGGTTTGGGTGGGAAGGGACCTTAAAGCTCCTCCAGTTCCAACCTCCTGCCACGAGCAGGGACACCTTCCACTAGACCAGGTCCAACCTGGCCTTGAGCACTGCCAGAGATGGGGCAGCCACAGCTTCTCAGGGCAACCTGTGCCAGGGCCTCAGCACCTGCAAAAGGCAGAATATCCAACTCTAAATCTCACCACAAGCTGACCTTGGAAGGAGTTCATGGGGCTCCCTCACCTCCAGGCCAAGCTGCACATAACCAGCTAGTGGAAAGGAGCAGCTTCATCCTGTATCCCCAAACACAGCTGCTGGGGATGGGTGAACTGTGGAAACTCAGAGAAAAATCAAGTCTTTTCACTCCATCAGCCCCGCCTTAAACCATCACAGCAGCTCACAGCCCTTGGAAGTGACATTATCCTGCTCTCCCAAGGAGGGTAAGAGTGACCAACTGTGCTCCCTGAGGGTGGGTACCTTTGAGAACGTGCCAGTCTCTGGCCTCTGAGGAGAGAGACGCTGCTCTCTCTGCTCTGCTTCACGCCTGTCAGCTTGCTAAACACAGGCAGTCAGTCTGAACAGTTTGGCTCCGCTCTGCTCCGCTCCGCTCCGCTCTGCTGACAGGATTTTATTTAGAGCCTGGCTTGGCTCTGAGAAGGGGCTGTTGCAGGAGCAGCACAGCAGGGCTGGGAGCTGCAGGTGCTGGCTTCTACAGTTGGGAGGAGGCAGGCAGCCATGGAGGGGGCTGCGCAGGAGAGGTGGGCCTATGGCAGCCCAGAATGTCACAGTGGGCTGCAGGTGAGCTCTGCAAGAGAGGACTTGCAAAATGGCACCTCCTGAAGGGGTGTCTCCTGGTGGTGGGAGAACTCTTCCTGCACCAGGCCTGTTCCCACAGCTGTCTCTCTCCTGATGCATCTCTACATCAGGAGAGTTGAGCTACCTCTAGTCCAAAGCAACATGTTTGCTTGTACTAAGACATCTTGATGCCTGTGGCAAGGGGTTGGAAGTAGATGATCTTTATGGTCCCTTCCAACCCAAACTATTCTGTGATTCTGTAATTAAGCATCCTGCATTTTGCATGGGTGCTTGGAATGCCTTTCTCTGTTCCTGGTGCAGCTACGAGGGGTGTTGGAGGGGTGGACACTGCAGTGGGGGTGAAGTTTTAGAACATGCTTTAGTGCCTGCAAAACCCAAGGAGATAGATGGGTGAGCCCTTCTGTGGAATCCAGGTATTTTGATCCAGATTCTAGTGCTCCGGGAGATGGTTTGAGACTTTTGAGATGAAGACTCTTGGAGGCACAGCTCCTCCCTGGCTCCCTGGAGCACAGAGCAGCAGTGAGCTCCCCTCACTGCCTTCAACCTCCTCTCTGCCCTACCAGGACAAGCAGTTCCTGTGGCAGTGAAGGGCATGTGGATCCCTGCACTCTCTGCCCGGCTCTGGAGCACCAATAGCAAGTGCTGGAGTGATGCCCAGTCTCATCGTCCCTGCTTGGCTGGTGGAGGAGGAGGAAGAGAAGGAGGAGAAGAAAGAAGAGGAGGAGGGCCAACCTCTCCATCTTCTGCTCACTTAGGAGCAGCTTATCTCCCTGTAGCTCTCCAGACCCATGAAATCCACTGCCTAAGCTGGGATCAGAATCAAGCAGCTTCATTACAAGGAGAAGGGAGTCCAAGGCAGCACACTCAACACACACTGCATTCCAGGGCCAGATTCCTCCCTCTGTAAATCAACTTTACTCTGCCATCCTCAGCCAATCAATGCAGCTGATGGACCCAGACCTCCAATACCAGGCAGGAGGTGCCTGTGCATAGGCAGCTTTGGGAATGGCTGATGGCAAATCCCAAGGGCTGCCTTGTTCCTGGACTAAGAGTGCAGCTGAATCATGGGAATCTTTCTTGGTGGGTTGATAGGCTTTTTTTCCCCCCTGTTTTTAGGACAAAATCCTCTCATTTGGCTGAGACAGAAGGGCTGTGAGCATAGGGAGGAGCAGGGCTCAGAGGAGCAGCCTGTTTCGTAGCTCGAGCAATGAAAGGAGGGAACTCATGATCTGAATGAACAGAGGAACTTGAACTGGGCCCAGCCCTATTAGCAGGACACAGGAGAACATCTTGTCAAGGCAGAGCCTGCAGCCAGGATGGAAAATTACTGGTAGTCCCATGGCGGGAGGGCAGGAGGTGGCTGGGGGCGGCTGGAAGCTTGCCAGCCCCTGCACATGGTTTGTGCTGCAGCAGGGGAGCAGACAGGGCACAGCGCATCCCTGCCCTTTGCCAGGTCCTGACAGCAACACTCCCCATCCCAGGCTGTGTTGCAGGGAGAGGATGCTGAGCTCCCTGCAGGATTGCATCTTCCCAAGCAGCTTCATCCCTGCTGGAGAGCAGTATGGCTGGCTCCTGCCTGTTGCCTGCAGCCCAAGACATAAGGTCATGCCACATAGCAGCCTCCCCTTGTTCTGTATGAAGCCCAGCAGTTCTGGGGGAATCAAGCTGTCCCTGAAGGCTCTAGCCAAGGTTTGAGGGTTCTACTTGGGGTGTCCAAGCTCTGATTGCCCTTCTGTCATTCTGGCCCTCGTTGTTTTGGAGCTACCAAGTTGTGGGGCTTTTGTTGCCCTCTGAATGCAAGGCTGGGTCAAATCATACCTGCCCTAAGGTGGGCAGGCTATGGGATGCAGAATGGAGCCCATCACCAATGGACAGTGCTCTAATACCACTGCTCTGAGGCCAAGCCAGCCTGGTAGCCCCCTTGCTCTTGCCATGGCCCCAGAGCACACAGTCCCACACCCATGGAGCAGCTCTACCTGGCAGACACCTCTACCTCAGCACAAGGACACCCCCGTGGCTGCCAAGGTCACCCTTTCACTGCTTTGTACGCACTGCTGGTTTCTGAGAGTTGGCTCCTGGGCATTTTTGGAAATAGGCCCTTGGGATTATGTCTCACCAACTGCTAATGCTCCTTGTTTCTCCCCTTTTTGAACAGCTTGACTATCAAAGGTCCAGGTCTGAGCCAGGCAGGGCCAGCAGCCACATGCTCGAATGTCTTTAAGGGCACCAATACAAACATCACACTTGCGCACAACCAAGGCTAAATTTAGCTCCAGCTTCTCTGCACATCGTCAGTGGAACGCACATGCCTCGGGGTGGGACCTACTGCACTGCTCAACCACACTGCGCAACTGCCAAGATAGGCACCCAGCACATCTGCCCCAGGCTGCTTCTCCTTGTGTCCCTATAGTAGCCCCATGTGTTCGCCATGCATCAAACCCTGCCCTGCTCTAGAGTTTGGATTCAGACCTCTGCTTCCCTTGCTGCTCATCTGAACATTCCCTCTCTGCTGGTGGTGGCTCAGTGCTCCACCCATCACCAGCCATCTTCCACCATGGGTCCTCATGGCATCACCAGCACTGGGTGCTGCTGCGGAAAGGTGGCCAAGGGGTGCAGAGGTACCTGCAGCGGGGATGGAGGTGCCAGCTTGCATCTGCCAGGTTGAGATAGCACCGTGGTCCTTGCAACAGCAGCTTTGGAGAGGAACAGGGCTGTGCTGGAGCATTACTGTTGGTTTTATGGCCTTTATCCTCTTTTACATAATATCTCTCCAGGTTTCTTCCAGAGGTGGAGGAAATGAAACGTCCCAGGGCCTTGCATCCTGCCATCTCCCCTCTGCCCACAGCGGCATTGCTGGGTTCAGCAGTTGCAGGCATGACATTGGAGCTGAGGCAGCAACAGTGCTGGCAGTCCCAGCTAGAAGAGCAGCACATTGCTCTCAGGCTGGTCTTGTTCAAGAGAGGTGACTCTTGATGGGCAGAAATGCTGCTGGGATCTGAGCTTTCACTGGAGCTTTCCTCTGGAGCCCCAGCAGCATCCCCATCTCAGTAACCTTTTCCCCATCCATGTGCCCCACTCTCCACCACGCTGTTTTGATAGTACAGCTGCCATAAGGCTGCCTGTGGAATAGGCTTGTGAGCCTGGCAGCCCCTGCCCAGGCCCAGCTGCTTTGTGCCTCAGTTTCCCTACCAGCAAATCCCACAGGATGGCTTCCTGCATAGAGAGATATGAAACATGGATGTTTCCATGGTTGGGGTAGTGGTTGGACTTGATGATCTTAAAGATCTATTCCAACCTTGTTGATTGTATGATTCTATGATTTCAGCTTGCATTGATGCTCAGTACAGGCAGACAGTGTAAAACCCCATCCCCAACCCTGCATGTAACCCTTCAGCTCCAGGCTTCACTGTCACTACATGGGGTCACCTGGAGCTGTCCCAGGACCTGGTACCACAGATCCCTGTCTGTCCACTGTCCTCTGGCTATGGAGCCATGAGGACAGAAAGGCTACAGCCAGGGAACAGAAAGGAGCTGCTACTTCTGCACTGGTGATGATAGTTCCCCACACTGCCGCTGGTATTGGCCATGCCATGAAAAATTACCTGGTGCTGCTGCTGCAGGAATCAATCCGTGCATGGGGAAAGGAGGGGGTACAAAATGAGGCTGGCTGAGGTGTGTGCTTGGGAAACACAGCAGAAAGCTGAGTTGTCAGGCTTCAGCACCCAGCCAGGAGGCTTAAAATAGCATCTCCTGCTGCTTGCTTGGCCCTGTGCTCACTGTGGGCTGGGAATGAGGGGGTGAATGGCCCTGGGATGGCAAACTCTGCTTCATCCTGGCAGCCCACAGTGCTGGGACAGAGGCTTGGGTCTGGCAAGCATCACGCAGCTGGCAGCCATTTGTGACCTGACTTACCCCACAGCATCCAAATGCTTCCTCCCGCTTCTGGCTTTCATCTCGTTGGAGCTGGTGGCTCCCAGGATGTTCAGGCTTTGCAGGAGCCTGGCCAGGAGTCGCTGTGCTGCTGGCTGGTTGCTGGCTGGTGAGGCCCCAGCTCTGAGCAGCAGGAGGGGAAGGCGCAGAGATCTGCTCATCCCCTCAGACCCACTTGCTTTGGTGAACTGAGTGTGAGGTGTTGGCCTGATGGCCAGCCTTGAGCCTGTGTCCATCAACTGCTCTGGTATGTGTGGCAATACAATGAAAGTGGGAATCCAGGCGTGGTCCCAGGAGACCATAGCAAAGCCCAGTTGGGAGAGACGAAGGGATTTGGATGTGGCAGCACTTGGTGCATCCCCTGTGCTTGACATCCCCAACACAATCACTCCTCTTTGGCACAAGGGACAGGACATCCCTTAGCTGTGGCCCAACTTCAGCATCATCACTGACATCTCTGGGAAAGAGGGCTCCTTGGGTCCTTGGGAAGTGCTGATGGAAATGAGCATCGGGGTATGTGTCTAAATGCCAGGAGATGACACAAGGCTGCAAGCAGCACCCCAACCCTGCAGCAAGGTCCTGGGGAGTCCCTGTCTGGGGCTGCGACCTCCCTGATGCCATTTCTGGAGCCAGACCTTTGTTCGACTGGCTTAGTGTTGCATGGCTGGTCTAAAGCACAGGGAAAGCCATGTGGGAAATGCCACATTGACCTGTGTTAGAAGTGCAATGAAAAGTAACGTGGAAGATTCTGTGCTGTAGAACTCCCTTGCTTCCCTTTAATCACACAATTCAGGGCGCAGCAGGCTCTATGTGAAGGTGATTTCTGAACCCCTACATGGGGTGACACTCCAGTTGCCCCACCTTAGAGCACAGAGAGGTTGTGCTCTTCTCAAGCCTAATTGATCATGCAGTTATCTTATCACACGGCTCTGCTCCTTTGGCAAGGCAGCCTTCTAAAAGCTATCATTTGATAAAGTCGAACTTCATGCAGAGAAGGTAAATCCCTGGTGTGAAAAATCATTTATTCCCAGAGAAATCGCTGGCAGTTGGAGGAGGAGGTGGAGGTTTAAATTTGCACCTTGTCAGAAAGATTTTAATCCAACCCTGACACATCCCTTACCAGTTCAGAGGAAACTCCTTGGCTGCTGGACCCACAGGGGGGCAGCCCTGAAAGCAGGGAAGATCTGAGCCCATTGAAGTGTTGGGTTGGTTCCTAGCTGAGAGTTTCAAGGGTTGTGCTCCCTGACATCTCTCCAAGGTGGGAAGGTGAACAGAGCCTTGATGACTCAGCAGGAGAGGCTGAAGTCAGCTGAAAACTGGTTGCCATCAAAAAAGCCTGGAACAAGCTGTTAAAACCTGGGAAGGAGGTGAATATCTGTACCAGCAGACATTCCTCCAGCTCCTCAGGAGGTGTCTGTAGGATGTTTTCCATGGCCGTTCTCAAGGCAGCCCATGGCCCTTGAGTTAAAGGTGCTATGAAGCACAGAGCTGTGTTGGCCACTGGCTGAGGGGTGATGAGGTTGAGGTCTGGGGTACCTGTAGGCACCCGCTGCCATCCTGGGAATTTAGGGTTAGGGCAAACCTGGATCTCTGGATGAGAGTGATGCTAACAAGACCCTGGTTCAACCTTCCTTGAAACACCAGCACTGCTCCTATGGGTGGTGGTTACAAGGAATGCCAAGAAATTCCTTTCTAGGGCTAGCCTAGATCCACAGCTGGGGGGGACCTCCAGAGATTGTCTCCAAGATCCCTACCCTCTTGCAGCATCTTGCATTGTGTAGGAAAACCTGAGCCTCACACAACCTGCAAGAAACCTTGGTTTTCCCATGCTGACAAGTACATAGCACTGAAATGCAGGATGGAGCAGCAGCAGGCCCTGACTCATGTGCACTATCTCTGCAAGGAAGATCTGGAATGTTTTCCCTGGACTCTCCTGGCAGGTATGCCCAGCAGGAAAGAGGTACAAGTGCTAGCCTGGACACCAGACCACAGCCGTGCCCTTGGGAGTCCTTCCAGGTGAACAACCCTGGGCCTGGGTTGATGGGGAAACAAGCCCATGGAGGACAGGTGATGGGGTCCTCAGCAGGTTCTGCATAGGAAAGTTTTGGGAAGGTGTCCTGGGTTCAGCAGTAGCAGTCATTTTTTCTCCTTCTTAGTAGCTGGTGCAGTGCTGTGGTTTTGACTTTCAGCCTGGGAACAACGCTGATAACACCAATGTTTTTAGTTGCTGCTTAGCAATGTTTAGTCTGACCAGGGACTTCGTGAGTCTCATGCTCTGCCAGGGAGGAGGGGAAGCTGGGAGGAAGCAGAGAGAGGACACCTGACCCAAACTAGCCAAAGAGGTATTCCATACCACAGCACATCATGCCCGGGATGTAACTGGGGGCAGTTACCCGGAAGGGCTAGATCACTGCTCGGTCAGGCTGGTTTTCTACAGGTGGTATTGTATTCTCTTCCCTTGTTATTCCCTTTATCATTATTATTATTTGTGGTAGCAGTAGTGATTTGTGTTATACCTTAGAATTCTTTCGATTCTCCTCCCCGTCCCTCCAGGAGCAGGGGAGGGGGGAAGAAATGGCAGGGGGGGAGTGGACTGCGCGGCTAACTTGGTGACAGGGTTTAAACCATGACAGAAGAGCCAGTTCTGAATGGCATGTCTTGTGCAGTTTGTGAATGCACCATCCCTGGTAGTGCTCAAGGCCAGGTTGGACGAGACTTTGAGCAACCTGATCTAGTGGAAGGTGTCCTTGCCCATGGAAGAGGGTTGGAACTAGATGAGCTTTAAGGTCTCTTCCAACCCAAACCTGTCTGGGATTCTGTGATTTTATGAACATGGGAGTGGAGGCTGTTGTGTCCCCAAATGTGGAAAACATGATTCAAAGCAGTATCAAAGAAGTACAGGGGAAGGAACAGTGGCAGGATGAGCTTGCCTGGCTTGGAGGCAAGTTGGAATCAGCCCTTGCTCTAGGGGCAGGCTGGGGCCCTCTGTTGTTGCTGGACAAGCTGTCCCAGTTCAGAACAGAGACTTGCTTCAGACCTTTGGAGTCCAGGCTCCTTTAGAAACTTGGGCACTATTACAAGGGTGGTGGGCAAACCTCCTCAGACTGGCTGCCTTGCAAAGCTGATGGCCTCTGACAATGCAGGATCACAGCCAGGGCAGAGGGGGCAACCACCAGCATCCACACGTCATGCAGAAGATGAGCATCCTGCATCTTCCCCACTGTGGCACCAGCTCTCTCCAACCACCCCTATGGTGGTGTTCACAGCCACTGGTTTTGCCTCACCCAAACAGCCACCCCACAAACCTGCTCTAGGCAACAAGCTGCCACGCCATCATCAATATGTGGGGGATCAACACTACTCCAGTCATGGCCTCTACTCCCCAGTGGTACACCACATATGACACGGCAGCTATCACCATCCTCACTCCTTGACACCACCCATGGCCCTGCTGTGGAGACCCTCACTGCACAGCTACACATTATCCTGGCACCACCTGAGGCTCTTGATCATGACCATCCCATGCTCAGGGGAACCTTCACCCTCATGCTCCAAGAGGACCCCCAGGTATCTTGTCATCCTTAATCTTGTTTCTGGATGCTCTCAGCTCCTTTGGCCTACATGCCCCCACCCGCCAGACTCCTTAGTCCTCTTGGCCATAATTACTCAGTTCTAAGTAGCACAGGTCCCTTCTTGTCCTAGAATTCCCTCTAATCATCACCTTCCCCTGCTTTTGGGGGCCCCCAGACCGTCTGGCCGTGGCCCCATACCTGGGTCTCCCCAGGGATTCCACTGTCCCCTGCTCCTGAGACTCCATGAACACAGGAACACCCCTGGACCCATTGGCCATCACGGTCCAGTGCTGGGACAACCCCCCAGCACTGCATCTCCTGTTTACCTGCCTCCAGCGCTCCATCTCCCATGACACCCCCCCCGCCCCAGCGATCCATCTCCCGTGTCCCTCCCCAGCGCTCCGTCTCTCCTGTAGCCCTCCTCCCCCTCCAGCAATCCATCACCCTTTACAACGCCCCAGGGCTCCCTCTCCCGTTTAATGCCCCCATTCCCGGGCCGGACCCATTGTCCTCCTGGCATTCCCCCGTTTCCGGCCCCTTTCCCACCCTCCGGCCCCGATGAGGGGAGGAACCGGCCCGGCGGGGCTGTGCCCAGCCTTGCCCGAGCGCCGCCCTGCGCGCCCCGCACCAGCACCGGCTCCGCTCGCTCCCGCCCGCCCGGTCGCTCCGCCCGGGATGAAGGTTCTCCGACACAAGATCGAGCTGCTGACAGGTAACGGCCCGGCCGGGGTGTGCTGGGGGAACGCGGCTTTTTCGGGTCCGGGAGGTGTAGGGCTGCAGCGGGGGAAGCCCAGCCCCATGGTGCGGGGGGGGGGAGTGGGGGGATGCACGGAGCCGGCAGCCTCCCGGCACGGGGGGCCCACCAAGCGAACGGCAGGGTGGTGGGCTGGGGGGTGCGTGTGGGGCTGCTGGAGCATCCCTGCGGCGCCTGCGCTCCCTGCGCATGGGGCCGCGGCTCCCCTTAGCCCCCGCCTCCGGCAGAGCCCCCACTGCTGCTCCCCATGCCCGCGGTGTTCAGATCCTCACCGGTGGCACCGGATCCCCTCGGCTGGGTCCTTCCCACTCCCGCGCCCCCCGCATTGGGCTAGTTTTAGAGGGGAGGGATGTGCTGGAGTACAGACCTAGGCCCCCGCCATGGGGGCAGAGCAAGCTGGGGGTGTTCATCCTGCACCCTGGCTCCGACCAGGCACGCTGCCCGGTGTTAAACCCTTCCCACGGCCCCGTCATGATGATGATAATAATAATAATGTGTATTTACTTGCCATAAGCTGGTTCTTTTCCAATAAGCTGCAGATCTCTGGGGAAGCCGATGTGGCTGTTTCCATCCAGGTCTATGTATGCAGTGCCAAGGCCACCGCAAGGCGAAGTGCTTGTCCCAGACAGAGCACTGGGTTTGGGACTGATTTGGGATTAGGGAGGAGACGTGTCCAGCTGTGCTCAGGTAATGGTGGCATCGCAGTGGGAAGACAGAGTGGGAGCAGAGATGGGCACGCTTGGAGCAGCACCCTGGGGATGGATGCTGTGGAGGAGCACTGGGGCAAGCTGGAGGGAAAAGGGCTTGTTGCCAGTCACATTGCCCCATCGTGATGAGAGCCAAGTTGTTTTGGCCAGGAGACCCAGAGCTGTGGCTTACCCACCAGCCCTCCACAGTGACAGTGACCCAGCCAGGCTGGGTGAGGCTGCCCACAGTCCCACTGCTGCACTGGCAGGGGCAGGGACAAGGGTACCTGTGGGGTGCCATGGGAGCAAAGCATCTATGGGAATCCTGCTTGCAGGCTGTTGCACCCATGGGACTCCACGATGTACTGATCCCTGCTCCACTCCCACTCTCAGTGCCATGCCAGGGGGGCCTATCCACCCTGTGCTGAGGATGCAGGTTGGTGAAGGGCTCTGCCACGTCCCTTGTGAGCCAGCTCTGCCTCTGCCACCAGCAAGGTCATGGGGCCTTTCCTCATGGCTGGGCCACCCTCCCTCCCATATTAGCTGGAGGCTTTAACTACTAAAGGCGCTCACCATACACTAAGTGCTGTTCCCAGCAGTGCTGGGAGCTGCGGGGACCTGGTGGGTTCCTGCACTCAGCGTCGGACGCTCCTGCTCACTTCCAGACCTGCTACTAGTGAGGCTGATTTTCTTCCCATTTTTTAACCCTGGGATGGTGTCCCAGGGCGTTGAGGGCTGTCGGTCTGTGGTTTTGCAGGGCTGCGTCATCTGGGCTGTGCTGGTGGGCTGCAGGCGAGGGCTGTCCCTTTGCACAAAGCCATCTGCCCAGCAGCAGTCCAGCCTGGAGCAGCATGTCCCAGGCAGGTGCCCCTCCACGGGGCTGTTGACGCCTCTCCCCACTAGGGTGTTGTTCAGTAAGGCCCTCGGTTGACGTGGACACCCCAAGTGCTGGGTGCCCTGAGTTTCCCTGGAGGCTTCGCAGTGGTGTTTCTCCCTCCAAACAGTTGTGGTTTGTTGGGTGGCTCCCAGGGAGCAAAGTGCCATGTGTGCAGAGAGCAGCCAGGTGGCACAGCCTGCTTGGGTTTTGAATGGAAAACCCAGCTGGATGAGCAAATCTGGCTTTGGAGGGGAGCTTATGACCAGCTTCAGTATTCCTGGTGGCATTGCAATGCTCATGGCGTTGCCTGGCCTTTCCATGTAGCTCACCCACAATGACCTAGGTTTGAAAGTGGGTAAACATGGAGCAGGCTTAGCCAAGGCTGTGGATGGAGCAGGGTCTGTGCCTGCTGCGGTGCTAGCACAGCCCCATTCCATGTCCAGTGTCTCTGGGCACATTGCAGAGGGCGGGCAGCAGGTGCAGGAGGCGTAGGGCTGGTGCTGGCCCATTCAGAGCAGCCCTTGCCCGAAGGCTTGGCCTTGGGTAAGGGGTGGAAACAGAGGCAGTGAAGGCAAACACCTGACTTCCAAATCTTGCCTGAGCACTGACAACCCCCTTGAACTAGGATGTGCCAGTTACCCACCCCATCTATACAGGGGAGCCTGTCTGTCACCACCTGTGCAGAGCCAGCTGCTAGGAGCACAGGCATCCCCTTGCTCTTTTCTGATTTTCTAAGCTGGGTTTGAGCCTGAGGGTATTTTGGAGATGTTGGTGCTGGGGGGTACAAAGTCCCTGGTCAGCAGCATCTGCTCAGAGGCAGCACCATAGTAAAGTCTGTCCCTGCAAGCTCTGGGATGAGCTGCCCACTGGCCAGCACCTGATTCCCAGGGAAGGAGAAGAATTTGAGGGTAAAGGCTCCACATTCGGTTTTCTCCATCATTGCAATACAAACTTCAGGCTGCCTCTCTGCTCCCCTGCTGCTTGAAGCATCCCTCTGCCTCCCAGCACAGCTGAGAAACACCACCACTCACCCTAGCTGTGCAGGGAGAGTTCCCTCTGTCCCATCTGTATCTAGCGGCAGCCTAAACCCAGTCAAAACACTGGATTTTCTCTCTCCAAGTGATGCTGGAAGGTGGGGTGGGAATTGGGATGTTCTTCCGTGAACTGAGTGCTTAAAGGGTGACCACCACGGATAGACCAGGTTGGTCTCCCAGTTTGCCTAGGACTGTGCCCTGGAGATTGGTCTGACCTTAACTGGAAGAACTGGACCTCTAGGAACTGCCTGCCCCTTGCCTGCTCCCAGCTCCCAGCAGAGGGGCTCGCTGCAGCCCATGGACAAGCTGCATCACCAAGTCCCCATGGTAGATGTTTGGAGTGAAGCTGATTTGGATCCTGTACCTATGAGCAGGGAGACCTGGGAGGCTACAGGGGATGGGGTGAAGGGGCTGGAAGCAGAACCTGCCCTGACACCTCCACTGCAGGGCTGCTGCTGCAGGAGATGACCATGGCAGGGCTGCATGAGCTGCGCTTCACTGAGCAGAAGCCACTGCTGCGGAGCCAGGATGCTGAGCTGGTGAGTCTGGTGCAGATGCTGAAGTGAGAGCTTGGGGAGGTGTGTGCATGCTGGTATGGAGTGCCTGTGTGGCATTCAGTGTACATGTGTGCAGATGTGTGCTGATATTGCAGGTGTGTAGGTGAGCACAGGTTCTGGTTTGGTGTCATCACAGAATCATAGAATCCCAGCCTGGTTTGGGTTGGAAGGGACTTTAAAGTTCATCCTGTTCCTAACCCCCTGCCACAGGCAGGGACACCTTCCACTAGATCAGGTTGCTCCAAGCCCCGTCCAACCTGGCCTTGAACACTGCCAGGGATGGGGCAGCCACAGCTTCTCTGGGCAACCTGTGCCAGCGCCTCACCACCGTCACAGGGAAGGACTTCTTCCTAAGATCCAACCTAAATCTCACCCTGTTTCAGTCTAAACCCGTTACCCCTTGTCCTGTCACTACAGTCCCTGATGAAGAGTCCCTCCCCAGCATCCTTGTAGGCCCCCTTCAGATACTGGAAGGCTGCTCTGAGGTCTCCACACAGCCTTCTCTTCTCCAGGCTGAACAGCCCCAACTTTCTCAGCCTGCCCTCATATGGGAGGTGCTCCAGCCCCTGATCATCCTTGTAGCCTCCTCTGGACTTGCTCCAGCAGCTCCATGTCATCCTTATACTGAGAACATCAGAACTGCACACAGTACTCCAAGTAGGGTCTTCCCAGAGAGGAGCAGAGAAGGAGAATCCCCTCCCTGGAGCTGGTGCTCATGCTCTGGGGATGCAGCCCAGCACATGGCAGGGTTCTGGACTGCAAGTGCACACTGCTAGATATTGTATATGCATACAGATGTTGCACATACATGCTAATACACAGTGTGTGCACACACTGGCAGGTAGTGTGTGTGTGGATATTGTAGATGTGCATGTGTGTGTGCACACCTGTGCTCATTGTGTCCCCCTGCAGCCAGCACTGCCCTGGGAGCGGGTGCTCATTTAGCTAGGGGTCTTCATGAGCTGGATGGAAGGAGGGAGGATGTCTCTGTCCCTAATGGCTCCTTCTCTCCCCAGGACAACTCGGATGTCTTCCTCTCCACAGAAGACACAGACTGGAAGGTAGGACCAGCCATAGGGGGTGTTTCCACCTTGGGTCCTGCAGGGGACAGCAGCTTGAGGCTGGGGAAGGCTGCAGGGTGCTGAACGGATCCAGGGGTGCTGCTGTCCCCCCTTTCCGTGAGGACACAGTTCCTGGGCAGCGTCTGTACATGGGACTGCACGTCTATTGCAGACACCAGTAGGAGGGAATGGTGCCAGGCATCTCTGTGCTGGCACTGGATGTGGCTGTGGGCACTTGGCGAAGGGCCGGGGACAAAATCTCTTTAAAAGAGTTGATTTCTTCTCAGGAGGGCTGAGCTGCTTTTCCAGCCCCTCCACCATTGCCATGGCAATGGTTTCCCAGGCAATGCCAGCCTCTGTCTTACATAAGGATGTTTGAAAGCCTTTCTTTTTTGGAGGCTTCGGCATTCCCCCCTCTTTTGGAGAGCAGGGCCCCTCCCCTCCCTGGCTGGAACCTGCTCACCTTGTACTTCCATTTCACCTCTCTGTAGGAGCTCCATGACATGGCCTTGGGGCTTGTGGGGCTCAGCTTGTGCGGGCTCCTGCTTTGGTGGGCTTCACCATCACACCCAAGCTCATCCTGCACTGGGCTTCCCCCAGAGACCAGAGTGCCAGTAGATGGAGAGGGAGGGCAATGAGGCTGCCACACCCCAGCTTGCTGCCTGTTCCTCTCCCAAAGCATGCCCCCTTCCCAAGGGACACCAGTGACCGGCTTCAGGTTCTATGTCACTGCTTTGTCAGTGGCTGGGACCACCGGGAGGGTGGTCTTGAATGGTGCTGTCTGAGCCAGGTCTGGCACTGAAACAGCACTTGCAAGGGTAAAATGAATCTGGATTTCATTCATCCTGGGAGAGGAGCAGGGAAGCACAGGTCCCTTTTTTGGCAGACTCAAAGTGGTGACCAGGCTTTTGGGGCTGGCCTGCTCAGTCTCCATCATCCATGCAGGTGGGGAACAAGGAATGCCATCAGGATGCTGGGCTAGTGGTTTGCAGAGTGGAAGATTTCAGTGTCTGTCTTGGAGGCCACAGAATTATAAAAAGGTGGCATTGGCAGAAAAGAAATTCCAGCGTTCCCAGCAGCCCTAGAGCTGGGGAGATGCTGGGGCTGGGAGTGACAAGCTGTGTGGGTCTGGGCTGCTCCTTGCTCTGCCTGCTCAGGGTTCTTGTTGACAGCTGTGCGGGAAATGAACCCTCCTGGTGTCAGTGACTTGAGGGTGAGGAGGTGAAGAATGCAGCATGGGCACCAGTATGGCACTCACTCACCTGTGCCAGGGCAGGGCTTGGTTGGCATGCAGGGGATGTTAAAGAACAACAGCTCCCCCAGGACAACCTTTGCATGCCAGTATCTCAGGGAGTGGCCCACAGTGACGCTGACCCTTGTCCCTGCTGGTGCCCATTGTAGTGGGACCAGACAGTAAATGCCCCAGCGATGCACCTTGGTACCTAGAGAATGACCTGGGCAAGGATCAAAGCAGCATTCCTGAGCCAGCCAGGCCCTGAGCCCTCCTGGTTCCCCTCCAAGAACCTCATGGTGGGATGGGATGAGCTCCCCAGGCTGTGCAGGGGCAACCTCCCCTTACCCCCCATCCCAGCACTTCTCCCTCACCTCCTTGGGGTATTTAATCCAGCCCCAGCTGAACTCTTGGCTGTCCCTCTGCTCCTGACCAGGGCCATTACTGCTCCGTTGCCAAGATGCTCTGGCCTACAGGGGCAGTGAGGGGGAGCAGGGGTCCCTCATTCCCACACCAGCCATAGTAAAGCCCTTGGGGCTGCTGGAATAAGCCAAGTTGTTGGAATGCAGGGGGCAGAAGCCCCTGCCCTGGGACCTGGTGGCCCTAGCCATGCTGAAGGTCTGGACCACCCACCAGCGGATGGGCTCGTTGCCAGTGGGGTGGCAACGCCATTCAGTGCCATTCAAGTGGAGTCAGCCTTGCTCAGCCCTCCCGTGTCCCTGCAGCCCTTCTGCATTCATGCCTTACTTCACCTCAGCTTTTCCACCCCTTCTCCCTCTATTTTGCCACCATCTGTCTTTTCTTGCCTGCTGATGCCCCTCTGCAGCTCTGGCTTTTCCCTGAAGGCTGTGGCTGCTTGTGCTCTTTGACTCCACAGGCAGCAGAAATTCCACCTGGACCCATGAACAGCTTTGTACCTGTGCCAGAACCCCCTGAAAGCTGAGTTTACCCCTCACATGGTCCTTCCTTAACAGAGATGGAGCTTGGGCTTGGCTCTGAGCTCCCTGCAGGACAAAGCGGTGCAGAGGAAAGGTTATTTGGGGCCGGCAAGGTGAATGCCGTCCCTCTGCCCGTCTGTCCTTCCTTTCTCCAGCATCCAGACCCCCCGACTTATTTGCAGGACACCACATTCGGTAGCCCCCCACAAGCTCTGCATGATCATTTGCCCAGGTCAGGGAAAGGGCTGTCCCCAAGGAAAAGGGGCTCAGCTCTGTTACTAGACATCAGAGACTCTATGAGAACAAGCCTGCTGGGTGAAGCTGAGCTCATGGGGCTTTGCCATGGGAGGAGGCCCGTACATGTGCTGGTGGTGGCAGCTGGATCCATGGCTGTGGTGTGTGCAGGCCATGGTGGAAGCTAGCCATGGCCAGGGTGGGCCATGATCCATGATGCAGAGGTGGTGACATGCTTCAGCGTGGCACATCCCTGTGGTGGGCAGGGAGGCTGGATGGTCCCCACTGAATGCTGTCATGGTCCAGCACTGCTTGTGGCTCTTCAGCCCCTTTGGGGGACCACAGCATTCTTTCTCCATCCATGGTTGCCCAGCTTCATGCTAGAGTGGCTCTGGAGGTGGCTGTGCTGAGCTTGACTGGGCAGGAGCAGGCAGGATAAAGGGGATGGCACCCAGAGGCTGCCCATCATGGAGCATGAGGCCACCCATGGATGTGAGCTGCAGGGAGCCCTCATTGGAACCAGGGCAGAAAACATCTGCCTGTACACACGTGCACACAGGAATACACACGTGTGCATGTGCATACACAGCACTTGTCAGACAGGATCTGACCCCTCAGCATTTCTGGGTTGTCTTTCCTCCTGCTTTGTTTACCTGCCACTGGTGATGGCCAGACTGGGACTAAATCCTGTGTATCCTCTGTTTGCCAGTGTCTCACAGCCAGCAGGATGGCTGTGCTGCTGGGTAAGGTGACACACATATCTGGGCAGTGTTCACATGTGTGTGCCCCTCCGCGCACATGTGCACAAGGTTCTTCATGTGTGTAGATCATTGTGCATCCATGGGCATGAGTGATAGCCATGGCATACATGGGAAGCACAAAGGAGAAGGATGCAGCGGGTATGTTCCTTATGTGCATATGACCATGCACATACATATACAGGAACATGGACCAACACAAACACACAGGGGCCAGCCCCCATGTGTGGGTACACACAAGCATTTTTTGGGGTTGTGTGTGCTCCAGCATGACTTATTCTCTTTATTCTCCAGAAGTCTGCATACACAGAAATGAGAGGGGGACATGACACAGTGTGTCTTGTGTTGGTGCATGTTCCTGTGCACGCATGTGCGTGGTCACACACATCTGCAGTGCATGCCTGATGTGACTTTCCCCTGTGTGTTCAGCGAGTGCCCATGTCTGTGAGTGTGTTTGGGGGTGATTCCTGATGCGTGTGCGCTGGTGCAGGCTGCAGGTACAGCATGATTCTGCATGTTTGCATGTGGCTGGAGCTTCACGCGTGTGCTGAGGACCCAGGCACCCTGGCCTGTCCCGCTGTGCCCGAGGAGGGAAGATGGAGGAGGTTTCTGCATGGTGCCAGGCAGTTTTTCCTTCATAAACAAGGATATTTGGGGCCAATTGGAGCATGAATAATTCCACTGGCAGCCAATGGCTGAGTGCTGGCTCCATCGCAGCACTCCCGCAATGGAGCCCAGCCTGTGTCGAGGGGGAAGGGAGGCAGAGGCAGGGCTTAGAGCAGGGCTGGGGCTCCACTATAAAGCCAGGCGAGGGGCTGAGCCAGCGCAGAGCTCCGCTTCACTCAGCCCACTGCACTGCTGTGCTCTGCACCGGGACCTGCTCTTGGTCCACCCTGCCTGAACAGCCTCGTCCTCCCGGTTCCTCACCATGCCTGAGTGCTGGGATGGGGTAGGTACCACCGCTCCGTGCTCGCTGCCCTCCCTTTGCTGAGTTTTGCTTGAGGTACCTCCCCTCCTTGCTGAGGCTGAACCTTTGCTCCCAGCAGCGCTTGACGTGGGGCAGGCAGGGGTTGGTGAGTGGGGACCTGGTGCTGGGGAGCTTTTCCTTCTCGCAGCCCTGCTGCCGCATCTCTGATGTGCCACAGGCTTCAGGGACACAGTGTCCTTGAGCGTGTCCTTCCAAGCCAAGCCAAGATGCTGCACCCTGGCTGAGTGTGGCTGCAGAGGCTGCTGATGGGGTGATGGGTGGCACGTTGCCCCTTCCCCACCCCAGATCTGCGGAGGGAGAGGGTCTCCTGCTGTTTTGAAGCAATCTCTTGGATGCTTTCTGGTCTCTGCAGTGATGGCAACAGGCTGGTACAGAGGAGGCTGAGCACTGCAGCAGTAAGTGGGTGACCTGGACAGGGCTGCATGCCCGAGGTACCTGTGGGTGCTGTGACAACCCCTCCACCTCACCCCACTTTTGCTAGGGCCATGGGTTGTCAGTGCCCTCCACTCCTTACTGCCTGCATGCCCTGCATCCCTGTCCTTCACTCTCCTCCCCCCTGGCCCCAGTGAGCGTCCCTGCAGCAAAGGGCAGGGCTGTGGTACCCAGGAATGCTGCAGAGGCTGCACCATGAGCAGCGATGTGCCTGGCTTGGGGCAGGGCGAACGTGGGGTGCTAGGGAAGGAGCCGCACCTTGGGCATGTGATTTTGGGGTGGGAATGCAGTCTGAGCTGTTGGGGCTGTGACAGGGACCATGAGCACAATGATGGCAAAGAGGCAGCCCTGTGCCCAGGATCAGACTACATGGACGTCTCCTCCTCTGTGACCTTGGGCCAGGCCCTTCCTCTGCCTCAGTTTCCCCATCCATTTGTGCAGGGGGATGTCCTTGCTCATTGCCTGCTGCCTGATGCAGCCCTGGGAAGTGGAGGGGCAGCTGTGGATGAGGGCTGGAGTCGGGGTGCCCTTGGGGAGCTGAGTGTTGTCTCCTCAGAGTGCTTGTGCTGCCCTCAGGCACTGCATCCCCTCGAGGACAGCGGATCTCAGCAAGGGGAGGCACTGCAGTGAGGAGACCGTGTCCTCAGGAGTTCCTCCCACCTCAGGCCTGTGTCCTTCAGAGTCCTTGGCAGCACATAACCCACAGGATCATCCATGTACTTCGTCCCCTCCTGCCAGCCCATCCATGGGGCTGCCAGTTCCTGCAGTGAGAACTGTGCCAGCAGCCCCTGGCCAGCCCATGATGTTGCTGCACCCACCAGATCCTGGCTTCAAGGTCACTGGCTGGCAGGGATTGGCATCCGGAGGGGAACCTGGTCCCTTGTCTCCAGGCAGCATTTGGGCTCACAGCCTCAGTTTCCTTTGCTGGCTGGGGATAATGGCTGTGAGGCCTCCCAGCCAGAGAAACTGAGGCACAGGGCAGCCCTGATCTCTCTATGGGGGCACAGCCACATCACACCAGAGAGGTTTTAAGTTAACTTTAGCTGTGATTTCAGGGTCGGGCTGCTGCATTTCCCAAGGCAATGTCCGGGGTCCAACCTCTGCCTGTTTGCCCCAGGCACAACGAATCCAGGCCAACTGGGCTGTGCTGCCATCCACACCCTGTTGCCAAGCTCCCTCAGTCTCAGACCCTTGAAGATCTCCTGTCCCATGCTGTGGTCTACCTGCCCTGTTCCATGATCCTCATCTCTGCCTTGGATCATGCCATCCACCCCATTCCATCCCAAACCTCTATCACTTGATCCCATCCCATGATCCCATCCCATGATGCACTATTTTCCTAAATCTCATTATTTTATCCCAAGTCCTCCCTTTCCTTCCCTGTGATTTACCTACCTTCTACTACCACAGGGATGCCCGAAGCTGGGGTTCTTCTCAGGCTGGCTTCTCATCTTTCCCATGTGCTTCCACAGGACCCAGCTGCCCAGGGAAGCACTGGTGAGGGTGTCTTGAGGCAGGCACCACCCCATCTCTTCTCTTCCCCCAGGAGCATGACATTGAGACCCCCTATGGGCTGCTGCACGTGGTCATCCGGGGCTCTCCCAAGGGGAATCGCCCGGCCATCCTGACATATCACGACGTGGGCCTCAACCGTGAGTTCTTGGGCCATGGGGTGCAGGGGCAAGGGGGAGCAAGCCTGGGGCTGCACTGGGTGCAGGACATCAGCCATAGCCCCAGCTCAGCTCCTTTGCCTCCTCCTATGAAGGATTCCCAGGCTGTGTTGTGTATCCCCAGGTATCTGAAAGCACCAGATGCTCAGCACAACTCAAAGCCCAGGACAGGAGTGTTTGGCCACCCTGTGGCACCCAGCCACACCAGGAGGGATGGGACACAGGGGATGCTGGATGGGTCCGCATGCCTGTTGGAATCCAAAGCACAGACTTGGGGGATGTTGTGAGGGCTGATGGATACGGGAATAGTAGGAAAGGGGGGACCTGAGCTGGGGCTCTGGATGACGGGATTCTGTGTTATCTGGTTTAGACTGGATGGTAGGAATAGTTTCTCCCCAAAAGGGTGCTCAGGCTGCCCAGGGCAGTGGTGGAGTCACCGTCCCTGGAAGTGTTCCCAAATCGTGTAGACAAGGCCCTTAGCGACACAGTTCAGTCATGCTGAACCGTGTCAGTAAGTGCTGGGAAGCAGTTGGGTGTAGTGATCTTGGCAGTGCTGGGGAACAATTGGATGTGGTGATCTTAAAGGTCTTTTCGAACCTGGTTGATTCTGCAATTCTGTGATTGGATCTGCAGCCCAGACTGTGGGCTGTGTCCCTGAGCTGAGCTGGGATGCACAGTGCCCTGTGTGGGGAGGAGCATCTCCTGCTCCATGGAGCTGAGGCTGAGTCACCGTGGGTGGAAATGAGCACTTTTGCTTCCAGGGATGCGTCATGTTGGCTGCAATGGTCCTTACAACCTGCCTCACCCCCACCTTTTAAGAGAGGTGTCCTGGCACCAGTGCCATGGGCAGAACCCCTCCAAGCCCCGGCAACGGCTGTATCCCACTGCAACAGTGGTGGCCTGTCCACAGCAACACCAGGGCTGTTTCTTTGACTGTTTCCAAGCAGGGAGATTTGCATTTGTTTCTCAAATCCCACGTTTGCTTGAGGCCCTGCTGAGGATTTCGGATAGGGCTGATAACACCCCAGGCTGCTGATCCTGCTGCCCAGGGTTTTGTAGCTCAGGGCTTTGCAGCACCCAGTCACATCCCTCCAAGCTGACAAAGCTCATCCCAAACTCCTCATTCTCCTGACTGTGTCCATCCATCACCTTGCCTCTCAACACCAGCAGGGATACAGGCCTGGCCAGCAGTGGCTGTGGGGATGAGGAGCCTGGGAGGAAACGGATGGGAGGGCTTTGGTGACATGTCACCTGGTTGAAGAACAGTGGGAGGGTAGGTAACATCTCTTCATGGTCTCTGGCCCCTGTGCCAGGGCGTCTAGTGTCTGATCCCTGCCTACCCTTTGACAGACAAGCTTTGCTTCAACACGTTCTTCAACTATGAGGACATGCAGGAGATCACAAAGCACTTTGTGGTGTGCCACGTGGACGCGCCAGGCCAGCAGATGGGAGCCTCGCAGTTCCCTCAGGGGTAGGTGCCAGCTTCAGGGACTCGCTCTGTTCACATGTTGTCAGCCCCCTGCCCCCCGGGATGTCACCCTTCTGCCCGCGAGCTGCTGGTGCCTGAGCAGTCGTGCCCTGCCTGCAGGTCTCTGAACCATGTCAAAGCTCAGGGCAGCCAAACGCGGTGATTTGTGAGTGGGTGACAGTTCCTTGCCTACTCCAGGCAGCCCTGTCCCAGTCTTCCCATTCTGCTTCCTGTAACATCATACTATGTCCCCCTGTGCTGCAGGTACCAGTACCCATCCATGGACCAGCTGGCTGCCATGCTCCCCAGCGTGGTGCAGCACTTTGGGTAAGTCACCTCCCCTCCACACTGCCAACTGCAGTTGCTGGGCAGGGAGAGGAGCAGTGGGCAGTGGTTTGAGGCTGGGAAGGTGTCCCAGTAAGCTGGCATCCTGCGTGTGTCCTTGTGCTGTGCGTAGAGGGGTGCCCCAGGGAACCCATACTGGAGCCCACTGGCCCCTCATATGCACCTCTCCACTTTCCAGGTTCAAGTACGTGATTGGGATCGGTGTTGGGGCAGGAGCCTACGTGCTGGCCAAGTTTGCGGTGAGCTGAGGCTGAGCTGGGCTGGCCCAGTGTTGCTGTGGCTGCTGTCAGCTCAGGGCATGGGGAAGAGCAGGAGCTGACACCCTTGGGCAGGCTGTTCCTGGAGAAATGGGGGGCCATGACAGCAGTGCCATGGCCATGGTGATTGGGTCTTGCCACAGGTCTCCGTTGCCCTCAGTGAAGTGGGCAGTGGCACTGGTGGGGGCTGCCTTGGGCACATCTCCCCTCCCTGCTGAATGCTGCCCCTCTTGGTCACTGCAGCTCATCTTCCCTGACCTGGCTGAAGGACTGGTCCTCATGAACATTGATCCCAACGGCAAAGGCTGGATTGACTGGGCAGCTGCCAAGGTGGGCAGAGCCCTGACCCCACTCCCTGGGGCAAGATCCAGCCAAGTGGTGCCGTAACTCCCTGTGCTCTCTCCACAGCTCTCTGGCCTCACCAGCACACTGCCAGACACTGTTCTGTCACACCTCTTCAGCCAGGTAAGGGACCCTGATGCATCCTGATGCATCCCGTCACCAGCCCCTCACCCTGTACGCCTGTGGGCTGTGCCCTGCCATGTGCCACTGGACCTGCCCCATATCCACAGGGATGGGGTTAGTCAAGCCCTGCCTGTATCGCTCCTGCCTGATCTGGGGCTTAGCCTTGACAAGTGTGCAACTCATTCCCGCATCCTGCCTGCAGCTCCAGCATGCCCAGGTGCATGGCCCAGCATCCTCTCTCCCTGCCCCACTGTCTAGCATGGTATGGGCAGGCTGGGTAGAGCAAGGGTGTCTGTATGGCACCAGGCAGTGCCTGCCCTGATCTCTGTCCCTGCCCTGATCCCCATCCCTGCCCTAACTCCATCCCTGCCATAATCCCCATCCCTGCCATAATCCCCATCCCTGCCATAATCCCCATCCCTGCCCCAATCCCCATCCCTGCCTTAATTCCATCCCTGCCCTGATCCCTATCCCTGCTGGCACAGGAAGAGCTGATGAACAACACGGAGCTGGTACAGAGCTACCGGCAGCAGATAGGCAGCGTGGTGAACCAGTTCAACCTCCAGCTCTTCCTCAACATGTACAACAGGTGAGTGCCCTGGGCTGCTCCCATCTGCATGAGGGTGAGAGGCTGCAGTGCTGGTGGGAGGTGTGGCCCCAGTGGGTGCAGAGCTGGCTACTGGTGCTGGCCAGGGATGCAGGAATGGTGGTACCTGTGCCAGAGCCTTGCCGTGTCCCAGAGCCCACAGCCGTGGATGCATGCATTCAGGCCTCCTCCTGCATTGGGTGCAGAAGGGGAAGGGGACAGAGGTGCTGTCCCATTGTGCAGGGGTTGGGAGCCATGTTACTGCACTGGGTGCTGCATCCTGCTCAGGTCATGGTGGAGATGGATGTGGGGTTCTCCATTCACAGCATGCCAGGGCAGTGGGGCAGGGTTCTGCTTCCCAGAGCTGGCAGTGCCGCAGCTCTTGTGCTATGGCATCAGTGGCAGCACTGGCCCATGGGCTCACACTTGCCCTCTTTCTCCTCCATCAGCCGCAGGGATCTGGACATCAACCGGCCTGGGACTGTGCCCAACGCCAAGACGCTGCGGTAGGAGTTTCACCAGCATGGCATGGGGGGTCCCAGGGCAGTGGAGTCCTCTCAGGCTAAGCCCTGACTGTGCCTTTTCCTCTCACTTCCAGCTGTCCTGTGATGCTGGTGGTCGGAGACAACGCGCCAGCTGAAGAAGGGGTGGTGAGTGATGGGATAGTGCCTGCAGGGTGGTAGTGCCCATCACTACATGGGCACACACACATGTGCTGTCTGCTCAGACACACGTGTGCTCCCATGTGCAGGACCATGCTCATGTGCAAACCCACCTGCTCATGTGTGCATGTGCCCAGTGACACAGCTGGAAACCTCCACTTCCTCAGATGCCCAGATGCACTCAGTGTGCACACTTAGATGTGTTGGCACACAGGCACCCTCCCCCCTTGGCCACAGTCACTCAAAGAGCTGCTGGCACAGGCATATGCTTGCACACACCCATGTGGCTGTCCACACTTGCACAATCAGCCTCAGGTACTGTGCAGGTGACCACATTTGTATGTAATGTGTAACTGCATGCGCAACCCCCTCAGCATGTGTACCTCTGTGCTGGTACACATGTGACACTCAGGATGCCTGGCAGGAGGAAGGTCCCCTCTGTCCCATGACTGTGGGCTCAGGACTTGCCTCCCTCTCTCCACCTGCCTGCGGTGAGATGTTCCATTGCAGTGCCATGGGCCAGTGGAACTACCCACAGGCAACTTCTGCCCGGCTCAAGGCACTCCAGGGTGCTGATACCACCCCTCTTGCCCGCAGGTGGAGTGTAACTCCAAGCTGGATCCCACCAACACCACCTTCCTGAAGGTAGGCCTGTGGCAGGGGCAGCCAGGAGGTCCCTGGTGCCCAGCAAGTACCCATTCCCCAGGGTTGCAAGGTGTCTCCATCTCTCCATTCCAGGTCCATCCTGGCCTTGGGGCTGGAGGGTGTAGGGAAAGCAGGGTGGCCCCCAGCAGTGCCATCCTGGGTACCAGGGGACAGGGTGGGTGGCAAAGCTCCCTCCCAAACTAAGCAGGACCTTCTCTCTGCAGATGGCTGACTGTGGTGGGCTGCCTCAGGTCACACAGGTGAGCCCCCGTGTCCCCAGACTGGGTATACTTGGCCTGAGACATATCTTGATGCTGTCCCTCACCTCTGCTCTCTCCTGCAGCCCGGCAAGCTGACCGAGGCCTTCAAGTACTTCCTCCAGGGCATGGGCTACAGTGAGTGCTGGGCTGGGCATGGGGCTGGAGTGTGCCCTCATGTACACATGCATGTGTGCCCTTGTGTGTGTGCTGACCTGGCTGTAGTAGAGAAGCCTGGTACCTTGGTGTATCTGTACTGAGGGAGAGCTGCACGTGTGTTCGTGGTGTATTTTCCATATGTTCATAGGGATGTGGGGTGTACAGGCTCTGTGTGCACACAGATGTGTGTATAAGGGTTCTGTGTGTACATACGTGTGTGGACAGCACCTCTCTGTATGCATGCACACGTATGTGTGTGTGAGCATGCACAAGAAGGGGCTGTGTGTGCACATACAGACACACAGAGTCCATGTGCACAAGTCTGTGTGCCCATAGGTGTGTGTAAGTCCATGAAGATGTGTGTATGTATGCGTGTGTGCAGGTCTGTGTGTGTGCAGGTCTGTGTGCATATTTGTGTGTGCATACGCTGAAGGTCCATGTATACATGTGTGTGTGCAGGTGTGCAGGTCCGTGGGCATGCACACGTGGGGCTGGGGGGTCTCCTGGCTGATGGTGTCTCTCTGCCCTCCCTGCCCCTCTCACACCCTGCTGCTGCCAGTTGCCCACCTGAAGGATCGGCGGCTGAGTGGAGGCTCAGGTACCGCTCAGTGCCTGCTGCTGCATGGTGCCGCCTGGCCTGTGCCCTCAAGCTGCCTGGGCACTTTTGGGAGCAGCCTGGGTGCTGGAATGGCCCTTCCCAGCCAGATGCCCTCTGTCTTTCTCCGCTTTGCCCAAGATGAGCCCCCTTACCTAGGGTTGGGGGCTGAGAAATGAGATTCAGAGACATCCCCCACCAAGTGGGCAAGTCTTGGCAGTGCCCACTGTGCCCTCCTCCAGAAGGGCAGCTGCTGTGCCCACTGGGCATCCTGGCTGCAGGAGGGTTGGCACTGTCCCTGCACACTCTGGTGAGCCCAAAGGGCATCCAGCTCACTCCTTACCCAGAGCACAGCAACCAGGGTCCCCACTGCCTCATGCCCAATGGTCACATTCCCAAGAGACATTCCCAGCGTGCAGCCTGTCTGGAGACCCCTGTCCCTGCCCTGCTGTCCTTTGCCAGCCTGGAGCTTGCTCGTGTTGTCATAACACCGCATGCTGCAAGCTTGTGCCTGTGTCATTCACCCTGGGGAGTGGGATCTGTGGCTTTGCTTGTGTGAGCCACAGTCGGCTCAGATCCTGCTGGGTTTTGGATGGAACTGAGCAGCCCATTCATGTCTGTGTGCCCGTGCAGTGCCATCCGCCAGCATGACCCGGCTGGCCCGCTCCCGCACGGCCTCCCTCACCAGTGCCAGCTCAGTGGATGGCACCCGTCCACGTGCCTGCACCCACTCGGAGAGCACTGAGGCCATGGGGCAGATCAACCACACCATGGAGGTATCGTGCTGAGGTCCACGCCTGCCGCCGACATCTTCTCCAGAGCCATCTCCTATTCATCAGCATCCCACCACCACCTGCCTGCCCTGTGAACATCCTCCACCAGGGCCCTCGCTCCTTCGGAGTCAATTTATCTTCTTGGCCATTGGCCTCATCCCTTTGTCTGATACCAGAAAACGAGAGGGGTTTTGCATCCCAGCCTCCAGCTCCTGGCTCCGTCCAGCAGTCACCATGGTTCTGCATTGGTCCTCACCCTCCCCAGCATTGGCCTGGCCCTGGCTTGGGAGGGTGGGTGGCGGCGGGGACAGGATGGAGGAGCAGGGGCGATGTGGTGAGGTTTGGATAAGATGGCAGGATAGGATGGGACAGCAGGACATGGACAGACACAGGAGGTAGGTTATTGCCCCAATATCAACTGGTATCTGGCCAAGCCAGAAGGAAGATGGGGACAGGGAGTGGTGCTCACTGGGGGAGGCCACTGGGCCCTTCCCAGGAATGCAGCTCCCATTTTTCCCACCAGTCCCCCCTGAGGACAGCTGGCACAGGAACCCCAGCACACCCACGACCTGCTGCCCTGGAGCTGGCGCAGCATTGTCAGAAATCACATCCCAAACTGTCCCCGTGTCCTGGTCCTGTACCCTGAGGGTTGCCCTGGAGCAGTGGGCTCACCCCTGCTCCGGAAGCCTTTCACCTCCTCCAGAGGCAGGAGGGTGGCATGGCGGGAGGTCCCCTTGTCTCTGCCTATGCTCTTGCCCATGGTAGCATTTCCTTGGCTCCTTGTTGCAAGGACAATCATCGCCTGCCACCACCGCCACCCTGGGGTTGGGGATAAAGGGGAGTTCTGTGCCCTGACTAGCTCAGTTCCTGCCACACTGGCACTTCTACTAACAGCTCTTAGTCAGAGGCCACCGGGCTTGGGATGCGACATCGCAAATCCCCCTCCAGTTTCACTACGGCCTGTGGGTGTCACTGCAGTGGAGCCATGAGCAATAAGATGAGACACTCCCACCCCCCTCCACAATGCTGGGACCGGTCAGCATTCTCTGCCCTGCAGGGTGCATCACTGCAGGACGCTGGCAGTGTGACCATGGATGTGGGGAGCTCGTCAGTGGCTGGGTTTGCCCACAGAGCTGGCCAGACCCATCATGGCCACCACTGACCCCCACCCACCTCCAGTATCTTGCCTGCGCACTGAGCAGGGTGTTTCTCAAGGGCTTGGCTCTCCCCGAGCTGTGGGGCCCATCCAGGCACTGGCTCCAGTAGATCCAGTCTGTGCTGGGCATGTAGAGCTGTGTCACTGCATAACCCACCCGGCCTCTGTTTCCATCCCTGCCCTGCCCTGTGCAGAGCCTGGGTCCTCCCTCACAGGGGCAGTGGCAAATGGGTGCTCAAGCCTTCATGGTGATTTGTGGGGACCCACTGGGTGCCACCATTGGGGTGAGCAGAACCAATCCCCAAAGTATCTGCTCCCAGGCCCCATCCCCGCTCTGCAGTGAAGGGCATGGGGCTCCCAGCACATGTATGAGAGCTTTTGGCCATAAGACCCATGCCCTGATCCTCCCCTATCAAATGGCCACCCCAAAACACCAGTGTCCCCATCTGTCCCCCACTTGGTTCTGCTGTGTGTTTCCTTCTCAGTGTGACCCTGAAAGCTGCGTAGCTCCTTTTTACTGTAGATACTGCTGTGATCTCATCTTCTCAGCGTGTCCTTCCAGATGATATATTATAAAGATACCTATATACACGATACTTATAAGGGTTGGTGCAGTCCTTGACTTTTCTGGGTTCATCCACCCTTGCATTCTTGTCTCAGCAGTGCCGTGTGGTTCCCCTGGAGATGGTCTGGCTGTGCTTGCCTTCAGTTCCTCACCCTGGTTTTGTTGGTCAGTTTGGTTTTCCCTGGTGGTTTGTTCTTTTGGTTTTTATTGGTTTTCCCTATTTTCCCCAGTCAGAGCGGAACTTATGCGTTTTCCTGAGTGCAACCTGGGCTTGTCATCAAGACCGCAGCACTCACGAGACAGCAGTATGTAAACCAGATTAACTAACTTGTTGCTGTAGAGAGGATTTACTGTGTTGGAAAACAACAACCAAGCAGCTAATAAAGATGTTAAGAACCTGCTGTGCTCTTTCCAACACACTGTAGGGAAACAGTTCTGAGCTCATCCTGAGCCTGTCTGCAGAGATCTGGTGGGCAAGGAGGACAAGGGGGACACCATGGCCACAAACCCTATCAGGTGCTGCACTGGTGGGGGAGAGGGACCAGGGTGCCCATGGAGGGGAGCCATGGGGTGCTTTGGCATCGGGGCAGCCACAGGCAGAGTGCCCCATATGCTGGGACTGGATGGAGACTGGAAAGCTGCCACTTGTGGCCCATAGAGATTGGATTCAAGTGGTGCCCAATGGAGAAGGGACGACCTTTGGCTGCACAACTTTGGCAGGGGATGAGCAGTGTTTTCGAGAGATCCAGCCTCCCTGTCGTCTTCCAGTATTTGTAGGCTCCTGTCTGTGCCCCCATGAAGGTTTGAATGTCCCAGGCCACAACTCTTTCCAAGTGCAGGAAGATCTCCTTGGGAAAGATCCCCTTCTGTTGTTGTTTAACCCCAGCTAGCAGCTAACCACCACACTCACTGCTACCCCTTTCCCACCCCAGTAGGATGGGGACAAGAACTGGAAGAATGTGAAATCCACAGGTTGAGATAAGAACAGTTTAATAATTGAAATTAAAGTAAAATGTAATGATAACAGAAATTATATCAACAATAACAATGTTGATGATAATAACAGGTTACAACAACAACAATGAAAAAAAAAACATCCAGAAATGGAAACTCAGAAAACCCAAGTGATGCACAGCACAGTTGCTCACCACCTGCTGACCGACCTTCAGCAGCAGTCAGTGCCTCCCAGACAACTCCCCCCAGTTTCTATCCCAAGCATGATGCTCTGCTTTGTGGAATACCCCTTTGGGTGGTTTGGGTCAGGTGCCCCTCCTCACTGGCAGTGCAGGAGACTGAAAAATCCTTGATCAGGGTAAGTGCTACTGAGCAAAAACTAAACCCTCGGTGCATTACCAGCGTTATCCTCAGGCTAAAGGTAATGTGTACTGCCTCTCTGGGAGCTCTCTCAGAGCCCCACACTGAACTCATCTAGCTCCTGCTCCCACACCTGAGGTGCCAGGACAGAAAGCTGGTGCTGGGCATCACCTACACATAGTGAGCTCTGGAGCACCAAACAAGGGGATCTGCACTTCCTTAGCCACCTGCATTCTGCCTCTGTGACAGCTCTTCAGGCCACCCAGAGATGGAGCTGAGGACCAGCCTCCTCAGTGTTCCCACAGAACACTGTGCTCCATAGGGGCGTCACGAAGCCCCTCGTCGCTCTACCCACTCCAAAGCCGAGGTCTTCAATAGTTCCAGCCCAACCCACTCTCACAAACTGCTGCTTTAGAGCAAACGGCTCCATCTCCAGTCCTCCTCCAGCAGGAGGCCACCCTGAGCTCCAGCAGTATGGACCATCAGGGTGATCCTTTTGCTGCCTATATTTAACTGATGGAGCTTTGTTTGATCAGGAATAACTTCACTGGCTTCCTTCAAGAGTTTAAATGGCTCTGGATTTAACTAAGGTAAAAGGCAGTGAAAAGCAATGTGCAGCATCAGAGTCTTCAAGCAGCAGGAGCTGCTTCATGAGGAGACACCTAAACTGAGAGGCAGCGTGTCCCTCCTCACTCCATGCCAGAGACATCTGAAACGCTGCTGCTACTGTTCTGGGATGGGTTTTAGCTCATCTAAACCTATGTATCTGTATAAAGAGTTGACCCTTGCCTTCCTCCTCCTCACATCCTTCCCAAATTGGGTTTCCAGCTCAATCAGTTCAACCATCTGACCCCAAATCCAACTTTGGTTGGTACAAGCCAACCACAAAACTCTAATCCTGGGGCAGAGTAAGCCAAAGCAGAGCTGCTGGATAAGACAAGGAGTATCACCACTCACAGTGGCAGCTACTGAAATATCCCTGGAGTTACCAGGGCAGTGCAGCACATTTGCCACAACCCAACCTTAAGAAACTATTCTTACAACAAAGAGAGAAGATGAGGGAAAGGTAAACATACAAGACACAAGAAGGGACTAGCTGGGTTGGGTTTGTACCTGAGCAAACACACACCGTGTCCCAAGAGCCACTTCCTCTGCTGCCCATGCACAGCCATCCCCACAGAATCCTTTGCATTTGAGGCATGTGGTTCCCACTCCAAATCCCTCCCATATCTCCCACTGAATCCTCAGCAGAGCAAGCTCTATCCCCATGACACCAGCTGCTCCCCTCCAGGCTTACCATAGCCACAGCTCCCACCTGAAACTCACCGTCCTGCTTCGGTCAGCCCTGTGCTGGGCTGTCCCAAGAGGATGCTCTGGCTCTGCTCCATGAGCTGAGCTCTCAGGCAGTGCCCAGGGAGGACACAGTCTTTCCCAGGCAAAGCAGTGGACTGGAGCAGCACAAAGCACCCAGCACAGTGAGAGCAAGACACAGCCCAGGGAGCACCTATGGGCAACGCTAGAGGGGGCACGGCCGTGCCAGCAGACTCCTGCAGACCTTTGTCTGCGAAAGGCACTGGAAAAGCCCCAGCTCTGCCCAAACAGCAGCGATACAGGAAGAACTCCAGGAACACCCAATGCCCGGGGGTGAAGCAGCCGCTTCCCATCTCTACAGCCGGGATCGAGCACGGGATAAGCTTGGGAGAACTCAGGGAGAGGTAGGATGGCCCCAGGAAGCCAGGCTGACGAGACACGGGCCCCGCACGATGGGCACGGCCTGCTGCTGCTCCTGCCACAGCCCAGCGACATCCCCATGTCCCCCAGCCTCGATCAGGACTGGCCCAGATTGGCCACCTCTAAGGAGAGCCGCAGCATCGTGTCCAGCAAGTTGCTACAGCTTCACCTCGCTGCGCCGCAGCGCTGGGCAACCCACCTGTCGTCGTTTAAGCCCAAGCTGTAAATCAGAACCACGCAGTCTACTGCCCCCCCCCACACACACCTTTCTTCCCTCCACTTCTGGAGGGACGGGGAGGAGAATCAAAAGAATGCAGCTCCCACGGGTTGAGATAAGAACAGTTTAATAACTAAGGTATAACACAAATCACCACTGCCGCCACCAACAATAACAACGACAAGAGAAATAACAAGGCAAGAGAATATGATACCGCCCGCCGGAAAAGACAGCCTGACAGAAAAGGGGACGTGCCCTTCCGGGTAGCTCCCAGTTACATCCCCTGGCATGACGTGCTGTGGTATGGAACACCTCCTTGGCCAGTCTGGGTCAGGTGTCCTGTCCCCGCTTCCTCCCAGCCCCTCCTCCTCCCTGGCAGAGCATGAGACTCACAAAGTCCTTGGTCAGTCTAAACATCAGTGTTATCAGTTTTTTGTTCCCAGGCCAAAAGTCAAAAACACAGTGCTGCAACAGCTACTAAGAAGGAGAAAAAAAACTGACTGCCACTGCTGAACCCAGGACAGTATCCACCCCTTGTTCCATACCATTCACGTCATGCTCAGATCCCACATTTTCCATATACCCTCACTCTCATCTCGGTGCACTGTTAGCTTAGTGCACGGACCAATTCCTATAAAGCTACTGAGTCCATTCGGTTCATGATGTTGGGCTCCATCTCTTGTAACAGTCTTTCAGGGCAGGAGAAGCTGTGTGCAGTGTTGGATCGTTGTCTGCTGATGCTGATCATTCCTTTACTGTAGAACTCGTCCGGTTCTATCAAAGTTCATTCTCTGTTGGGATGATGGTCGGAGGGAAGTCAGAGCCAGTCGCTGGTGCCCTGCAGACTTCTAATTGATGGCTATAGCAGGCAACAGCGTACAATTGAGTTCATTGTCTGTTTCCCCCTAAAATCAAATCCCCTTGAGGTACGCATCGGACTTCCCCATCTTCCCGCATTACCCACCAAGTATATCCAGGTCCCTGAGCAAAAGCAATCCCACGAGTGGGTTTGCCTTTACCTGAAGCAGGAATAACCCAGACTGTCTTCCCCAGCAAATTCTTCATGTGCACCACAGGAACTTTGTCCCCCTCTACAATATGTAAAAGTTCTGACTGGGCTGGGCCAGCCCTGTTGGCAGATCCTCTGCTGTTGACCAACCAGGTGGCCTTTGGTAAGTGTGTATCCCAATGCTTGAAAGTTCCCCCACCCATTGCTCTCAGTGCAGTTTTTAACAGCCCATTATACCGTTCGATTTTCCCAGAGGCTGGTGCATGGTAGGGGATGTGATATACCCACTCAATGCCATGCTCTTTGGCCCAAGTGTCTATAAGGTTATTCCGGAAATGAGTCCCATTGTCTGATTCAATTCTTTCTGGGGTGCCATGTCGCCACAAAATCTGGTTCTCAAGGCCCAGGATAGTGTTCCGGGCAGTGGCATGGGGCACAGCGTATGTTTCCAGCCATCCGGTGGTTGCTTCCACCATGGTAAGCACATGGCGCTTGCCTTGGCGGGTTGGTGGGAGTGTGATATAATCAATCTGCCAGGCCTCCCCATATTTATACTTCAGCCATCGTCCTCCATACCAGAGAGGCTTTAACTGTTTGGCTTGTTTGATTGCAGCACATGTTTCACACTCATGAATAACCCGGGCAATAGTGTCCATTGTTAAGTCCACCCCTCGATCACGGGCCCATCTGTATGTTGCATCTCTGCCCTGATGACCTGAAGTGTCATGGGCCCACCGAGCCAAAAATAATTCACCTTTATGTTGCCAATCTAAGTCCATCTGAGCCACTTCAATCTTAGCAGCTTTGTCCACTTGTTGGTTGTTCTGGTGTTCCTCAGTGGCCCGACTCTTGGGTACATGGGCGTCTACATGGCGTACCTTCACCACCAGGTTCTGCACCCGGGCAGCGATATCTTGCCACAGTGCAGCAGCCCAGATGGGTTTACCTCTGCGTTGCCAGTTGCTCTGCTTCCATTGCTGCAACCACCCCCACAGGGCATTTGCCACCATCCATGAGTCAGTATAGAGATAAAGTACTGGCCACTTTTCTCGTTCAGCAATGTCCAGGGCCAGCTGGATGGCTTTCACCTCGGCGAACTGACTCGATTCACCCTCTCCTTCAGCAGTTTCTGCAACTTGTCGTTGAGGACTCCATACAGCTGCCTTCCATCTCTGATGTTTTCCCACAATACGGCAGGACCCATCAGTAAACAAGGCATACTGCTTTTCACTTTCTGATAGTTTATTATATGGTGGGGCCTCTTCAGCACGCATCATTTAAGTGTTTTACTAATTCTTCTGGATTTTGCAGTTGTTCAGTGGTGAAATTCCAAAACACTGGAGGGGCCCACTGACCTAGATACTTGCCCATACTATCCCACACACCCTGCCACTCATGGCTGTCCAGCCTCAGGGAAAATCTCTCGGTCCCCCTATTTTGTCGTCTAACCCCAGACAAGACCCAAACCCGACTCTGCTTAACTCTTGAGATCAGACGTAATGGTTGTGGACAAAACACACTCTGTATGCGTGCCAACATGGTGACCCCCATCACAATCAGCAAACAGGTCTCAACAATATTAAAAGGCCACTCAAAAACTTCAAAACTCTCAAACGATGCTGTAAACGGTCTGGAAGGGGCACTGGGAGGGTAAAAGAATGTCTCCTTCATAGGTTGACCACCCAGGAAGGAGAAAAAAGATGTATAGTTGCTAAGCATTTGTATTATATACCTCCCAAAGTATAAAGGTGCTGACCACACTGGGAACATAAGCCAGACCAGTTTCATGATCAATTTTTCTATTGTATTACAAGTCATTACCATAAAATATAATGAGACAATAACCTTAGCCCAAGCCCCACACTTGAAAAACACTAACACAGCAAATACCGGCTCTAAGTAACCTACGGCATATTGAGACTGTGAGATCAAAAACAACAACTTTGAGAGCCAATAAATCAGCATTGTGACAAGTGACTATCAATCCAAAACACTGAATGCTTATCACAAATACGATTAGACACACTCCGGTCAGATCTGTCGTTATCTCAACCCTTCGAGCCCCACGCTGGGTGCCAAAATAGAACTGTCGTGGTTTAAGCCCAAGCTGTAAATCAGAACCACGCAGTCTACTGCCCCCCCACACACACACCTTTCTTCCCTCCGCTTCTGGAGGGACAGGGAGGAGAATCAAAAGAATGCAGCTCCCACGGGTTGAGATAAGAACAGTTTAATAACTAAGGTATAACACAAATCACCACTGCCGCCACCAACAATAACAACGACAAGAGAAATAACAAGGCAAGAGAATACGATACCGCCCGCCGGAAAAGACAGCCCGACCGACCAGGGGACGTGCCCTTCCGGGTAGCTCCCAGTTACATCCCCTGGCATGACGTGCTGTGGTATGGAACACCTCCTTGGCCAGTCTGGGTCAGGTGTCCTGTCCCCGCTTCCTC
Organism: Psittacula echo; assembly: GCF_963264785.1. Taxonomy (NCBI): domain Eukaryota; kingdom Metazoa; phylum Chordata; class Aves; order Psittaciformes; family Psittacidae; genus Psittacula; species Psittacula echo. Next base: position 84,647,560 of record NC_137742.1, on the reverse strand, counting down.
CCGGCCCCTCCTCCTCCCTGGCAGAGCATGAGACTCACAAAGTCCTTGGTCAGTCTAAACATCAGTGTTATCAGTTTTTTGTTCCCAGGCCAAAAGTCAAAAACACAGTGCTGCAACAGCTACTAAGAAGGAGAAAAAAAACTGACTGCCACTGCTGAACCCAGGACACCACCCGGCCCCGCGCCCGGCCCAGAAGTCGATGGGCTCCGAGATGAACTTCAGGGGCGGCTGGTGCGAGGATGGGAGACACGGAGCCGCTTCGGGGCGAGAGAGAATAGAGCCCTTCCCAGCGCTCCGGGCCTGGGCGGCGGGGTGACCCCTTCACGGAACCCCTCAGGGGGGAACTGCGGAAGCCCCCCGAGCACCGCTGTCCGAGCCCCCCGCCTCCCCGCTCTGCCTGCCCCTCCCCTCCCCGTCCCGGCCTTCCACACTCTCACGTTTCGACTTCGAGCGCTGCCACCTTCCTTCCCTCGCACAACCCGTCGCTCAGCTCTCGCACGGCACCAGGCGCCACCGGCCACACGCCCCCTCCCCGTCAAGGCCTTTACGGCCAGGCCACCGCCCACGTGACCCCGCCACACGTTGCAGAGCGCACCCTGGTGGCGCGGAGGGCCGCCCTCCGCCGGCTCACTGAGCCTCGCTCCTCCGTAGAATCCCAGCCTGGTTTGAGTTGGAAGGGACCTTAAAGCTCACTCAGTTCCAACCCCCTGCCACGGGCAGGGACACCTTCCACTAGACCAGGTTGCTCCAAGCCCCTGGGTCTAACCTGGCCTTGAACACTGCCAGCAATGGGGCAGCCACAGCTTTTCTGGGCAACCTGTGTCAGGGCCTCACCACCCTCACAGGGAAGAACTTCTGCCTAAGAGCTTATCTCAGTCTTCCCTCTGTCAGTTTAAATGCAGCAGCCTTTCAGCCCACTTCCATAAGCAGCATTTGCATCGTGCAGAACACATACTTTATTTATTGTGATGCACAAATATTCAAAGGTTACAACAAATTCAGAGTAGTCAAATTATTTGTGGTAACAATTGGTGACAGCCACAGCACACCATCATCTCCAGAAAACATTGACCGTTCACTGCCCCGCTGGTTACTGGTAGAAAACCATTGCACGGAGCAGTGCCAGACATCAGGCATTTTTCCACAGCCTGCAGCTGCTGCTGTGTTTAATTTCAGGGATCACTTTATTTCCACTCACAGCAACTGGAATCAGGAGCTTCCTGTAATCCAGAGGGAGGTGACGCTCAATCAGCACATGCAGCGGTATCTCATCTGTCACCAGCCTTTGTCTTGGTTCAGAAAGAGGAAACCAGAGAAGACAGAGTCGTTAGTGAAAAGTGTTTCTACTCTAGAGTAAAATTTGTGAAGTTTCTTGCAGTGGCATTTTTGCATTTCACAGCTGAAATGCTGTGGCTGCTGTGACAGATACAGGCTCCTACTTGCAGGCAATGCTCCAGGTCCTGCACACAGTGCAGAGCCCAGGCTCACCTGCACACACAGGGACACAGCAGCTAACTGCAGCAGCTCCCACAGAGCTACATGCTCACCATGGCAAGGGCCAGCACACAGACGTACACCTCTGCCAGGGCCTCACCACCCTCAAAGGGAAGAGCTTCTTCCTGAACTCTCATCTCAATCTCCCCTCTGTCAGGTCAAAGCCATTTCCCAAGTCCCTACCGGCCCTTGTCAAAAGCCCCTAGACATCTACAAAAAGGTAAAATAATACGTGTTCAGAATCCTCAGCCATGGCCAAAAAAACCAACTTCCTCAGCCTGTTCATACTAACATCAGTACACACCTGTCAGGTGGGAAAATGAAAATCTCCAGATCAGGACAGCAACAGGTGATTATTTCTAACCAACAGCCCCAGGTCCATCACACAGGCCCATGCAAAACTAATGCCCTCAACCAGGCATGTCCTGCATAATCCCTCGGATTACTTGTAACATTCCATCTGAAAGCCAGTGGAAACAAGGAATAATAACCTGGAGTGACAAGTCAAAATGAGTGATGACTGTTTTGGGCCCCACTGAACTGAAGAGGGCTCCCAAGCCATGAGCACATTCCTGTGTTTTGGTAACAGCACAGAATAAATTCAGGCATGAGATGGGGCAACTGAGACAGCCCCCAGGGAAGAGCAGCAATGAAGAGGCTCTGAGAACCATCACTCCAGGCTGCTGGCCAGGGAGCACGACTGCCAGGAGAGGCCAACCCAGGCTTCCCAGGCCAGAGGTTCATTCTGCTCTGCAGAGGAGCTCCCAGGTTGAACCCCAAGTACCAGCAGCTGCAGCAGCAGGGAGAGTGGGGTGTTGTTCGTAAGAGTTAAGTGATCAAACCAGACAGCAGGACATAGGGAAATGCTCACACTGTTTCCATTGCAAGTGCTTTTAGCAGAAGGCACTCAGGGATGAAAACTATGAAGCCCCACCTCACGCTTGCTGCTACTCTGTTTTATGACTAACACTACCTATTTTGCAGCTGTAACTGCTTCATCCTTGCATATATGACCCTCCTCTTGCTACTAGTTTCTCAGCTGACTCCTTGTGTTCCCAACCCCCCACTACTTACTCTTGCCCCTCCACCACTGTGGAGTATAAAAACCCAAGTCCACCAATTCCCTCCTGGAACAGAAGGCCAAGTGGCATTGTGCAGAGTAAGTCACACAATACCGACTTACTGCTGAAATACTTAACTGCCAGTGCACACCTTGGCAATGACTGTCTTACTGGGCTATCCAAGCACCACGTAAGATTACTACAGGTTAAAGACAACCCTTCCCTTACCTTCTCATGAGGACTTCTACGTCAGACACTTCTACTGTCTTCCTCCCAGCATGGCTAGCGAAAGCTGCCAGATCACTCCAGAGCTGCTTGAAGTATTTCTTGGTGCTGAAGGAAGATTGAGGTCAGGCTGTGGAGTATGTGAGCACCAGCTACTCACCCACTTCTGTAGGGCAAGCTGCACCAGAGCTGCTCATCGTGCACGTCACAGCCTGCCACTGAAAACTCTGGGAGAAGAAACTCCAGCCCCGGAACAAAGTTTGGCTTCTCAGCCTGGGTGCCCTGGAACTTTACAGCCAAGACAGCTGCGAATGAGTTGCACGACTGCAGCCAGAACCCTTTCCAAACCGCCCACATGCGCAAGAACAGGGGTTAACCCCAGGGGAAAACTCAGCAGTGAGGATCAGACTGTTGGCTCTTGTGGTATTGCTGTTCAAACAACCCACAGGTCTTACTCATGAAGGTAACATGGTCCATGAATTCAAGAAAGTGGGAAAAAGGGATCCCAATGTAACAGTGCACAAGTGGGACACTTTGACCTTGCCCAGCACAAGAACAGTTCTCCAGAGCCACACAGAAACCAACATCACCTGCCACATTTCTGTCCTCCTGTTGATCAGAGCTCCTGTGACTGTCCCCACCTGAAGAGGGAGGGCTCTCTGCTTGCCAGCAGCCCTCCTGATGCGTTTCTTATTTCAGGGGAGGACCAGAAGGAAAAAAAAAAAAAAACAAAAAACCCACAAACAAAAACCAACCAACCAACCAAACAAAAAAAAACCAACCCAAAACACCAAAAAAACCCCCAAAAAACAACTAAAATGAGTGAGAATGGAAGCAGTTTGTTGCCACTTACCATTTTTCAACAGTTCTGAATGATTCTGTGGCCACTGGCATTTTCGCATAGTCCTTAAATACACTCTTTACCAAACTACTTGACACTTTAGGCTCCAACGGCTTTTTCCATGAGCACTTTAGAACTGGCTTTGCCTGCTGTGGCTGCAGAGGAGGCCTTTGAGGCAAAATGAAAATGCACACATCAAATGAACAAACACAGAGTAGAGGGAGAAAACACAGTGCTGAGTTTGGGCAAACCTTATGCTGAATTGAAGGTCTAAGAACTACTTTGAGCTGTTAATTTTTAATCCCTCCCAATTCTTCAAATCCCTCATGCCCATGAAGTTCAGTTTGTGAACAGTTCACATGGCATCATGACCTTGGGAGAAGCAATCCAGCCTGAATTTCCCAAGACAAGCATGTTAGCATAACAAACAGTTGGCAAACCAGAGTTCTCTCCAGTATACCAATGCAGTTTTCATTGCATCCCTGTAGGACGTGTGGCAGGAGTACACAATGTCTGAGGCATCCACAGGTCACCTCTATTCCACTGTCATAAGTTGTAACATAGCTCCACTTCAGCAGAGTATCAAGAACACCTTTTTCTATTTTATAAATATATTTTACTATTCATGATTAGAGCAATCATCCAGCAACTCTGGAAGCATCATTCATCTCTGTTCACAGCAGGAAAGGGCACAAGAATTTGATTTTACCACTTACTGCTTCAGTAAACAAAAATATAGTCATGGGCTAAAAAAGTTCCCCAGGCCCTGCTGTTAGTGGTTCTGATGACATTTGCTTGATAGACCTTTATTCAATTGCTAAAACAGTGGCTGGACTCTCTACTCCCTGCCGCAGCTGATAAAGCACAGAACCAATGCAGCAGGGCTCAACTCATTCCCCCTGGCATTCACACCTCCTAGAGACACTTCTACCAGGCCACCGCTGAAGGTTGCTCATACTTACTCAGGAGCAGCAGGTTTTGCAAGTGATGGAGTTAACAGTGGTGGCTTGTAGGCTGCAGCATGGACAAATGGGGGCGTCTTCATGATACCCTCTGTGGACAAAACGTACTTAAGGAACTGGATTCTACTTGCAGAGCTCTCCAGCAGGTAGTGCTGTAGCAGCAGACAGAAATCCAGCCATCTTTTCACACATCAGCTCTGGAGCCACACTGCCTGTGCGCAGGCTGTGGCTCCACAGCACACTGAATCAGAGCAACTGCCTTCTGCTGCAATGCCATCCACCCCACCTGCTGCCACGTGGGATGGTGGCTTCCCTCGTGTGCTGGACATGCTCGGGGTCAGGCTGCAGTGGCTGTTGGCTGTGTAGACTGAGGCTGCCAAAGCTGATGCCTCTTTTCCCATAGAGAGCTTCAAAGTCTGCAAGCTACCTCCTCACCATCCTGCTAAATCAGTGTCAAATTCTCATTAACACAGGGATGAGCAGAGCAACAAAAATCATATTACAGGGGCCAGTTTACGAGTATCACAGAATCCCAGACTTGTTTGGGTTGGAAGGGAACTTAAAGCTCATCCAGTTCCAACCCCCTTCTACTAGATTAGGCTGCTCCAAGGCTCTGTCCAACCACTTCTTTGGGCAACCTGTTTCAGTGCCTCACCACCCTCACAGGGAAGGACTTCTTCCTAAGATCCAACCTAAATCTCACCCTGTTTCAGTCTAAACCCATTACCCCTTGTCCTATCACTGCAGACCTTGATGAAGAGTCCCTCTCCAGCATCCTTGTAGGCCCCCTTCAGATGCTGGAAGGCTGCTATGAGGTCTCCACGCAGCCTTCTCTTCTCCAGGCTGAACAGCCCCAACTTTCTCAGCCTGCCCTCATATGAGAGGTGCTCCAGCCCCTGATCATCCTTGTGGCCTTCTCTGGACTTGCTCCAGCAGCTCCATGTCATCCTTATACTGAGAACATCAGAACTGCACACAGTACTCCAAGTAGGGTCTTCCCAGAGAGGAGCAGAGAGGGAAAATTCCCCCCCTGGAGCTGATGCTCATGCTCTGGGGATGCAGCCCAGCACATGGCAGGGTTCTGGACTGCGAGGGCACACTGCTAGATATTGTATGTGCATGCAGATGTTGCACACACGTGTGTCGTGGTTTAAGCCAGTCGACAAGTCAGCCATGCCGTTTCTACTCCTCCCCCAAGAGGGATGGGGAGGAGAATCGAAAGAATGTAACTCCCATGGGTTGAGATAAGAACAGTCCAGTAACTAAGGTATAACACAAATCACTACTGCTACCACCAATAAATAATGATAAGAGAAATAACAAGGGAAGAGAATACAATACCACCCGTCGGAAATAAGCCCGACAGAGAAGAGGACGTGCCCTTCCGGGTAACTCCCAGTTACATCCCCGGGCATGACGTGCTGTGGTATGGAATACCTCTTTGGCTAGTTTGGGTCAGGTGTTCTGTCCCTGCTTCCTCCCAGCTTCTCCTCCTCCCTGGCAGAGCATGAGACTCACAAAGTCCTTGGTCAGGATAAACATTCTGACCAGCAACTGAAAACATCAGCTTTATCAGTATTATTCCCAGGCCAAAAGTCAAAACCACAGCGCTGCACCAGCTACCAAGAAGGAGAAAAACTGACTGCTGCTGCTGAACCCAGGACAACGTGCTAACACACACAGTGTGCACACACATTGGCAGGTAGCATGTGTGCTGAGACTGGCATTGGCCAACACTCCAGCATGTCCAGGACCTCTGGATGCCACCCCTTCCCTCCAGTGTGTCGACTGCGTCACACAGCTCGGTGTCATCAGCAAACTTGCTGAGGGTGCTCAATCCCACTGTCTGTGTAACCAACAAAGATGTTAAACAGGAAGAGATGCTACTCTTTGTTTCACCCTGCCAGCAGCGATCTCTTCATCAAGACCTTTCCATCTCTTCATATAGCTGTGTTAAAGACAACCACACTGACACACTGTTGTAGACACCCTAAAAACCCTCACAGCTTTCCTTGTGGCAGAATTGTGCCAGCCAAACAGTCATCTTTGCGCCTTTCACACTGCACAAATACATACAGGCCTGATATCTCATTACAGCTGAATTTCCCCACAATGCCTCAAATCCTAGTAATGGGATTATTTTAGAATGTCCTTAGTTCAGTTTTATATCAGGGTGTATATTGTGCATCAAAAGACTTTAAGACCAGTGCCAAAACCACCACAAAACACACTCTGGCCATTCTTAAACACGGCCTCGATCAAAGAGAACTCAGTCTGATGTATAAGTTCTTCCAAAGGGTGTAAGTACTCTTGGGGCAACAGAACAGACTGATGCAGTGTCTGAAGGACTGTTTAGGAACAGACATTTCTAGCTTTCTGGAAAAACCAGCCTACTCTTTTGGTTAATTGGAAACAAAATCTGTAGCTGCACATACAAAATATGGGGTTCTATATTAGGTTTCAAGTCTGGACTCATGAATGGCTGTGGAAGCAGCAGTTCCATGCTAAGGCATTACAAAGTTAGTATGAAGTTAGGAGTCAGGAAAGAAGGAATAAAAGAGAAGAGAAGGCTGGGTGAAGACCTCATAGCAGCCTTCCAGTATCTGAAGGGGGGCTATAGGGATGCTGGGATGGACTTTTCATTAGGGACTGTAGTGATAGGACAAGGGGTAATGGGTTAAAACTTAAACAGGGGAAGTTTAGATTAGATATAAGGAAGAAATTCTTTACTGTAAAGATTCTTCACTGATTCTTCACTGTAAGGATGGTGAGGCATTGGAATGGGTTGCCAGGGAAGTTGAGAATGCTCCATCCTTGGCGGTGTTCAAGGCCAGGCTGGAGAGAGGCTTGGGTGTCATGGTTTAGTGTGAGGTGTTCCTGCCCATGGCAGGTGGTTGGAACTAGATGATCTTAAGGTCCTTTCCAACCCTAACTATTCTATGATTCTATCTTAAGGTTCTTTCCAACCCTAACTGTTCTATGATACTCCTGTGTCACTTCTATAAAACCACTTTACAATCGGTTTCACCTATTTGTGCACTTCCACTACTTTCAGCTTAAAAAGCACAAGATGATCTAGGTCCCTGAAGCACCTGATGAGGCAGTAAAATCTGGCCCTAGGAACAGCAGCCAGCAGCTTCCCCTGGACTACTTGATGGACTAAACAGTTAATAATGTTATTATCCTACGTTGTTCCTTAATCGATCAAGAAATAATGGAAAAATTTCTCCAACTGCCTCTGCTACTGCTGAAGGTACTACTTACCTTCATTCTCAGTGTCTTCAGCTTCATCCTCAGTAGGCTTTTCTTCTAGACTATCCAATTCTATCAAAATAGCCTGGTCCTCTAGTTCATCTGCTTGTTCAACAGCATCCTTCAAGGGCTCCATCCCAGATTTTTCAGAGAAGGTAGGATTAGAATGCTTACTCAGACTTCTAGCTCCAATACCTTGGGCAATCTCACGCTCTGGATTTCCAAACAGAAAAAATACATCACTGAAACAAGTATCCTAGCCAAAATTTCAGAGCACTCATAAGAACAAAACCCAACTTTCCGTTCCTGACAACACTGCTGCCAATTATATTCCTATCTTCAAGGATAAAGCATCAGCACACTAAACTAGACAAGCTAAAGCATTGAAAACCCTCAGCTTTTCCCTCTGCTACATCTAGGTGTCAAACAAAACAAAACAAAAAAATAGCAGTTGGCAATGTGGAGTAGACCATGAGATTTGAGTGCAATTTTTAATCTGAGCTCCTTTGGAAATGAATTCCCTTTAGTAAATACTTTTATCTCAAGAAAAGTCTTACCAAAGCCTTAATGCAGCATCTTGAACACAGAAGACCCAACAATTCAGGGAAAGTAAGTTGGGAGATCCTGATTTGCCAACACACTCAAAAGATCTCCAAATTTTATCAATCTCTGCCTGATTCTAGAACTTCCACTGGTAAATTTTAACTGAAGATGCCTTCTGCAATTATATATTTCTAAACACTACTGCCAAAGCAGTTTTGGTTCCCATTTGAGCAGAATGCAATCTTTCAGCTTAAAATTAGTTTGCTATTTTCCCAGTATTTAGCCCAGATTCCAGAATGCAAACAGAGTTAACAAGTATCTCCCCCACCAATGATGCCAACAATCATCTTGAGACATCTCTGGCATTACAGATTCAGTATTAGAGGTTGTCCTCACCAGCTTCAGGAGAGCCTTGGTATTCAACGCCTCCTTCTGCTATTCCCTCTTCTTCTGAAGGGGCTGCTTCTGTGAAAGGAACAATGGAAAAGACTTAAAAAGGATCCTAAACTGGATCTTCATTACTTACTAGAAGGCAACCTTCAAGCTCTTGTCTAAAGAGAAAAAGATGCTGGCTAGTCCTGAAGAAAGATAACAGCCAACATGGCTTAAATAATTATAGTAAAGCATTAGAATGCATACAAACCAAAAGAGTGATTAGACAGATGCATTCCTTGCCAGGAGGGAGCTATTCATCTTTCCTTTGGGAAGATGATCAGTACTACGGACCTATCAAAACGTATTAACCCATATTCCATTTGCAGAACTGTGAACAGAGAAAATACTGACAAGAAAACACATGAGCAAGTCACAGACTCCATTGAGAAAGCTTGTCTGGAAATGCTCATAGCATCAGTCTCTCTCTGACGAGACTTCAATTACTTTATCTCCAGTATCTACTGCACAATAAAGTCTTGATTTCACCCTGTGAGTCACCTAAAAAACTCTTAATCAGATTAAAGCACTGCATTCCTTTCCAACACTGAAAGCACTTCTTACCCTCTCTGAAATTCTCTTCCTGATCCGCTCTGTCCACTGTCTTAGCCATCTTTTCTTCTGTATCACTTACATCTAGGACCTCAATTATACAGGCCACAACATCTCTCAAAGACTTGCTGAAAGATCTCTTAGGCTTTTGAGTGACTGAGGACCCCAAACATTTACTTGAACTTCTGAATGGCAAAGAGGAGCTCTGTCTATTAACAGCTAGTAACTGAGAGCATTAATGTGCCCCTAGTCTCTTTTTAAACCTTTTCACTTTCCTGGTAAGTTAAAAAAAACCAATCAAGCAGAGAGAGAGAGGTACACACAAGAAAACATTTCTTCTTTACATGGAACAGCTCAGAGAGTTCACACTGAATCTTAGGAAACAGTTGGAAAAGTCCTTGCAACTATTTTTCCAGCTCAAACTGTGGAGCAACACTGGCATCAGCTACTTTTGGTAAAACAGCAGAACTAGGTAACCATTCACATTTTACCTTAATGCCTTACAACCTGCAGCATCTTTCAGATACACTCTTAACCTTCTTCTCTTCTTCTCATTTGATCCAGTCCCCTATTCCATGTCCTCCCCATTTACCTCCATGCCTACTGCTGGACTCTTCAAAGCAACCAACTTTTTTCTACTGATCTCTTCTCTTGTCCTTTCAACACAATCTTTCCCTCCAGCATGCCACAGACAATCCTCCAGAAGCAGAGTATGTTGCAACAGTCCACTAGGAATTAATTAATTTCTAAGGTTTCCAGAGCAAGAACTCTTCTCCTGGCTTGAGCAGTACTGAATTCATCAACCATTTTTTAAACACCATGGCCCTTCTGGTAAAGGATCATAAAAAACCCTAAATGAAACATCACCTGTTCACACTGCATGGAAAGCATAGGGAACTTTGACTGACAGTATAAAGCAGATAGAGCCTGGCTCTTTTTAGTGGTGCCCAGTTCCAGGAGAAGTAACAGGCACAGACTTGAACACAGGAGGCTCTGTCTGAACATCAGGAAACAATTTTTCCCTGTGAGGGTGACTGAGTCCTGGGCAACCTGCTCTGGGTGGCCCTACTGGAGCAGAGGGGTTGGAGAAGATGACCTCGAGAGGTCCCTTCCTATCTTAACCATCCTGTGATTTCAGGTATTACCTGCTAAGCCCCAAGTCCTAACCCATAGTATTCACCGCCAACCACCACTTCTTCTAAAACAGAGAGCTGACCCATTGGGTTATTATTTCCAGTTAGTCCACTGGGAATGATCTTGCTTATTTTCTGGTGGGTTTTCAGGCGATTTTGAAGATACAGGAGTCATACTGTCAACATGCTCATGATCAAGGACTAAGTCCTGAGAATATCCTTGGGACAGTCTCTTGCCTGTACCCACACTTGTCAGCATGGTTGTTTGACTCCCAGGTGACATTTCTGAGTCCACAAGATAGCTCTGTGCTGTTTAGAAAGTTTTAAAACAAGTTTTATGTCAAAAAGCATTTAAGGTCACAGGAGACACATTTATTACCAGGACTTGCATAATACAAAATTGAAACCATTCAACCAAATTTTATTCATTCTCCATAGATGAAAACCTGAAATGGTATCTCTACACTTCAGTGTCCCAAACTTTCTCCACCAAAGTGTCTCCCCAGTACCCACAGTTACAAACATGATATCAAATGATTCCTGGTATAAATCACTAAACTGGGTAGAGCACATACTTACGCACATAGAATCAAAGCAAGTACAGATACAGAGCCTCATTCTAATCTTGCTTCCCAAATTATACTGGATTTCTGTGAGCGTGCTAATACCCTTTAAACCATAAAATACAGACCCACGCTTCAGAAACTGCTTCTACAAGCCACCTTATAGAAGGCACTCCCTCCCAAAACAGAAGGAAGAACATGAAAGAAACCTTTTCTCCTCAGCATGTCCTGTTCCACTTTGTCTTCAAAAGCTTTTATGTCAACAGGTTTGCGATTCTTTGGTCTCCGGCAAAGGCGCCTCCTTTCAACAGTATCTGGCCGGACCAAGTATCCAAGAGACATGCTAAGAGATCTGTCAAAAGAGGAAAGAAAAAATAATTTTCCAAGCTTACATACTCCTTTTTACTCTCAGATTACAAACATGGTGCCAGTAACAGCAAGACAATTATTGTCATAATCATTATCAATTACTACAATCATTATCACAATTATTATCAATTATTATCACAAATCCCTTAGGTAAGAGAAATTTCCCCAAAAAAACCTTGAAGACTACATGCCAGCCAACTTTAAACAAATAGTTGAATTCCATGATACCACATAACATCAGGATGTGTATTAGGAGAGACAGGAAACAGACTGTTTTACAGCCTCCAGCCTCAAGAGGGCTGCAACACCACATCTGATGAAAGGTTCAGGAATTTTAGACGATTTAAAGAACAAAAAGAAGAAATAAAAAGGGGGGAAAATAAACGCTTGAGACTAAGCTGTCTTCTAGATGACAGCAGTGTGGTAGGATGACTTCAGACCAAGTCTAAGAAGCTGCTTAGTATCAGTATTCACAGCTAAGTGCAGCTACCAACACACTGTAACTTTTTAAGACAGAAGCTAAGATAGCAACCTGTGAAGCACGGGACGAGATGTACCTCATTGTAAATGTTTTGCATCTTAAAGAAACTGGCCATGCTCAGCTACTTTCATTCCCTCTCTCAAGGCAGCCTAATGAAAAAGGGGGTCCAGAGGATTCACAGGTACATGCACTGAAAGGCAGGAAAGGTGCTGGTGCACTGCCATGACACAAATGGCATGGAATAGGTAGGTAGGTAGGTAGGTACTGTCCTGGTTTTGGCTGGGACAGAGTTATTTCTCTTCCCAGTAGCTGGTGCAGTTCTGCGTTTCTGCCCTAGTGTGAGAACAATGCTGATCATAATGATGGTTTAGTTATTGCTCAGTAGCGCTTGCCCTGATCAAGGACTTTTCAGTCTCATGCACTGCCAGTGAGGAGGGGCACAAGAAATCAGGAGGGACACCAACCCCAAACCACCCAAAGGGGTATTCCACACCGCAAAGCATCATGCTCGGGATAGAAACTGGGGGGAGTTGACAGGAGGCACTGACTGCTGCTGGGGATTGGTCAGCTGGTGGTGAACAACTGTGCTGTGCATCACTTGAGGTTTGGGGGGGAAAGTTTATTCCTTCCTCTCTCTTTCCCATTATAATTATTATTTTATTATTACATTTTACTTTTATTTCAATTACTAAACTGTTCTTATCTCAACCCATGGGTTTTTAGAATGCAGCCCTGTGCAATAGCCTTGTGTGGGGCCACAGGCAAGGGCTGCAGTGAGAAAGGTGAATTAATCTGCTAATTATGCCTAGGATCATTAGCAAAGTGCATGGTCAACACAGCAAAAGAAGCTCTCTGACTTGCTAAGAAGCTTTTGAAGTCCAGGGAAGTTGAATTAAAGATTGTGCAGATGAAACTTACGTGATGAGACAATTAACAGGCAGAGATAATTAAATATTCTAAGGTCTACTACGTACTGATTTATTTTTGGAAACAGAATGAAAAATTGGAAAGAGAATGAAAGGAAAGAAGTAGTGATCCTACTGAGTAAAGAGACTAGTGATAGCAGCAATTAGAGCTAGCCCAACCTGAGCATAGCAGAACCATAGTTTCCGAAAATCACAAGGTGTGTAGTGTGACACATTCAAATGCCATCACTGGGTGGGGGGTGGAATATGATTGTGTTATTACTGACAGAGGTCTTCATCATGCACCCAGGTCTATACTGCTCTTCCCAACTACAGAGATGACGAATCAAGGCAGCTATAGTTAGGACAGCTAGGAGTAAAGACATTTCAGTTTAAACTCACCCAGCCACAGTGCTGTCCAGCAGTGACGAAGCTAGAAAACATTGGTGATATGTTAGTTGAGAAAGCACAGCAAGTGAGAAATTACTCTCTACACCACAGGCTACAGGAGCAACCCAATGGTCCTCCTTCTATGTGCTACAATTCTCAGAAGTTACATTTTAGACAGAACAGAATTAGATGACGGGTTCACTTTACAAATTCCTGTCCGCATTTCAGAACTGTGTATGAGAATTCTAATAAGCAGTTTCTGAAAGGGTAATAAAAGTTACTTCAAAGAAAATTGAATACGGCAGGTGCCCTCCCACTCAATAATATTAATCTTACATTAATAGCAAGATGCTAGGGTAGGGCCTCAGTCATAACCACTCTCCAGCAACACAAATCAAACATTAAAGCACCTGGAAACTTAAGAAGTAGATTGTGTGTGAAACTGTAACCCAAACTTGTTCTACTCATGAATTCCCCAAAATATGCAGAAAGCAGATCTGGAGCACACTGACAAAATCACAGTCATACTAGAAAACACTGGAGCATGCAATGGTCTGCTTTTCAGAGCTGCCTACATTTTACCAGCACATGTTCAGACCAAGTACCAGGCTAAAGGCAGACAAGCTGATTTTTTCACCACAGGTGACTCATGGTGGGATTCATCTCCAGATTAAAGTATGCAAACACAGGTGTCTATGTTCCCAATACAGCCAAGCACCATTAATCAAAAGTAGGTGTCTACTTTAAGGTAAGCTAAATCACTCTTCATATTCCACTGACCAGACCTTCTCTAAACTTCAGGAGGACTCCAGTTACCTCATGTACACACAGGCACAGAGCATCTGTAATTTGGCCCTGAGGTCTCTAATTTGGAGTTGAATCCCACCCCTGAATTCTACTCCAGTTGTTACTGCCAATAGGATATATAAACTAAGAGGAGGTGTTTTTACTGTCTTTGTTAAACTGCAACTAAAATCAAAATTATATTTAACAAATTTTGCATATTTGTATTTACATGGAAGACTCAGTCCAATATAAAACATTTTCTTTTATAAAGCTGTAAGATCCTTTTTTCACAAATAAGAACTTAATAACTTATTTGATGTAACTGCTGTGAAGTCTGCAACTTGCTGTATTTTCAAGTTTCTGGAATTGAAGGAAAGATAGGGATTGCTTTCTATGGAGATACTTCAAAACTCAAAGAACACCCAGCTATAAAAAGAGTCAAGAGGTTACAGTCAAGGCAGAGTTTGTAACTTTGCTCAAAAAGGCTTATTTTCAATTTGATAGGAAGGGATTTCCCTTCTCTGCTACGCGCTTTGCACAAGATGCTGCAATCTTGCTTTCAAACTTATAGCTGCTCAGCTGAGAAGCTACTAAGAACTAAACTGTAGCAGATGAAAATCCAGTGACAACAAAAGCAGTGCTGAACAAGGCAGTTTTTCACTGTGGCCTTACCTTGGTTCTGGACAAGTTGTTGGCTTACTGCTCTCTCAAACTCAGAAATTTTCAGTTGCTTTGTCTCCTTATTCAGATGAGGTACGAAGACAGCTCTCTCCTCAGGAACAAGCTCTGGCAGCTGCATTTCCTCCCTGCCAACACAAACCAAGCCTTTAACAGAGGATGCTATCATCACTTAGCTACCCTAAGATAAGGCCCCTGTAATGCCACTGAAAATCAAATTAAAATGATTTGACCTTGCTGCAGCAGAATTAAGGAACTAAGTGATCAGCTTGGCAAATGCTGGAACATGTCATTCCCTCCTACTAAATCAAAGTAAATTTCACAAGGAGAATCAAAACTTGAGTGTATATTCAAAATAGCAAGGTTCAGAAAGGTCAGACTAGAGTAAAAGCTTGGACTTTCAACAAGCTCCATAGCAGTCTCCTCCTAACAGCCCAAAGGAGCAATTAGGCTTGGCAATCATTACAATGTAAACCATAGAATCCCAAGTTGGTTTGTGTTGGAAGGGACCTTAAAGTTTATTCAGTTCCAACCTCCTGCCACAGGCATGGAGACCTTCCACTAGACCAGGCTGCTTCAAGCCCCGTTCAACCTGGCCTTGAACACTGCCAGGGACGGGGTATCCACAGCTTCTCCGGTCAACCTGCGCCAGGGCCTCACCACCCTCACAGGGAAGAACTTCTGCCAAAGATCTCATCTTAGTCTCCCCTGTTTAAGTTTCAACCCATCACCCCTTGTCCTATCACTACAGTCACTGATGAAGAGTCCCTCTCCTGCATCCAAAGAGGGATGAAATGAAAAAGCCATCATCATGAAACAACAGTAGGTACAACAAAGCACAGTGGTACATGGAATGGACATGTCACATCCCAGCCAGGTACTGGGTCAAGATAAGGAAGTAAGTTCCTGTTTTGTTGCCCACCTTTAGTGAGAAGTTCCAAGAGTCCCCTTCTCATGAAGGTCATGTTCATGCAGTGAGCTGCTGCCAGCACCGCACTGAATAGTAAGACCATCGCATTCACAAATCTGTTCCCCTTACAAATCACATTCTCTACCACACAGAAGTGTAGCTAAGTTTCATTTCTTATAATGTAAGCCTAAAGTGGTTAGAATTAACTGGCTTGTGGCTTGTAATGGGGAACAGATGTGAAGCACTGGGGAAAAGATTGTGCTGTTTTGTTTGTTTTTTTTTTTTCCCCCAAATCTCTCCTGGAATGCACTATTACAGCTAAGGAAGGCAGTGCCTGTCCAAACAAAGGAAAGCCCACATCAACTAAAGCAAGGCTGTGAGAAAGGATTTAAAACAAAAAGTCTACATCTATTTACATTCAACAACTAGCTAACAATGGAATATAGAACCCTGCAAGTATCAGCTGGCTTGGCTTTTCAATTGAGAAAGGCTGAGAAAAAGCACAAAGAGATTCAAGAACTACAACAAGCAAAATCAAGAAGGAACTAAAATACTATTGCTGGGTTTTTTTTTTTTAAGAAACAAAAAAGAACAAAATACAAATCAACAAGCTGCCACACTTACAGAAAACTCAGGTGTTTCTTCCTCTATTAAAATATCAATAGAAGCTCACTTAGTATTTCGCATGACCTTATTTAAGGCTGCTTGTGGTCAATGTAAAGAGTTTAGCTACAAAGGCAAAGGAAATCACATTACTCAGAACAGTCTGTTTTGCAGTAAGCAAAAATGGGCACCACTGTTGTGACAAAACTGGTTAAAGCAAATTACGACTTATCACCACAACTGACTTTCTTCTGTTTCATAATGAAGTCAATGAACCATACTTTAGCCTCTCCAATTCAGTCAGGCCTAGTAACTTAAAATATTAATGGAAGCTAATGCCTAAAAGCAGCTGGGCTCCAAACCACTCTACAGGAAGAAAGTTATCCTGAGCAGTCCAAAACAAGGACAATCAAGAAGCAGCAACACTGTATAAAGCTACAGCAGCCTGTGCTCTGAATATAAGACGTGGCAGTCACTCGTTACAAACCAGAATTGTCAGCATGCAGCCTGGAGCCTTGAAGAGATCCAAGAACTTCTTTAGTATGTCACAGACAACTGAGGAAAGTACATTCCCACCAAGAGATTTCTGATTTTCAGACTTAACAGGCTGAGAGAGCTGGACTTGTTCAGCCTGGAGAAGAGAAGGCTCCTAAAGGGGAGACCTTAGAGCAGCTCCAGAGCCTAAAGGGGCTACAAGAAACCTGGAGACAGGCTTTGGACAAGGGCCTGTAGGGACAGGACAAGGGGGAATGGCTTTAACCTGACAGAGGAGAGACTGAGATGAGATCTTAGGAACAAGTTGTTCTCTGTGAGGGTGCTGAGGCCCTGGCACAGACTGCCCAGAGAAGCTGTGGCTGTCCCACCCCCAGCAATGTTCAAGGCCAGCTTTGACAGGTCTTGCAGCAACTTGGTCTAGTGGAAGGTGTCTCTATCTGTGGCAGGGGGTTGGAACTGGATGATCTTTAAGGTCCCTTCCAACTCAAACCAGTCTGGGATTCTATGATTCTCCTAACCAGCACTTCCACTGCAAAAAGATATTAGAAGTCTGTATTTAAGAAGGGGGACTAGGCACAAGCCCACAGTATTTGTTTCTCAGTCCCTCAGTTCCAGTGATTCCTATGTGACTTTCAAAGCTGGAGAGGTATTTATGAATATCTCACTGGACGAAACGCAGTGCTGATCACTGAAACAGAAGCAGAGAAATCCTGTTCCCCAATCCCATCATTAGAACTGCAGCTACAGTGTAAAAAAAAAAAAAAAAAAAAAAAATTGAAGTAAAAATGTTAATAATTACTTACATGCTGGAAAGCCTCCCAGTTGAGAGTTCTGCTTCAGCTTCTTCTGCTGCCGCTTCTGGTTCTTCATGTTTTGATATGTCAGGTACCACAGGTGAAGCTGGTGGAACTGCCAACAAACCAAAACATTATTATTTTTCACAGTTCAATCCAGCAAGAATGCCAAAATGCAGCAGAGTGACAAACCTACACTATATTCTGTAAGTTACGTGTATTAATGGGTTAAAAGAACTGGTTAAAACTATTTGGGTTCTACTCAGAAGGATGGCCTGTACAGTGACAAAGCCAACAGAGTCCTACACGCTGGAGTATGTGATAGTGTGTGCCTCTGTGATTTACCCATGGTCCTAACGGTAAAGGCAGCACAAAGATTAGGTGCTTGGTCCCAAGACAATTACAGTAAGTGAAGAGAATTTTCAAGAATATGACTTTGCCAGTGCAAGACCTGGTCTTTGAGACAGAGCTGCATCATCTGTTCTCATTCAGCTGCCACTGAAGTGATTTCTCTTTCACACTGTTGTGGTTCAAGCCCAGTTGGTAACTCAGCACCATGCAGTCACTCGCTCACTCCTCCCCTTTCCCCTCCCACCTCCAGGTGGGATGCGGAGGAAAATTTGAAGAATGTAAACCCCACGGGTTGAGATAACATCAGTTTAAAAACTGAAGTATAATATTAAACTACTACTAAGAGAAATAACAAGGGAAAGAATATAAAACTAAAAGGGAAAGGGGAAAAAAACCAATAAACACAAGTGATGCCCAACACAATTGCTCAGCACTTGACCTATATCCAGCCCAACCCGAGCAACAATCTGGGCCTTCTGGGTAACTCCCCCAGTTTATATACTGGGCATGACGAGCTATGGTACAGAATACTCCTTTGGCTAGTTTGGGTCAAGTGTCCTGTCTCTGCTTCCTCACAGCTTCTTGTGCCTCTCATCACTGGCAAAGCATGAGACTGAAAAGTCCTTGATCGGGGTAAGTGCTACTGAGCAACAACTACAACATCGGTGTGTTACCAGCATTTTTCTCGGACTAAAGCCAAACACAGCACTGTACCAGCTACTGGGAAGGAGAAATATAAGTTACAGCCAAACCCAGGATGTACATACATTGGTCATGCAAGGGTCTGTATTTCTGTTCGATGTAACAGGGTAAGAACAAGCTACAGAAGAACATCTATTCTCAACTCCACCAAAATATTGTCCTTCTCTGCTTCCCTGAAAATAAAGGATGCTTACAGATGTGGATGATTTTCTTGATCAAAGTCCGTGGTGTGTCACCAGTAAAATCACACAACAATGGCCCTGGCCCCACCAAAGTACTTCTGCCCAAATTCTTCTTTCCTGGATCAGATCTGGTCTAAAGAGAGATATTAGACAAACACAACTCAAAAACTGTATTTTTATCACTAGAGACGACTCTTAGCATCAAAAGCATTCATCATGCATCCTCAAATAACAATCTAAGCTACTTAACACATCTTCCAAATTCCCAAACAAGTTGGAACAACAAAACACATCTGTTTTTTTAACAGTACTGCCACGTTGGTTTTGGACAGGAGACAATTCACAGTGATGCATCACCCTCATCGTGAACCAAAGCCTGAGAGACTTGAGGGCAGGCCCACGGCCCCTCACGCGAAAGCCGCAAAAAAGGGTAACAAAACACAACCATAAGGGAGGTGCGAGGCTCTCAGGGCCCTGGCTACTCGGCGAGCGAGGAATTCAGGGTGTTCGGCCCGTTTTACACATTAAACAAAAAAGGAGCACCCCGTGTTCCCCGGCCCGGCCGCGAGGGCCTCGCTCCTCTCGGGAAAGGCGGGCAGCGCATGCCGGCCGGTCCCACCTCGGCTTTCTCTCTCACTTCGTCCCGTATCCTCTCCCCGGCCCCATCCATCACCTCGGCTGCCGCTCCGGTGGTCGAGCGGCGGGCGGATGAGCGGAGGGCAGGCATACCGGGCGCTCCAGTAGTCGAGCGGCGGGCACGCACACCGATAGATCCGGTAGTCGAGCGGCGGGAGGACGAGCGGAGGGTAGGCATACCGGTCGCTCCGGTAGTCGAGCGGAGGGAGGATGACTGGCGGGCGACACCAGCGGCTGCTCCGGTGGTCGAGCGGCGGGCGGAGACAGCGGCCGCTCTGGTGGTCAAGCGGGGGCCGGATGAGCGGCGGGCAGGTATAGCTGCCGCTCCGGTGATCAAGCCGCGAGCGGAAATGGCAACCACTCAGGCAGGCGGTCACGGCAGCCTAACGGCGCGCGCGCGCGCGACGCCTCACGGGAGCGGGCGGAGCCTTGGCGGGGGCGGGGAAGCAGCGCAGTGTGGGGTGGGTAGTTCCGGCTCGGCGCTGTCGCCGTGGTGCATTGTGGTCCGCGTAGTTCCGGTGCGGCTGAGGCGCGCGGCGTCGGCCGGCGGCGAGAGGCCGCGGTTGGCCTTGTGGGAGCTGTAGTTCGGCGGGCACCCCCCCCCGCGGCCGTTTCCCCCCGCCCCGCCATGCCGGGCTTCACCTGCTGCGTGCCGGGCTGCTACAACAACTCGCACCGCGACAAGGCGCTGCACTTCTACACCTTCCCCAAGGACGAAGAGCTGAGGCGCCTCTGGCTGAAGAACGTCTCCCGGGCGGGCGTCAGCGGCTGCTTCAGCACCTTCCAGCCCACCACGGGCCATCGCGTCTGCAGCGAGCACTTCCAGGGCGGCCGCAAGTCCTACCTAGTGCGGGTCCCCACCATCTTCCCGCTGCGCGGCGTCAACGAGCGCAAGGCGCAGCGGGCCGCCCGCCGTCCCCGCCCCGCTGCTGCTGCCGCCGCTGCCGCTGCCGCCGCGCAGGGCCCCGCTGTTGCCGCTGCCGTCGCGGTCCCGACAGGGGGCGCGGCCGAGGACGTGAAGCCCATCGACTTGACGGTACAGGTGGAGCTCGGGCCCGGGGCCACCGTAGGGCCCGGCCCCGGGAGGCTACCGGCGGCAGGGGAGGAGGGCCCGTTGGAGGGCGGTCCCCCGGACCACTCGTACTCGCTG
This sequence comes from Psittacula echo, assembly GCF_963264785.1. NCBI lineage: Eukaryota > Metazoa > Chordata > Aves > Psittaciformes > Psittacidae > Psittacula > Psittacula echo. The sequence continues at coordinate 84,627,070 of NC_137742.1, read as the reverse complement.
TCGTCGGGCACCACGTCTGAGGAGCTGCTGAGGAAGTTGAACGAGCAGCGTGATATCATCGCGCTGCTGGAGGTGAAGATGAAGGAGATGAAGGGCAGCATCCGCCGCCTGCGCCTGGCCGAGGCCCAGCTCCGTGAGGAGATCCGTGAGAAGGATCGGCTGCTCCACGCCGCCAGCGCCGGGACCCGCAAGCGCCACGGCCTCTGAGGCTGCCGACGCCCGGCGTGGGGCTCTGCACTCCGGAGCCTCCGCCGCCCTCGGGGAGGTGCCCTGGCAGAGCGGGGACGGCGCGGGCTGCGGCCTCAATTCCGGCCCTCTCTGCCCGGTTCTTCCTGTCCCCACCGAAGCATACCCGCGCCATAGGGATCCTCCTTCCTAGACGGGGCGGCCGCTGTCGCCTCAGTGCCAAGCCCCGTTACTGTTCTCCCCAAGCTTAGCACTGCGGGCACCTGCCGGCGTCCCGCCTACAGCACGCCCATCAGCACCGTCCGTGCCGACAGTGGCAGAAAACGCTTCTCGTAGTGCGGATGGAACTCGTGTCACCACCAAGTGGAAGTATGGTGTCGGTTTTCAGCAAATAAACTCGCCCATGGTAAGTGAGGTAGCTGCAACACTACCCTGGAGAAGGCACAGCTGGAAGCGTGGTTGGCACCGAGCCCTTCATAGGAATGAACAAGGATGTCGTGTTTGGCCTTGCATAGCAGAGGCATGAGGAAAGCTTTATAAACCCTCTCAGGGTGATGTGTTTCTTCAGTAAATTACTGATGCCATAAAAGACTGCTGTTTCTAGAGTGAAAGAATCCCTAGGTTAAAAAGTGCTCGTCCTATGTAGTTTCTGCTTTCTCTGCAGTGCACATGTATTTGTTACAGATGTCTCAACACTGAGTAAGGATTACAGTCTGGTACAAGGAGTCCAGTGGCATTTGACAGCTGTAGTTTTATCTCGTCAGCTTACGAACTCCTCATGAAACGGAGGCCTTGTAACACGTTGGGTTTGAAATCCTTGGCTTTCTTTCAGGATGGAACAGAAGCAAAGCAAATTTATCTGCAGTGGTTGCAAACCCTTGCTATCTAATCCTAAACTAGTCAGCATCACTAATAATCTGTACATTAGGCAAGACCTTACTGAAACATGCTTGTGTATTCTAAACTGAGATTTAAGACTATTATAACAAACCATGTGGAATGATTGTGTGGTTTCTGGTTCTAGCCAGCGTTAGTCCCTTCACTTTCAGCAACAGGAAACCAAATCAACGTTGGCTAGAAAGAGGGTGGCATGAGGGCAGCAAGGCCACTCTTTGGGCTTGAATACACACTGCTGGTTAGCCGGTAGAACAGGTACCTCAGCACTTCAGAGGAGGAAGAGGGGTTATCTGGTGCACCTCTCTAGCTCAGTGGCAGTGTGTGTGTAAGGGGGTATGGCTTTGCTAGCGGTGGGTGTTGAGAACAAGTGCAGTTCACCACAGTGTGCCCATAATTGCACTAGAGGGAGGAATGCCCAGGGGCCTCCGGCCCTGTGAGATCTTTCTTCCATGACCAGAGCCCATTACACTTGTGAGGTTGGGATGCCAGTTTTGCGAAATTTTCTAGAAGTATTTTTTAAATGCAAGAAGTTCTCTTTAGTTTGAAAATATTGTAAGCTTTGTAACCCTGGCTAATGTAGCTTTACAACTGTGGGTTGTTTTCTGACCGAAGAAAATGGCACAGTGGCATTTGGTCTGTTGATGGTGCAGCCCAGTCAGCTACAGGTGGTGGTTGTCACAGCCTGCTATGTGATGCATGGCTCTTTTTTCTGTTAATGTGTACCAAGTTGGATGGTTGACTGTAAGGATACTACACATCTCTTTATGTACTAAGTGTTTGCCATTATTTCATTTTAATTTATTTTTTCAGATCTGATATGTAGCTCTTAACTTCAACTCCCTGATATCCTGATTTTCCTGTGAGTCGAGTAAAGCAGCAAGGTTTTGGATTAATAGGTTGGTTTGGATTTTTTGGTTTGTTTTGTGTGGAAAGAAGGTCCTGATACACCATCTGATTTCACATATGTAATTAGTCCAGCAGATCTATATGCTTCCATCAGGACAGCAGGCAGCACAACCTTTCTCCTCACAAATGAGACTGGTTGTATGTCCTAGCTTCTTGAGAATGTGTGTGGCACAACACTCGTGGTACTTCTTCTATCATTGGAATGCGTTTCAGGACGTTCAGCCCTTTGGCCCTGCTGGACTGGTTAACTGCTGGGCTCTTGGACTTCTCCAGGTTACACTGAGGTGCTAATATGCTTAATTTTAATAAAGTATATTTTGTTTTGTTATGTCTCCTGTTTCTCTGCTGCATGTGTATATATATGTGTGTGTGTATCTATATATATATATACATATTTCTCAAAGGTTGTGGCTTGTCTTCTCTTTTGCAGTGTTTTTGTATTCCTCATGAACTCCACAGCTGCAACAGCATGAACAGCTTCACATTCATGTAGGGTGAGGAAGAGGAGTTTGAAGTCTGTTAGTGCGTTACTACCTGCCTACACAGGGGTTGGAGTTGGTTTGATGAGAAAATGGCTGTTGGGGCAGGGGAGCCCCAAACAGCCAGGAGGGATTTGAGCTTCCTTGCAGTGCTTTGGCTGGAGGGACAGTGCCAGTAGCCTCTAATGAGGCAATCTAGTGCAGGGAACAGTGTATAGTGGCTTTGGATTTTTAATCCCACTTCCCAAAGCTCCTAATGTCTGATTGTTTTAGAGCTACGAGTCTCAAATCATCATAAGCTTAAAAAAAAAAATCAGCTGTGCCTCAAACAGCATATTTTTGAGTTGAACTGGGAATGTTGAACAAAGCAGCATGACAAAACTGAACACTTTGCCCCATTTGCTGCTAAATCAAGCAAGGGAGCAGTCCTGGCAGTGAATTCAGAGGCTAACTGAATGAAGGCACCATACTGTGCTAATAAATAAACTGTTACTGCTCAGTGCAAATGCTTTTTCTTCAGCTCTTCACCTTTCTGCATCCTGTATCTAACTGATGAGCATGTTTCCTCTGCCGGCCTTGCCACATTCCTCTGTGTATGTATTATCAGACATTAGCCCTATAAGACTTGAATAATTTTTATTTGAAATGGCTTTTATGGTTCTAAGGAAAAACCTTAATTTCATGTTTATAACAGTCACTCTTGGAGATAAATACAGCTCCATTTCTGGGTCCTGTAACTATTCTTAAGTTTTTCTGTAGCCTTTAACCCAGAGGGTTAATAATTTTATTTTACTTAAAATGATGCATTCTTGCTCAGCATCAGGCTGTGGAGCTCAAGCACCAACAACTCATGTATTCAAGGCTCACAGGCCCTTGTTCTCATGGGGGACTTTAACCACCCTGACATCTCTTGGAGCGATGGTACGGCCCAGCACAAGCAATCCAGGATGTTCCTTGATTGTGTGGAAGACAACTTCTTTCTGCAAGTAATAGAGGAGCCGACAAGGAGAGGTGCCATGCTTGACCTCGTGCTTACCAACAGGGAAGGGCTCGTTGGAACTGTGATGCTCCAGGGCAGCTTTGGATGCAGTGATCACGAGATGGTCAAATTCGAGATCCTCGGGACAGTGAGAAGAGCGTGCAGCAAGCTCACTGCCCTGGACTTCAAGAGAGCAGACTTTGGCCTCTTCAGGAACCTGCTTAGGAAGGTTCTATGGGATATAGCCCTAGAAGGCAGGGGGGCCCAAGACTGTTGGTTGATATTCAAGGATCACCTGCTACAAGCTCAGGAGCGTTGCATCCCAACTAGAAGGAAGTGCAGCAGGAGGGCCAGGAGACCTCCTTGGATGGATAAGGAGCTACTGAAGAAAATTCAAAGGAAAAAAGAGGCCTATAAGAGGTGGAAGCAAGGACAGGCGGCCTGGGAAGAATACAGGAATGTTGTCCAGGAAGCTAGGGACCAGGTTAGGACAGCTAAGTCCCAGTTAGAATTAAACTTGGCTAGGGATGTTAGGGGTAACAGGAAGGGATTCTATAGGTACGTAGCGAATAAAAGACAGACTAGGGACAACGTAGGCCCTCTCTGGAAGCTATCAGCAGAACTGGCTACCCTGGATTTGGAGAAGGCTGAGGTTCTTAATGACTTCTTTGCGTTGATCTTCACTGGCAAAAGTTCTGACCGCACCACCCAAGTCTTGGAAGGCAGATGCAGGGATTGTGAGAATGAAGACCCTTGCCCCACTGTAGGAGAGGACCTGGTTTGAGACCATCTCAGAAACCTAAACGTACACAAGTCCATGGGACTTGATGAAATCCATCCGTGGGTCCTGAAGGAGCTTGCAAATGAAGTTGCTAAGCCACTGTCCATCATATTTGAAAAATCATGGGAGTCAGGTGAAGTTCCCGACAACTGGAAAAAGGGAAATATAACCCCCATTTTCCAGAAGGGGGAAATGGATGACCCGGGGAATTACAGACCTGTCAGTCTCACCTCTGTGCCTGGCAAGATCTTGGAGCAGATTCTCCTGGAAGGCATGCTAAGGCACGGTAAAAACAAGGAGGTGGTTGGTGACAGCCAGCATGGCTTCACTAAGGGCAAATCCTGCCTGACCAATTTGGTGGCTTTCTATGATGGGGCTACGGAACTGATGGACAGGGGTAGAGCAGTTGACGTCATCTACCTGGATTTGTGCAAAGCGTTCGACACTGTCCCACATGACATCCTTGTCTCTAAATTGGAGAGACATCAATTTGATGGGTGGACCACTCGGTGGATAAAGAACTGGCTGGCTGACTGCACGCAAAGAGTTGTCAATGGCTCAACGTCCAGCTGGAGACCGGTAACGAGTGGTGTTCCTCAGGGATCGGTGTTGGGACCAGTCTTGTTCAACATCTTTGTCGGTGACATGGACAGTGGGATTGAGTGCGCCCTCAGCAAGTTTGCTGATGACACCAAGCTGTGTGGTTCGGTTGATACGCTGGAAGGAAGGGATGCCATGCAGAGGGACCTTGACACGCTTGTGAGGTGGGCTGATGCCAGCCTTATGAAGTTTAACCATGCCAAGTGCAAGGTCCTACACCTGGGTCGGAGCAATCCCAGGCACAGCTACAGGTTGGGGCAGAGAAGAGATTCAGAGCAGCCCTGCAGAGAAGGACTTGGGGGTGTTTGTCAATGAGAAAATGAACATCAGCTTGCAGTGTGCGCTCTCAGCTCAGAAAGCCAACTGTATCCTGGGCTGCATCAAAAGGAGCGTGACCAGCAGGTCGAAGGAGGTGATCCTGCCCCTCTACTCTGCTCTCGTGAGACCTCACTTGGAGTATTGTGTGCAGTTCTGGTGTCCTCAACATATAAAGGACATGGAACTGTTGGAACAAGTCCAGAGGAGGGCCACGAGGATGATCAGGGGACTGGAGCACCTCCCATATGAAGATAGGCTGAGAAAGTTTGGGCTGTTCATCCTGGAGAAGAGAAGGCTGCGTGGAGACCTCATAGCAGCCTTCCAGTATCTGAAGGGGGCCTACAGGGATGCTGGGGAGGGACTATTCATCAGGGCCTGTAGTGACAGGACAAGGGGTAATGGGTTCAAACTTAAACAGGGGAAGTTTAGATTGGATATAAGGAAGAAATTCTTTACTGAGAGGGTGGAGAGGCACTGGAATGGGTTGCCCAGGGAGGTTGTGAATGCTCCATCCTTGGCGGTGTTCAAGGCCAGGTTGGACAGAGCCTTGGGTGACATGGTTTAGTGTGGGGTGTCCCTGCCCATGGCAGGGGTGTTGGAACTAGATGATCTTAAGGTCCTTTCCAACCCTAACTATTCTATGATTCTATGAGTCCCTAAGTGTTGTGGTGCAAGTTCACCAGCTCAGCTTTCCAGTAACTCAAGAAATCTAGAAACAAAACTCCCACCATGGCACATTTGGCCATGCAATCTTAAAATCTGACAACATGGATGAAGACAATGCAGCCTGCTTGGAAGAGGGAGAGCTGCTAGCCAGGCTGCCAGCTGGCTGGTGGCATTTTCACCATCTGCAGAAGGTTTCTGGTTGTTCCTTCCCTGGTTTCCGAAGCTAGCTGACAATACCACACCAGGACTGGTTGAAGCTCAGGCTAGACTGAGCGAAAACAGCATTCTAACGTGCACAGTCTTCATATAACAGCTCTCTCCATCTGTACAAACCATGTGGTCCCCACCTCTGGGTTAAATAACAAAGATCGTTTTCTGAAGGTGGTGCACCTAATCACTTGTTTCTACCCATTGTTTGCATTTCCAAAGACTAATGTTTTCGAGGTTTAATAAGATAAAATTAGTCATTGTGAGAAGCGAGCTTTGGCCACAGAGGCCCTGTGAGACCAAAGTAGCCTGAGCTCTATGTTGAGTTCTTCACAATCTATGGGTGGGAAGGGACAGAGTGGCTCGTACATGATGACTAAAGGTAACAAGGAGAACCAAACAGGAGAAAGGCAGAAAAGCTACTCTCCAATGCAAGCCCCTCTCTCCTGTACATGAAACCCTAACTGATTTCTCTGTATATACACCAGGCTTGCTCAGTTCACCTCAGTATTGCTCCCATTAAGTTACTGAGCAGATGACTTTTCCTGACTGTCCCATCCCACTTGGTGAGTGTGGGGCAAGATGATCTGCTACAGTAGTCAAACCACAGGCCCTCCAGAGAGCACTCCCATCTCCAATGCCTTGATTATTCTCTGGTTTTTAGATTGTACGTTGTGTGGTGTAAAGATTGGTCCTCTTGTCCACTTGTACACAGTGCCCAGCAAAGCAGGGCTTCAGAGCTGCCTAGGCTCCTCAGTGATACCCTTCTTAATATCTGCTAAAAGCCTAAAGGATTAGCAAAATTCAGCTGCTGTCCAGTCAGTTCTCACTTCAAAGGGCTGACTGTTCCCAGCATAAATGAACAGTTTAGATAGGCATACTGGTCCCACAACTCATCTGGAAGTCACCAGGCAAGAAAAGAGCAAAAATGGTGTGCTGTCGTGTATCTGGAGGTTACCATCTGCTGACAGACCTTCACTGCTTCACTCCTTTCTGGGTATGTACTGACTTTCTGGTGAAGTATGATTTAGGAATGGTTCTCACATAAGCCAAACATCCCCAAACCCAGTTCCCTCTGTCTCGGGATGCTCCATTCAGCTCTCACCATCTCAGTTCTACTTTTCCTCCCAAATCGCACAGAAATTCTCACTCACAGAAGGGGACTACTTTAGCTGGGTAGTCACATCCTAATGGATCCTTATCCCACTACAGTGGCTACTAGAGGAATAGCAGAAGGATAATTAACACCATTTCATCTGAAAGTCTGCAAGTTCCAGGCTTGGGATCTATGTTTGGAAATGACTCCACATCACATCAGCTAAGATGAGGGGCTCCAGGAAGACTGTATCATGGAAATCCTTCCTTTTTGTCTTCCCTCATGAAGAACAAATGAGAAGTCGCTTTTTCTGTATATTCACAGCTTTGCATTGGTGTGTAATCAACCCAGTTCCTACACCTTCCTAGAGAAATCTGACGGGTCAGGCCCACTGTGCACAAACTGTTCACTCGTGTAAGAGTGTCACAGGCTCCACAATTTAAAAAAATAGGTTTTGTTCATGATGGAAATCCTTAAGCTGAGTCCACAAAGAACTGTGATCAGGATGGTGCCAGTCATTCCACTGACATCTTTCCCTCCCCCAGGGCAAAGAGACATCGGTGGCAGACACAAAGTGAAGAAAACATGAACACATCTCAGGCTGGCAGCTGGAGATCTGAAAATGGTATGATAAAGTCAATGAAAAAGCTCATCATGTTCTCTCAGGCATGAACCAGTACCTCAGCCAGAAAACAAGGCAGAGAGAGGGAAGAAAATCACCTCTTTATTGTTCAGCTATTCTTCACCTGAACTTAGTGGAGTATCAGCTGCCTGCAGTCTCCATTTCCAGGCCACACAGGGTAAGAAGCCATGAGACAATGACTGACACAGTACTAGCACCCAGGTTAACCTTTTTTAAATGGAAGAAACCTGTTGAAGACATTGTTAGTTCAACATTAGAGCTGAGGAAAGAGGCTCAAATCAGCTACCTTTAATGCCTTTCCTAGTACTCAACAGCCAGCCCAGACACATCTTGTTCCACGGTTGTGCAATGTAGTCTCTCTCTAGGAAGCAAAAAGGTAACACAGAGTTTTGCCAGCAGAGACCTGGGAACCTTCAGAGTTGACCCAAATGTCAAACTGGGGATGGGACAACACTGAGCTGTCTTTCAGTCTCAGCCCTATGGTTTAAACTACCTGATGATGAAGACTTCTGCACCCTTGTAGGTCCTCTCTGCTGCCACTTGACTGGAGGTAATGTGGGCCAAACCACTTCTGTTTGAAAGTATTTATTTGAAGGTGTTTTTCTACCACTCTGTATCTTCTGTGCCAACTTCTTTCACTGCAAACAAGCTGAGCAATTACTTTAAAAAAACCCAAAATATTCACTGTCTAGCTCTTCTTAAAAGAGCTAAAATTAAGGTCAGGATCATTCTATGAATCTATGATAGTCTGTGTTCAAAGGGACCCTAAAGCTCACTCAGTTCCAACTCCCTGTCATCCTGCTGTGGGGTGGCAGGAGGTGGCCAGGGAGCTGGAGAGACACCAAAGTGATGGTGACACCAGCGTGCACCAAACTCCACCACTTTGATCCAGCTGGGAGTTTGTGGGTGCCTGTGAAGACCCACAAACACCCACCAAATGCTCAGTGTGTTTGGTCCTGCAGGCAGAAAGATGGGCTGCATATAAAATCATGGAATCAAACACTGATTTAAGTGGGAAGGGACTGTTAGTGTCAGAACAAACACATAACCACCGGAATGGTTATATGAGGTGCTTTATTAAAGTGCCGAGAACCAGGGGTACTCACCCAAATCTGGTTCTAACCCTGTCACATCGCGTTCGCAATTTATACACTACAAATCGGCTGATGCAATACGCCTATACAGATTTATGATCTATTCCCGCTTTGTTTTATAATGATCTTCACACTTGCACCTGCACTCTGATGACTTAACCTTGGTCCAAACTGTGGAACTATTGTTAACTAGTTTCTTAAGTGCAACTGGTCAGAACGATAGTGCCAGCCAGGTTTCAAACAAAGTTTTCTGTTCTAACTTTATTTTTGGATATTTTCAGTCATCGTACAAATCGTTCCTTGATTAGGTTTCTAACATAATGCTTAGTTATAAAGTAACTAAAGATAAATGTACAATTGTTTTCCTAATGATTTATGATTTCTAAACACAATAGCCTACTGGAATAGTGTCTAAAATACACAACAGCAAAGTTACAAAATTTTAACATATGTACAAAGGCTTTCTTTGCAAACTGCAAACTTTTCAAATATAATCACGTCTATCACTCTTATACGATTATGACAAACATAAAATTTCACCCTTCTCTAACAGGACCTTAAAGCTCACCCAGTTCCAAACCCCTGCCACAGGCAGGGACACCTTCCACTAGACCAGGTTGCTCCAAGCCCCGTCCAACCTGGCCTTGAACACTGCCAGGGATGGGGCAGCCACAGCTTCTCTGGGCAACCTGTGCCAGGGCCTCAGCATCCTCACAGGGAAAAACTTCTGCCTAAGAGCTCATCTCAGTGTCCCCTCTTTCAGGTTAAAGCCATTCCCCCTTGTCCTGTCCCTACAGGCCCTTGTCCAAAGCCCCTCTCCAGGTTTCTTATAGCCCCTTTAGGCACTGGAGCTGCTCTAAGGTCTCCCCTTAAGGAACCTTCTGTTCTCCAGGCTGAACCAGCCCAGCTCTCTCAGCCTGTCTCCAGAGCAGAGCTGCTCCAGCCCTCGCAGCATCTCCGTGGCCTCCTCTGGACTTGCTCCAACAGCTCCACATCCCTCTTGTGTTGTTGCCCCAGAGCTGGACACAGAACAGCAAAGGCGGTCTCTCCAGAGACGAGCAGAGGGGGAGAATCACAGATTCACAAAGATCTGCAGCTCTGGCTGCAGCTCATTACCTCCTTCCTTGCTCGGGGTCCACACCCCTCTGAGGGTACAACCCCTCCTCGTCTCCCTCTCCGGGGTGACATCTCGTCCCGCTTACAACCCCGGGACAGCTGTAGCGAGAGGCCAGGGAAGACTGAAGATGTCCTCACCCATACCACCGTGGCCACCTCTCAGGGTCGCGACCTTCCTGCCGCCGGCCCGCGGGAGGACAGGGCCTCCTGGCGACTCCTGGGTGGCGGCGGCACGGGTAGGGCCGCTCGCTTGTCTGAGAGCGGTCCCTGAAGCCCGACGGAAACCTCTGGCCGGGCACCGCTCAGGCGGGATACGCAGCCCGCGGGATACGCAGCCCACGGGATAGACCGCCCGCCTTCCCCTCCCCCGCCCTTCCGTGCTCCGCCACTATCCCAAACTGCTTCGCAGCACCGCCTTGCGATGCTAGAGCCGCGAGGCCCCCTTCCGTTCAGTTAAAATAGCCACGACGGGCGGTGTCGCGGGGTACGCCGGGAGTTGTAGTCTTCTGCGCCCCTCCCACAGCGCTTTCCGGCGCCAGCGGGACTCGTTCTCCCGGCGTGCCTCGGGGCGGGGGCCGCCGGGGCGGAGTGGCCGAGGTGGGGCCGTGAGCGCGGGCGAGAGAGGCTAAGGGGCTCGCGCCGCGCACGGTGACGCCGCCGCCATAGTAGGAGCTGCGGGGTGAGTGCGGGCAGGGGGAGATCGGAGCGGCATGGCCGGGGACCGGTCACCGGCCTCTAGCCTTCCCTCAGGCCGACCGGCACATGGTGTAGCCCCACCCCGCGCTTGCCGGCTTCAGCCCCGTGGTCCGGGCTCAGGCCCGCCACGGGCCGGGCTGGAGTCGGCGACCGCAGCCGCCCTGACCTTCCCCGTCTTTGAGGCGCCGGTAGTGCTGTCCCGGAGGGACGGCGGTCGGGGCCCAGTGCCCTCTCTTACCGGCTGAGAGGGATGAGGCGGCGGCGCTGCTCGGGGCTAAGGGGGCCTGGTGCGGCCCCGCGAACGGACGGTGGTGCGGGGGTGAAGACCCGGTCCTGCTACTCCGGGGGAAGCGAGGGGTCTCAGCCCTGAGGATGCAGCTCCCGGCGGCCGGACGGTGACGCCTGCGCCGCCGGAGCGCCTGCCCTGCCCGAGAGAGCGGCGGTCTGAGGCACCGGGACCTCTCCCTGGTGCCCACCGGTGCTCCCACCTCGGTGTGCGATAGTTTGTTGTCGGGGGTGTGTGTGTGTGTGATGTGGGGGGGGAAGGGAAGGTAGAGGGGGTGAACTGTCAGAGCTGATTTGTGTAGCCGAAATCTGCATTGGAGTGCTCTTCGGGTGTTCTTGATGCTCTTACTGTATTACTGCCTTGCCAGGAGATTATGTGAGGGCTGAAGTGGAATCGCTTTGTCACATAGGTTCAGGCTTCCTTGGAGGAGAGCTACCGAAAGTGCATGTGTGCGGGGATCTGCTGCAGCTGGGTGGGTTTTCGTTTGAGTTGCCAGTTTCCGGTGTGATTCTGGAAGAGGTTTGTTTTTTTTTTTTTTTGTTCTTCTACCTCTTTAGCTGTTGTCACCCTTTTAGCTTAAAAAACAATATAAACCTGCAATAATTTATAGCAGCAAGGAGTGTATGTTGCATTTTGTTGGTTTGGTACAGGTTTCTGAAGACATTAAGTACCCAAGATGCTGTTCTTGCAATTTCCATTTAACTTCCTGTTAAACGCAGGCTGTGATAATACTTCAACTGGTTGTTCTCATTTGAAGTCCAACACTTTCAGTGTAAATGTGTCTTTTAGAGCTGGATTTATGGCATACACAGTGTTGCAGTTGAAGTGGAACAAAGCCCAGGTAAATGCCTGCGTAGGAATTGGTTGCAGGACTGCTACTTGAAAGTTAAATCTCATTCCTTAATCAGCCATCTTCTGAAGTTGATCCTCTTTTGATTTCTCTTTTTCTGGTGTTCGAGTAATGCTTTCTATTTGATGACTTCGAGTTTTCTTTTAGCAGCAGTAAAAACAGGCATTTCACAGATCTCCGTCTAGAAATACTTACCATATATAGTTACCATTACCAATGAAACACATAATCTAAAGTGCAGTAGTATTTTAGCTCAGTTTTGGACTGTTTAGCAGTGTTCTCACTGGGATCCTAATTATTATTTCAAGTTCTTCTCAAAATGATTGCAAATTATTTGGTAGATGAGTTGAAATAGATTTGCTTTAACACCTGTGTTTGTTAAGTTCTTTTGAACAGTGCGAAGCGGGAACAACTTTCTGCAGTTCTCTGATGGGATATCTTTTGTCTCTGTAATAATGAGGTTGTCTAGTTAGTGATGATATAGAATACATTTTGTGTAAAGACTATGATATATACTAATAACATTGTAAGTAATGATTACTTTCAGTTGTTCTAAAATTCCTAGCTGTTGTGGCTTCACAAACAGTTTAGGTATTCGTATTTGTCGTGTACTTACCATGTTTCTTGAAGCAGGAGTGTTGTTAGTTGCGAGGAGGGGAAAGGAAACAAAGCAGGAGAGAAAATGTGTGGGTTTGGAAGTGTAAGACAGGTAGACAGTGTCAGACAGCTCCTGGTGACTTTTTTATCCCAGCGGTTTTTTTGAAATTTTAATCTCAACGGAAGACCTGATACCAGTCAAATGGAGGTGAGGTACAAGCAGCCTTGCGTATACATGTGAAGAGCTTACGGATCGTAAAGCATATTAGAGAAAATTTTCTATGTTTGGAATGATGCCAGTCAATAGTAGAGGAATACTGGGGCTAAACCTAAAATTATGGGGCAGTATAATGTGAAATAGCAATGGTCCTCTTGGTCCTCTCACATTTAGCACTGCACAAGGATGATTACTTTGTGCTGTCTTCATAGAATCATAGAATGGTTAGGGTTGGGAGGGACTTGAAAGATCATCTGGTTCATCTAAGTCAGGGCTGTTACTTACACAACTGGCTGCTTTGACAAACATACAATACTGATTGTTTTCAAATGTCCAAAACTTCAGTTGTGAACCTCAGGAAAACTTTCAAGGGTCAGATTGCAGTTGTTGGTAGAAGTTCTAGTTAGAATGAAAATTAACACTGAATGTTACTTTCCTATTGAGTTCATGAATGAACCTGGTTAAGTTTGATTGATTTGATAGAGAAGAATGTATAACTAAAATCTGGTGGTTTTGCTTCTATAACTTAAAAATCAGCTTCTATTTTTTTCCTGACTGGAAACAGTTGTCATGATAGAGACAGATAGGTAGAACTATCTTATATTCTGCTGTGTCTTGGAGATTTAATGTTATGTTGCAATGCCTGTAAGGTGAACTATAAAATACAGTGCAGCCGTTTTTTCCTCCAGTTCACTGATGCCTCCTCTGTCGCTTTAAAGCTGAGCAAGCTTGGGTTCATCCTGCGGAAAAGAAATAGAAACTTGAATTCAGTTTTCGGCTTGCATAAAGAATACTGTGCAGAAAAAAAAAAAAAAGAGGCAGATGTGTTAACAACAAAATATTGTGTTTTCCTTTCAGTTATGTGTAATAGATGTCTCTGTATTTGAAAATCACCGTGACTGATGCTTTGTGACTACTGGGTTGTCAGGTTGCAGACAAGACAAGCATCAAGCTGTAGGCACAACAAAAGCTTTTCCAGAGTCCTCCCCATGTATTTTGTTTACTAGAGGCATTGTACATGCTGTACATCTGTAACCAAAAAACCCATGTACTTCAGGTTGTCATAATTCCTGCATTAGTTTCTTTTAATGAAGTTGAAGTACAGGAATGAAAAGACTGAGAAGGGGGAAATCAATTTATTTTCCATATTTTTTGACTGCGTGTTGTCACTCTTCCCTTCTTTCCCTTTCCATCCTTCCACTGTTCACATATCTAGACATACTTCTAGATAGGAAAGCATAATTAGAATAATGTTATTCTTTCCACAGTGCAGCCCATAGCAATTACTTGATGAAGGTCTCTGTTGGAATTAATAGTTTCTGATGATCCCGGAGCAGTAATTTTCAGATTGTTAACCTCCATGGATCAGTCAGCTGCTGTGAAGATGATAGCAAAGGTACCTAGGGGAAGCACTTCTTTCTTTCAATCATTGCCTGAATTTGCCTCTCAATGGGAGGTTTTCAAATGGAAAAACATTGATCACTGAATTGGCATTTATCAGAAAGAAGTACAGTGTGTTTAAGGTAAATGACTTGTGGTACATGGTGTCCCTGAGTAAATTCCAGTATTCCTATCATCCCTGTGTTAATGTACCTGCCACCTGGTCAGGTCTTGCTTAGCCTGGGGAAAACGGTTGAGTGGGGCTTAGGCTTAACCTCTAGTACTTGTTAGGCCATTATCAGGAACATGGAGCCAGGCTTTTCACAGGGATACTGGATGGAGGGATAGAGGACAAGGCCATAAACTGGAACAAGAGGGACATGGGAGAGCTGCCCTCTGCATGAGGACAGTCAAGCATTGAAACAGATTGGCAAAAAGGTTATGTAGTCTCCATCATCAAGAGGTTTTGGGGATCAAGGTGTGGATAAAGGCATGGGCAAGCTTGTCTTATCTTTTAGCTGACTCAGCTTTGAGCTGGAGGAGGTCCCTTACAACCTGAATTATTCTATGGTAATTTGTATGGTTTCTTCTGTTGAGAGTGTGTGCCTTTGCTAAAGGAAGGTTACCTGTTACCAGGTAATTCTGGGTGTAGTTGAACAGATGATCTGGTTGAGAGCAAATTAAGTGGTCCTGTGATGCTGGTCCCATTGTGTTCCTAGAAGTGTGCATAGGAGATGCTCATAGCTCAGTTTTAGTAGCAATAGAAAAGAGATTGAAGGAAAAATAGTCTAAAACATGTTTGCTGTTTTACTTTTTTGGTTTTTATTGCTGTCTAAAGTCTGCTCACCATTTTTAATCTGAGCGATCAAAAATATGTGTTAGAAATTTTACGAATGACAGGAACTGAAACAGCTTGAGAGCTCTTTCATTGTACCTATTTTCTCTCGTTAATTAGTAGTGAAGGGTGCAGCAACTGATGGTCTAAATTGTGTTTGCTATGGATTCACGTGTACCCCTGGACCAATAGCACTGATTTAAGGGAAGCATTGGTGCTGACTTTAAAACCTTCCAGAAAAGAGGCTTGAATTCAATGTTAAGAGAGTTTAACTTTGGTGCAGTGGTGTATAGGGCCAGCCTGAATACCCAGGGAGTGTGGTTTATTTATGCTCTGATTACTTATGGAATAAGCGTAGTCATAACTGGATAGTAAATGTTTTGGGGTTTTGTTCCCTTCCCTTGCATGTTAGAATGTATTGGTTTGAGTTTTCTTTCTCCTTAAATTCAGTTGTTTCTTTCTTGGTGTTCTGCAGATCAGCAAGTCTTCACTGAGCTTACTTGCGTGTGATGGTTGTTCATTGATTCTTTGAATCCAACTTGCTTTTTAAATGTGGCCGTCCCTGGGAGACCACCTTCATTTCCTCTATCGCTTTACATTATACTTTACCATTGCTCATACTAGTTTTTGTTGAGTTCTTCAGGGACTCTTTAGATGTGCAGGTCTGCCATGCTTGAATTAAAAAAGACTTAATTTTTTTAATTGATAGCTGTCAGGTTGCATGTGTCCAGGTCTGATAATGCAGCAAATGTAACTGCTGGTTGAAACAATTATTGTGTCTTTCTCCATATTGCAGAGATGTGCTGGTAGCCCATGTGCTCCAGATGTCACTGGTGCTTATATATTCCAGGGAAAGCCATCTGTCTGTTGGCAGCCAACTCTTTATACTTTGTCAGGTGAAAAGGTGAAACCTTTTCCTTAGGTTACACCTCTGAGTAGCTTTGGTGATGTCACGTGAACAGAAGGTTGGACTTTGTGCTGCAGTATGCTGACAGAGAATCATCTTCAGGTTGTTCTCTGCTTCCTTATTTGTGAAGGGGGCAATGGGAAGAGGTTTCATCCAGACCTTTTTGCAGAAATGAGTCTTATAAGGGCTGTGCTCCCCTTTAGGAGTTACGGGCAGTCTTGGTGTGTTTGTGCTGATCTCTCATGCCCAGAATTATTACAGAAAAGAAAGAGGGATAAGTGTAGATAAGAATTTAAAAGCTGGGTCTAGTCATAGAAAAGATTCTGTGGTTTTAGATTCTGTGGACGGAAAACCTGCTGTCTGAGGCCAGTGTAACCCTGGTCTAATTCAAGGTCACTTATGGCTCATGTGAAGGCGCCATTCTCTTCTAGTCTTCTGCTGTTTCATACCTTGACGCATCTTCCTCCTTGGGGCTACTGCTCTCTGGGTCATGCAGCTTCCCATGCTATTGTTGCCATCTGCCATGTGCCAAAAGCAAGTGAGGGGGGAGCTTAATTCAGGCAGTTGTCTCCCTCCTGGACCAGCATGGCTGGTGGCACAGGACAACCTGGAGGAACCTATGGGGAAGTGGGAAGAGAGGCTTTGTTGTGTAATGTCACCTTCGATGGTTTGGCAAGGTTAAGGAGCAACAGAAGTACTGGGCGATATAGACTGTGCAGGCAGGGCTGCCAGGATTGTGGGGCTGTGGCATCCATTTGATGTTTGAAGTTAGTGACAGCGTGTAGGAAAGCCTGTTATGCTGGGAAATTGGAAAGTTCTGTGTGGGTTAGGGCATGAATTCCCTTTCCTGTAATGTGGAATGCTGGACGCAAGAGCTTTGCTGTATGTGCAAGGATGCTGTGTACCCCAAGGCATTGTGCAGCAGTGGCAGTGCCAGGCCAAGGGATGGGCATGGGATGAAGATACTTGGGATACCATGGTACCTTTTATGCTGAGGCTTGTAGGAAGTGTGGTGAGAGATGTGTGGAGGGCTGGAGTTTACCCCTGAGGATGTGTCAGTGTGTGGCCTGGCAAAGGTATTGGAAAATGTGATTTAGATGTCTCTCTGGAATAGTCCCCTGTGGAGCAACGATCCTAATTATGCAGTGTCACTGTGTACCTGTTGAAGAGATTGCTGCTGGCAGCTGCAGCTTTTGTGCACTGGATTGGGTTTCAGCTCGAGCACTGACTGTTGGGTGGTATTTGAGGTGGGAGATAAATGCTCTATTATGAGCATATTCCAGGAAATTGAGTGAGTAATGTGAATTGAAGTGTTGTGCTCCATGATGGTAGCTCAGCTTTGCTGCTGTACTTCTGCGTAGAAGCTGTTAATCAAATTGGCTGTGATGTTCTGAAGTGGATGTGATGAGGTAGCTTTGCAGTGACAAAGGAAAGAAAATTAATTGGCTAAAGGAAAATGTCTCATTTTCAGTAAGGAATTAAGGTAGAATATTTAATAATACACTTACACAGTGGTAACTTCCAGCAGGTGCCATTAGAAGGATAAATATGGCACATCTTAGGTGCTTTGTAGCTTATTGAAGCTTCTTTTATATGCTTTAATGTTAGCTGGATATTCTTGCCTCTGTAACCAAGCTTTGAGTGAACCACAGATAGATTTGACTGGATGGCTCTGAGGCACATCAGTGTTGTCCTCATGTTTGACAACATTAGAACATCTGCATTCTTCCTAGTGTTGGAATAGATGTTAAAAGCCTTTTATATTACACGTATCTTGTTAAACAGCCTAATAAATGTATCAATATGATCTTATATGGATAATGCCTTATTGAAAGGGACTGGGCTTGACATGCAAGAATATTTCTGTCTTGTTCTTTCTTTAGGTACATCAGTAAGCTTCTTGTGTCTGTGATGGCAGGCAGAAAAGAGCATGGAGGAAAAGGTGGCAAATCAGAAAAGCAAAATAAAAAACCCTTCTGTGGAGAGTGAGAGTGTTCAGCAAAACCATATGAGTGGCACAGGAAAGAGAGCAAGGTTGTAACAAAAGCAGAAAAAAAAATCAAGGAACAACTTTTTTGTGTGTGGTTCCTTCTGTAAAATCGACACTATAACTGGTCAAGTTTATCCTGATTATTTTTATTTAAGGATATTTTACTTGCCAAGGCACAGATACATTTTTTTAGAAGGAGATAGCAAGTTAGCATGCTTTTAGTGTTAGAAACCATACTACTACTCTCTGTATTTAAAATATTAATTCCTTCGTTTCTTGCAGCCTCAAAGGCTTTCTCACAGTTGCAGGATTGAACAGAATGCATCTGGTGCTTGAGTGGAACTGTTGTGCCTTGAGGAGTTGAAAGCCTCAGGTCTAAATGAGGCGCAGTGCTAGCATACAACTTGATCCTGGCTTGGTATGATGGTACAGTGAGCTGCTGAGGGGGAATACACATTGTGTGTGTGCAGTTTAATGTAGGAATAGCTAATTTGCTTTAGCTTCAGGAGAATAAGCTGTGGATTTTTGTTGTTCACTACTTCATCTCAACGTTAGATGTGTGGCAGTTTAACCTTTATGCTGTCAACTATATTTGCGCTGGAATATTTAGAAAGGGTGTATGATAGTGGTGTGAGTTCATGGGTTGGAGTTGAAGTTACAACCATCCATAAAAACTGAAAATAAGTGATAATTCACTTTGACTGCTTGTTGGTTCCACCACTGCCATCCCAAGCTGCACACCTCTAGGTACCTTCAGGTCTGGAATGGAAACAGCAGACTTCAAGACTAAATACAAGTATTGCTGGTCATGTGTCTTCCCTGACAGCAGGGTGGGCATCCTGCAGTAGAGTTTCCAGGTAGTGTGATGATTTTAGGGTGATTTTCTTTCACTATAAAATTCTGTAATACAAGTGGAAGTTATTTGCTCCATCCTTGGCGGTGTTCAAGGCCAGGTTGGATGAGGCCTTGGGTGGCATGGTTTAGTGTGGGGTCTCCCTGCCCATGGCAGGGGGGTTGGAACTAGATGATCTTAAGGTCCTTTCCAACCCTAACTATTCTATGATTCTGTGATTCTGCATCTGCTCTAGGTTAGGCTAGTATGTGACAACTGTGGATGTGCAATCAATCCAACTTTTTCTTTTGTAAAGAAGTAAGTTTAAGTTGTTTGGTGGGTGTGTTTTGGTTTTTAAATCCATTGTACTTGCATGGCTTTTTAATTTGTGATCTGTTTTCCCAGAGGAGCGACCACACTGGATAAAACTCCTTCAGACCAAGTCATGTGTTGCAAATACTAGTAGAGCACTTGTGGTGGTGACTGATGCCAGATTGTAGATCTCCTTGGAGAAGTTCAAATATAAGTTATGTGACAACAAGTCTTTGAATTTCTAGTCTGTGTTAGTGTGCAGGGCTGCTGAGCTTGATGTTGATTATCAGGTGGCTGATAATCATGGAATCTTAGGCTGGTTTGAGTTTGAAGGGACCCTAAAGCTCATCCAGTTCCAACCCCCTGCGATGGGCAGGGACACCTTCCACTAGACCAAGTTGCTCCAAGCCCCATCCAACACATTTTAAAATGGAATAGGTATGTTCAGCTCGTCTTTGACCTCATCCTTGAATAAAGTTGAGATTCTGAAGTGCACTTGAGAGCTGGCATGCAGCCAGTATTAGTTGGAAGTCAAAACTCACAGCGTGCTTTTGGGGCGCACTGCCCCACCAAAGCTCCTCCTGCTGAACCTCTCCTCTTTCACACGCTACAGAGCATTCCGTTCTCAGCAGGGACAACCACCTTGCCAGCTCTCTGTGCTGTCACATTCTCTGCTCCACAGATGCCAGCCATTTTCTCCCACAGGTAGTTCTGAGTATCTAAGCTCTAGCAGTTCTTGGTTTTTGTTTTATTTTGGTAGTTGAATTAACCACCCTGAAAACTTGTATGCTATCTCCTGTTACACCATTGGTCTAATAAAATATATTTGCTCTTCTGTAAGTCTGGCCAGATTTGTGTAACACTAATACTGCTGGCCTAGGGTTTGAATCCACTTCAGTTCCCATTTGTATAAGTAAAGCTCAAAGCAGCCAGAGGCCTAAAACATGAAAAGAGCTTTCTTGTCTGATGCACAGAAAGCTAGGCCTGGTGACACTTGATGTGGAGAACTTGGTAATACAGTGTTTTGCTGCTTTTAAGAATTTGTCAAATCTTAGATATGTAAGTAATTGACATCTAAAGGAAGCCAAAATAGCTGTCATGTCTTGTGTCCTAAACCAGAATTTCACCCCTTTGCACATTCACAGTGCAACACAGACCTGTGGTTCAGGGGTTCCCAGGGATTGCAGAGAGGGTCTAGTGGCTGGCAGATCTTGATGTTTAGCAACTATAATTTAGTTTGTTTGAAGTAAACTCAGATCTTGAAATGTAATGTCATATCTTTTTTTTTTTTTAGTGCAGTGGTGTTCTGTTTTGAATTTTAGCACATTTCTTCAGTCTTTCAGAGAGAGAACAGGATAAAGAAAATTGCTGTCTTGAAAAGCTCACTGGCATGGTAAAGCAATCATTTGTACTGATCCTGTTACACATGCTGTATGTCTAATCCCTCTAAAATAGAGAGGGACTTGTGTTTGGAAGTGTGGGATGTCTCTGAGGTTCCAGTACCTACCCTGGGACCTGCAGGTTCTCACCACTCTGAAATATCATGCTTTGTATCTTGAAATTGCTGCAGGCTCATAGACAAATGCCAAGTGTATTTCACCTTTAGTGACAGGATAGAAGAGGGAAGTAAGTGTGTTAAGCAAAGAGCTCGTGAATTAACTCCTGTTGTGTACCATTGAGAGGACACTTCCTTAGAGCGGTGTGGGGATGGTGAAATACTGAGGAGGTGAACAGATAAATCAGTTGGTGTGAGGCACGTGCAAACAGTCCATATTAACATGTCAGTTGTTTACAGTAAATGAGATCAAGTTGAAATGGCAAGTGCTTGCCAGCTTCTTGAGCTGGTATAATTATTGAAATATGTGAATATAAGGTGGTAACGATTGATCAGTTTTGTTTTCATTCTCCACTTTCGTATGTGAGTTGTGAATTCACACTGAAATAACTCTAGAAGTCTCCAAATAATAAGGAATTTAACCAATTGGTATCCAAGTTTTTTATTTACAAGTCTGGAGGACACAAGTGAGGTTTATCCTTCTTTTTCTAAAGACAAATTCTGGCCACTTGAGAGGACCTGTGTTTATTGCTGCCTAACACTGAAGCAAAGTGTTATGATTATTTCTGTGACCTTTCTGATGATGGCTTGTTTTGTTTCTTTTTTTTTTACAGTCTCTAGTGAGGATACAGAATGGGAGACAAGCCTATCTGGGAGCAGATTGGGTCCAGCTTCGTACAACATTACTACCAGCTTTTTGATGCAGATAGGACTCAGTTAGGAGCAATATATGTAAGTATCTACACAATGGGGGCTTGGGCGCTCTGCCATTATCTGTCCAGGTTTCCCTTCGTAGACCATGTGGGAGCAAACAAATTTTATAGCATGTGGGAATGCAGCAGAGAGCTCCTGGATTTGCTTTGCATTCCTGTATCTCCTTTAACTGAAGGTTCAGTTTTTTGCTTTAGTGGTGTAATCCAAGTCAATTGAGTTTTTTCACGGATTCCAGGTAGGGATGTGGGCCAGCCATTTTTGCTGTGAATTGCTTGAATTACGAATTGGAGTACCAAGCCAAAGACTTGTTCTGCAGTTACCCCCTGCAGTTGTTTGTCAGGAAAAGGCTGCAGCTACTTCTTTCCTCTGTTTTGCGTGTGTCGCTACCTATAATGAAATACTTTGTTATTTTTTTATGCCATTTTTTAATCTGTAAGGCTTTGGGTTAGAGGAGGAGTTGCTTTTTATTTTTGAAGCAGTTGCTCCCAGATTCTTGATACAGCAAGTGGCTGTGATAGTAACCTGTAGCAGGGAGTCAGGTGGACCCTAATTAGGTACAGTGTGAAGCTGAGTATTTTTCAGGAAGAGCAGATTTCCTCACCAGCTTAGTTTTTGTTGTCTGCTGCTCTTTGAAACATCAGGAAAGTCCTGCATCACTGTGTGCTCACCAGCTGATTGCTGAAGTGGATTCAGTAAGGCAAGTTCTGGGTCCCCTCTGCTTTTGTAGCTTTCTATACTTAAATGCAATAATACTTGAAAGGATGGCCTCATTCCCTGGCTTTGCTTCTCAACTTCCCAGTGTCAGGTTGATGTCGTGTAAGATGTCAGTGGCATCGGCCGAGTGATTTGCTGTGTGACCTCAGGGTGCACAGTCTATCTTCTCATAAAAGGAGCATGTCCAAACTCAAGACCTTGAGGCTGTATTCAGGGGCTCTTCATACTGCTTTTGGTTGCATCTGTGACCCTGAAATGCTTCATGCTGTGGCCCCTGGTTCCCTTCTTTGTTCTTTTGGCTCTTGCTGCAGTGTTTAGTTCCTCCTGATGATACGTGGTGGACCAGAAGCTTTTTCAGAGTGGTTGTGATGTTGTGCAGGTTCAGCACAGTGTGGCTGGAAGAAGTGGCTTTTTGACATGGTGTGAGTCAAAAACAGGCCCTGAAAAGTCTACCAGAGAGCATGCAAGTGGAGTTCTTAGGAATCTGCCATTTTCTGCTGAGGCATTCAGAGCTTCAGTGAGAGTTAAAAACTGGATGGGAAAGAGTTGGGAATTGTGTTCCTGGAGGTATTTAAACTCAAAAAGGTGGAAGGAATTCCCATCTATGATAGGGTGCACAAGAACTTGGTATAGGGTGAGGATGCTGTTTGGAGATGGCAGCAGGCAGACTTTGAGCTCAGTGGAAACTAATTTAAATGTCTGTTTGCCACAGTTTAAGACTGGATTTGAAAAGGCAGACCTGTGTCAGCAATTGGATATTGTGACTCTGGTTTAAACAGAAGATCCTAAGCTGCGCGGAAAGCTTCTTGTCTGTTGCTGTTGCACCTGACAGACCGTGCTCAGAACACCCTCCCTCATATCCTGGAAGTGCTTGTAAGCTGAACCACCACAGTCACTTCATGCCACAGAGGGCAGTCTGTTAGAAAACCTTTAGAGGCACATTCTATGTGTCTGGGTGTGAATAGGATATGCAAATTGATACCTGAGAGGAAAAAAAATTGGTTGAGAAACTCATTTTCCCAGATTTCTTAATATGTTTTTTGTCTTTCTACATGCTTGACTTCGTGTCCATAGGTTTATTACTATTTTTTTGTACCCTTTAGATTTGTTTCTGAGAGCTAACTTTGATCCAAAGGCAGAACTTTCTTTGCTGGTAGAATCATGATAATGAAATTTAGTCTATTTAAATTCTAGTTGATTATTCCAGACTTTTTCAGTTGCTCTTTGTAGCTTCTTTCTGTCTTCCTCGGAGGTAGTTTTCAAATAGCTGGATCCTAAGGATCTGTGCGAAGTAAACGAAGTCCCTCACCAGGCTTGTTTAAGGGTTACCTAAGCAGGCTGATGATTTTTTTTTCTTTTCCCCCCAGATTGATGCATCATGCCTTACGTGGGAAGGACAGCAATTCCAGGGCAAAGCAGCTATTGTTGAAAAACTCTCTGTAAGTCTGTAATCCTTCCTGAATGCTTTGGGAAACAGTTCTGAAGACTCTTAAGTGAATGGCTTCTGAAAATTTGAGTTAGACTTCAGCAGTTTAAAAATATCAAATGCGGGACCTGTACTTCCAACTTCTGGTCTTCAAAAAACATTACTTGTGGTTGATTCTATGTAGTGTGGTGTTCCACTGGGGGCTGTACTGGTGGAATGTTAACTGACTCCCTTAGTATGAGATTGTTTTGTGACTGTAATTACATTTGACATTGTTAACTTACTTTTAAGGAAAGTATAGTTCGTAAAGTGACCCTGTGATCTACAGGAATAAAAGGTGGTTTTTGCTCTTTTAAAGCATGTCAAGGAAGTAGCAATAGCAAACTTATTTGGATCTGCTTGTGACAGACTAAATGTTATTACAAGGAGCCATTTGCTTTCTGATACATAAACTGCAAATAACTTCTACAGTGGAGAGCCTGACTTCTCAATGCATCATTTCTCAGCTGTTCAGATGTGAGCAGTTATGGTTATGACTTTGAAAGCAGTGTTTCCTCTTCAGCAAGTGACAGGAGAGCATTCCTTAACTCCGTAGAGACTGAAATTCTGTGTTCGTTTAGTTAAACTTGGAGAAGTTTTATCTTTTTGAGTAAATCTGTGCTTCTGTTATAAAACTGGGTGTACTTACAAGTTGTCATGAGACTCGAAAGTTTCTTTCTCTCTCAAGATGTGGAGGGCATGCTTTAGGTCCTCAGACGTTCTGCTCAGAGCATGGTATATCAGGCAGATACACCATTATTATTGCAGATTGAGAAGAAAAGTCCTTAACTTGGATACTTGTCTTGTTGCACAGCTACTGCCTCTGTGTTTTGGAATCAGTGCTTTCATACAGGACGTCTTAAACTGTGAAGGCTGAGGTTTGCCCTTGGGTCTGTGTTTTAGATGCCTGCATTGCCTTTGAGAAGGTCATCGCTGGTGTACCTGTACCTTTCTACAGAGTGGGAGTTAACACTTGATCCTTCTTTCTTAATTGGTGCTGGACTTCAGAGTTGTTTGTAATAGAGTGCCTGTCCTAATCAGGGGCAGCCTGATTTTCATTGAACATTTGAAGTAATTATCCTGTAGTTCTATTAACCTCCTGGACCAAGGAGGAGGCTGGGACAGGTAGCTTTGTTGCCAGGAGTGAGTTTCAGTTACTCAACTTTATTCTTGCAGAATTTCTCTTACCTGGCTTCAGTGAGGTTTCATCAGTTTTGGTAGTGAAAGCACAGACAAGTTTCAGTGTCAGAGGACACAAAAGCCTTGGTTGTTTTGTAGCTTCTCACATGTTAATTGCTTTTTTGTACTCTTCAGATCAAGAAGTGCTTCTCTCCAGTACAGATGGATGTCCATAAGCAATCATCCTTTTGAGGTAGCCTCTCTCTATTGTAAAAATCAGTGATCTCTCCTATCAGATGACTGTACTTTTCCAGTGGGATTTTCCCCACTGCATCACCTGAGTAGCTCACTTGGCTGGCCAACTGTTGAGGTCCTTGTCTCTGAAGGGGACAGTCAGGTACTTGAAACAGGCACTGTCTTACCCAGCCTT
This sequence comes from Psittacula echo, assembly GCF_963264785.1. Taxonomy (NCBI): domain Eukaryota; kingdom Metazoa; phylum Chordata; class Aves; order Psittaciformes; family Psittacidae; genus Psittacula; species Psittacula echo. The sequence continues at coordinate 84,602,203 of NC_137742.1, read as the reverse complement.
GTCTTTGGTTCTTTGTCACCATTTTGTAGCACTCTTGACTCCAAAGCTGGAAAGTTTTCTCCCGCCGGTCTCACCTCTCATTGGCATCTTGTCACACTGAAAGGTGAGTTCTGTGTACAACCACATTAATTCCCCTTCATCCCTCTGCCTTTTCAAGAGACTCTTGCAGGACTTGTTCAACAGGAAGCTGAGGTGAAACCAGGCTTCATAGTACTCTTTTCTCAAAGGAAGGGTGTGCAATGCTCCAGCCTATGTTTGTACAGGCCATGTGGACACATTGCACATTCAAGTTTGGGATGGTGACCCTGGAAAATACTCTGCAGGTGGTTCAGGAAAGAGTGCTATGGATGTTTTTTGTTCCTAAATGTCTATTCCATATTACAAACCAGTTGGCTCACTTTGCGGTTCATAGTAGGTTGGGATTCTTCTCCCAGCCAAGAGGAAACACTGCAGGCTTTAGTGAGTGTTCTTGAATAGTGTCCCTCTGATTAGAGGGCTGTTCCCTACACTTCCTTTGCTTCCGCAGGTCCTGATCCTTCCACAGTTTCTGTGTTCTCTCTTATCTAAGGATTTAGCTCGTTGGTATTCTTCCTAGTGCCTTGAGCTTGCACAGGCAAAACTGTACTTCACATTCTTGAAACTGGGACTCAGGTCTCCCATTCTTGTACCCTAGGCCTTCTAGGAAGTCTTTCAGGCTCCTTCTGCTAGAATGAAATGCAGAACCTGTCAAAGAATGTGTTTGGGTCTGCTTGAGTCTGTTAGCAAAGCAAGGAAATGAAGCAAAGACATCGAAGTACACTCTGAGGTTTAAATGACCACATGCTGCTGTCCTGTGCATTGCATGGACTCTGGGTTTTGTGGTCTCTCAGAGCTCCATTGTGCTGAACTGCCACTTCTAAAGCGTCAGCATTAACACAGATTTTGATAGAACAGTGCCAAAATGTCATTTGTGTGACAGGATTCTGAGATCCCCTAAATATTTGATACTCATAGCTTGGAGTTGTTCATGGTTGGAATATGAGAGTGGTTTTGGTTGAAAGAGAGGAATTGCCCCCCAATGTCTGGTGGTTTTCAGCGTGTATTCCTTGCACACTTAACTCCAGGCACACTTAACTCCAGGCACACTTAACTCCAGGCACACTTAACTCCAGGCACACTTAACTCCAGGCACACTTAACTCCAGGCACACTTAACTCCAGGCACACTTAGCTCCAGGCACACTTAGCTCCAGGCACACTTAGCTCCAGGCACACTTAGCTCCAGGCACACTTAGCTCCAGGCACACTTAGCTCCAGGCACACTTAGCTCCAGGCACACTTAGCTCCAGGCACACTTAGCTCCAGGCACACTTAGCTCCAGGCACACTTAGCTCCAGGCACACTTAGCTCCAGGCACACTTAGCTCCAGGCACACTTAGCTCCAGGCACACTTAGCTCCAGGCACACTTAGCTCCAGGCACACTTAGCTCCAGGCACACTTAGCTCCAGGCACACTTAGCTCCAGGCACACTTAGCTCCAGGCACACTTGCACTGGCTACATGAGCATTAAGGGAAGAAAAAAGGGGAGAGGTGAATATGTGGATTTCCAGTCTTAGAAACTGGTTCTGGGTCAACCACGTTTCCTTTCTGTTCATAGCCACTCGAACAAAATAGCCAACTGGGAGTTGTCTGGTAAACCCCAGTACGGGATCATACAGTCTTTGAACACTGTTCAAAGCACTATTTGTGTGTGTGTACTAGTTTGTGCCTTCATCGTGTGGACTTTCAGCTTAGAGTTGATCTGAAACTCTTCAGGCAGTGTAATTAGACCAGGAAAAGATGCTGTTTACTGTATAGGGTGACATTATTTCATGTCTCGGTATTTGAAAAGCACAATTGTTGTGATCAACCCAGCCTGAGTAGTGCCGAGTTACAACAGTACTGCCAAAATAGTCAAATGCTTCATAATGTTGAATTTGCTTGATCTTTGTCATCATGCAATGACTGTACACTTCCTTATTTTGCTTTCTTTTCATTGCAGAGCCTCCCTTTCCAAAAAATACAACACAGCATCACAGCACAAGACCACCAACCTACACCTGACAGCTGTATACTCAGTATGGTAGTGGGACAGCTTAAGGTAAACCTCCTTCCATGGCAGGTTAACAAATGCTTATGTCATAGGTTTTATTTTTAGGATTCTAAATAATCTGATCTCTGAAAACATTCAAATGCTCTCTTGGGTGGGGAAGGAACACCAGGAAGTTGTATTGGGGCATCATTCTGCTGATCTTCCAGACTATCAAGAAACTGCCCATCCCTTCAGATAACTAGCATTAGGTAGACCACCTGTAATTTGACAGACTATGTTCCTGCCAATCAAAGTGCCATGGTTTTTACTGTGCATGCAAATATCAGGAGCTCTGGAAACATCGGTATTGCCCTTACTCTGATGCAGTAAGGTTTCAGTGTCTTCTGTTGTGTTTGAAAGCATTATTACAGTGTTCTTGGATAATATAAGCACATCTCAGTTAATGTGCTCTTTGATGTAACATGTGCATTGAGCTGTGACTTTGCAGACACTTTGTTAGCTGTCAACCCTTCAGTAAGACCATGCTTTTTTATTTGTTATCACTGTACCCAAGAACACAGTCCTGGTGTTAATGCAGTGCAGTCCGTCTGTGGTCAAAACTGGTTCAACAATGGGAGTGTGGCCTCTGAGATCAAACACTTACTGTTTAAACAGCTGCTTCTTTGAAGAAATCAGATTATTTTTCAGCTGTAGTTTGATTACGTTGTGGTTTAAGTTGTTGTTCAGTTACACAGCTGAACTATGTAACCTGACCCAGTCCTGTTCTTTTGAGGACATGTTGCATCTTATACCAGGGGCACAGATCTGTAAATTGATAGGACTACTTATGAAAGAAATTGTCCTGGAATCTGCAAAAAATATGTGAAGTCAGCTGAAGGCAGAACTTGCTCACAGTGGGCAGTGATTATTTACAAAGTGAAATTACGTAACAGTAGTTAAAATTACCGGTGGTAGTTTTGTCAGGGTTTGGTCCAGCCATGCAGTCAAGTCAGGACCCTAAAGCCATCCAGTCTTTAGAGTTACTTGATCTCAGTTTCTTTTAAAGTAGCTGTTTAGGCTTCCTTTTCCTGTTAACTCTGAATGGCACCTTCGGTATCAGAACATTCGAACTTGCACTGACTGAACTGTTAACTAAGCAAATGTAGGACTGAAAGTCTGAATTCCTCCTAGTTGTTTTGGGCTAGACAGTTGAGAAGAGTGGTTCCCAGTGTATTGCATCCCTTTCTAAGCCTAACATAGATAGCTTTGGCTCTCACCACGGCTGCTCCTCTTACTAGCTGGAAGTCGGATTCCAGCTTTCTTGTTGCTCAGTCCCACCTGCGCACACTTTTGAAGAAAGACAGCCACACATGGCCATGGAGCACTTAATTGCAGGGCAGGCATGAAGTAAGATGTGCTGAGCTCATCTGTTATAATCTTGGGTGTGCACAAAACTCAGTGATGAGCTTAAAACTTTTTGACTCAGTGTCTTAGGTCATTCATATCTGCACCTCGTTTTGCACTGTCATGTTTCTAAGGTTGTTGCAAAATCATCAAGCAGATCGCTGCTTGCAACAGTGATTGTGTTGAATCCTGTGTCAAGATACCAAGTTTTGAAAGATTCTGTAAAGCTTTTGGGTTTTCTTATCCTTCAGTATGGTCATTAGGGTTGTAGATGCAATCTGGCAGCTTTCCATAAATACCATGGCTTGGAGTAGTGCTGTTTTTATTCTCTGAATAACTTCAGCTTCTTGATATTATCCAGAAAAATTCAGGGATCATATGCTAGTGCATCTGTGTATTTGGAAAGAACATAGTGGGTGAAAGTATTCTCATTGTCATGATCAAATCTAATTTGTTTGTGAGTTTTTAGTAGGAGAGGCAACATTTTTCCACTCTTTTATGTGTCTCTAGTTTGAGCTTTAGAAAGCATATTTCCAGCCTCACCAGTGCCTAGTACAGGGCAATCGCTGCCCTGGCCATGCTGTTGCACTGGTACTTATACAGGCCAGGATGCCTTTGGCCTTCTTGACTGCCTAGGCACAAGCTCCATCAATCAGCAATCCCAGACCCTTTTCCATGAGCAGCTTTCCAGCCATTCTTCCCCAAGCCTGGCTTGTTGCATGGTGGTGTTGTGACCCATGTGCGGGACCTGGCACTTTGCCTTGTTGAACCTCATCTCACTGGCCACAACCCATTGATCCAGCCTGTCCAGACCCCTCTGCAGAGCCTCCAGCAGATCAACACTCCCTGACAGCTTGGTGTCGTCCACAAATTTACTGAGATTGAACTCAATCCCCACATCCAGATCTTCAGTGAAGATGTTAAACAACACTGGCCCTAACACCGAGCCCTGAGGGACACCACTAGTGACCAGTCAACAACTAGACGTGATTACCATTCACCGCCACTCTTTGGTCTCAGTCATCCAACCAGTTTCCAACCCAGCAAAGAATCCACCTATCCAGGCTGTGAGCAGCCAGTTTTTCCCAGAGAATACTGTGGGAGACAGTGTCAAATGCTTTATTAAAGTCCACATAGACAATGTCCACAGCCTTTCCCTCATCAACCATGTGGGTCACCTTACTGTAGAAGGAGATCAGGTTGGTAAAGCAGGACCTGCTGTTCATGTAGCCTGGCGTTGAACTCTGTGCTCAGTGGGCGTGATCCCTCCATTTTCCCACACTTGCTTTTGATCTCACTTAGGATCATCTGCTCCATGACCTTCCCTGGCTCTGAGCTCAGGCTGACAGGCCTGTAGTTCCCTGGGCCTTCCTTCCTGCCCTTTTTTGTAGAGGCTTCATGTTGGCCAACCTCCAGTCCTCTGGGACCTGCCCAGTAGACCAGGACTGCTGATAGATGATGGAGAGCAGCTTAGCAAGCTCCTCTCCCAGCTCTTTTAGCACTCTTGGGTGTAACCCATCTGGCCCCATAAACTTGTGTAACTTACAAGTGGAGCAGGAGGTCACTAACCATTCCTTACTGGATTATGGGGACTTCAGTCAGCTCCCAATCTCTGCCATCCAGCTCAGGGAACTGAGTACCCTGAGGATGCCTGATGTGACTATTAAAGACTGAGGCAAAAGCAGCATTAAGTACCTCAGCCTTTCCCTCATCCTCAATCACTAGGTTTCTGCTAGTATGCAGGAGAGGATGGAGTTTCTGCTTTTTTTGCTAATATATTTTAAAAAGTACTTTTATTTATCTTTTATGTTAGTGGCCAGATTTAGTTCCAGCTGTGGCGTTGCATTTCTAACTTTATGTAACCCAACAACATCCTTGAACTTTTAATGGGGTAACTGTTCCTTTTTCCATAGGTGATAAATTCTCTTTTTTTTTTTTTTTTTTTTTTTTTTTCCTGTGTTCCAGCACTATCTCTGTGTTCAGCCAAGCTTGTCTCTTCCCTGCTGGTTTGATTTTTGGCACATAGGGACCGCCTGCTTCTGCACCTTATAGATTCAGTTTTTGAAGAGTGTCCAGCCTTCCTGGACTCTTTTCCTTCAGTAGCGTTTCCCAAGGAATTCTGCTGACCAGTGTCCTAAACAGACTGTAGTCATTCCTCTCGAAGTCTAAGGTGGAGGCTTTGCTGACCTTCTTCCTGACTTCTCCAAAAATTGAAAAGTCAGTCATTCTGTGATCTCTTTGCCCAAGACATGGTCATGACATGAGCATGAACCTTGTTGCCATATGTAGAAAATACTTGTGTGACTACATCTGCATTGACAGCGATTTTAATGCATCGTAGTGCTGCTGTTCTAGATGCAGTACTGTAACTGGGAATAACTGGGTTCAGTTAGTGCCTTGTAATGAGTGGTTCTTCTGTAGCTCCAGTTGAACAGGGTGCACTTCAACACACAAACATGGAGCTGCATACTTACTTTTGTTTAAAAGTTGCTTTCTTAATGGTGTCGTAGTTCAGCTCGCACCCATTGGTCTCAAGAAAAACTGAAGGGAAAGTTGCACAAGGGAGGGCACTTCCAAATCCACCAGTAGCAGAAGGGAAAAGCCACGCTTACAGTTATCCTGTTCATGGCCCTGTGAGCCAGATGCTTCAAAGCCCAGTATAATCAATGTATATGCTTTTGAATCCTCTGCCGTTTTCCAAAACTTGCATCATTTTATATAATGGAGCATGCATAATGCTTTTAATAAGTAATTAAGAAAATAATAAATGCTAAAATACCTGTGACATGCCCTTTCTAAGAAGTCGTTACTGGCATGATATTTAAATGGATTTTCTGAGGCCTTAGTTGCTTGAGTTCCTAGTCCCAAAAATTCAGTGGAAACTCATTCTTAAGTCAGCTGGGCACATCTTGCATTTCTTAAAGCATTATATTTTGATACTGTTTGATTTTAGAGGGAGGAGAAAAAACTCAAACCAAAACAGAGGAACCTTCTACTTTCCCTGCATATATTGTGGGGTGAACTGCTATCAAACTGTCACAAAGCCTCAGCTCTCTTCTTAACTGCACAAGGAGTTCTGAAGAAACCACAGGGCCAAGGACTATTACTGTCAGACCCTATTTGTTTTGCCAGAATACTATGCCTTAAGTAAATGTGCAGGTTTGAGTTGTTTTAAGCCTTTGGCCTTCCCTGTTAGAGGGGGATTTAACTGGGGTCAACTGAAATCATTACTGCCGTGTGACCAGGTCAGGATGTGTATTTGTTCCAGCCCAGCAAACTAATACCAGTATGAGCTGTAAATTAAAACAAAGCAACGTGTTTTGCAGCAGAACAATCATCTGCAGTGAGGGGACTGGGCACAACAGCTTCTTGGAGATGATGTTGGAGAATAATAGAGCATCTAAATGGGGTGCATGTTACTAGCAAGGATCTTACTGTAATTCTCTTACCATGTTTTATTGCTGTTCTTTGTCTGGGTGCATGTTTGCTTGCTTCAACTAGGAAGAATAAGCATCAGTTTAACCCTGTAGGTGTGAGTTTTATTTGGTGTGACCCTACTTTGCCAGTGTTCATCCAGAATGTTACTGAGTGTGTTTCACCTCATAATGTGTTTCTCCTGTCATGCTCAGGCAGATGATGACCAGGTTCTAGGCTTCCACCAGTCATTTTTGTTGAAAAGTTTTCAAGGTGCCTGGGTGTGCACCAACGAAGTCTTCAGGCTAGCCCTCCACAACGTCTAACCCTCTGCCTTACCACTCTTCTATGCAGTCCTCGCTGTCCTGGTTGAGTAAGAAGTGATCTCTTCTCACTCTTCTGTCCCTTGAGCTCGGTTGAGAAGCATGTTTGTGGCTTGTGCCTTCTCAGAGCAACCTGGCAGACCTGTGGCTCTCCCACAGAGTGTGAATTTTGAAGTGGTTGTTGCAGAATTAATTCTGAATAACTAATTGTTGTGGAGTGTTTCCTAGCCTTAAAAGGGAAAGGCAGTTTGCAACTAAAATCACTGGATGGTTTTGTAATGCATGCTGAACACTTAAGCGGTGCTTAAAGCCTGTTAAATGAGTCTTAGCGTTTGAAAGAACCTGCTATCTTAAGTAATTAGCCTTTCCTTTGAGATAAGGATAGTTGCAGTCCTACAGTTCAATCAGCAGATGCTGTGGTGTGCTAGTGAAAGAATAAAGCTCTCTCTCACCAGAAAAGAGAAGAGCTATGCAGCTAAACTTGGATTGAAGAGTAGTGTTGCATCTAATACTCTAACATGACTCATGGCTCTCTGAGCCGAGGATTTTCTACAGTTTGAGCCTGCAGGTCAGAAGGGGTGTAGAAAAACTGGAAGTAGTCAGAAAGCTGCCAAGATTGTCAGTGTTCTATACATGGATTGTGGAGCTGGGAGAGGAGAGACTAAGGGAAATCTGCCCTGTAGGTGGAAAGTAATTGAGTACTTAACCTGAAAGCAAATTGTTCTTTGTGGTGCCAGACAGTATAACAAAGGACAGTGGTTGCAAACCAGAACTTGGGAAGTTCAGACTGAGCACCAGGGAAGATTCTCACTGGAAGGCTAAAACCCTGGTGCCTGTACACCTTGTGAAATGTCTGTGCTTGGAGGCTTGGAAGACCCTGCTAGACAAAGCTGTGCCTGATCTAGTGGGAGGTGTTCCTACCCATGGCAGGGATGCTGGAATAGATGATCTTTAAAGGTCCATTCCAACCCAGACCGTGCTGTGGTTCTGGACACACTGCTGCTGGTAGTCTGTGCTCATGCAGAGCATGAGGCTGGCCTGGAAACCAGAGGATCCTTCCAATCTGCTTCTGCTTTTGTTTTAATTGAAGGATGTCATGAAAGAATTAGAACTGCATAAAGGAAAGCTTTGTGGGGAAAAATAAAGCCCCTGTGTTTCAAGCCTTACATCTAGAATGCAAGTTTTGAGTTGGGCATAGCTGATTTTGGAGGGGAAGCTAAGGGTAAAGAATTTCAGTGATGTTATCTGAGCTGTGGTAAAGATCCAAACTAAAATGGGATAGGATTAGTCTATGCCTTCTAGAGCATCTCTAGTCACTCAACTGTGGGTCTTTGCTGTGTGTTAATAGGACATATTCAGAATTTTGGGAACAGACTATAAATAATTCTCTGCCTTAAATATAGTCTAGGATTTTCCTTGTTTTTAAAGTATACTGCTCCTCTGTGCTGTGAAGATACAACATGAAAGGAATGAAGAAAGCAATAATGTGTCTGTATTGAGGAATTTGCCATCTGAACAACAGCAAGTATTTGAGGAAGAATTCCCTTTTAATTTTTTTTTTTTTTTAACGTGTCCAGTCCTGAATTGTGCAAGAGAGTAGGAAATTCTCCTCAAGCCAAAGCACTGAGAGTTGCAGTGCACCTGGGCTTAGCCGAAATGGATTAAATCCATGCTAAAACCACTCTGGTGGTGGTATCTTTTTTCCAGAAGCATAGTTTTAAATTGTACTCGTGTCAGTAATGACATGCTCAAATTTGGTATGCAAACTACTTACAAAACTTGTAATAGATGCCCCAGTGACGTGAGAAGACCATGGGACAAATGAGAGTATACTAAATGCTTAGTAACAGCTGTGATTAGAAGCAATTCAAGCTGAAATGATTCTGGCTGTTTGGTTTAAACTAAGCCATTAGAAAGGAGCTGACATGAATATGAATTCATTTCAACTTGGTCATGGCTACAAAGAAGGCACTCTCTTTTTATGAGGAGTCACATGGAAAAGTAGGACCTTGTTCTTTCTTTTTCATTAGCTTGAGAGCTAAAACTGTGGAAATTGCCCAGAAACGCTTTGGCTGCCCCATCCCTGGCAGTGTTCAAGGCCAGGTTGGATGGGGCTTGGAGCAACCTGGTCTAGTGGAAGGTGTCCCTGCCTGTGGCAGGGGTTTGGAACTGGAAGAGCTTTAAGGTGTCTTCCCACCCAAACCAGTCCGTGATTCTAAAAGACAAAGGATAATGGGTATAAATTACTCCTGAGGAGATTCCAACTGGACACAAGCGGAAAGTTTTTCACACTGAGAACAACCAGCCACAGGAATAATCCCCCCGGGGAAGTGGTGGGCTCCCCAGTGCTGGACACTGTTCATTTGGCTGGACAGGGTGCTGGGCCCATCTAGTCTAGATCATGCTTTGCCTAGAAAGGTTGCACCTGATGATCCTTGAGGTCCCTTCCTACCTGGTACTCTGTGATTTTGTGATTAGTCAAAAGGGATAGCATTACTAAGATGGTTTACAAAGTCATGTCATAGAACCATAGAATGGTTTGAATTGGGCAGGACCTTAAGATCATCGAATTCCAACTTTCTTTCACAGGCAGGGACACCTCCCTCTAGATCATGTCACCCAAGGCTCTGTCCAAGCTGGCCTTGAACACTGCCAGGGATGGGGCAGCCACAGCTTCTCTGGGCACCCTGTGCCAGTGCCTCAGAACCCTCACGGGGAAGAACTTCTGCCTTATATCTGTGAGAAACAAGCTCACCTTTAGAAAAATTTAACTGGGGACAAGGTCAGTGGAGCAAAGGTTTATTTACAGCACTGGGTGCATGCCTTCATATCCTGCATGCACATTTCTGAGTACAGAGTCAAAAGTTTCTTATAGTTAAGCCTTTTACATATTCATAGGACTTTCAGGAAGATGAATACCACCTCCTGATGGCTGATGCAATCTTCATTCTTTCTTCTGCGCATATCCCGGAGGGTCTTTTAAGAGCAAATTGATAATGGCCAGTAGTCTTCTTTGATACGGGCTTTTGACCTACTTAACCCCATGCATGTGCCTAAAGCCCTTATAACTTGTTCTGTTATTTCCAGACTAGATGTTGGTTCGATCAAGCATGACTGCCATATATCCTATGTCCGGCTGTAAAAGTCCTTTGTTCCTATTTGTTTCACAGTTTCAGGAACTTACGTTCTTCTCATCCGCCTATGTGATTGTGCTTAAGCAGGATACAATGCAAAAACAAAGATAAAGCAAGCTTTTGCTGAAGCAAACTATTTATGTTATTTATCACATAGCTAACCTGAACTTCCCCATTTAAGTTTAAACTCATCACCCCCTGTCCTATTGATACAGTCCCTGGTGAAGAGTCCCTGTCTGGCGTCCTTGTAGGCCCCCTTCAGATAGTGGAAGGCTGCTCTGAGGTCTCCACGCAGCTTCTCTTCTCCAGGCTGAACAGACCCAACTTTCTTAGCCTTTGATAGTACAGGCCGTGCTCCTGCCTGTGATCATCCTCATAGACTCCTTTGGATTTGCTCCAGCAGCTCCATGTGCTTCTTATGCTGAGGACACCAGAACTGTACACAGTGCTCCAAGTGAGGTCTCATGAGAGCAGAGTAGAGGGGCAGAATCACCTCCCTTGACCTGCTGGTCATGCCACTGGGGATACAGCCCAGGACACAGGTGGTTTCTGGGCTCAAGCTCACGCTGGAGCTGGCTCATGTTCCGTTTCTCATCAGCCAGCACCCCTAAGTCCTTCTCTGCAGTGCTGCTCTGAATATCTTCCCTGCTCAACCTGTAGCTGTGCCTGGGATTGCCCCAACCCAGGTGTAGGACCTTGAACTTTGCTTTGTTGAACTTCATGAGGTTGGCATTGGCCACCTCTCCAGCAGGTCCATGCCCCTCTGGATCCCGTCCCTTCCCTCCAGCGTGTTGACCGCACCACACAGCTCAGTGACATCGGCAAACTTGCTGAAGGTGCTTGGTCTCAATGTCTGTGTCACCAACAAAGATGTTGACACCACTCATCACCAATATCCACTCATCACCAGTCTCCAGTTGGACATTGAGCCATTGACTGCAACTGTCTGTGTGCGACCATATCTCCAACTTTAATGTATGGCTGTAATGCTACTCAGTTTCTGTAAAGATTCCTTCATGGCCAGAAACCTACCAACTATCAAGCAGCATTGAGGCCATAGTGTAAAGCTAAAAGAGGCATAAACACACTGGTTTTGGTTCACAGGCCAGCTCTTCAGTGTGGATAAGCAAGCATCTGTTCTTAGCAGCTGTAGCAGTGATAATACTTCCCCTGAAATAGTTGGCATGACTACTGCCATGTGCTAATGAGCAAGATGGATGGTGGGTTTAAGTCAGCATAATTGCTTGTGTTCATGCTGTGCTGATTGTTAGGGAGCCTCTGCCTAATGCAAAGGAAGGTGTATATCGACGTGACATAAAGCTGCCCAGTTGAAGAGTGACTTTATTAACACTTGTCTTGCTTGAGGACTTTTCTTTTGTTTGTCTACTGAACACTTGAGTTGCTCATACTTCTGGCCTTGTTCCCTTATTAAATTCTGGCTCTATTTTCCTTATTCACTTTGTCCTTTATCATGTTATAGCAATTTATCTTGCCTGTTCCTCTCACCCTGATTACAGTTTTCCGAGCCAGAGAGTTAGACTCTATTGACTTTCTTTGGTAGGAAGCTGTCTTGTAGCTGGATCATCTTTATTGTCCTTCTCTGGCCTTTCCTTATTGTATAATTTATTTATTTTTTCATATTAAGAAATGCATGCAGGATTTGGTATGTGGGTGTTCTCTGTGTACTTATGCAATTGCTTACTGCAGCTGGTTTGGTTTGGTTGTCTATTTGGTTCTCTATTCCTTTCTAATAATTGCTAACCCTGTGCTTGCCCTGATAGCTTTTGAGCTCCCAGCTGGTTTAAAAAATAAATAAAACCTGTCCAGCGTGATTTCAGCATCACCTTCCTGAGAGGTCATAGCTAATCTGGTTTTCCTCTGTGGATTAGTGTCGTGGTTTAAGCCAGTCGGCAAGTCAGCCACGCAGTTTCTACTCCCCCGTGGCGCCCCCCCCCCCCGCCCCAGAGGGATGGGGAGGACAATCGAAAGAATGTAACTCCCACAGGTTGAGATAAAAGCAGTCCCGTAACTAAGGTGTAACACAAATCACTACTGCTGCCACCAATAATAATAATGATAAGAGAAATAACAAGGGAAGAGAATACGATACCACCCGCCGAAAATGAGCCCGACAGAGCAGAGAGCATGCCCTTCCGGGTAACTCCCAGTTACATCCCCGGGCATGATGTGCTGTGGTATGGAATACCTCTTTGGCTAGTTTGGGTCAGGTGTCCTGTCCCTGCTTCCTCCTGGCTTCTCCTCCTCCCTGGGAGAGCAGGAGACTCACAAAGTCCTTGGTCAGGCTAAACATTCTGACCAGCAACTGAAAACATTGGTGTTATCAGTATTATTCCCAGGTCGAAAGTCAAAACCACAGCGCTGCACCAGCTACTAAGAAGGAGAAAACTGACTGCTGCTGCTGAACCCAGGACAATTAGCATATACTTACTGAAACTGCACTTCATCTATACCACTTTACTTCCTAGGCAGTTGTCACTGTGAAATCCTGGCAGTGGTTTTAGAGCTGAGTGCTGCTTTTACATGCACTTGATCCTGCCAGTGCTTTGGCAGACCTGCTGGTTTGTGGTGTAACTGATGGCCTTAGCAAGTGCTCCTCAAAGCTGACTTGTTTCCCAGTCAATTTATTGTTTATGTATTACTTTTTAAAGTAAAGATATTTTTGTTTATTCTGTAGTTTGCTTTGTTCTTCCACCTTTTCATGTGCTGTTCTTGGTGGAGAGCAGTAGAGCATTGTGAATAACTATTCAGCTCTGACAGGCTGCTTCATGTGCTGCTCTTGCTGCTGCTTTTCAGTGTCTTGTTTTTTTTAATGTGTTTCTCCCTTCTTCTGAAGCTACATGGCCATGTGCTGAAAGAATAGAGCTTAAAATCTCCCAAAATGCTGAATAGAATTGTGAATGTGAATGACCACACTGTGGTCACTATGAGAAGATTGTTCTGTAGCTTGGTCCCGTGCTGTTCAGATCATGTCCTGTTGTGTGATTTCCGGCTCATCTGGGAATCATTTCTGTTGTTTTCAGGCTGCAGTTCCTGCATGATGTCTCTGAGGAGACTGGTAAGCATTAGGTGGGAGAACTAGTCTCCCTCTAATACTATGTTCTACCTTTGTAGTAAATAGCAAATATAGCACAGGCCCTATGCTAGTGCATGCAGGTAAATTGTCAAAGGCAGGAGTTGAGGCTTTGCTGCAAAGATTCCCTGGGCTTGGAACACCTTGTTGCACCTGTAGCAGATACTTTGCTCCCTTTGAGCTGTTCCTGATGGCAGAGGTGGAAAGTACAGTGTTGCTGGTCAGCTGAACCTACTCTGGGAACACTTTCAAAAGCCTCAGTCAGTGCCTAGGTCGTTGAGGCAATACTGACACCGACTTCCACAGAAACTCCCTTCTGTCACCAAAGCACAGCAGCTGAAATCTGATTTTGAAGCATCCTGGTTTATGCCTGGTTCCCAGGCAAGGCCCAAAGCAGATGTGTGATTCAGCACTGAGGCAGGCATGCTCTTATCAGTGTGGTGAAGCTGCAGGAATGACATGGCCCCGGGTCTTCCAGAAAACCTCAACTTCGGATCATTGCAGGAGTTCTGTGTCCTTAGGCCCTCAGTGTTTGTCTGCAAGGTGCCCTGGAGCAGATTCCTTCGGTTGTATTAGTGTCTCTCTCAGTATTCTGCATCTTACAGCATGTGACATCACTGTGAACATCAGCTTTTCAGTTGTCTTACTGTGAGTTTTGGAATACATTTTGCAGTAAAAGAGATTTTTGAACTTCTTTTTCTTCTCTCTGCAGGCTGATGAAGATCCTATCATGGGATTCCACCAGATATTTCTATTAAAGAACATCAATGATGCCTGGGTTTGCACCAATGACATGTTCAGGCTAGCACTGCACAACTTTGGCTGAGCTGGCAACCCCGAAGCACCCCAGCTTTATTTTTGTTTGGTTGTTTTTTTTTCCTTCTCTCCTCTTACTGGTATTATTCACACTCACAGAACATTCCAAATATCATACACAAACCTGCAGCACTGCGGAGTGTGAGCAAAGCAAGAGCTGTGACCTGCCCTTCTGCTGAGTTTACATTGTCAGAGATGAGTTTCTTGTGCATGATGTTTGGAAGTTAGACTTAGATGCATTTGACAAGAGAAATTTGTGTTGTACCAGCATGCCTCAGAAAGAAGTAATAATGCAAAAGGTTGTTGTTACGTACTGACAAGATGCTCTATAACCCAAAGACATGAGAGGACAGCAGCCTGTACAGCCCAGATATTGATTTGTTCAGATGTTCCAATGCTGCGTTACACAATAAAACCTTGAGATTTTCTTAACAGTTTAAATTGTTTTAGTGAGTTGGATATGGAGTAGGTGATAGTACTTGCTGTGGATGTCCTGCGTCTGCCTGGTGTGGAAATGCTTACAAACTTACAACTCAGACTGGAGAGCACTTGACAGTTGTACCAGGAGAGGCAGTTCTGATATGCCCTTGGCCATACAACTTCTTTCTCCCTCCTTCCCAGCAGCTTTTATGACAAGACTTCTAGACAGGTTAGTTCTCATCTGCTGGATTTTACCAGGACAAGCATTTCAAATAACACTCAAAGATGCCAACAGTCACAGCAGCCTGTTAATCTTCATGACAGTCATTATGTTCACCCTCCAAGTGGAACAGGCCAGTTGTATTTTCTTCACAGACAGGACATTATTTCACCACTGTCCTCCCGCAGTTTGTATCCAGCTATGAAGCTCCAACTAGATCGGTGCTCTGCTGGGTTTTCTAAGCATCGCTGCACTGTCAATGGAACCGGTTGGTAGCACAGCCTTTGCTGTGCGGGTTTCCAGGACATAATCGGCTGTCGTGTGTCCTCCACCCTGGAGATGGCAGTGTTTCACCACTGAAGGAGTTTACTAATCACAAAATGGCTTGGGTCGAAAGGGACCTTAAAGCTCATCCAGTTCCAATCCCTGCCACCAGCAGGACACCTTCCACTAGACCTGGTTGTTCTAAGCCCCGTCCAAGCTGGCCTTGAACACTGCCAGGGATGGGGCAGCCACAGCTTCTCTGGGCAACCTGTGCCAGGGCCTCAGCACCTTCACAGGGAAGAACTTCTTCCCAAGATCTCATCTCTATCTCCCTCTGTCAGGCTAAAGCCATTCCCTCTTGTCCTGTCCCTACAGGCTTTTGTCCAAAGCTCTTCTCCAGGTTTCTTGTAGCCCCTTTAGGCACTGGAAACTGTTCTAAGGTCTCCCTGGAGCCTTCTTCAGGTTCTGTCCAGCAGATAAGGTGGCACAGGAGCAGAACTGCCTTCACTTTGCCTTCAGATCTCACTGAGCTCTTAAGACCTGGTTTAAAAGAGATTAGCATGCCTTTCAGGGCTTGCTTTTAAAGTTTATGACCATGGCATTACCCTTTTTTTGAGGAAAGCCTGGAAAGGGGTATGCTTGAGCCAGTTGTGATTCAAATCTGCCTGCTTTAGCCTTTGAACTGGAACATAGCTTTCTTGGAAGCTGATGTTAAGGACCCTGCTGCTCACTGTTGCATCATTCTTATATGTTCTCCATTTCAAATTCAGAACTGTTCTCCTGTCAGTGCTGCTAAGCTATAAAAGTTGTATTCAAAATTCCTCACCTGAAGAGATTAGCTCTTTCAGTAGAAAGAGGCTTTTTGTGTGGTCACTGCTAAGCAAGGATTCTTGTGCTGGGGCTCTATTTCCAAATGAAGCTTGGCAGAGGAGGGAGGACCTAGGAACCTTGCTCTGCAGAAGGATCCTTGCTTTGCAGAAGGATCACAGAGCAGAATGCTCTCCAACATAAGGTTATTCCTCCAAATAATGAGCTCAGTAAGCCAGGAGAGAGCTTGCTTAAAAGTCAGTTTCAAGGAATGATACACAGGGCAGGTGTTAGTTTTAGAACTATCTAAAATGAGATTCTTTTAGGCCATTTAAAGCTCAAAGCAGTTATCCTCTGGAATTGGCCATGTAGTTCATTCAGGGGTTCTTTCTCCTGCCTTTCTCTACACAGTCACTCCTGGCTCCTTACTGGGATGAGATAAACACTGCTGTTTCTAAATCAATATTGGTTAATATTCTTGACACCTGCAGGTCAGTTTTGAGGCCCAGGGTATTTTTTGTTTCTGGTACCTGTTTAATGCCAGCATTAGGTCGAGCCCCAGTAGTCCCCTCAGAGCTAGTTGACCTGTGAGGGGGTGTGGCCAAAGTGGAGGAGGCCTGGGAGGCCTCAGGAGATCACTGAGCCCATAACCAGCCTGCCTGAGCCTTCACAAGAGAGGCTTTACATGTCCCTCATGGTGCTAGGCCTGGCAGGAGTTTGTATTGGTGGTACTGCCACAGGCATGGCCGAAGTTGCCTGACAAAGGAAGGGCTATGGATGCTGTCTATTTGGACTTCTGATACAGCCTTTGATACAGTCCCCTACAACATCCTTCTCTAAACTGCAGAGATATGGATTTGATAGACTGGTGGATGAGGAACTGGCTGGATAGTCATATCCAGAGGGTCATGGTCAATGGCTCAATATCTGGATGGACAATGGTGACAAGTGGCATCCCTCAGGGGTCCACGCTTGGAGACCTCAGAGCAGCCTTCCAGTATCTGAAGGGGGCCTACAAGAATGCCAGAGAGGGACTCTTCATCAGGGACTGTTATGATAGGACAAGGAGTGATGGATTTAAACTGAAAGAGGGGAAGTTCAGGTTGGACATAAAGAAGTTGTTTCCTGTGAGGGTGGAGAGGCACTGGTACAGGTTGCCCAGAGAAGTGGTAAACGCTCCATCCCTGGTAGTGTTCAAGGCCAGGTTGGACAGAGCCTTGGATGGCATGATCTAGTGTCAGGTGTCCCAGCCCTGGACAACCCCCCTGGCAGGGGAGTTGGAACTAGATCTTAAGTCCTTTCCAACCCTAACTATTCTATTATTCAGTGATTCTATGATACTGTTTAATATCTTAATCAGTGATGACTGAGTGCATCGTCAGCAAGTTTGCAGATCATAGAGTCATAGGATCAACCAGGTTGGAAAAGACCTTTAAGATCATCAAGTCCAACCGTTCTCCAGCACTGCTGAGGCCACCACTGAACCAGGTCACTGAGGGCCCCATCTACACGGTGTGTGAACACTTCCAGGGACGGTGACTCCAATGCCTGAACACTCTTTGGGGAAGAAGGTTTTCCTAATATCCAATCTAAATGACAGTCTGATATCTACATGACACGAAGCTGAGTGGTGCAGTTCACAAACCTGAGGGACAGGATCCCATCAAGAGGGACTTGGACAGGCCTGAGAGGTAGGCCCATGCAAACCTCATGAGGTTCAATGAGGCCAAGTGCAGAGTCCTGCACATGGGTCAGGGCATGTGGGAGAACAAGGGATTGAGAGTTGCCCTGAGAAGAGGGACTTGGGGATTCTGGTGGGTGAAAGACCGGACATGACTGTGCAATGTGTGCTTGCAGCCCAGAAGGTCAGTCGTATCTCAGACTGCATCCAGAGGCATGTGGCCAACAGGTCAAGGGAGGTGATGCTGCCCCTCTGCTCTGGTGAGATCCCACCTGGAGTACTGTGTCCAGCTCTGGAGTCCTCAGTACAGAAAACACATGGACCTGCTGGAGAGGAACCAGAGGAAGACAACAAAAATGATCTAAGGTTGGGAGCACCTATCCTGTGAGGAACGGCTGAGAGAGTTGGGCTTGTTCAGCCCACAGAAGACTGGGGAGACGTTATTGCAGCCTTTCAGTTCTTAAAAGGGGCCTCTAAGAAAGATGGAGAAAGACTTTTTACCAGGGCCTGTGTGACAGGATGAGGGATGATGGTTTTAAACTGAAAGAGGGAGATTCAGGCTGGATGTGAGAAAGAAATTCTTTACCATGAGGGTACTGAGGCCCTGACACAGGTTGCCCAGAGAAGCTGTGGCTGCCCCATCCCTGGCAGTGTTCAAGGCCAGGCTGGACAGGGCTTGGAGCAACCTGCTCTAGTGGAAGGTGTCCGTGCCCGTGGCTGGATGAGTTTTAAGGTCCCTTCCAATACAAACCAGGCTGGGGTTCCATGAGATGCCTCGAGGGGGCCGGTGTAGGCCGTTAAGCCCTGCAGAAACTAGCTCCTGCGCAACACCCGGTTCCGATCCCGGCGCCGCTTTCGCTGAGGGGAGGGGCCGGGTTTGGGCTCTTTCCGCGCCGCGCCCGGAACCCTTTTATCTCGGCGGCGGTTTCCATCCGGCGCATTAGGAGTCGGGCCGGAGGCGGAAGCTCAGGCGACGGGCAGGGGCAGCCCGGTGGCCGTGGTGCGGGAAACAGTTGGGCGGGCCTGGTCCGGGTCGGGCAGGGCAGGGGACGGCTGCGCTGCTCCGCGCGGGCCGGGCCCCATGGCCTCCTCCTCCAGCATCGACATTGAGGACGCGACCCAACATCTGCGGGACATCCTCAAGCTGGACCGGCCGGGAGGTGAGGGGCTGGCACCGAGGGGAGCAGGAGGCCGCCGGCGGCGGGCCTGGACGGGGCGGGGCCGCCGCGTAGCGCTGGGGCCGCGCTGCCTTGTCCCGGGCCTTCGGGACTCTACTAGGCAGGGGCTTGTTTCCCTTTAGGGTGCAGGGGCCATCGCTCTCCGCTGGCTCTCTCTCGCCCAGGGCGAGGGACCTGCTCGGCCTTGCCGCTGTCCCCGAGATGTGCTTGGGGAGTGCAGCCGGGCGAGGAGAGGAGCAGAGACCCGGTGTGAGGAGTTTCACTGGTGCGAGAGGATTCTCGTGGCCGAGCAGAGCGGGAGCAGTCGGGACACAAACCTGGCTGCTGCTGCTGCTGCTGCGGGTCTCTGGGCTCTTGTTGTCCGAGAGGTGTCGCCCTGGAAGCTGACAGCGCTGACCTTCGCCACCCAAGCCTTCCTTCGTTATTAAGAACACTTTGAGTTTTCCCGAGGTGTCTCGCTGGGCCCAGTGGAAAGGACTGCCAGGCCTCTCTGGGATCAGTGCAATCTTAATCATAGAACCCTGTAATGGTTTGGGTTGGAAGGGACCTTAAAGCTCATCCAGTTCCAACCACCTGCCACGGGCAGTGACACCTTCCACTAAACCAGGTTGCTCCAAGCCTCGTCCAACCTGGCCTTGAACACTGCCAGGGATGGGGCAGCCACAGCTTCTCTGGGCAACCTATGCCAGGGCCTCAGCACTCTCACAGGGAAGAACTTTCCACAGACTTTTTGTCACAAATATCTCTCTTAAAGTGGCTGTGATTGTTCTCTCTTTGCTTTGAGCTATTCTACTTCTCTGCTCAGAGTTTAGCGGACTCCCTTCTGCCTATAAAACACTTGTGGTGAACAGCAGCAGGCTCAGGAATCAGCTGTGGAGGGCTCTGTACTTGAAAACCTCAAAGAAGTCAGAGCAGTGATGGGGAGCACCTGTTTTCACAGCAGTTTCTGAGCTGAAGAAATGCGTGATGTTTGTGAAATGCTTGGAATTGCTTCTATTCTCTCAAGGTGATTTGCCTTTCCCTGAAGCAGCTTCTCTTGCTGGTTGAAAGAAATGAGGTATTTACTGAGTGGCTTCTTCCTTTTAATTTCTCTTCTATTGATTCTCGTTATACTTTCTCTGTCGTCACTAGTGCACAAGACAATAGAGAGGACAAGGAGCTATTGGACAGTAAGTCAGGCAGTAAAGAACCCGTGCTTGTTCTCAGCAGAAATCACTGCCTGGGTAATAGCAGATGGATTTGAAAGAACAGGACATAAGAAGATGAAGAGCAAGAGTACATGTGTGTTAACTGAAAGCCTCTGAAAATCCTGTTAGGATGGCAGAGGAAAGGGAAACTGGGTGGTCCTTCAAGACTTATGAAGGAGAATAGAAGCATCCTCATGAATTGCATGGGTTGAGCTGGTCTTGTCTGGCATCAGGTTGCTGTGGTCAAGGTTCTCTCTAGTTGTGTTTCTGTTATAGCCTGGATTTCACTTACAGATATAATACCCAGCAAAGGCTAGTGTAGCTGCTTGCCATGAAGAAAGGTTTGCAGTGCAGGTGGCTATGAACAGCGTTATGTTACTCTGGGTGTTCTCCAGACTGGTGACAAGAAATACACCCTGCTCTAAAGATTTTAAACTCTCACAGTGCTTTGTTAGTTCTGCTGGGTTTGGCGATTGTGAAAATGTTATCTACTGCCCATTCTGTCTTGATGCAGTTTTCTCCCAGTTTTGCAAACATCACCCATTGCTTTGGCAGCTCCTTGCCATTTTCCCATGCCATGCCCTAAGCAAGGGGGGCTGCATGATCAAGCCATGGAGCTCCCAGCTGGGGCATGTATACAGGCTGCTGATGCCAGTCTGCTGTGGATGAGTGTCCTTGCTGGATCCTTCAAAGCATACTGAAATCTCTGCTGATAACCAGGTGTTCCATGGGCTGCCCCTGCTCATGTTGTGTTTATCAGGGAAGTGTTTTGTTTAGTGCAAAGTAGAGTCCCCTGGTGCAGGTGGTGGTGAGAGTAGGAGTTCAGGATCTCAGCTCTGATTATTCCTCTGTTCCTGCTCTTTAAAAAGGCACTGAACACAACTGCACTTCTTTCCCTTTGAAGGTCTAGATCTACCATTAACATTTTGGTTTTGTTTATCTACCTATGAAACATTGAGCCCCTTCACTTTTTTTATGCCTTCAGGATTGTGTTCAGGCAGCACCTGTGCTTGTCTGGCTCCCCCTAAAACAGTGATGGGCTAAGCCCCTTCCTGAACTTTGGTGCACTGTTGTTGTGCTCATCAGCCTCAGCGGAGTTTTTTCTCCTCTTCCCCATGGCATGAAAGTCACTGTCCTGCTATCCGTAAAAGAGCAGAGATACTTAGGTGAGGCATTCCTGTTGCTGCAGATAGAGCAAAGAGTGCATCATCTTTCTCTGACGGCCTGGATGCTGCTTCTGTAGTGAATGTTTTCCTCTTTCTTTTTTTAACAAATGATAGATTGCAGTCTGTTGGAAGTAGCTGCAACAGGACAAGCACCCACCATATGCTATAGGAATAAGGGACAAATCTTAATCTTGTAGGCACAGCACAAATGTGTTAGGTGATTACAGGTTCATGTTCCCTGGCCTGTAGTTTCCTTGTGCTGAGTGCTGCTGCTGTTGTCTCCATGCAGTGAGGTGAGCACTCAAATGGACTTCGCAGTGGGATATGCTGTCACTGCACAGACTTTTTGTGAGCACAGTAGTTAGTGATATAATGACTCTCTTCATAAACAGGCAAGTTTTAAATATTCTTCTGGCAAATGAGTAATGGTTGCAGTTATGTCTGTAGGCAGCAGCACTCAGTCTATGTTCAAGCCTATTTGGTAACTGAAAGCTTGCCTTACATTCAGAGGATGTGCCTCTTGTGTGCAGTCATGTTGGGGTTTGTTGCGTGTGCCGGGCAGAGTGGAGCTCATGGTCCTGGAGCAGCCATTTTGCAAGAGCTCCACAGCAGTCGTTTCCTGGCAACAGTATTTGAAATGTCACTTTTCAAAACCAGTGTAAATTTCAAGCCAGGGTTTTGCTGAAACAAGAAGCTTTGACTTCAGTGTATAAGTGCTGATGGAGTGGGCTCCTCTGTGTGAATCGTCAGCTGTTTGCCTTGCTGGTGAAATAGCAGGGTCTCCTTAAGCTCCTGTTACATCTATCCCTTTCTAAAAGCCTTCAGAAGGCACAGAGGACACCAGTCAACTTGTGCTGTGCCAGGTTGCAGTCAGGGCACATGCACTCTTCAGAGCACAGCTGAAATGCTGAACAGGGGGTTGAACACAGAATTCAAGAGTTGTAAACTTCCAGGTGACTAGTCAACCAAGGGAAGAGTATAAGGAATCCTATAGGCACAGCTGCATGTTTTCATAGCTAAGGTACTCAAACATCTGGACTTCGAGGTCAGGTCTCAGTCAAAAGCCAGTTTTGGGAAGTGAGAAATGTATTATGTCCAGCCAACCCTAAATGCTGCAGCTAACTACTGCACTGCTGGACTTCAGATATCTCTCTGCAGGCATCAGGGTTGGAAGTGACCTTTCAAGAACATTTTGGTCTGGCACTTGTTTCAGTAATCTGAATTGCCAGCTTAGTCTTTCTGATCCAAGACTATTTACTCCTTGAACCTGGCAAGTTCCTTATACTTGTTCTTTGGTGTTTTTTCTCGTCTGTTGGAATTGCTTGTGTAAGAAAAGAGCCACGACTTCACTTTCTGTAGAGATAAGTTTCCTACACAGGAGGTCTCTTAACACATCCTTTTCAGAGAAAAATACTTTTCCCAACAAATTTAGCATATTCTGCCTGATAGAGTAGAAGAACCTGACAGAAACCAGCTGGCAGTAATGTATTTCACACAGTGCTATTTCTGTTGAATGAATATTGTGCTCAGTTGGTCATGCTTCTCCCTAGGTTCGGTGAATGAGAACCAGGGACCATCAAATTCGTATAATGGAGACCTGAATGGACTGCTGGTGCCTGACCCTGTTGTGGCTGGAGATGTACCTTCTCTGGCTAAGCCAGTGCATCGGACCGTTTCTCTGGGAGCCCTGCAGGAGAAGCAAGTCATGTAAGTTTTCATGGAATCCCAGACTGGTTTGTATTGGAAGGGACCTTAAAGCTCATCCAGTTCCAATCCCCTGCCATGGACAGGGACACCTTCCACTAGACCAGGTTGCTCCAAGCCCCATCCAACCTGGCCTTGAACACTGCCAGGGATGGGGCAGCCACAGATTCTCTGGGCAACCTGTGCCAGGGCCTCAGCACCCTCACAGGGAAGAACTTCTTTATCTAACCTGAACTTCCCCTGTTTAAGTTTAAACCTATTACTCTTTGTCTGTTGCTACATCAAAGAAGGGCTGAGAGTGACTAGAAAATGATGAAAAAATGGTTCTGGTGAGCCTGGGCAAGCATGCTGGGAAGCTGACAAGTTTCACATTGAGTTCAGGTGACAGTTGTGGGTCAGTGCTGGTGGTTAGAGCTTTTGTAGCTTTTGTGAGGCTGATGTGTGCAGCCTGCCATCCTTTCAGCTCAGAAACTGAAGAGTTTTGGGAGGGCTGTGTAGAGAGAAGAGCAACGGGACTGGTTGTATGGTGGATATCAGGAGGAAGGATGGAGGTTATTTAGCAGGGCACGGGGTGAAACTGGGCATTCTCATGTAGACCTCCAGCTGGACTCCTTCTGGGCCCCAAGTTACCTGAGGGTTGACTTTCATCAGTCTGCAGTATGGCAGACCTTCCACTTGTCCAGATATTTCTCTCCATATAACTTAAAACAGGACAAGTGATGTTGCGCTAGGGTTTTACTTAACTGTTTGCTGACTCATGGATATGTCCAGTGTGTTTTGGACAGTACCTGTGCTTTTACTACTTACATGCTAGAGAATATATGCATATAGAATACTTTGGATTTGTCATGGGAGTAATAGTACAAATCCACATCAGATTAATTAGTGTAATGCTTGACTTCACATACTGACTTTTAACGTTAGAGCTCATGTGAATAGCTTTTGCTTGGGTTCTCTGCTGACAGTTTTGAGAGAGGATGCTGCATGCACTGTTGATGAGGTTCAACTGCTTAGCTTTGGTCTCTTTGCACCTTCTAATGTTTGGTAGTACTCAGGGCTACTTCAACCAAATGTAGGTTTGTACTCAAGTCTAATAGACTGGAGGTTTTTAAGTTAAACAAACCAGGTGTTTGGTGCTCTCAGACCTGTGGCACATGGGGAATTTTCCTAACTGAAAGAGTTTCTTTTTATTTTCAGTTGTTCTGCTCAGACTTCTTAGTTGCACAGATATGCCTCATTGCTGTTAAAATTATGAGTAGCAAATCTCTGACCTCTCTTCCTGTGAGTCCTATCTGAGATTTTTTTTCTGTTTTGTTTTAATTAAAGCTGCCTTTCTGGTGATGACAGTTCCACTTGCATAGTGATAACAGCAAAAGATGTGGAGATAGTGGCCAGCAGTGATTCCAGCATCACCAGTAAGGCCAGAGGGAGTAATAAGGTAAGGAGGGAGAGAAAGTATGGTTCTCTGTATTTTTTTTCTTAGTCACATCACCTCATGCTTGAATATTTTTTAAACTGTAATTACCATCTTTCCTGTGTTATAGGAATCTGTAATTAGGTAGAAGTTTGTCAAAGAGCTTAACAAGGAGGGAAAAATTGGAGGTGTATCTCATAGCTGATTGTTACTGTTATTCCAGAGTCTGGCCAAGTTATCCTCTAATCTTCCTCCTTCACAAACAAGCTCTTCCTGCTGATTGTTTCTATCCTGGCAGATCTTCACTATGAAGGGAGGGTTGTTTTGGTGGTTTGCTAGCCTTAGTCCTGCTGAGAGCTCCACCCCACAGATCAGGGCTGCAGGTTCTGCTGAGATCAGAGCTGGTGCTGTAGCAGAGTACTAAGATGTGCTCAGAACAAATGCTAGGAATTAGGAGAGAAAACTCTGGTCATGATCTCTCAGCCCTTTTCTGCATTATACCATTTTGTTCCTTACCGTGCAGTGAATTAAGGGACCACAGAGACAGTAAATGAATACTGTACCGTGTTAGCATATGAAAAACATGTTGGTTTTGATAGATAATACTGGTGAAAGGGAGGATCATTGCCATAATTCTTACAGTATTTCTTAATTCTTTGCTCACAGAGGCAATGTTTATTGAATAAGACTGGGACTCTGTTTCTTGGAAAGCAGTATTAAGGCTAAAAAGCAAGTGTCCACGCAGCAAATGTGTTTCCGTATTTCAAAAAACTTTTCAAGAACTGGGAATCCAGACCCAGTTCTCATGAAGAGGTGAAGTCTGCTTTGTTGTAATTGCAGGATAGAGTAGTGTTCTGCAACATAACTTCAGTGAGCTGTGTTCCTTTTTACAATGGAAGGAAATACTCATCTGCTTCCAGAACTTTGAATGTTTAGGGCTCTGCTACCTGGCATTCAGTGTGCAATTCTTCCTACCAACTCCTGCTTCTAACAGTTTCCTATTAAGCATTACGGATCTTCCCTGGAGGAAAATGTATATTTGGTGGGTTTGTTTCAGGAAAAGTTAATTCCAGACATTTCTCGTGTTTTCTTTTATTTTTTATCCTGAGCAGGTGAAGATACAGCCTGTTGCTAGATATGACTGGGAACAGAAGTACTATTATGGAAATCTGATAGCAGTTTCAAACTCTTACCTGGCTTATGCCATTAGAGGTGAGATACCTTCTTGTCTTGGGTGTGATTTGTATTCTTTTGCTGTGCGTATCTCTAAAATAATTGAAGTTTGCATCAGAAGGAGGTAATCTGCAGTAATTGAAACACATCTTGTGATACCCAGTTCAGGGTGCTGTTCTAGTGGGAATATAAGTGAAGCTGGATCTACAGGGGAATAAAGAGTTGGTTGTGTAGGAGAGCTTTCAATGAGAAAGAAACTTTCTGTGAAGTTAGAAATAAAAGAGAAGGACTCTGTGGGGATGGAGGAAAGGTTGAACTACATTGGTTTCACTGGACAGTAGTCTGATGTTCAGCTTACTCCTCTAATTAAATATTTCTGCAGTGAGCAAGCTCCTCAGTAGCTAAGCACAGAAACAGCCCTGTGGTAATTTGAGCAAGTAAATGTTTGTGATGGATTTGCTTGCATAAATTTAGAGTTGAGTTTAAGGCTAAATTTAGAGGAGCCAAAGAGCAATGCAGTGTATTTTGCAGTGGAAAGGGAAAGAAAAGCAGAACCATGCAGGGAAAGATTGTTTCACAACATATAGGAAGCAAATGAACACTTGGTCATCTGCAGTGTCTCTTTCTGCTCTCATTTACAAACACAGCGTTTGGGACTCCGTCATCTCTTCACTTTCGTTTAGTGCTAGCACCCATCAGTTTGGCCTTCTGTGAAATCTACTACTCTGCTGCTGTGGTTTTTTCCCAGCTAGGGTTATTTTAGAGCAGTTTTAGGGTGTTTCACCCTTTTTTTTTTTTAAAGCATTAAAGTTTGAGTGCAGTAGCACAATGGAAAGCTGGATGGACTGCTTGCATTATAGTAACGTTTGTCTGAAATGGGGAAGCTGGAAACTTTGCTTGCTGTGTGCATGCTCTAAAGCATGGTCTTTTCAGTCATGCAAGCTAAAGAACAGTGCTTTTTGCTAGGTCAATGTCTGTGCCTTTTACATTCCTCTTCAGAACTTGTATTTGAGCTACCTGCCTCTCAGTGACTCCTTTTTTCCAGTTACTGAAAATGAAATTGCAATTAAACTTAATTCACTGCCACTGAAGGTCAGCCTTGGAGGTTTGGTAGCTTTATCATGAGCTCACAAACAAGATTTAGGCCTTACATTTAATGAACGCATCTTTATGAGAATAATCCTGGAAATCATGAGAAATCCATTTCTATTGCCTTCTTTTTAAGTAGAACAACTTAGAACTTGCAGTGCTTTAGAAACAGATGAGGTGGAGAATTAAGATGCCCCTTGCAAGGCAGGCAGAATCCCTCATGATGCTGCCGCTGCAATCTTCTGCACCACAGAGGAAGAGTGCAGTGAATATTTGTGCCTGTTTTGAAAGGGCTTGTTAACATAGTACCTATTGTTATGGGTTTTCAGAGTGCTGCCAGGCACAGCTGATGGCAGGATGGGGGCTGAAAGCAGAGGCAATCCTGAAGGGAAACTGCATGGATGGATAGTGACTTCTCCCTCTCTTTCTGCAGCTGCCAGCAATGGCTCCGCTATGGTGCGGGTCCTGAGCATCAGTGCTGCTGAGAGGACCTTGCTGAAAGGATTCACAGGTGGTGTGGCAGATCTGGCTTTTGCTCATCTTAACTCCAACCAGGTGGGGTGCCTGGATGAGGCTGGCAACCTTTTTGTCTGGCGCCTGACCATGGATAAAGAGAAAATCCAGTATCTTGTCAAAGTAGACCTCATTTCAGTCTTTGTGTAATGAGTAGATGTGAATGCAACATCAAAATTGCAACTTCTTTTGTAGCCTTTCCGGAAGAGCAGCTTGTAGAGGAAATGTTGACAGTTTTGCCCCTTCCAGAGTATCGAATCAGTCAACATGTGCCTGTACTTGGTGCAGCCATCATTTGAAATTGCACCCAACTTGAAATTCTGGAAGTGCACCTCGGTGCTCCTTCGGGTCCAGACA
Source organism: Psittacula echo (assembly GCF_963264785.1). Classification (NCBI taxonomy): domain Eukaryota; kingdom Metazoa; phylum Chordata; class Aves; order Psittaciformes; family Psittacidae; genus Psittacula; species Psittacula echo. Next base: position 84,574,798 of record NC_137742.1, on the reverse strand, counting down.
AAAATTGTTGGTGAGCAATGTCAGCCTGTACAAGCTGGCCTTACACATGGACAGTGTCACTTCAGCTGTAACAGAGGTTTTTTTACTCATGTTTATCCAAGTCTAGCTCTTTTCTGTAGTTACTTTTGAGAGGAAGAGTATTTAAGTATGTATATTTCCACTCACTGTCTTCTTTCCAGATCTGTCATCCTTCATTAGTGGTTGTGAAATTTATTTTCTGTGCTTGATTCATTGCCCTAAATAATTTCATTGCTAGGAGGGACTGCCCAGTCCTTCTGGGAAGCATGTCAATCTGTGGGATATGTCGTCATAGGTTATAACTTCTTATTTTTAATTGTGTACCATAATTTCAAAAGTAGGTGGAGCAAGGGTGGTTGTAGTATAAAATCTGATCTGGAGGGGTGGACTAGAGTGCTCAGCCTGTGGAATATTGTAGCTTTGCTGTCTTTCTGTGGTAGTGTTGTGATGCTAGCTGCACTCCTTTATTCTGTCCATCAGCAGTTGTGCAGATTGCACATTCAGATTGTGTGCCTGTTGTGCTTATCCTGTCCTTGTCTGCAGCCTGCAAGGGAAAATGATGAGAATCTGTTAACTTTTGTAAGCTTAACCTCTCCTGCCAGTGAAGAAACACCAGCTTGTCTGCTTTCTTAGCAGAATCTTTTTGCCTGCTTTCTTTTTGAATCGCAGTGATCAAAAAACTCTTGAGGTTTAATAGTATTTAACAGAGGACAAAGCCTGAATAGGTTACTCCTGAGCATTAGTAACACAGCCAGCACGTTATGTTCCTTAACCGTGGTGATCAGAGAGGAGATCCTGGTTAACATCAAGCGGCCTGACAATACCCCACTGAACACCTCTCGAAGAATCATCTGGTGCCCTTTCATCCCGGATGATAATGAGGAGAGTGGTGAAGAGGGAAGTCAGACGTTGGCATTGCTGCATGAGGACAGGGTAAGGAAACCTACTTGAAATGTTATCTCTTATTATCCTTAGAGGGAGAGAATCTGTTGAAGGAAAGAGGTGATACAGCTAGAGTTGTAAAGGCTCTTGTCTAGTCCACGCTGGGGATCCTGCTGTAATACGAGATGTGGGATTCCTCTCTTCCAAAGAGAGGCCATACTAATCTTTCTCTGGGCCTCAGGAGGGTACAAAGTGGTAACTTCTGCTGGACATTGGATAGCAAGGACCACTAGAAACAATGCAAAGGGCCAGAGGCATCACTCGTCTGTTCAGGCTGATTCAATACCTAGGGGAGGGGTTTGTTGAGCAGCAACTACAGCTGCTACAAGCAGTTCCCTGTATGTGTGTACAGCTAGGTGCCGGGGAAGCATCTAATGGCCAAATCAGGTGGGAACAGGAAGGTTTATGTCACATACTTTTCATTGGGCTGGTATATCAGAATATAAAATAAGGATATAAGAAATTCTTCAGTAGTCGTAGAAATAAACCTCTGTGCCTACATGTTTGTTTTCCAGGCAGAGGTGTGGGATTTGGACATTATCAGAACGAACAACACCTCCTGGCCAGTGGAAGTGCCTAATATCAAAGAAGGCTTCATCGTAGTGAAAGGCCACAGCACAGTATGAACCTATTTTGTTTTCTTTACTGTCATCCTGTAGATGACTGCTACAGATCAGTAGCAGTCAGTCAGGTTTTCTCTGGGTTATAATGTCTCAGGAGCTGCAGTTCTTAGGACACTTGGCTGTAAAAAACCCCAGTTTGTTACCCATCCATACTCGCCACAACCTGCTAGCTGTGTACACTGTACACATACTATTGGTATGTAGCTTTTGTTTAAAGAGCCAAGGTGAATGAGTAGTCATTTGCTTTGAAAATGGCTATTGATAAAAGTAATCTGTATTTCCAAGGGCCTGTTTGACAACCTGGGCTGTACTTCAACTATTTTGTCATACCTCCTAGTACATGAAACACTTAACACTGCTGTGATTCACTGCTAGATGAGAAGGGGAAAATTAAGCCCAGTGTCATCTTTATTCTTCTATGATTTCCCAAAGAGTACAGCTCTATCTGTGAATACAGCGCACCAGGACTGCAGCTGAGTCTTTAGTAGGTAGTATTTTGAATATAAAAGAAACAACTGGAGAGAGCCCAATTTCACTTCTTGAACAGGATAATGACAGAGTAATTGTATCACTTAAATAAAACAATGATTATGAAATGATAATGATGGTGAAAACCAGAAGATCGCAAACCAAAATGTTCATAATATGAGTAACAGTGGGACCAGCAGTAGCACAATCCATTGTACTTAAATTTGCTGTCTGGAAAACTTTATTGTTAATTATTATCAAAACAAACAACACAGCAAAGTCCTCACAGTTCTGTGAAGGGTTAAGCTGCCTGGTGACATGTCTGTCAGAAATCACTCTGGCCTGTATTGTTAAACTGTTAGTCAGATTCCTGTTTGAAGAGACACTCTAGGTGTCTTCCTGTGAAATAAAAATGCTATAACATGATTTTCTGTGTCTCTTTTCTCTCTCGTGTAGTGCCTGAGTGAGGGAGCACTTTCTCCAGATGGAACTGTGCTGGCCACAGCAAGCCATGATGGTTTTGTCAAATTCTGGCAGATCTATATTGAGGGTCAGGATGAGCCAAGGTAACTGGAGAATTAGAAAATAAAGGATCTTGGAACAGAGAGCAGCATTTTCTCTGTGAGAATTTCCTTGTTATAGAGTCACTTGCAGTGGTCATTCTTGGCACACTGTAAAGATACAGGGTGAACTTACTTTACAGGGTGTTTGCAAAGTATTTTGGTACTGAGGAGTTGTATCATGAAATATTACACAAGGTTTGGTGAGCTGCTGGAAAAAGCGAGGAGCTGTGTCTGGCAACAGGAGTTCTGTGCTTTGAACAGCCTGTAGGCAAACTCTCTTGCACTGTCCCTGTAAATGCGGAAAGGTTCTCTGAGCTGTTCCTCCCACTGTTGAGTTCTTTCATCTATTGTACCTTTGTTAAGATACCAAACCAAATGGCAACATTTATTTATTGGTCACAGTTCTGTCTGCATGGGTTGTGATCTTCTTATTTTATAAGGCTGTACACACCTACAAGTTGATAACTCTTGATAGCTGCTGACTTAAATGCATGTTTTGGACAAGGAGTAGTGTGTTCAGCGCCCACATATTATCTTCTTCGCTTACCACTCGCTGCACACTTGGCTGTTTTCTCTGATTCTCTGCTAGGTGTCTTCATGAGTGGAAACCCCATGATGGTAGGCCTCTTTCCTGCCTGCTCTTTTGTGACAATCATAAAAAACAAGACCCAGAGTAAGTCTCCAGTCCTGTACTTTGGAGTATCAAGGTTTAGTAGTGTCTTCTAACTCTACTTTTGGAGGGTTCCTTGTAACTGCATTGTACTCATAAAAATTTAGCTTTGTGTCAGGAGCAAGTCCTGTCCTCTTTGTAATAATTCTTCTGGTGATGGAGAAATAGATAAGGCTGTGAAGCACAGCCTTAAGTGACAATTCTAGTGTCAGTTCCACGAAAGCAACAAAAATTGTAAATTGATGAGCCCTTTCAGGTTTATGATATGGTCAGTTCAAACTGGTCTGTTATCCTCCAAATATCAACTGCAGTTGATTGAGAAATAGGTTTGCTAATTTGTTTCTTTAGGGCCTTTTTGTGTTTGGGTTTTTTGGGTTGTTTTTTTGGTTTTGTGGTGGGGTGGTTTTGGGGTGGGGAGGGTTGGGTTTTTCTTGCGTGTGTTTGTTTAGTTTTTATTCAGTAGGCAGTTGTGGCCTTAATGTTCTTGAGAGCTGCAGTTGTGCCTCAGAAGCAGAAATTTTCTGTGAACTTTAAGACACGGTGGGGCACAATCAGCTATGGGTAGCTTATGGGGAGCTCTTCTGTGAAATGTCCTTAAGGGAAGGACCAGGCTTTCTTTAAGAGAACTTAATTCTGTGGTGCCTGCAGGGTTCCCTTCTGGAGATTTCTCATCACGGGAGCAGATCAGAATAGAGAACTGAAGATGTGGTGCACTGTGTCTTGGACCTGTCTGCAAACTGTTCGGTAGGTGTTGATGTGCTGACTCCCTGAAGGGTTGGATTTACTTTGAGCAGTGGACCGTAACAAAGCTCTCAATTTCCAGGTATATTTACTCTGTAGATGTGATCCTTGATCCCCAGTGTAGTCTTCTCGAGCCCCAGTTAGAGCCTCCTCCTTAGCTTTCAACAGATAGGAGAGATGGCAATCAGGGTGGTAGCAGATTGAGCGTCAAGTTGGTGGTGGTGTCAGGTTGACCTTTGGCAAGGCCGCAGAAGTTGATCCTTCTATACGGTCTCTTTGGTGTTACCAAGAGCTGTTGTCTTTGCTTTGTTCTGCAGAGCATAGACAGACCTGTAGCATAAGAAGAGGCATGCCAAAATTGCACACCTTGAGTGCTTCTGTAAAAATACTAGAGATTCAATAACCAATTTAGGATCTTTTCCCATTATTGCTTTTTCTGATTTAAATAATCAGAAGCTGCTATGCTGACAGACCTTAAGCAATTATACAAGTCTTATTTGCTGAGCCATATACATCCAGAAGTTCAAATTTTGCTTTAGTCCATTCTTTCACTCAGCTTATGTTCCCTGCTTTCTCTTTTCTGATGGTGGGTCATGGCCTCTCTGATCACAGGCACACTTAAGGCCACTTCTGAATTGCCCTTCTAAAGTGAGAAGAATATGGCGTTCAGCCAAGTGCTGCTTTTTCCACCTTTTACTACAGAAGGTCCAAAGCATGTAGATGGGTTATTTTGGTTTGTGGAACATGTGAAGTAAAGACAAACTGTCATTTTTGATTTAAATGTTCAAAATCCTTAACTAGATCCTGTTGCGTGATCTCTCTCTTAGCTGAAGTTAGCACTGAGTTTGGCAGTGTTGGCTTTATTCTAGTGGGTGGTTGCACTGTAATGTGGCTGTAAACTTAAGATGTTTGTTTGTTTGAGCTAAAACAGTTTCATCACAGTTGTTCTGGTTGTGCTAATCTACCTTGCTTTCTGCACCATCCTCCATCCCTTTATTTGGGAATCTAGCTTTTCTCCTGACATCTTCAGCTCCATGAGTATTCTTCCCAGCCTGAAAGTCTGCCTGGACCTCTCAGCTGAATATCTGATACTGAGTGATGTGCAAAGAAAAGTAGGTGGTTCATTCTATTGCTGGCTGGGGGGTAATGGCAACAGAAGGAGAAATGGCCTTCTGTGTGATTGGTTCTGCTGCTTAGGTCTAGGAATTGTACATTAATAGCTAAAAATGCAGAGGTTGGCCTCAGCTATTTCAGTGTAAGACAGCCAATGATAACAACTTAGCTGATGAATCCTGAGGAGCCTTCAGGTTTATTTCTTACTCTAGTAAAGCTCTCACTTGGAGAAACCTGTGTCTGGCACAGTAGGATTGAGTCCCTGATCAGCTTTGACTCAGTAGTGTGCTTGTTGAAGTTCCTTTCGGTGTTCTGTTTCAGGTTTAAATGGCACAGGCTTTATTCTTCATGTTATTTCCATTGTTCCAACTTCATTTCAGATGCTAGGCTTTGTAGTCCACACACATGTATGCATGGTCTGCTCTGAAAGTCCAGTGACTTCCTGTTTCTGATTCTTCCAGGTTTTGTATGTGATGGAGCTGATGCAGAACCAAGAGGAGGGCAAAGCTTACTTCAGCTCCATCTCAGAGTTCCTCCTTACGCACCCAGTCCTAAGCTTTGGCATACAGGCAGTGAGCCGCTGTCGGTTAAGGCACACTGAGGTGCTCCCACCGGAAGAGGAAAGTGACAACTTGAGTGTAGGTAGGTGGGAAGAGATTTTGCTGCTGTGAGATCAGGATTTTTTTTCTTGGCTGGTTCTGGCTTTCTCATGAAAGGTTCATCTCTTCTCCCAATTAATAAGTGATAGGACAAGAGGAAATGGCCTCAAGCTGCACTGGGGGAGGCTTAGACTGGAGGTTAGGAACAATTTCTTCACTGTAAGGAGTTGTCAAGTGTTGGAACATGCTGCCCAGGGCAGTGGTGGAGTCACCATCTGTGGGGATATTTAGAAGATGTGTAGATGTGGTGCTCGGGGATGTAGTTTAGTGGTAGCCTTGGCAGTGCTGGGTTAGTGGTTGGACTGTGATGCTAACCTAAGGTCGTTTTAAGGCCATTCCCACAGAATCACAGAATGGCTGAGGCTGGAAGGGACCACTGAAGATCATCTAGTCCAGCCGTCCTTGAGCAGGGTCACCTAGAGCACATTAGTCAGTATTGTGTCCAAACAGCTCTTGAATATCTCCAGGGAAGGAGACTCCACAACCTCTCTGGGCAACCTGTTCCAATGCTCAGTCACCCACAGCAAAGTTCTTCCTCATGTTCAGGTGGAACTGCGTGTGTTTTCATTTATGCCTGTTGCCTCTCATCCTATCACCTGGAACCACTGAGAAGCATTTTTTCAACCTAAACAAATCCATGGGGGTTATTCGCTTGTATAAATACACCCTGTGCAGCTATAGTACTTCAGGGAAGCAGAGTAGAGCTGTGTACAAGGGACCTCTGGAGGTCTCTGGTCCAACCTGCTGCTTGAAGCAGGACTAGTGGCTAATCAGGTCACCTGTGGCTTCACCTGGCTGCATGTTGAAGGACCCCAAATGTGACACTTCTGACTCTGCTCTGGTGCCCTGTAACAGGGCTGACCCCTTTGTAAAGAAAATACTGTGAACCTGAAGTCCCAACCTAGATTGGAGCCATTGCCAGTTACCACTCAGAAACTTGACTGAGGTATTTTTGTTACTGAAGAAGCATTCCAGAAGTGTGCAGGCTGAAGTGAGTGCAAGTGAGGCTTTGGTTTTGGTACAACATCAGCTGCCTGGTATCTGAGCCATGATACAATCATATAGTATTTCATAATCATTGCCCCCAGCAGAACACAGGGCAGAACTTCTGGCAACACAGGGATGAGTCTCCCTCTCTCCACCACCCTTTGCAAGCTCACAGGAGCAAAAGAGTTCCTGGAAGAACTGGCAGGATATGTCTGTGACTGTTTGCCTGAGTAATTAAGACAAGCTTCTGTCTGTGTTATTAAACATCAGAGGTGTGAGCACATAGTCTGAGAAACCAATTGATTGCCTCTGAGCTGTGTCAAATGTGAGGACAGTGCACACTCGGACCTGAGGGAAAGGGTGGGATTCTTTTCTGTTGTATGTGGAAGGCATATTTTTCCAAATCACAAATCTTGCAACAGAAACGAACAAGAAAACTTTTAAGGGAGAGGTTTCTGAAAAACACAGGAGATACATTCTTCTGACTGTTACTATAATGAATATGATACTGAATGTTCTGGAGAACTGTCCCATGCAGCCATTCCTTGATTGCTACCTCTTTTCAAGTCTTGGCTTGCTCCTGATCTCCTACCTTTCTGTTAGTAAAATTTGGAAAGATGCTTTGAGTAACATCTTTCCTGTTAGAAAGAATCCTTGACCATGCCTTGAATCATGTATTCAGTTCTGGACCCCTCACTACAGGAGAGACATTGAGGTGCTGGAGCGGGTCCAGAAAAGGGCAGCAGAGCTGGTGAAGGGCCTGGAGCCCAAGTGTGATGAAGAATGGCTGAGGGAACTGGGGGGTTTAATCTGGAGAAGAGAATGCTCAGGGAGACCTTATCCCTCTCTACAACTGCCGGGCAGAAGGACGGAGCCAGGACATGGCTGGTCTCTGCTCCCAAGCAACAAGTGACAGACAAGATGAAACAGCCTCAAGCTGCACCAGGACGGTCTAGACTGGAGATTAGGAACAATTTCTTCACCAAAAGGGTGGTCAGGCATTGCAACAGACTGCCCAGGGCAGTGGTTGAATCACCATCCCTGGAAGTGTTCACAAACCATGTAAACAAGGCCTTTGTGACATGGTGTCCTTTGGCAGTGCTGGGAGATGGTTGGACACTAAATACTAAAAGCATGTTTCAAGAGGATCAATTCCATGATGATCTTAAAGGTCTTTTCCAATGTAGTTTATTCTTTGTGCTTCCCTATGCCTGTTATTTTATGTAATATGCTAATAACTAGTATATGCTAATAACTATTATATGCAATAGTTAATTCATGTTGTTGACAATATTGGTGCCATATTGCTCTGAAATGCAGAAGTAAAAATGACTGATAAAAGTAGCAAGTCAGGAGTAGCCTGGGACCAAAATACCAGGTCCCTGATTTGTGCTTACTTGATGACGACAACTTACATTGGAGTGCCAGGTAATTTTTTTTTAATGGGGTTTATCTTTCTGCACAGCTTTCTTAGCAGTGAGACTGATACTGGTGTGAATATTGACAGTGCTGGTTGATGTGAAGTTATTGCAGAGCTCTTCATAACCAGAGTTGTTTGCAGCCAGGAAGGATGTCTGAGCGCTAGTCTGAAGTTCTATCTGACATAAGCTAGTGTGTCTCTGTTAATATATGTCCAAACAGTCACTTCAACAGCCAGAACAAATTGCTGGCAGTTCCAGACCTCTCCTCTTAACTAATGAGGTATCCTTTTTTTTCCTTTTTTTTTTTTTTTTTTTTTATCTTTCTTGAGCCTTGTTTGGATGAATTAGAGCAAACTTGAATGTTCTCACATTGAAAAGTAACAGGAGTGCAGGTTATATTTTACCTTTACAGGGTGGATCACCTCTGAAGGGAACTGAGGAAGCTGTATTGTGCTGGTGCTCTACTGCTGCTTCTACTTGCTATGATGTTTTCCTAGTACTTTGTCTGCAGTTTCTATCCAACTTCTGTTTAACTTTTGTTTCATTTCCAGAAGGTGCTCAGGGAGCTGGTGCTGTTGAATCAGCAGCAGGTGTGCTGATAAAACTCTTCTGTGTACACACCAAGTGAGTATGTATAGCAGCTGTGTGGTTCTCCTAACTGTTTATTCATTGACCTGTAGAAATTTAACTTGCCAATTCCCTTTGTTCATAACAAAAGCTACTTGGCCCCATAGAAACTTCTAGTGGTGTGGTTAACATGGCATTACCAGGAAGTAGCCCTGCATGATGTTGTGGCAACCTAGTATTTTTGTCATCATGAGTACACAATGACTTAAAAGAGTTGTACTCGTGTAAGCGCTGGGAAACATCTAATACCTTGGGCACCAGAACAACTTGGTGACGCAGCTGAATGAGTATCAGCTTCCACTACTTCTTTCAGAGGCAGAAAACACTAAAAGCATATTCCAGGAGAATCAGTACCATGAAGAGAAGTCTTCTAAGCTTTCGACTTTCTTTGGTGATTTATGAACTAATCAGAGATGCTTGTTTCTTTTTCAGAGCCCTACAGGATGTGCAGATTAGATTTCAGCCTCTTCATAGCCCTGACACAAGTGCATCCATGCCTTCCCATGGCTCTCAAGAAGAATTTGGTGAGGATTTGAGTTAAATTTATCTTTGAGCCTTTAAATGTGGTGGTTGTTGTGGGGGAGGGAGGCAGCTTAGGTGCCTCTTTGTGATAGGAGTTGTAATTTCGTAAAGGGTTTTGAATATGAGCTAGCTGTGAAGCACAGTCCTTGATTAAACAACGCGTGAAGATGGAGCATGGGGACGTGTTAGGCTAGGAGTGCTAATGCTTTGTGCATGCTTGAGTGCACCTTCATAGGTGATTTTGCACTTGTGCCAGCAACTTGATGTTTGTTTCTTGTCAGGTGGAAGAGATTAGATGACACCAGAGCTCTGGGAGCAGAAGGGACTGGGCGGTGTGTAGTGTGCTCTTTCAGTTCATTCACCATTCTGGGATGTGGCTGTTAAACTGGCCTTGCATTTAGGGAAGAAAGGAATCTTGGATCTCTTATCAAGGCCTGATAAAATCCACTCTTCAGCTTACTCTTGTAAGCGTAACACAGCATCTGACTAGGATGTTGCAGGGTCTTTTTGTTCGTTCTTTTTGGAACTAAGTATGTCTGATAATGGCATAAGTTCATACTTTGTGGAATTAAAGCTTTAGCTTTTGGGGGAAGATCCTGTAAATTGATTTGTATTTCTCCCTTGGAAGCCTTTCCAGACCACATGGGTGATCTTAGCACAGAAGAGCTGGGATCAGAAAAAGGATCAGTGCATGGCTCTCAGCCAGACCTGCAGCACATTGCTGATCTGCCTGTACCAGCAGACTTTCTTTCTCTCTCAAATGATGCCAAACCTAAACTGATGACTCCAGATGCATTCATGACACCGAGTACATCTCTTCAACAGGTAACCAGAAATCAGAGTTGCTGTTAGTGGTACAAGGGGTGGGTTTGGATTTTGATGCTTTTGGGAACCTTTTCTAGGCTGCAGCGACTCTGATAGGCTATCTCAGCTGAATGCAGAGCACGTAGAAAACTCTGCACATGTAACCGAACTGAGTAAAGATACATTGGCACGTCTGAAATGCTAAGCTGGCCTAAGCTTGTGTTTCAAGTGCTATGTTCAGCAGCAAACCTGCTAATGTAGATGTGTGGTGTAGAAATACGGGTTTGCTAAATAACTGTTTGAGCTGGCAGACTGTTCTTACTGGTTTACATGTCTTGTTTGGAGCTGTGATATAATGGAAGAAAATGGACAAAGAACTGTCATGGTTTGAGCCCAGCCGTTAACTCAGAACCACACAGCTGCTCTCTCAGTCCTCCCCCTGCACCTGGAGGGATGGGGAGGAGAATTGAAAGAATGTAACTCCCATGGGTTGGGATAAGAACAGTCCAGTAACTAAGGTATAACACAAATCCACTACTGCTACCACCAATAGTAGTAACGATGAGGGAAATAACAAGGGAAGAGAATACAACCACTCACCCCCCACCAACCGATACCCAGCCTGGCCCGGGCAGTGATCTCACCCTTCCGGATAAATCCCCCCAGTTCATATACTGGGCATGATGTGCTGTGGTGCGCAATACCCCTTTGGCTAGTTTGGGTCAGGTGTTCTGTCTCTGCTTCCTCCTGGCTTCCCCTCTTCCCTGGCAGAGCATGAGACTCAGAAAGTCCTTGGTAGCAGTAAACATTACTTAGCAGCAACTGAAACCGTTGGTGTTACCAGCGTTGTTCCCAGGCTGAAAGTCAAATACACAGCACTGCACCAGCTACTAAGAAGGAGAAAAATGACTGCTACTGCTCAACTCAGGACAGTATCCACCCTTTATTCCATACCATTCACGTCATGCTCAGATCCCATATATATTTTCAATATATACCATATATACCATTGCTCTTGTCTCATATATATATATATATATCTGTCTATATATATATACACACATATATATGCACCCACACACAAAGAGAGAGGTATCATTCCTTAGTCCATGGACCAATCCCTGTAAAGCTGCAGAATTCATCCGGTCCATGACGTCAGGCTCCATCTCTTGTAACAGTCTTTCAGAGCAGGAGAGACAGTGTGCAGTGTTGGATTGTTGCCTGCTGATGACACTGCAGAATTTATCTGGTTACTGCTGAGCTTGTCTGGTTTTGTCAAAGTTCATTCTTTGTTGGGATTATGGTCGAAGGGAAGTCAGGGCCAGTCACTGGTGACCTGAAGACATCTAATTGGTGGGCTATAAAAGTGTTATATAGCAGGCAGTAGCATACAGTTGAGTTCATTGGCTGTTTTCCCCTAAAATCAAATCCCCTTCAGGTACACATTGGACTTTTCCATCTTCCCGCATTACCCACCAAGTATATCTGGGTCCCTGAAAAAAAGCAATCCCATGAGTGGGTTTGCCTTTACCTGAAGCAGAAATAACGCAGACTGTCTTCCCCAGCAAATTCTTTATGTGCTCCGCAGGAACGTTATCCTCTTCTACAGTATGTAAAAGTTCTGACTGGACTGGGCCAGCCCTGTTGGCAGATCCTCTAGTGTTGACCAACCAGGTGGCTTTTGGTAAATGTACATCCCAATGTTTGAAAGTCCCACCACCTATTGTTCTCAGTGTAATTAGTGAAGCCCTCTTACTCTATGTAGCATCAGTTGCATGACGTGTAGAGAGGACCCTGCCTTTGAACATCCAGCCCAACACAGGCAACCGGAGTGCCAGGAGGAGCTGTGTTTCAGTGCCAGTCACTTGTGAAGCAGCTCGAACCCCTTCATAGGCTGCCAGTATCTCTTTTTCAGCTGGGGTATAGCTGGACTCAGATCCGCTGTGTCCCCGGCTCCAAAAGCCAAGGAGTCGGTGTCGAGTCTCCCCTGGAGCTTTCTGCCAGAGGCTCCAGGTAGGACCATTCTCCCCTGCTGCGGTGTACAGTACATTTTTCATGCCTGGCCCTGTCTGGACTGGTCCAAGGGCTACTGCATGAATTATCTCACATTTAATTTGCTCAAAGGCTTGTTGTTGCTCAGGGCCCCATTTGAAATCATTTTTCTTCTGAGTCACATGATAGAGAGGGCTTACAATCAAACTGTAATTTGGGATGTGCATTCTCCAGAACCCCACAGCACCCAAGAAAGCTTGTGCTTCTTTCTTATTAGTTGGTGGAGACATTGCTATTATCTTGTTGATCACATCTGTGGGGATCTGGCGATGTCCATCTTGCAATTTTATTCCCCAAAATTAAATCTCCTGTGCAGGTCCCTTGACCTTACTCCGTTTTATGGCAAAACCAGCTTTCAGCAGGATTGGATTATTTTCCTCCCTTTCTCAAAGACTTCTGCTGTATCACCCCACACGATAATGTCATCAATGTGTTGCAGGTGTTCTGGAACTTGCTGCTGTTCCATTGCAGCCTGGATCAGTCCATGGCAGATGGTAGGCTGCCCCTGGGGCAGTTGGTTCCAAGTGTCCTGGACACCCCTTAAAGTAAAAGCAAACTGTGGCCTGCACTCTGCTGCCAAAGGAATTGAGAAAAATGCTGTTGACCATTCTGCATCCAGGTGTCACGTTATTCTTAAAGCCACTCAGATGTTCTTGCTTCGTAGCCTGCCTGTCTGCCTCTGTACTGGATTTGTGACTGTGGAGTTTTCTCTTTGTGCTTTTAGAATGGGGGTAAACATAAAGGATGCACTTTGAAATATACTTTTTAATTTAAGAAAAGTGATCTGCATCTTAATGACAAGGTGTGGACAGGGATACCCTGGTGAGAAGCTGTGCTCTTCGTGGTTTCTCTGCCTTCCTGTGAGAAATTAACTGTCAGTAGTTACTTGCTATGCTGATATGGTTCTTACAGGGAAGCAGGAGAGTGCCTGTGAGCAGCACTCCGCCTGCACATCCTAAGGCAGGGCTTCCTTCACCAAGGGAGGACACCATGGTTGTCACCACAGCTGGAACGTGTACTTGAGGAGGCTGGATGAGGACACATGGCACGTGGACATATGTAGAAAGGGAAGTCATGCTGAGCTGATTAATGAGAGACCACACTGGTGACAACTTAGGCACTAAAGAATAAATTAAACTTCTCTTAAAGGTTTTGCTGTTGCTGGCAAAGTTTGAGTGCAGGAGTTAATTTTGTGCCTGTGGGTGGGTATCCTTCCCAATGCAAAGATGTACCAAGGGAGGAGAGAAGTTGTTGCTGGAGTGATGATTGCACATAGTCTTTGCTGCAAGGAGCAGCTCAGTCTTCAGTTTGACAGTGTAACTGTTCAGTTTAAACCTGGCTTTTCACTGCTACCTGTTTCATGGCAGGCTTTTTCTGGCTGGCAACAGCACCCAGGAGCACTGTAGGGTTGACACAGCCTTTAATTTTGCTCAATCTGTGCTCTCTGCCATGAGTGCTGTAAAGCCTGAGAAGCTTGGCCACTTCAGCTTTCCCAGCTGAGTATTTGTGTGCTCTCTGTATGTGTTTTGATAGTCAGAAGCAGCAGTTGAGGCCAGCATGTCCCACTGTGCTCTTCACAGACGATGAGAGTGTTCTGCCTCAGTGTATCAGCAGTGCAGGACCTAAACCCTGTACAGACTCTGGCCTCACTAGACCTTGGCAGAGCAGCCTTGGCTCAAAGAGCAAAATGGGAATCTGGGGCAAAGCCCTACAGAATGCCACTTTTTGGCAGAGCAGTTCCTCGGTAACAGCAGTCGTGGTTCATGTAATTGTGCTTGCCTTTGACCACTACCTGAGCACTCTAGCAGTACCACTTGACATGTTGTTTTTTTCTATTCTCTCTTCACCAAAGACTCTCTAGGAGTTCTGCAGCCAGCACCCTCAGGCAAAGTTCTCTTGAACTCTTCTGTCACACCCTTACTGCTGTGTTCTCTTCTAGATTGCCGTGTCTCCAGGCAGCAGTGTCAGTTCTCTGACTTCAGTCACAGCCATGAGTAGCACTTCTGTCACAGATGTCTCTATGCCCAGGTAAATAGCATGTGCATTAAATAATATACCTGCAGGTGAACTGATACAGTCCTTCAGGGTGGCACAGAGCTGTAGTGCA